>NC_055957.1:15933963-16553963 GCF_018492685.1 Alosa sapidissima
GCAATGTTGCATGGCCGTTCCTGAGCAATCCTGTTGGGGGAAACTTTCTCATTGGTATTGGACAACATTCTTTATATTTGGACCGTCAGATTGAAATTGACAATCATCGTCTGAACACATGGAAATGATCATATGATGTCCTGCAATCCAGCATGTAAAACAGGCTGCTGGATGGTAAAAGTTAAATTTTCTACGTCAATATTAACCCCTTTTAACTGCACACAAACAGTGGCATTTTGGGGGGCAGGGGTTGAGGTAGGTTATATATGCTATAAAGTCAATAAAGCAAGAATCCTCTAAATGAACCCCTTTCAGTACATCATTTAGGGAAACGAGGACCAGCTCTCCTGTATCCCGGTAGATTGTGATGAATGGTCCATACTCGAGAGGTCCTCCTGAGTATTTGCAAGCTGGTCCTACTCTGAGACGAAAACAAAAGTCACTCATGTCCTTTTCCCTTGTTGCCAGTGAATTTATGACTTAATTCTGGTTGAATAAAAAGAGGTGAAAACAGCCCTAAAACCAATGACAGCATATGTTCACTGTCTCTGCAATACACTGTTGTGCCGATCATGTGGGTGACATCTAACTGTGGTGTGTTGCTAGTGCACTCTGTCATGTACTCAATACTACAAAAATGGTTGACTAGTCTTCTGCTGAAGGACTGAGGGTTTGAAACATGAAACATGGCCACTGCTATGCAAAATCAGTAGCAGCTCACACGTCTGAGTCCTGAATCTGACCCCAAGATCCCGAGGTCTGGTGGACTGCTGCACAGAGAGTGATGTAGGCCTACTCTATCTCTCTCTGTCTCTCTTTCACCACTTGGAGCAGTGTCTAGTGGAGGCTCTGATCTCTGTCTCGAGTCCATATCTGAAGGGCCGCAGCTTGAGGCTGGGTGGGCACGACAGGCTCCAGGGGTGCTTGTTGGGCATGGCGGGCATGATGGGCTCCAGAGGGGCGGCCACCCTCACCGTGTTCTTGCCATAGAGGCGCTTCTCGTAGTCCAGCAGCTGGTCCCAGAAGCTGGCATTGAGGCGGATGCCCGGCCGGCTCTCCCTCACGCGGCCGTGGGCCTGTCGCAGCGTCAGCCCCTTATGCTTCATCAGGTAAGCCATGACCAGCGCTGGTGAGCGGCTCAGACCCACCGCGCAGTGTACCAACGTGCCCCCGCCACAGTTGCCCTGGATGCGTGCTGCCACACGCTCAAAGTGGTCCCCGAGGCGGGCGTGGGGCAGGTCGGACACGGGCACGCGTACACACTCCACGCCCGGGTACACGGGGCAGGCGTGGGACAGTGTGACGTTGATGATGAGGGTAATGCCTTTGCGGGCAACCAGTGCCTGGTTTAGCGCGGCATCAGCCCCACTCAGGAAGAGCGTGGGGGTGATCTGGGAGACAGACATTGTTCTTCAGGAAAGAAACGATACCTATCAAAGTACAGAGTTCTGATAAAAATAGGGAAACATACAAAATGTCACAATGGTATCTTAACAAGACTTGAATAGACATGAAGTAATCTGGAAGACAATCACTGTACCACAGGAAGACAACAGATAGCCCACTTTCTTAAAGCATTTACTGTCCCCGCAACAAAAGGAGGTTGCTAACATGCAACATTAACACAGACCAAAATAGCAACTTTACACAAATGTGTGATGAGAATTTGAATAGGGCAGATGTAATCTTAAGGGTAGAGATTAAGTTGCAGGAATACACTGTCACCATTATCAGATAGCACGTCCCTGTGTGTTTCCTGTAAAATTTGCATGGGAAAAACTGTGAACTTATATTTACAAATGGATTAAGAATGCAGACGTTTGTTCACAGTCATATTTAAACAGTGTCTGAAGGAACTCTATCCACTGGATCTCTGGAACAGATAGCACCTCCCTCCTTCCAGGTCAACACAGAGCACGTGTTTTCAGCACGTGCATTTTATGGTTGAAGATTAGAGCATAAGCTTTTTTTTGCAAATTTCAAAAAGCACTTTGATTCTAGTCTATTATTGATATTATTTGCTGTTTGGAGAAGTCATGTAACCCTCTATAGGGATATTTCCACTTTGTTTACATATGCACATGTACATCTGAGCTGTGTTCCCTCAGTGTCTCATAATCCTTTCTATGTGTTGTTTGTGCAGTGCTGTGCTGTTCAGTAACTGACCTGGTCCCTTGGTTTGGTCTTTCCCTCTCCTGTTTGAAGGGACTTCTGTTCTAGGACTTAATGTTAGAGTAGAGAGCCGAGATTGCCCCTTTGGTTCACTTAGAGACCCTAAAAAGGCTCTAAGGTCAAAATGGCCAATGGAGAGGGAGATTAAATTTAGACTATCTCAGCAGCTGGGGGCTAGCCTAGGGGGGAGACTAGCCCACTCATCTTCCTGACAGCTGTGCATTTAGTCATATATGCACCTACATCGCACACATTCAACAACCTACCATTTATAGAGTGTAATAATAATGATAATACTACTACTAATAGTAATAATGATGATAATAAGAAATATGACTGCAAACGGTGATAATTGGGGTCCAAGCATAGGAAGAAGTGGCCTTAGGTGGGAAAAGGTTGAGGATCACTGAGGAAATGGGACAGAGTACACCAAATTTCACTTTTCTACGTGAAGCAGATCTTGATATATTGACGTGGCAGTTAAAGCTCATATTATGATGCCCCTTTGTGGCCAATTTGTGTCATATTTGATACACAGCTTCAATGTATCACATCACCACACCAGTGCAGTAGGGGTTAGTTCTTTGAGTGCCATGAGACATATGACACCGAAAGAGCGTCATATATCAGAAGTGACATACTAATATGCCCAGCAATCTGTCAATCAGCAGAAACAACAATGAGATATATTGAACGTGACATACGAAACAGCTGCAAGCAGCCCAGCCGTGTCGACAGTAGGGCAGGGGTTAGTTCTTTCAGCGCCCTGAGATACATGCCACAGGAAGTTTGTCATACCAGAAGTGACATAATGAATATGTCCAACAATTCAGAAAGGGTTAGATTTTTGAGCAGGTCCGGTCACATGACTGATTGCTGTTGGGATTATTCCGGATTATTCCTTTGGCAGTCTGACGGACCACTTCATCCTGTTCCTGTCCCCTGAGAGTGACCTTTACCACTTCTGGCCTTTAAAGGCCTAATGCACAAGTTATTTGTCTCATATACATCCAAAGGGTGTCCATTCAGTGCTGTACTAATAGGCTGTCCCGACTTGCCCAAATCCCTTGAGCCCCATAGTACCGCTGACATGCTGAAAGGCTTATCCAGAAGCTGGATCAGGGGATATCCAAGAACATCAGTGCTCACTGCCAACTCAAATCTCCATGACACCCAGCGGCTGAAATACGCCACCGTGTGGCAAAACAATAACAAGAGTTTCCATTGACACCCATGACATCTGATGTGCTTGTTCTTTAATTCATTGTTACTCGTTGTCTCAACCTACAGGTCTAAACTTTCCTCACAAGGAGAACTGGACACTGAATGTCCACCTCTCTGTGTGCAACCCCATTTCCAAAAAGTTGGGGCGCTGTGTTAAATAAATAAAAACAGGATACTATGTTATGCAAAACATGTAAACCATATATTTGAAAAAAGACAACATATCAAATGTTGAAACAGAAAATGTTTTTGGGAAAAAATATATTCATTCTGAATTTGATGGCAGCAACATGTTTCAAAAGAGTTGGGACAGGATTTACCACTGTGTTGCATCACCTCTTTTAACAACAGTCTCTAAACATTGTAGGGAACCAAGAACCTAGAGTTTTGAGAATGAGATGTTGTTTCTTGCTCAATATAGGATTTCAGCTCCTCAAGCTCCTGGGGTCTTCTTAGTCTTTTTTTGTTGCATGATACACTAAATGTATCATGGACTCTTCTACTATTGATTTTCTGACATATTTAAGGCCTTCTCTTAAAAAAGACATTGACTGGATGGCAGCATATATGTCACTCAAAACCTGTATGTCATTCAGTACTAATTGTGCCTTTACAGATATGCAACTGCCTACTAATGCATCCCCATATCACCATCGATGCCGACTTCTAAACTGTGCACTAAGAAGAAGCTGGATGGTCCCTCTCTTCTTAAGCCCAGAGGATGCAGAGTCCATGATTTCCACATTCCAAATTTTGATTGGTCAGGATAGTTTTCCACTTCACCTGAGTCCATCTTAAATGAACTCTGGCCCAGATAAGATGGCAGCATTTCTGGATTTAATGTGTCTTAAATATGGTTTTCTCTTTGCATAGTAGCCTAAAGTTTTAACCAGCACTTATGGGATAGAGCATCAAACTGTTTTAGACAATGCACATTTTCCAAAGCCCATACAATGATTTTCATTACAGAAACAGCTGTTTTTAATGCAGTGCCATCTGAGGCCCTAAAGATCACGGCCTTCCGAAAAATTTTCAGCCCTGTCCTGTATTCAGAGATGTGGGTTCTCTGAATATTTTTAATGATATACACTTAAGATTATGAAATCCCTAAATTCTTTGTAATTTGAGAAGCATTGAGCATTAGTTTTATTTTGTTGCATATTGTTATAATGTTCCCAGTCCATCAGGGTGATAAATACCTCCACACCTTTATATCTTTCCCAATCATGGTTTCAGTTCACATAATTAGTCGTGAGATGTTCCTCCTCATGTTTTCTTTTGCATTTCACAACTTTTCCAGCATTTTGTTGCCTTCATCCCAACTTTTTTGAGACGGGTTACTGACATCAAATTCAAAATGTTTCAATATTTGAAATATGGTCTATATTAATATGCAAATTTTGCAACTATATATGGGTTTACATGAATTGCAGATTATCACATACTGTTTTTATTTACATTTTACACAGCGTCCCAACTTTTTGGAAACAGTGTTGTATTCTCTTAATTACATTCGTAATTACATTTGCGTTGCCTCTCCGTTGGCTTGTGAGCTCCAGAAATCGAAACTTAATCAGGCCAATGAAATCGTGTATAGAGTCGTTAGGTGGGCTTAACATAATGATTGATGGCAGAGTTGCAACGGTTTGGCTTGAATTCCCTGCCACTTGAAAACAAATAAGATGGATGTTGCTGTTGGCGAACAGTGTGACATGAGTTAAACTTTTATTAAGTTGGCAAACGTTTGAACTAGCCAACTAGCTCCGCTGGTGGGAAACGCATGGGACTCATAGCGCTGCCGCTGTCCTATTGCGTGCAGAGGGAATTTGAAAGACAACTGATTATCCCGCCCCTCGGACTGAGCACTGTGAACGGTGAGTGCCCAGACCCTACATTTTAATGTGGGTCTGGCTCATCAGGCTACTGAAATGCCCAAAGCACTGAAAAAAGAATCAAAGTAAAACCTCCAGTGTTTTTATACCTTAACTGGTTTTACTTACAAAAGTAAATAGAGGAAAGATATCCAGCTTGGCAGTCAGACTAACATCCATTATGTCTAGGATAGTTCCCCAAAAAAGTAGTACAATGAGGATATAGTTCAAACAGTAATTACACTGAAATAAAAAATCTCACATTTGAATACATTCTTTTCATCCCTCAAGCCCTCAAGTAAATATGATCATTGTAAACATGTCCAAAACATCTGGAAAGTGGCTGTTGTATCAAGTGGTTAGCGGTGTTCTAGGCGTCTCAGTCTTATCCATGAAGGCTGGACACAATCAGGTGGACAGGGTAGGCCAGTCGCACGTCCAGTGCCTCGTTGTGCTGAGCCAGAGAGGTTTGATGGTAGTGCAACACCAGGTCTTTCAGCGACCTGTACAGGTTGTAGGGTTCAGCAAAGCCGTAGCCATGGGGTGTGCAATGAATTATGCAATGCCCAACTTCCTGGTGCACCCTACAAGACAGTGTGATACCGGTAATGAGCAAAGCATCTTTAAAATGCAGAAATTCCTGAATATGTTTGCCATTTTATTTCAGCATTTACAAGGTGGTTTAATGTGTAGTATTTACACACAACCTGAAAACTCAAAGAAGAGTGTAAATAGTTCAAAAGTACTCGCAAATACTCACACCACGGAGCAGGCATAGCAGCCTTTTTTGCTGCTTTGGCGAATGAGGAAGGCTCCTTCTGGTTTTCCAAGGAGCAACTCCTCTGCCTCCGTTCGACTCAGGTCACCAACAAACCAGCTTGTCTCTTCCCACAATGACAAGCAGTCCTGCTGCGCCGCCAGAAAGTGCGGCCTGCAGAAACAGTAGTGCATTTGGGGTGAAATCGTTAAGCATAAGAATGAGTATAATTTTGACAATAGCTGATGAACTGCTCCTCACGTCAGATGTAGACTGATGATTTTACAAAGCTGCTTCAGATTGGGCTCTGTGCGATCCTCTTTGTTGGACAAAACAGGACTTGGCACCTTGCCATGGTGACATTCATCTTGCCAAAACTTTAGCTTACTATATAGCATTTTGACCCTTTGGGAAAATGCACAAACGAAAAAGCCTCAAACTCAAATACAATCACAAATTAAACTCAATGCCTTTCATTACAGGTCAAGGACTATTTTTACCAGCTCAACTAACAAATATAAAGACTCACCTGTTCAGATCTGCCATGACTCTTTCTTTGTGAGGATGCTCCGACGAATTAACGTTACACTGATTCTCAAACACAGCAAGAATATCACTGAAATCATCGATTGCTTTTGTAATTCTCTGAATATCCTAGAGCATGACAACATCAGTCAGTAATCTGATACAGGTTATGATGTAAATTACCATTAGACATTACAGTGCCTGGTTGACACTTAAACATCCAAAGAGTCCTGACAGAATCAGGTGATGGGACCCGTGAATTGCACACTTTCTTAACCAAAACAGTTCAATGGTTTATCAGCAGAAATACCTGTGTGTAAGATCCACAAAGTTGATTATATTCCTTCAATGTTTGGTCACACTGACTCTGATAACATTCCCTGGTGGCTTCAGGAATCTCCTTTGCTTTTTGAGTCTGAGAACAAGATGGGGAGATACATACAATTACAGTACAATATCCTGGACATTTTATTTATCACTACATCCTGGATATTTTGTCTCACATACCATACAGAAGCGAGAGACAGGGTGCACAAGTGCCACGTCCAATGCGGGATTGTATTGGGCCAGTGATCGGTTTTGGAAGTATCCAATGAGCTCCACAACTGAGTTGAAGCTAAGAGGTTCTATAAATCCATATTTCCCATCTCGATGAAGGATTTTTATGAGCTTCTGGTCACCATTTATTCTGAAGCATCATCAAATAGTCAACATGAGTCCACACAATGTACAGCTGTCTGCATTGATCTAGTTATTTTGGAAGCAATATCTTAACAGAAAAAATAAATATTTTTCACAGTATCAGTGGGAAGAATTAAAGTAACAGGTATTGTGGTGGCAGTTACCTCACAGTTAGAGTGTATTCTCCTGGGATCTTAGAGGAGGCATCTCTCACCAGGAAAGAGCCATTTGGCCTGTTTTGCAACTTCTCATTGACTAACTCTCTAATGGACAAAACATACAGTTTTCTTACCATTCATGATTTAGTCCAGAGAAACCAATTAAAACTATTAAAAAATACAAATGAAAATACACACCTATTTACGTAAACACACACATGATTCGTTAGGAGCCACAATGAAATTATCAGCCAATTGGCGATGTGAAAACTTGTCCAATGCTCACCTTGACACATCACCCCAGTACCATTCAGCATCCACTCTGTGAAGCCTAAGAGCCTCATGGTAGTGATGAAGACCTGCTTGAGAAGGATTTGGGATAAGGTGATTCAGGGACTTAAAACCTGATGTTGCAGAAATAAACTAAAACTAAAAAAAAAACTAAAAAAAGAGGTAAGACTGATTTCCATGGGGTTGTCCCTGTTCAGCATATTTCCTGCAGAGAAAGGTTGTAGGCTACTGTTCACAATTAATCAGACCTACCTGATTCTTCCTTGTCCATTTCTATGTAAAACAACAGTTCTTCAGAAATCATCGTCCACAATCATTTGAAACTATAACCTAGGCAACAAAACATAACATTGTCTATAAAATAGCACTAGCCTACTAGGCCTACTTCATATGAATAAAAATGAACATTGATAAAACAAAAGAGAAACGCTAACGTTAGAACTTAAACATCGAACGGATAAAAAGTTGAGTGTCAATATTCAAACAGCTCTAATTTGGTATATTGAATGGTCGTTACAACAATTTTGTAATAGGCTACTCGATGTCTATGATGACAAAATGAACTGTTAAAGTAACTAACTAGAAGGTTAGGAAGACGCTGAAATCCGACCGTACCATTACTGACATATAAGAGGGTGAGAGTGCTAACAAAAACGCTGATGCAGGATGCAGCACCACACAAACTGAGAATTGGATGCTACAATGTCCCGTTTTCGAAAAATAATCTTGCAATCATATACTGTGGGCTCACACATTTAGCTACATTTTGAATTATTCGAAAGTTTGTGTTCAACACTCACCCAAAGATGTGTAAGGAATAATGGTTTAATCCATTAGTTCTGAGTTGTTCGAGCTCAGGGGCCTACACCTATAGTCTGGTAGGAAGGAGGGGGGTCACCTGCACCCGAAAGGTATATTTTTTTAACCTAGTTTTTTGTAATCCTTAAGGTGTATAGAAAAGGAATTTTGATGTTCCCCACGCAAATTATTGTCCCATATGTGATTTTTTGTATCATCTTTTGTGTCCGTGCTTGATTTTCGGCTGTGAAAAATGAAAACTTTAAATCTACATAGAATCTGAACAATCTGAATACAGACACAATCCACCCCATTTTCTCTTCATCTTTCTACGAGGAATTGATAGATGTGAGGATTGTCATGATTAGATGATGTATGGTGGTATTAAAACTCAAATAAACACAAATGTAAAAAATCGGTGACATTGGATCACTGGAACTCCTCCACTATGGACCCTATTGATATATGTGTTCTAACTTTTGTATTTTTACAGTCTTTAAGATGTCTAATAAGCAAATGTTGATGATCCCTACTTGAAATATTGTTACTCAATAACTTGTTTCAGGTGACCACATGTGAGGTACCTCAGGTGGAGTCAACCCAGGAAGAGACAGACACCCGGGTTGTTCTGCACCTGCTGTATGCCGCTCAACTGGGGCACAAAGTGGCTGTGGTGAGGACTCCAGACACAGACATTTTCTTCATCCTCCTACACCACGCCTAATCCGTGCCGCTGACCATCTACGTCGAAATTGGGACCAGAAAGCACAGGCGGATCCTAAGGCCTAGTCCACACGTACCAAACCGATCTTTTTTTCCTCCGTCTTCCCTGGAACCGTATCAAGAATATTTGCGTCCAAACTGATCCATCTCAACACGACTCAACACGTTACTTCATACCCCAGGCCTATAGGTGGCACTGTGTCTTTACAGAAATCACCAAAACTTGCAAAACTTGCGCTTTGTGCTGAGGTGCGGCGATGACATCATCGATACGCAAGCAGGATGTGCGGTTTCGCTGTCTAAAAGAACTCAGGGCCTGTCCACACGGAGACGCTTTTTAGGTTAAATGCAGAGGTTTTGCTTCGTCTTGGCCGAGCGTCCAAACGAATCCTGTAAACGCACTGCCCGAAACCGCACTTTTCTGAAACCTGGTCCCAGAGTGGAGAAATCTGAAACCGTAGCCCGTTTGAGTTCGTTTAGACAGCGAAACCGCACATCCTGCTTGCGTATCGATGATGTCATCGCCACACCTCAGCTGCCCTGGACTTGCACTTATAGTATTGCCTAACAATACTCGTTTTCATACATGACATTACCTACGATTACACTCCGTTAAGATAAATATCACAACTGATGCTGCGCAGCGCCGATAGCTTATGACTTGGTGGACTGAACACTGTTTTCCCCGGTGTTTTTTTTATGCATTCTAGCTACAGTCAGTGACGCGAGAGAACTTAAGTTATTAGGAAAGTGCGGTGTAAGTTTAGGCTACATTAATTTGTGCGTAGTGCCAGTGTCATTCATTTATTTTACACGTCTTACAACATATATACATGCATTCACAGTCGAGTGAAATCAGATATAAGCATACAAAGACGCTTAGAACTCACGTTAAGCCGATGGTAGCACACTGAATGCGAATGCACGATTTGATGCAGGCAAAAGTATTGACTGTTACTAACGAAGGTTTTATAGCAATGTTATAAATGTGGCGACAGAATAGTAGTGATGGGGACGAGACCGCCTATGCCGAGTCCGAGACAAGACCGAGTCTTTGAAGGGTCGAGACCGAGTCGAGACTGAGTCCGTTGGTTTTCAAATACAGTCGAGTCCGAGTCAAGACCGAGTCTTTGAGGAAGCAAGTCCGAGTCGAGACCGAGTCCTTTAGGAGTCGAGACCGAGTCGAGACCAAGACCATAAAAACATGTCAGTTTTCATATTCATGATTTAATATCACCCCAATTAATAATCAACAGTTAGGCCCATGGAATTTCACCATTTTATGGGCAAGGCCACTTGGCCTTCAGTTGGGCATATTTGGTGGGGGGCACAAAGGCCACATGTCAGGGCACCAAGGCCAAAGTTAACTATACAGTAGTGGGCTATAAAAATAATCAAAGTTGTATTTAGCCTATTCACAGCAGTAGACCTGCATCACTGTATGAAACATTACAAAAACATGAAACATGACATATTACATAGAACTGTAAATCATCTGATCATCTAATATTTAGATGTCTAGGCTATATTTAATATTTATATTTATTTTATATTTGGCCTGTTATGGAATCATGTATTGAACAATTTAAGCACAGCTCAGCTTTAAGAAACTCAAATAGCCTAGATGCATGCTTAGCATTTTTTGATCATTAAGACTCCTTTCACAAACTCTTACTCAGCTGTATATCCTCTGATTTTAATATTTACCTATATCTAGGCAATATTTGTAACATTTATTTTGTATTTGGCCTGTTATAAAATCATGAAGAACGATTTAAACACATTTTGAAACACTTTGGGCACCAAGGCCAACGCAAGGGGCAAAGACGTGGCCGCCGTGAAATTTCATTTTCATTTTTTTTTATATGAACATAAAAAAATGCGCTGGTCTCGAGGACTCGGTCTGAAATTACGAGTCCTTCTCTTCCCACTGTGGTCCGAGACCGAGTCAAGACCGAGTCTTTGAAGGAACAAGTCCGAGTCGAGTCCGAGAAAGCAGAAATCGGTCTTGAGACCGGTCTCGAGTCCGAGACCGGACTCGAGTACTACATCACTGCAGAATAGCCTAGAACTTGGGTAAGCCTTGCGTTTAGTAGCCTAATTGCGGTGATAGCCAAAACTAATGTGAATCACGGACTATCCTACAACCAAAGAAAGTAATGATGTTTTATAAACAAAGTTCGGGTGGAGCCTTCGGGATGATTGACAGCAATTAACTCACCCACTGCCGCCGCAGGGTAGGCCTATTTAAGCCGACCTCCTTTTCCATACGTCACACGCTCCGACGTTAGAGAAATCAACCAGTCCGCGTATCGTTTGCCAAAGTCAAACATGGAACTAGAAATCCACGCCTCTTCCAGCGATCTGGAGGACAACTTCGTCCCGCCAACACCCGACACCCAGGGCCCTCCGTCGGGCGAAAATAATCCTTATCGTTCCCCTCGCCGCCAGCGTAGGGAACCCAGGACACAGGGTCGCAGAAGGTGCTCCTCTCCTGCCCCCGTGCGGGGCAGTATTTCCCGCTCTGCAGCCTCAACTCGCGGCAGCACCAGGACCCAGCGCCAGCAAGGCGACGACCCTACCCACTGGACAGTGGCTCGCATCCGCAGCACCCTCCATTCCCGCGGCATCGCGTTCCGTAGGTCGGATAGGAAGTTCCATCTCCTCCGCCTGCTAACGCAGTCGGATAGCCCGGTCCGTTCGCCCTCCCGCTCCCTCACTTTGTTTTCCTCCCCGGACCAGGAAGCAGGCTGCTCTTTCTGGCATCCCGGCGCGGTTCCTTCCGCCGGCCATTCAGCCGGACGAAGCACACACCACCAGCCACCCCGCGAACCAGGCTCGCCGACAGAACCTTCCGGCACCACACGCTTCAGAGCGCACCATTCCGCTGCTTCAGCCACAGCCACTGCCACGTCAGCGGCTCAGGCCCATTCCCGCCGACTTTCTTCCCGCCGCATCTCCGCCGTATTTCCGGGTCCAACCCCACTTCTCCAGACGGCCCCGGTAGCGACAGCGTCGCTACTCCCCCCACCCCTTCTTTCCCTCCCCCATCCACCTCCCCTAGCCAGGACTCGGTCCAGGGCTGCCCCACCTCCAGTCGTTCCGACGACTGCTCCCTCCCTCCCCCCTTTTCCCCCTCCCCTTTCCATTCCGGGAGCCACGTCTGCACTGCACGCCCCAACTCACCAAGCGTCAGTTAGAAGATTCACCTCGCTAGCTCCCCAGCTCCCTCACGAGTTAGCGAGCACCTGGTCTCAGCCGGCGCCGATAGCGACAGCGTCGCTATTCCCCCCTAACCCTCTCTCCCTCCCCGTCCCACTTCCCGCGACCCTGTCCCAGGTTGCTCCCCTTCCGGTCGCATCAGCGACCGCTCCCTCCCTCCCTCCCTTTCTCCCTTCCCATTTCTTCCCCGGCCCCGCGCTAGTCCAGCCCGCAGCAGCGGGTCATCATCAGCACTCAGCGAGTGCTCCGGACCACGACGTCCCGTTCCGGCTGCATAACTTTTCTTTAGCCACAGCACAGGCCCTGCCACCGCCTCCTCACGCCGCAGCATTCGAACCACCACCCGTCACAGCGTCCACCAGGAACCTCATCTTGTCAGGTGCAGACGTAGACCTTTCTACCATTCTTCCCTCCCTTCCTATTCCCTCTCATAACCGGGATCTAGTCTGCGGCGAACTGGTTTTTTCTCTTAAAAATTCTGGCCCAGCATCAAAAACCCTGTCATTTCCCGAGTTCACCGTAGCGTTTATTTACTACACGGAAGTCATCTGTTTCGCGTTCCCCAGCCGACGCAAAGAGCTGAACGACTACCTGGCCATCATCGCCGGTCTAGCCGTATCCTACGGGGGAGCTCATTTTTACACTTATCACCGCCTGTTTTCAGCTAAATGCGCTGCCAGAGTCGGCCTCTGGAACCAAAACCCCTACTGGGGCGCGCTCGATATGGAGCTCCATAACCGCGTTTTTCTAGGACTTAAGCCATCTTGTCCCCTCTGCAATAGCCCCAGTCACGGCACGGCCGAGTGTCCACTAGTCAACCCCGACCATCAATTCCCCAGCACCAGCTCCACAGCCCCTAAATCCTCTTCCTATGTTCCCCGCATCCCCGATGCTACGGCAGGAGAAGCCAGGGAAGAGGACGAGCGTTTCTGGAAAGGTCGAGAAATCTGCCGAAGATTTAACTTCGCTCAGTGTCGCCAATCCTCCTGCCGTTACCTCCACGTTTGCAGCTACTGCGCAGGCGCCCATGCCAAGTCAGTCTGTTCCGCACTCAAGAACATAAATAAAAAGTTTAAAAAGTATCTCTCTACTCCAATCATTGTTTCTGCTCTCCATTCAGAACTTCAGTCCAATCCAAATAGGGGATTTTGCGATTATTTGACTTCAGGGTTGAAGCATGGGTTCCATCCAGGTGTTTTAGCAAGACCTACAGAGTCTTTCGTTTGTAAAAACCTACAATCTGCCGTCAAAGATCCGGAGGTAGTCACCTCACTCCTAAGCAAAGAGGTCGAATCTGGTTTTATGATCGGTCCGTTCACCAAGCCTCCATTCCCAGTCTACAGGATCAACCCCATAGGCGTAGCTACGCGCAAATACTCAGGAAAAAAGAGACTTATCATCGACCTCTCAGCTCCGCACAATAGTACCACTCCCAGCATTAACAGTCTGATTCCACTAGAAGAGTTCTCGCTGCACTACCACTCTGTCGATTACGCTATCGCTCTGATCAAAAAGGCAGGTAGACGTTGCTGGCTAGCTAAAGCGGACATCACCTCAGCCTTCAAAGTCATGCCCATTGATCTCGAATTCTGGCACCTCTTCGGAGTCAAATGGCATAGGAGATACTATTTTGCAGTTCGCCTCACCTTCGGCTGCCGCAGCAGTCCCAAAATTTTCGATACGCTATCAGAAGCCCTGTGCTGGATTCTCCTAAATAACTATAAGCTCCCATTTCTCGTTCATCTTCTGGACGACTTTCTAGTAGTTATCCCCCATTCCTACCCACCGGCCCTAGGCATCTCTACGCTAACTGACGTATTCAACAAACTGGGAGTCCCACTCTCAGAAGAGAAAACGTGCGGTCCCTTATCCAGACTCGAATTCCTCGGCATCATTTTAGATACCGAAGAATTCTCTTCATCTCTCCCCAAAGAGAAAAAAGACAGAATCTCTTTACTGTTGAACGAGTTTATAACCTCACCATCTCACACCAAACAAGAAGTTCTCTCCCTTCTAGGCCACCTCAATTTCGCCATGCGAATCATTCCCCAGGGCCGCCCTTTCATCTCGCATCTCCTAAACTGCGCCTCAGCATCCCCATCTCTCGAAGACGTAGTATATCTAGATGCCCAGTGCCTGGCCGATCTCAAACTCTGGAGGATGTTTTTAGACGAATGGAATGGTTTGTGCATGTTCTACGACGACTGCCAATCATCTCCAGAAGACCTCCAGCTGTACACAGACGCAGCCCCCTCAATAGGCTTCGGAGGCTTTTTCAAAGGGCGCTGGTTTGCATCCCCCTGGCCACTAGAGTTCAGAGCGCTAATAACGGAAAACGAATCGTCAGCCGTGTTCGAACTCTACCCCGTAGTCATTGCGGCCCTACTCTGGGGGAAGGAGTGGACCTCCAAGAGCGTGCTAATCCACAGCGACAACGAAGCCGTAGTGCACGTCATAAATAACTCGCGCTCAAAATCGCCTGCGCTTTCCCCTCTTATTAGGCGTCTAATCTGGATAGCAGCCAGCTACCAGTTCATTATAAGAGCCGCGCACGTCCCCGGTTGCCACAATGAAATTGCTGACTCTCTTTCTCGTCTTAATTTCCAGAGATTCAGAAGCTTGGCTCCAGAGGCGGACCCGTACCCTACTCCACTCCCCAGCTTTTCGGAGACCATCTTCCTATAAACCACCCCCTCAGTTATCTTCAGCCCATCACGGCCGACCTAGCCCTCCAAGCCCTCGCACCCAGGACCATGCAGTCCTACTGGACTGCTTGGTCGTGCTTCAAACAGTTCCATGCAAAGCACTCACTACCATTTCCCAGTTTCGATGCAGTCACCATATCATCATTTATCACCTACGCCCACACTTCACTCGGGATCAAAGTCTCTTCCATTAGAGTCTACCTAGCCGGCATTCATTTCTTCTACAAACTCCTCCACGGCTCCGAATGCCCTTCCTTCTCCGACACCAGGATAGGCTTGTTAATCAAAGGTATCCGTAGGCATCAGCCAGTCCCCCAAGACTCCCGCCTTCCCATTACCTCAAGTATTCTCGCCACCTGCCTTGCTACCCTTCGCAAAGGGTTCATATCACCACATTCCGATTTCACCATCTCCGTTATGTTTATACTGGCCTTTTTTGGGCTGCTGAGATGTAGCGAGTTTACATGCCCTTCGTCTCTCTTCATCCCCGATGTCCACCCGTGCATCGCAGATCTAGAGCAGCTAGACCAAGACACCATTCGATTTACCATCAAACAGAGTAAAACCGATCAGTTCCGAAAAGGACACTCCATATTCATTTTTAACTCCACCTCAGATCTTCAGCCTTTCCAATACCTGTCTCACTACATCTCATACCGGTCAGCTCAAGCTTCGCCTACTAGCCCGCTCTTCGTGTCAGACGAAGGGCTACCCATCACTCGCCACAGATTCCAGACTCTCTTAAAAAACATTCTAGTCGAATCTGGTTTTCCCGCGGATCGCTACTCCGCACACTCCTTCAGGATAGGAGCTGCCACAACAGCTGCGCTCAACGGCTTATCGGAGCAACAAATTAAAATACTGGGCCGTTGGTCCTCGGATGCCTACCAGTCTTACATCCGCTCCAATCTAGCGGATTTACGACTCGCTCAGCAAGCACTTATGTAGTTGGTAGCGGCCTTTCTCTGTGATCTTTTGGGGTGCAAGCGGTCATCGCTCTATCGCGATGTCCGCTCCAGGCACTCCAGGACCACGGACAGCTACCTTGCCAAACACGCACTTCTCCCATACATTCTAGTCTAGCTGAAGCAATCATATAGAAGGGCGAACTAGTGAAATGATGTTTTATAAACAAAGTTCGGGTGGAGCCTTCGGGATGATTGACAGCAATTAACTCACCCACTGCCGCCACAGGGTAGGCCTATTTAAGCCGACCTCCTTTTCCATACGTCACACGCTCCGACGTTAGAGAAATCATCCCCCCTCCTCCCCCTACTCCTCCATTTCACCAATTGCCCTGTTACTCATCCTCCTTACACAGGGGGGTGCAAGCGGTCATCGCTCTATCGCGATGTCCGCTCCAGGCACTCCAGGACCACGGACAGCTACCTTGCCAAACACGCACTTCTCCCATACATTCTAGTCTAGCTGAAGCAATCATATAGAAGGGCGAACTAGTGAAAAGATGATTAGTAGGCCTACCTGCGTTAGCCAAATAAAGGACGGGACTGCACCCTTCACAAACCGTAAAATAAAGTTTATTAGTTTTACAGTTGACAGTTCACCATCAGTCCACACAAACAATTCTGGTTTCCTTGCACTAGCCATTTCGCCGTAGCCTATTCTGTCTGTTTTTAAAGCGCAAGTTTTGCAAGTTTTGGTGATTTCTGTAAAGACACAGTGCCACCTATAGGCCTGGGGTATGAAGTAACGTGTTGAGTCGTGTTGAGATGGATCCGTTTGGACGCAAATATTCTTGATACGGTTCCAGGGAAGACGGAGGAAAAAAAGATCGGTTTGGTACGTGTGGACTAGGCCTCAAACGGGCTACGGTTTCAGATTTCTCCACTCTGGGACCAGGTTTCAGAAAAGTGCGGTTTCGGGCAGTGCCTTTACAGGATTCGTTTGGACGCTCGGCCAAGACGAAGCAAAACCTCTGCGTTTAACCTAAAAAGTGTCTCCGTGTCTCCCTAAATGTCAGCGAACTGGCAGACTACTGCACAACAATACTCGGCCTATACGTCTTCAGGGGAAGACGTTACAAGTGCCTTTAGAGGCAAAGGGAAGGTTGGGCCTCTGAAAAATCTGCAGAGTAATCCAATGCAGCCTTCAAGTGAAGTGAATTTAGTCAGATATTCTGTAGCATGTAATGGCAATTAATGCTGAACATAGGTATTGATCAGACATGTGGACTCGAGTCACATGACTTGGACTCGAGTCAGACTCGAGTCATGATTTTAATGACTTCAGACTTGACTTGATAAAATTCGGCATGACTTGCGACTCGACTTGGACTTGAATACTATTCACTCGAGACTTGACTCGGACTTTGCCTCTTTGACTTGTGATGACTTGACATGTCTCGAATCAAAAACTAAATTTCCTGATCGTGTACCAGTCAACCCAGAGACGCTTTCCCGCGACTAAAAAAAAATAAAAAAAATAAAATAGCGGAGACAAGCGGCCAGAGCACAGTTAAGTAGATTACTGCCACTACCCCCACACGCGTTACGCACTGTGTGTAGGGCACCAAGAGACAGAGGAAGGACCAACATTTAGCCAATCACTAGTAGCTTTACTGCAAACTGATTTGCACTCTTGTTAGAGAACGTTTGTCAAAAAGCACCAACAGCATGTTACATAAAGATGATACTTTTCGAGTCCTCTCCATTAAGATCCAACTTAAACTTATGCTAAGCTACTGCATTTAATTGAGAACACATCTAAGCACGCACGAGAGGGAGAGAAAACGAGTAGGTTCCAGCTGGCTTGTCATTGTTGATGATGATTGATATCTTCTTTTAAATATAAGAAACATATAAAAAGAAATCGTGGAGGCAAAAAAATACGATTAGAGGAGATTGTGAATTTATCCGTTTCTCACTAGCCTACTATACTGTTATAAACTATGAGATCCAGGTCACTATGACATAGCTGCACTCACTGTGATTTGGAAAGTGGACAAGAATATTATGAAGAGTTGTCTTTGCCTTGTGTAATGGAACTGGTGAGTCTTGAAGTATTCAATAATTTATTTACATGAAGCACATGATATGCCGATTGAAACGCATTCCACTCAGCTACTGTAGCTAGGTGGCTACTGGCTACCAGGCTCATAATTCACTTTTAATTGCAAACAGAAAATGTCAAGCAAGCATCATGTCATACATGCTTCTCTTTCCAAAGGAATGAAAGCTGTTTGTGCCAACTTAATATCATGCTTATCATTGTTAAAATTGTGCTATACATGTGGCACAAACAAGTTTGTGGACTAGCCATAGGCTATATTTGAACGGAGCTGGTAAAAAAAGATCATTATGAGAACGTGTGGACAGTGGCACACAATGGGCTTAAAGTGACCGTGCACCATTTACAAATTAGATAAACAGCATCAAATGTCTAGTATTTCTTAAGAAATTAATACTTTAAAACAAAATTACTGTCATTATTATCTTTTAAATAATATAAAACTGTTGACCTTGGCTTCCCTTATGAGTCACCACTGGCAGACAGCCTAATAAATTGTTTGCAGGCAAATCTGTGGCCTAGCGCAGTGAAATACCATCAGTCAAATTATTACTCGTCCTTACAGTGGGCTCCGCAATTTGGAAAAACATTATATATATTTGCAGCTGTGCTGAGTGTCATGTAGCTATCCATTTTGTAGAGATTACTCAGGTATGCACATGTATATATTACACAGGTATGCACATGCATATGTCGTAAAAGATTACAAGACAGAAACATTGAACATATTTTAATCTGTATTTATAGAAAAAATACTGTGGATTAGATGGAAGTGCTAAAATTATGATCGATAGTCTAATAATGGCATTATTAAGTGAAGAGTACCTGATGACTTGTTCAGGACTTGAAAAAGATTGGGACTTGGACTTGGACTCGACTTGGCTTTGATGTGACTTGGACTTGGACTCGACTTGCCCTTCTCTGTATTTACTTGGGACTTGACTTGGACTTGACTGCTAAGACTTGGGACTTACTTGTGACTTGCCAAACAGTGACTTGGTCCCACCTCTGGTATTGATACATTGTGACTTTGTAATACTATAATTATTTATGTCCTCAGAAAACTTGGTGATCAGTGGTCTGTGGAGCCAGATGTGGTGGAGGACATCGAGGCATTTAGATTGTGTAATGTATGGCCGGGCCCGTGAAAAATCGTGGGCAGCATCATGCTGAAAAATTGATTGGAGAGGATGAGACGCTTACCACCAGATCCAAGGTGGATCTGTCCCAGCTCCCGCACTGCAGAGACAACCTCGTCCCACACATCAACCGTGTCAACCACCGTCTGGCCATCTACAAGAGAGCAGCCACAACGACATTCTGGTGTTGTTCAGATTCTATGTAGATTTAAAGTTTTCATTTTTCACAGCCGAAAATCAAGCACGGACACAAAAGATGATACAAAAAATCACATATGGGACAATAATTTGCGTGGGGAACATCAAAATTCCTTTTCTATACACCTTAAGGATTACAAAAAACTAGGTTAAAAAAATATACCTTTCGGGTGCAGGTGACCCCCCTCCTTCCTACCAGACTATAGGTGTAGGCCCCTGAGCTCGAACAACTCATAACTAATGGATTGTGGTAACTGTGGAACTAATGGTTTCAATAAATATAATACCAATATAACGGTTTGAATAGTAACTCCTTACTATGGGAGATTTTCATTTGGACCAACATGTGACAATTAGGGATCATCAACATTTGCTTATTAGACATCTTAAAGACTGTAAAAATACAAAAGTTAGAAAACATATATCAATAGGGTCCATAGGGGAGGAGTTCCAGTGATCCAATGTCACCGATTTTTTACATTTGTGTTTATTTGAGTTTTATTACCACCATACATCATAATCATGACAATCCTCACATCTATCAATTCCTCATGGAAAGACGAAGAGAAAATGGGGTGGATTGTGTCTGTAGGCTGTATTGTTCCGATTCTATGTAGATTTAAAGTTTTTAATTTTTCACAGCCGAAAATCAAGCACGGACACAAAAGATGATACAAAAAAAATCACCTATGGGACAATAATTTGCGTGGGGAACATCAAAATTCCTTTTATAAACACCTTAAGGATTGCAAAAAACTAGGTTAAAAAAATATACCTTTCGGGTGCAGGTGACCCCCCTCCTTCCTACCCTACTACTAGTCCACACACCACAGGCTTCATTTGGATGAGACACTAGCCTATTCCAAGGATGTGAGTAGGCCTAAACATGAACTTTAAATTATTTATTTATGCATTGAACCAAGACAACACAATTGAAGTTGCCCTTTAGCCTATCTTTGTTTTTCGTCAAGTTGTATGGTATTTTCTGAATTGACTGGAAGTCAGCTCCTTAAGTTCTATCCGTCCCATCTTTTATGAAGAACAAAGATAGGCTAAATGGCAACTTCAATTGTGTTGTCTTGGTTCAATGCATAAATAAATAATTAAAAAGTTCATGTTTTAGTATCTTTCTTAACTTGTAGCTCACTTTAAAACCAACAACCTAATCAATTATGTAAATGTAAAGCCAGTCAAAGCCAGTAGGCTATTAATGTAGAATGACAAACAGGGCTGTGCACTAAAAAAAAATTGATTTACCAACTTAGCACTGGTGACACCAAAATGTTTTCTAGAGTGTAGCCTACAGAGGTATTTGTAACGATATGCTAGAGATTTTTATGGATTTTGCTACAAAACTATCAACCTCTGTAGCACCAGTGCTAGAAAGCCATTTACCTTGGAAATCTACATGTATGTGCTGCGGACGAGAGTAAAATAGCTCTGGAATGCCACCACACACTTCAGCTTGAGCTTTCAAAAAATGAAGACATAATGCTGGTAGACAAAGCATGACCAAACACTGTGTGTGTGTGTGTGTGTGTGTGTGTGTGTGTGTGTGTGTGTGTGTGTGCATGCATTATGGCATTATGTTCAGTTTTAGGCAGCTCTGGAGGGATCAAGATTGAGATGCTAAACTGAGATTTAGCAGGCTCCGGTGCTTCTGCAGGACTTCCCAGCTAGAGGCCACCCTGAGTCGTGCTCACCTGACCTGTCGACCCACAGGATTACATGACAAAGGAGGGGTTCAATGTTCCATCTCCGCAACGCCTTGTAACACAATTTGAAATGAGATTTAACTTTTTCTCCTAAACTATAAACCCGAGAAATAAGGAGCAATAAGAATAAAAAGAGAAGTAGACAATAGGGGTATTTTGAAAATCTAAAGTAGAACTTTAATTGGGCTAAGACAAGAAGAGGGCTATATTTTGCAAATGTTTATTTCAGGGGTTATCTCTGTAAGAGCTGATTTCTCGTGAGACAAAGAAAATACATTTTTAAGACAAATATTTACAGATGGAGACCAAAAGAAGGTTGACAAGATCTCAAGACAAGGCCTCGTTTTCCTCATGCATTAAACAGAAATGTAATTCCGAAGAAGGCTCTGGAATTCATGCAGAAAAGGTTGACTGAAGCATTTTGTAGGTCTATACCTTAAGTATAAGTATATATACTTTTTTGATCCCGTGAGGGAAATTTGGTCTCTGCATTTAACCCAATCGGTGAATTAGTGAAACACACTCAGCACACAGTGAACACAGTGAGGTGAAGCACACACTAATCCCGGCGCAGTGAGCTGCCTGCTTCAACAGCGGCGCTCGGGGAGCAGTGAGGGGTAAGGTGCCTTGCTCAGGGGCACTTCAGCCATGGCCCACTGGTCGGGGCTCGAACCGGCAACCCTCCGGTTACAAGTCCAGAGTGCTAACCAGTGGGCCACAGCCACCCCCTTAATGGGTATAATCACTTTTATAATCTGTGGGCGTTGAAATTATGACAACAAAATGATAAGTTAAATTCAAGTCTAGTTATACTATATGTTCAAGTTAGGTTGTGACCTGCACTCAGATGTTACATCATTGCCACTGCAAAGGCATGTCAAAAACTGCTATGTAAAGAATCCTTTTCTCCCCAAATCTGAATTGTGACATTACCGGATTACTGTATTTTAACTATAATGTATTTCTGAGGAACTGCAAAGTGTGCTTGCTCACGTGCGGCTGACCAATGGTAGAAGACAGTGAAATAATGTCGCCGTCGTTGTTGTCGTTGTTGTTGTTGTGGGTGAGTGAATGTGGACCATGTGTGGGGTGTATGGCGGTGGGGGGGGGGGGGGGGGATGGGTGGTTGGTTGGTAGGGGAGGGTCGTTATAATCAATAATAAATACTAAAAAGTATTGAAGGAAGCATATTGTGTAAAAGTAGAGATGAAATACTGATTTGATGAAATTCTGAAACTGTTCCCTTTTTTTCATTGAGGTTGTTTTTACCTTATTTGATGTACTTCCTGGTACCTAATTATGATGACTCACAGAAATTAATAATAAAGAAATTCTAAAAAAAATAATATTTATAATTATACAAATTTCCACAACAAAACTCAGACGTACCAGTTGACATATTTCCAGACAACCTCCTTGGCCCACTTTTGTGAGCATAAAACAGATTACTGATCTTCCTGAACGACTACAAAACAGGACACAACACAACTGACCTGCTATCTTTACTGGGGTTGTTCTTATTAAACAATTGCAGCATGAGCTTTATATACCTGCTCTATCTCTGTCACCATGTCCCTGGCTATATGGACTGGAATTCTCATGCTTTTCTCAAAGCTAAAGGTGGAGAGACACAATCATTTCAGGAATGATGAAAACTCTATATGTGTATTTTTATATGATCGCGTAAGCTAGTTCCTCTTCAATTAAATCATACAAAACCAAGCAACTGTAAACTGATGGAAGCCTTTCTTAACTAGTTTTAATGAGAAGTTCAAATCTTAATAGGTTTGGTGTAATATGCATAGAAGTCCTTGAAGACCATCAGTTTATTTTTGATCCCCGTTTTCTTGAGATCTCAACTTGTCTTGAGATAACAAAACAGTTTCCTGATAACAGCATAATTCCACATCTCAGAAAAGGAATGCATAACTTAAGACATCCAATGAGCTGATGGAGCAGTCAGCTTGATGTTGTGGTGTCACACATCGATGATCAGCAATGAGGCCTTGGGGGATTAGGGTTAGGGTGATGTGTGATGTAGCCTACGTATATCTGAAATTAAATAAAACAAACCCTGTTGTTTTCATCTTAGAAGCAAAGGCATGCTATGTGGCATCTTGTTGACTGAGTCAATGTGAAATGAAACACATTGTGATAATCCAAAATGTTTTTGTTGTGGAATTTCCTCCAGCAAGAGAAGCTATTTCAGCAGCCACAAAGATTTATTAAACGTGATGCGCTGTAGGCTGAGATATCAAATTATTTATGGCATTATCTTGGGAAAACATTGAGATGTGTTATCTCTAGATATTGATATAAATAAGTTGAGATCCTAAGAAAATAAAATATAATAACTCAGTCGAAACTCAGTCAAATCATGTGAAAGCTATACAAGATTTGTAATAAAGCTTATTAAAACAGGGTCAAAATTAACATTTGATGGCAGCTTAGGGCTTATGGTGTACACATCATGGATATAGGGTACCAATATTTTGTGTCAAACTATAAGTTATGTAAATTATTAATATATAATATGTATTAATATGTATTAATATGTATAACATGTAATTGATTCAGGAAAAAAATAAAAGATAAAGCATTTGTATGTAGCCATACTGCTCAAGGTTTTCTAATGTGACCTACAATTTGCTTCAATCCGGGAAAAGTTGTGACTATCTGGTTCAAGACTCAGTGTTCACAGACAGCTTACACTTTCTCTAGACATGTGGCCTTGAAAGATGTTTATGTGCACAGTGCTGCTACACTTACTGAAAACGTATTACCAGAAGCAAGGTCATTCTTTTTCTCTCTCTCTCTCTCTTTCTCTCTCTCTCTGATATGAGTTTGGTTATGTGAATTCAGCAAATTGTGAATTCAGCAAATTTCAACACAGCCAGTCTGCTGACACCAAGTCCGAGAAATTGATGATAAAAATGGTCCACTAACCCTCAGCATAAAGCATCATGTTCTTGAAAGAGTAACCTCATGTTCCCAAAGATATGGATGAATGATACTTTATGACTGAGTCCAAGCAAAAATAAATAATAGTAATCAAATGTCCTTTACTCAAAGAGGTTTGAGGTTTCATTATTGATTATGTTAATAGTAACACAAGTGCATGATATTAGGTTTGTCTTATTGAAACAAAGCTTACATCTAACGCTGCATCATACAACATAGCCCTGCACTGCCACTCTATGGACGCCTTGAATTATAACATGCTGCCATATCTGGGACAGTAAGTCGTAATTACGGTATATCAAGTATTATCTTGTTTTGTTGTGAACTTTAGGCCTATCACCTTGACAAAACTGAGGGTATGCTATTTTAAACCTACTAATAGGCTATACGCTATTCCAGTCCGTTGTTATTTTACCCTTTAAATAGCCCAATCAATGTCCAAAACATGCGACCTCTTGCTCTTAAGATTCTATGTTCCTTTTATGTTTATTGAAATTGCTAAATGTACACCTACACTACACGCCCGTGAAATGTTATTTACTTATTTATGTGGAAGCGCACAAATATAGGACACACATGACGTTTGACACCCGAGTGACCAATTGAGAGCCTGTCGTCAAGAGCTTCAAACATGATAGACACGGCCGAAGCTAGAGTATCGAATTATGGTGTTCTATTTTGAAAATGAACAATTTTACGCGTATAGATTGTGTTGCATACGAATGGTTTACTTAGGCCTATTTGAATTGGCGAATACGGGGTTTAGAATAATGTGAAGTTAGTAGCGTTACAAGCTTACTGCACTTCACGAGAAGTTTTTCCTCTACGAGCCTCCTCTGCAGGTTGTCAAGATCTGCTACCTTTATTCCACTATGGTGAGTTGGCTTCGTGTTACTGCCTTTAGTCGTCTGACTTTCACTCATGATAATGATTTTAAAGAATTAAAGGTTACTGGCTATGAAAACCTGTCGTGCGTGTTCTTGGCGGCTACTATGGGATTAGTCAGAAGATTTAAAAGGATTTAGGCTAGGTTGCTTCTGAGTGTCCTGTTGTTGGTAAAAGACCTGCTGCGCATGCAAGGCAATGCAGACATTCACTGCTTGTCAAAACCATTTGGAACTGTTATCCCAGTTCATATGTTTGGTCATTTGAAAACAGTCATGTGTAAATGTTTATAATTTGCATTTCAATTCAATTACATGTTGCGTGTATCTTTAGCCTATACATAATAACTGTCAGTTATTACCTTTTGCAGGCCTTTATCGCCACCCAGTAGACTCCTAAATTGTTGGGTAAACATTGTCAACAATATTTTGGTGTTGCAGTTTATCATGTCAATAATTATTTCAATTGTTGTTGTTAATGGGTTATGAAATGAATCATTCAACTAAGCCATTGGAAATTCACCAAGCCACAGGCCACAGGCTTCTACAAAATCAGGCTATTAGAATCCATTTTGTTGAAATTGCATAATTCCTTTTAACCACCTTTGAAAAAATCAGCACATGGTGCCTCAACTTCAAGTGGTCTGACAAAACTTATGTTCTCCTTCTCTCCCTATCCCATGCACAACTTGGGGAAAGGGTGAATGATTGATGCCACAGTCCTCTCAAATTCTTGTGATGAAAAGTATCATTTTAATTGTTTACTGTATATCTTCTATAAACTCAACCACATTCGTCAGAAGATGAATTTGTCATGCTTGTTTGCATACAGGAAGAGGATAACCCTGCGGCCCTGGTTGACATCTGTCTAGCCTGGGTCTGTCACAGCATGGAGCAGCTCTGTGTGAAACGTGAGGATGGATCGCTTCGTTTCCACCACTGCCCCGTCTTTCCCCAGCTGCTAGCAGACCAGCTGCTCAGCAAGATGGCAGAGGAAGGTGAGTGTGGGAGCACAAAGAGAAGGACAAAGATGAATGAGTGACCTGGACACTTTTCTACTTCACTAATCTACTGTGCCACTATTGTTTTAAAGGTAGTGTGTTAGTCAGTGGCGTGCCACAGAACTGGCTCATATGTATTGTAATGTGTATCTCTTCTACGATTTGACACCAGGTGTGTTAAATGATAGCACCATCGGAGTTTTCCGCAGCCATGAGCACCTGCGCCTCCGCCGTGTGTGCCTGCGAGCGTCGCACCTCTCCGCCGAGGCCTTCTGCCTCGCCACGCAGCCCCACAGACTGCAGGAGTTGGATGCTTCCAGAGTTCACGGCGGCTTGACTGTATCAGATGTGCTGCTCAGCCTCGCAGCCAACACTGAGTCTTCAGACAACCTGCAACGGCTCAACCTGAGCAGACTGGAAATGGGAGAGGGGTTCCTCGAGAACGAGCGTCTCAGCTTCAGCTCGATGCCGGGCCTGAGGACAGTGCTTCTGGCCGGCACGGAGCTGGACGACTCGGGGCTGCAGGACCTCTGTACCCTTCCTCGACTGGAGGCTCTGGACATCTCTAGCACTTGCGTCACTGACCTCACGTCACTGCTGGACTGTCAGGCCACCCTGATGTCCCTTTCGGCCCACGGCCTCAGACACCTGGAGATGCCTGCTGCGCGCCTCCTGCTCGTGCTGGGCCGGCTCGAACGGCTCCGGCACCTGGACCTGTCCGACGACAGACTGACCAGCGACGGGGACAGCGTGGTGGAGCAGCTGTTGGAGAAGCCCGGCATCCTCCCGGCGCTGCTGTCGCTCGACATGTCAGGCCGGAGGGGCATCACAGACAATGCGGTCCAGGCGTTTCTGGAAGCAAGGCCAAACATGACCTTCATTGGACTGCTAGCCACTGGAGCAGGCTTTAGTGACTTTTTCACTGTTAAGAGCAACCTGAAGGCACGTACCGAGACGTATACAAAAACACCTGAATACCATGACACTCACAGGCTGATAGTAATTGTCTTTTGTTTTCCAGGTTGCTGGAGAGGCCAACATCCACCAGATCAGTGAGGCCCTGAAGAGGTACTGTGAGAGGGAGTGCTTCATACGAGAGGCTCTAGTTCACCTCTACAGCCTGACCAATGACACGGACGAACCTCAGTCAGATGTCTTGAAGGCACAGTGCAGTTCTTTAATGCTATTGCTGTCCACAGATTTTTTATGTAGCTGTGTATGTAGAGAGACCTTAGAAAACTCTCTGTGTTGTGAGCTCTCCAGTTAAATTAGTAATAATGTAACAGCTGTGATCTTTTTTATTTTATATTGTCCTGAAAAAAGAGATAAAAAACAAATAGGGTGTTATATAATGTGCCTCTAATGTTATCTAATTAGTGCTGGACTTACCAAAAGCAAGTAACCAGTATCCAAGAAACAGAATTCTAGCATAGCTGAATTGAATTGAATTCAATTCTATCAATTTGAAAGAAAATTCATTTCAAGAAATCATTAATTTAGTCATAAGTGAAAATTGTAATGATAGTACAAATGTTGCCCTGAGTTGCATACTTTAAATACTGAGTATTGTTCTATTATTCACAGCTTGTAATTATGGGAATGAAAAGCCATGAGCAGTCATTGCATGTCCAGCTGGTGGCCACAGCCTGCATATTCAATCTCACAACTCAAGATAAGGTCCTGGGCATGCCACTTTGCCTTCTGAGAACCACAGTCCATCAGCTTCTGATCGCCATGAGGCATTTTCCAAACCATGAACAGGTTCCTTTGCACACTAAAAAACTTGCACACTCACACAAACATGTATTTGTCCTTGTAATTATGCATAAGCAGTACATTTACCAGACTTATGCATGTATAACTACAATATAATTATAATAATTTTTGACAATTCCTTGGTATATTTGTTAGCCTGACATAGTCATACTCAATTCTAGTCAGAATATGAGTCTGATACTGCTCCATTGGGACATAATTATGGGGCGTGTTTCAACCGATACAGGGGGGGAATGCCTCTGCACACAATTGGATAGACCTAACCAGTCAGAGCAACGAAATAGCTTACCGTGAGGTGTAGGAAGAAAACACACGAACCATCCTTCTTCTCCACAAATGCCTTAACATTGTTTTCTGGTCTTTTGTAAAAGTTAGTGCCGTAAGTCCCTTCAACATACTTGCAGTACACTGCCCCCCCCCCCCCTCTCCCCTACATACACAGCACATTATTTCATCAGGAAGCTTCTCCAACACACATATTGCACACTACCCTCTCCCCACATACACAGCACACTATCCCATCTCCCCTGTCATCCCCCCAACACACACACCAAGACCCCTGGCAGTTGGGTTAGCCCCTTGAGCCGTGGATCTGCCCAAGGTTTCTTCCTTGGTAAGGGAGTTTTTCCTTGCCCCTGTTGCTCTTAGGTGCTCCTTGTTGGTGCCCCCCCCCCATCCCAATCCTCCCCCACCTTTCTTATGCAGCCCTTGCCACTTAATCTACTAAACCCCTCTTCTACTGCACTTTTTACCCCCCCCCCATAAATGCACAAATAGGCTGACACCAGATATAATTTCACTGCATTTCTTACTTCCAGTAACAATATGCATGTGACAATAAACTTCCTTGTATCCTTGTAACTCCTAGCCTACAACACTCATTAGCGAAATCTAAGAGTAGTACGGTAGGCTATTAGTAAAAAACTGATAGCCTATATCCCCTCCGTTTTTAAAAATAATAAATAATTCTGTTGAACACTGATATGCTACAAACATGTTAAACAGCTGGGAAAGGCTGTCGCAAATCCCTCAAACAGGTGGTCAATCAGAGATTTCAAACGAACGAGGGAACATGTCGCAATGCAACAGCGCTGTTTTCCCTTGATGAAAGTGAAACCACGAGTTTTCACACATCTCTACTTTGGCCAAAGTTTTCAGAAATAATCGTTTTCAATGATAAAACCTCATTAAATAATATGCATTTTCCATTTGAGGTCTTAAAAGCCATGTATCCTTCTAGCCACAGTCTTTTTGTTTCAAACATAAGCCTAATCTGTGCTCAGATGACATGATAGACCAGGCGCTGTTGCTCACCTGTCCATAATCATAAAGCCCGATTTGATTGGTCCGCCTGATCTAGGGCGAGCATACTTGCTCCACAATGGAGCAATGCCAGACCGAACTTCCCGACATCAAATGTTGTGGGCGGGACTAAGTTCGGAATGGCACCCAGGCTACATATTTGTACCCCATGTGGATGATAAGGAAAATAAAGTTTTTAGCTGACAATACATGGCTGTGCCAATATCTTGTCAAAGTAAATGTATATGTAACATGTAAATGTTCAAAGTGCATGACGTTTAATATGTTGTATCACTCCCAAATGTTATGGATGTATGCATGTAAGGTACTGTATACTCTCACCTTTCTTTTTTAGTTTATGTTTCTCTTTAAAGTAGGAGTCAGTAATATTGGAGATCTGGTTACACATAATATCTGTATGGATAGAACATAGTAATGAAAGAATATTTCCTCTTCCTCTCAGTTACAGAAGAACTGCTTGCTTTCACTCTGCAATGACCGAATTCTACAAGATGTCCCATTTGACAGGTCAGTCAGTCCATATCTCTATGTAAACTTTAGGATAACCGTCGGCTTTACATTTTCGACACTGTAACAATTTGGCATGTGTCTGTTCAGATTTGATGCAGCTAAGCTGGTTATGAGCTGGCTGAGCAGCCGTGAAGACCACACCCTTCAGAGAATGGCTGTAGCAATTGTCTCCATACTGGTGTCTAAGGTACAGAGAGGATGAACTATGGATTTATTCTGGAAAAGTGTCAGTAACATCATTTACAAGATCCTTTTTGTGTTAAATTAATTTGGTGAAATCAGGGTGCTGTTTAAACATCAATCTAGGAACTGTGTGAAAGATAAACAAGTGGAGCCATTGTTTGTGTGGGCTGAGAGTGTTGTGCAGTCCTTCATGTGAACCTGGTGTGTGGCTTTCCACAGCTTACCACTGAGGAGACTACACGACTCGGTGCTGAGGCCTTTATCATGGAGGTATGTACTCCGCCAGTGGTATCATTTAATGGCTACGTCCCACATATTTTTCCATAAACTCAAATTTACTTCACTCCTTTTTATATTACCTGTTTATACATATAATGTAATACCACGTTATAATGTATTATATAATATGTTTCTTTGTTATTTCAGCAACTCCTCAGCATTGTCCAGCAGAAGGCTTCAGCTGGGGTGGTGGACTCCACCTTGAAGTTCGCTCTGAGCGCTCTGTGGAACCTCACAGATGAGAGCCCAGCTGCCTGCCGCCACTTCCTCCAATGCCAGGGCCTGGAGCTGTATACAGAGGTGCTTGAGGTAATTTAGAAGGTTTTACAGAAAAGTATCATGACTTATCTGTTGTGTTTATTGTTTACATGCCCAATTTAAACTATCCTGTAATCTTCAGTCCTACTACACAGAGTCCTGTATCCAGCAGAAAGTCATGGGTTTGTTGGTGAGTGGCACTGTCGTTGGAATGAACACTGAGCTGTAAATGTCTTGTTTTTGTGTTTTCTTGGTAAATTCTCAGTTTTGACTGTAAATATCCAAATGTACTTTCATATTTTTAATTTAATATACATTGCAACTCATCACTCACTCATTCACCCACCCTCACATACACAATTTGCTTTGCTCCGTAGAATAACATTGCAGAGGTGGTGGAGCTGAGGGCTGACCTGATGGATGAAGACCTCCTGGAGCACGTGCTCACTCTGCTGGGGGGTGCTGACGTGGAGGTTGGGGTCAGTTACTTTGCAGGTGGGATATTGGCCAACTTGACCTCCACAGGAGTATCAGCCTGGACCCTGGACTTGGAGCTTCGTGACACCATCCTGTCCAAGCTGGTATTCATATGTGTTTGTAGTAGGCTACTAATATGTGTATGTTAATGTGTTGGTTTTTAACAAGTTTGCAATGTATAGTTGGGAAAATGTGTCATAGCCAGTAAGTGACGTCTATCTCTTTATAGCATTCTGCCATCCTGACATGGACCCCACCCCAACATGAAATGGTATCCTATAGGTATGTGAGAAATATGTTGGACAATTGTATCACATCTGACTCATTACAATGACCAATCCATCTTTCATATGCTCTTACATCCATGACTTCTACAATTTGTTGGAGGGTCTCCATTAGCATACTGATATAAATAATGTATTGTAACAGTTAATGACACTAATGATCGGTTTCCTATGCAGATCATTCCAGCCATTCTACCCTCTGCTCAACAGCTCCCAGCCCACTGGAGTACAGCTGTGGGCAGCCTGGGCAGTGCACCTGGTCTGTAGACAAAATGGTGAGTGTGCAGGATAGGGATGCCAGCCAGCATAGGCAGGGTGTGTGCTTTGGGCAGATTCAAACCTCCAATTCAAGTTCAATTCTCGCCCAAGAGACCATTTAGTTAAGACATTTAAGTCCACTGTGACAGTCCCAGTTGCTACCATCTTAATGTTAATCGTATCCTCTGTAATATATGTCATTATGAAAAACACTTACTAGTGAGACATTAATATTGTTAGTAGGATTAATGGGTGTTTTGGATCCTGTCAGCAAGATAAGAGTTCATAAGAGGTTTAATTAAGGTAAATCTTATTTGTTTCTTTGTTGGTAGAACTTGAATGAAATCTGAGACATGAAGGTTATCATTAGTTGAGCGCACATATGCATAACCCCTCCCTCCATGCCACAGCCGAACTGTGGCCACACTTATACCTTTTCTTAAAATAGTTATATATATATATATATATATATATATATATATATATATATATATAGACTTTATTCTTGCACTGTTGCACTGTTGGACTTACTCATTTGCACTATTACCATGACACTCACTCACACAGAGCACCTTACTATGCACAGAGAATCACAGGCTCAGGGCCCCATCATGACATTCTAAAGTGCATCGTCACTCGTCAAAAGTCTATTCAAATTTAGTAGGATGTCCAGTTCACATTGGGAGGGGTTTCGTTATCAAACGTAGAGCGCATGGCGCAACAAGGGGTTCCTAGGTTTTTTAATCAGTCATATGGGTGTGTTTGGGGCGTAACATCATTTAAACCAATAAGAATGACATCAGTCATTCCTTTTAACGGCGCAAAGTGCGATATGTCAAATAAATGCATCGGTATTTTGGCATTCAACGGCGCATTTGAAGGAGGCTGTTTGCGAGACCGTATGAAATAGTCATTCTTAAACCATGCTTTAATAAAACCTAGCATAGCCTTCACGCATTTGCACTCGTCTATTATTTGAACTCATTGGCAAAGTTCACCAAGGTGTCAGTCAACTAAGACAGTTATATGGTGACAGTTACTTTCACTATTGACTGACAATGGGTTACCATCGAAAACATAGGCTGGAAAAAGTAACACTTACCCTAATATTGCTCAAATGACTGAATAAAACAACATTTATCCTGCAGAGGGGTTGCTTATATCTCGTGACAGTGCGTCTTCAGCTGTGCTCCATACGCCTCTCCCGCCTCTCCCCTAATCACTTTTAACCGTCATTACCAATTTGCAAATGATGGTGAATAACTACTCATCATGAGATGTACAGTATTTCGTAATATCTTTATTCTAATTATGTTTTCCATTGTAATCGTGCAATTTGTAATGCTTTGCATGGACGTGCGCTGGTGTGCGTTCATGAATAGAAGGATGGTGCATGCACCTGCCAATATGACTGTTGACATGCGCTCTTAAAATAGCATATGAACAACTCGCCATTGACTTCTGACCAGGTTTAGGTCGATAGCGATTTTTAGACAACGCGCCAGGCCCCTCCCTAGGTTGTTAATTGCCACACCCCTGGGTGCAATGTTGAAAAAAATAAACGTGCAAAATACCGAATTAAACTTTGCGCGGGTGGAGAACGAGTTTTATGCCATGCGCTGGTGTGCAAAATACAGCCCTCAGTCCCTGCCTCAGTCATTGCAAGCGCCTCTTGATTGATTAATCACCATTATGTGGATACTGTTTTTAGAATTGTTATTTAGTTAGTTATTTAGATTAAGAGTTAGTTAGTATAATTTGTATTTAAGTATATCCTTATCTTCTACTGTCCTTATTGCTTAGTTGTGTTTTTATATTATATACTTTTAATTACTTTTTCTGCTGTTAGTTAATGTGTGTTGTCTGTATGCTACTGAGACCTTGAATTTCCCCTGGGAATCAATAAAGTATCTATCTATCTATCTATCTATCTATGAATGATATTGGTAGTTAGGGTTAGACCTTGTGATTTCCCAGACAAAGAATGAATTTGTTTGACATTGTCTCGTATATTATCTTTGTCCTCTGTCAGCCTCCCAGTATGCCAGTATGCTCCAGGAGGAGGGGGGCCTGGACATTTTAAAGAGCCTCATTTTGCACCCCGACACTCATGACGATGTCCGCAAGCTAGCAGAGAGCATTGTGGGTATCTCAGAACAAGCTGAGCAAGCCCGCCGAGAAAGGTATGTTAGTGTTTCGAGACTGAACAAGACCATGTGTAGAAGCATACATACAGTATATATTGTGGTAGAACGTCACTTTTAAGAGTCACCAATCAATTTGTTTCTCATGCATCTCTCTTCTCTTGCTCTAGAGAGGGCTGATCTTTAGCATGCTGTCTACGGAGTGTCGGAACAGTGTTTAAATACATCAGAGTGGAGAGCTTCCTCTGCCTGTCCTGGACACTGTCAGCCTTGTGACCAGCTCCCGCGTGAGATAGCTTACATTTCATGTCGGACAGTTGCTGATAGCTCTTGAACCAACGAAACAGATGGTATTGTAAAAATGGACGTCAACTTTAAGTGGTTGTCCCCAAAATGCGGTGCAGCATACAGTATACAGACAGATGCCCTGATGTCAGTAGACATCAAGGTGTGGCTGTAGACTCTACATTGAAAAGTGAACTTTTTTATACGTTCTGCCATTTTGGCAAAAGGTTGTCGATATTTGAGCCCTAAAGCCAATCAAATTATAGCCCTTTCTCCAGTGGGACCCTAAGGAGACCCTTTGGAAAAATAAGGTGAATTAAGAATAGATTGAGAGTAATTTGAGATCTCCACTTGAACTTAAATTGGACTTGGGCTGACAAGAGGAGGGCTATTAGAAAAAACAGGTGAGATCTCAAAAAGAGTTGATTTATTTCTCTATCTACCACCCCGCACATTGTGGCGCCAAGCAACGGAAGTCTTGTTCATTTCACGGGGGCTGCCATGGCCTACTGGTTAGGGGTTTGGGCTTGCAACCGAAGGGTTGCCGGTTCGATCCTTGACCCAGTAAGAAAAACGTAGGTGGGGGTATACGCAAGTATACTTGGCCTATAAACCTAATTTACATTTCTCACACCCAACACAGTGATGATTTTTACGCTAAGCACTCAAGTTCGCAACTTGTCAATGAAAGATAGGTGTGGTCAGGCACATGATCAAAAAAATCACTGTTTTCACGCCACTAAAAATGATAACGCCACTGTCCAAGAAAAACCTGGTCTAAAGTGAAAGCTGCATGTAATGCACAGCTATTTTGAGGGTGCCCTGCCCCTGTCACGAAATGTAAGTTAGACATTAGCAACGAGTCCTAGGCAATGACTGTCTGTTTGGATGAATGCCCTTACAATTGTTATTCAGTCATTTGAATACTATTGGGGTAAGTGTTGCTTTTTTCAGGCTATGTTTTCGATTGTAACCACTTGTCAATAGTGAAAGTAAATAACTGAGTGTAAGACTTTGTTTTGTCATTGCCTATGAATTCAAATAATAGGCGAGTGCAGATGTATGTAGGCTATACTCTGCTTGTCACACACACGTTTTAGTAAAGTAAGATTTAGTGGAATCCTGGTATTGCATACATGGTCTCACATGCAAGCAGATTCCTTTGGCACTGAATAAATAAAAAACATGGTCTCTGTGGACAGCCCAGGCTCCAAAAACGGCAGCAAAAACAAGCTGGTCCATAAAAGCATAACAAACTGTTCCAGCAAATCATTGACAAGATGCGTGTTTAGGAGAGTTTCCATTACACTGGAGGGAGGGGGAGGGAGTAGCGGGCTAGCTCTCTGTTTTGTTTGACAGAAGTGACGTTATCCAACATTGCTTAGAGCACCTTTAACTACCATCAACATAATGTTAAAAGGTTTAAAATGTTCTCCACCCAGTTTTAAATCCAATTTTCCCCTTTCTACACACAATTATATATCATTGTGAAATGTGAATGTATGCTGAAATAGTTGTCCATTTGATAGAAGGTTAATAGCTGTGAAATAGCATAAGAAAATATAGCAGGCACTGTGTTATCATTTTAGTCACTATCAGACAAGTCCCATGTTAAAGGAACACCAGGCAACGTTTTCGTGTTAATTACTCATCTTATAAGTCGATAAGGCGATTGTTGCAAACGTGTGTATAATGGCAGAGCCGGCGAAGAAGCAGCGAAAACCCTTGACGGAAGATGCAAAGAAAAGGAAAAGAGCTTCAGACCGAGCGAGGGGGAGTTTCATAGAGAAAAAGCATCAGGCTTGCCTGGGGTCCCTTAAAAAGTTTAAGACCATTATCACTTTGCATTCGTAATGTTGGATGTTTATATAATGTATTAGTTCATTGTGTAAAACTAAATTATTTCTTGACCCTCTGAACTGGTAATTAAACTGTCATAACAGTTGTATGTAGCAATAAAAAGTATCATATCTATCTTTCTCATGTTTTATATGCAATGGTTTTGAATTTGTATAGAAAGTAGAATCCGGATACATCAGGGGCATTGCTCTTGATCAGCCTCTCTAGCCTCACTTTTCACTTTTTAGTAGTTTTACAGTGGCCATGTTGACCAGGTGCACCAAGTGGCCAAAGTAGACTACCATTAGCTGACTGGTCATTCACAAATAGTTCTGTGTGACACTTTGTTTTAAAATATGCATTTTGAATGATACCCGACAGAAACCAGTGTCTTTTCAAGGCCACACAAACATTTGTATGTTGCTAATATTTGTGGTGAATATGAACAAAACGGCTGACTTATTATGTATTAAATGTCTTATGACCTTTGGAAGCAACAGAACTGTGTCCTTCACTAAGATGCATCTAACTACAACCCCAAAACATAAAAAGTTGGGACATTGTGTAAAATGTGAATAAAAACAGAATGTAATAATCTGCAAATCTCTTAAACTCATATTTAGTTGCAAAAAGGACACAGACAATATATCAAATGTTGAAAATGAGAAATTTGACTATTTCATGGAAAATATATGTTAATTTTGAATTTGATGCCAGCAACATGTTTCAAAAAAGGTTGTGACGGGGGTAACAAAATGCTGGAAAAGTTGTGTAATGATAAAGAAAACAAAAGAAAGAATGTTTCACAACTAATTAGGGTAACTGGCAACACGATTGGGTATGAAAAAGAGCATCCAAGAGAGGCAGGGTCTCTTAGAAGTAAAGATGTAGGGGTATTTATCACTCTGTGTAAACCTGTGTGCACAAATGATGAAAATGTCATTTTAATGCTTCTTAACATGAAATTGTGACGTATTTAGGGAGTTCATCATCTACAGGACATAATATTATTCAGAGAATCCAGATAAATCTTTGCAAACAAGGGGAATAGCTGAAAAACAAATTGGATGGTCGTGGTCTTTTAGACCTCAGATGGCACTGCATCAACACCAGACCTGTTTCCAGACCTGTCATTGTATTAGCTCAAGACAATCTCTGATAACCATTGTCTATGTGCCCAGTTTGATACTTAATTCCAAAACTACAGCCAAAATTGTAACAGCTAAAATTGTATTGAGACATGATACAGAAAATACCACCCTCTTATCTGGGCCTGAGCTTGTTTAAAATGGACTGAGGTAACGCGGAAAAAGGTCCTGTGGTTAGACCAATCAAAGTTTGCCTTTCGTTTTGGAAATCATGGACTCATCTGGGCTAAAGAGGAGAGGGCCTATCCATGTATCCAATCTATCCAACTTGTTTTAGTGCTCAGTTCGAAACCCAACATCTATGACGGTGTGGAGGAGCATTAGTGCCAACAGCATGGGCATCTTGCACATTTGGCAAAGCACAATCAATTCTGAATGATGTATACAGGTTTTGAACAACATATACTGCTGTCTAGGCAATGTCTTTTCCAGGGACGACCTTGAATATTTCAGGAAAATAATGCCAAAATGAATTCTGCACGTACTTAAATAGTATTTCTCCATAGAGGAAGAGTCCAGGTGCTAAGATGGCATGTCTGCAGTCCAGATTTGTCAAATTAGGTGCATAATGGAATGAAAAGCATGACTAAGAATACCCCATACTGTTAAGCAACTGAAATCCTATATCGGGATCAGTTCCTAAACATTTACAAAATTGTGTTAAATGAAGAGGTGAAGCAGCACAGTGGTAAACATGCTCCCGTCCCAACTTTTTTTGGAACATGTTGCTGGCATCAAATTCAATATGAACATATACTTTCCATAAAATAGTCCAAATTTTCATTTTCAACATTTGATATGTTGTCTATGTCCTTTTTGCTGCTAAATATGGGTTTACAAGACTTCTATATTATGACATTCTGTTTTTATTTACATTTTACACAACGTCCCAACTTTTTCTGTTTTGGGGTTGTAGAAGTGTTAGGCTATGAAGGTTGGGCACTCACAAAATTTTGCTCAAACGTGCACCACAAATATGGAGGACAGATGGCACCATGCTTAAACACCACTACACAACTTGTAACCTTACAACTCACAAAGACAGCTGCAGTACTGAAACAGATTGGCCAGACATAGACATAGATCCTCTTGTAAAGAACACATGGATTCACCACCACGTGGATTCATTTCTATATAAGATTAGGCTGTCAGTTTGTCAAGCACTTCTCTGAAAGATTGACCATTGATTGACCTTGACATTGTTTGCAATATCTATTGATCTGAAAAAGCAGAATATGAATTGTAATAAACAACTATAAATAGATATACCTACAGAACATCACTAAGACACATGCAAAAAAATGTGTTTGGCTTTGTTGCTGTCTAAAAGCACCAAATTAGAACATTGCATATGGAAACTCCTATTTTAGTAACATTAAGCAGGCATGATATCCATAGCAGCTTATGTTTGTTCTTAAAGTATATCAGAGCCTGTGATTGCAAGGCATCCTTCTACCATATTGCCAAGAGAGCTGCTGTAAAATCCACCACAAATACCCCAGTCACATATTCTGTGTCATTCAATGACAGGTTAGTGTTAAGTGAGGCAGCATTACATCGTAACACATCAAATGTTGTCATCACACTTTACTTAGAAATACAAATGATCATAAATTAAGTGTAACCTGAGTTGTGTTGAACCTATGTGGTTCCGCCCTGCACACGCCAGGACTCAAACCTGCGAAACAGCAGCACCTCGGATCGGGAGTCGAGCGTGCTGATAATCGAGCTAAAAGCCCAGGCTGCTAGCTTTCATGCCACTCTTAAGGCATCGGGGAGTGAGGTTTACTAACGTTGCACACGCACAGCTATGCTAGCTGGCACCCGTTACATAAGCAATCATAAAATTGCCTGTATTAATTGTATGATATACATTAATGTTATACAAACATTAATATAATGTACTACCACAATGGTCTTCATTTAACTTTTGCCAAAATTATTTGGTAGAACATTTGTTTATTGTGATATAATTTTAACACCACGTTTGATCTGTATGAAGAGAATATTGCAGAGGTATTAAATCCACTCAAACGCTTAATATCATACTACTCATATCACAGTTGAAGGACTGCTGTGCTTACTATTTCACTATGTATTGTTTTCTACTGTACTAAAAAAGTGCATATTACTGTGGTCACGTAGTCCTACAGGCCCCACTGAAGATAGCCTTATTTAACAACCTGGACAACAGTTCAGAGCTCTTGCTAATTAGGCCTATAAGACAGTTTTCAGGGATAGAGCTTCCAATGTATCAGCCATATGGATGGAGATGCTTCAGAAGCCTCAGCCTGGGGGAAGAAGGGGCGGAGGGTTTTTCTCCAGTCTCTGGCAAATGTTACAGTTTTTCTCAGTCGCTTTGGTGCTTTTCTCACATCACTATTAACATTTGCATAGCAGTTAGTGCATTTCTCAAAACAATTAGTGCAAACTGCAAAACCTAGTGTATAATCTGCAAAAGCACGTCACTTGCTCAAAATGGATAGTCCATTCCTCAAAAGCAAGTATTTATGTCAATGAAACTGCCAGTGTCATCAAAATGAGAAGTCTTGACACCATCGTTTATGAACAAGATAGTCAAATGGCTTTGTCATGTTTTCATTACGACAGTTTATGCGCTCAGTGTTTTCCCATGCAAAAAAAGGTCAGAACTCGGTGACACTACCTGAAAATGCCCGAGACAGCACTATACAGTACTTGTACAGCCATTTGAAAACTACAGTAAAGTTACAAATTGCTGTAGTTAGGGGAGTAAGTGAGTACAAGACACTGAATATGTACGTTTCACAGTTTTACTGTATATGCTCTTTGCAATTCTACAGCATTGTGACAGAATTTGATAACTAGTTCACCAATTTTGTATGTAATGACTCAAGCAATGAAATGAAGACTATTCGTTTTATTGGGAACGGCTATACAGCATCCATAAGTAGTATAGTTCATTTTGACTGACATGACAAAGCAACTGATACATGTTCAAAAGCATTTGCAATTTGTTCAGAGGAAGGAGAAATTGCTACTATGATGTGCACAAATGACTAAATGTTGTGGAGTTTGAACTAATAGTTATGAGAATTTTCATTCTGATCTGAGAAAAGCACCAAACGACTGAGAAAAACTAATTTCATGATGGTCTTGCATAGTTAATTTAGATTTCCCACAAGTTCTGGTCATCCTCCTGCTTCCTCTTTCACCTCTTCCCTCTCTGAATCAAGCTCGCCGTCTTCCCTTTTCACATAACGCTCGAAAAGCACCATCACCACTCCCGTTAGCCAGGCCAGTACAGTGCCGGCTGCAAAAATGACAAACCCAATAGCTATGAAGAACAGATAGTCCTGGTGACCCAAACTTGGGTGGCACTGCGTCCGCAGATGAAGACCCAGCTCTGCCAGACGGAGGCCCCGCAAGTCCGGAGGGCCCTCACACACCGTCTGTCCCTCATCTGGAAGAAAAGCACACAGTCAAAAATGGGAGAACCAAATTAACATTCAGGAGCAAAAATCCTTCAGCTCAAATTAGTGCACAATTAGCAATGCACTCACAATTAGCCATTCAGGCTTTACTATTTATGGTCTGGAATTGATTTAATATTTTCTTTATTATGACTGCCACTAGTGCATCACGATCATGTTTTGTGAGAAATGTTTTTTATCCCACCAGTTTTTGGTTGGTGATTCCCGGGAAACTGAAACACTGGGGCACATGCAACTGGGTGGGCATGTAGTATGGCTGGGCGATATGGCTGAAAACTGTTTCACGATATAAGCATTTCATATCAGTCGATATCGATAATTATTGATTTTTTTTTAGATAAGGACCAGAAGGGAAAAAAAAGTTCAATTTAAAGACTATTTTAAACTTAAAGGACAAGTTCGGTAATTTACACTTAAAGCCCTGTTTTCAGATAGTTTATGATTAAATAGAACGTTTAAGATTGAAATTTGGACACATGCTGCCGTCCTGAGAATTTTCGGTTTCTGTGGTAGCAGCCCCCCACCTCCACAACGGCTGCATAGGTCCACTGGAACAATCTTTCTAAAACGCATTAAACTTTCGTTTACAAAGACGTGAAACTCACCGAGTGGTAAAGGGTGTTCACTGATATGCTCACACAAAAATCGCTGCAAAATATGCTTTCCAACAGGTTTTATCGTAGTTTTTGTCCAACTCCATTGACTTGTATTGGATGTGCTGTGAGGTATGGTATTACTCCGCTGCCGGAAACGGGTTTGTATTCTTTCTGTAGTCTTATGCAGTCGCGGTATCATAGGCTACGCTATCCAAATTATTGTCACGTCCATGGCTAATGCTAAAATGTCTTGCACGATGTGAATGATAGCCTACGTGAATCATTACGTTTTCATCTTGAAAGTTATACAGTCAAAAAAATAGTAAACGTACAAAATCATGTAGCCAAATTATTCATGTAGGCTAGGGTTAGTGTTAGGCTTATGATGTTAACATGACAGGTTATGGACATAACAAATAAGTTCATTTCCCGCCTGTTACAAACGTTACGTCACAAAATGTCAACCTTACCCTAAGTTCTTCCAACTCGGTCATCCCAGGACATATATTTCTCAGGCGAAAGAGCTTTTTGGGCGATTTCTTTTGACCTCCAGCAAAGTTCAGTAAAATGCAGACCGCAGAGACACGGTGATCCCCTTTCTGCAGATCCTCAACAGGTGTGCTCACATCCAACCCCAGAAATTCCAGCCACAACTTTAGCCTTTCTGGATCGTTGAAAGGAAGTCTGTGACAACTTTTTTTTTGCCACGAATTTTCCCGCAATTCGGAACTGCACAAAATCGCCCCATTTTTAGCTGTCTGTTGCAAAATACTTCAAGACAGCGATCTTCTGCTTCTTCTATGTATTCAATGAAATGCCAGTGGTTTGGTTGTAATTGGCAAGTGTACGGTGTAAGCTGCATTATCGCCACCAACTGGGCTGGAGTGTATTATTCAAGCTATCAACGGAAGAATGTACGGGTGTGAGGCGTTTGGAAAAATAGCTCCACAGTTTTACAACGAATGGTAAAACACCTGTTGGAAACCATCTTTGGCAGCGATTTTTGTGTGACCATATCAGTGAACACCCCTGACCACTCGGTGAGTTTCACGTCTTTGTAAACGAAAGTTTAATGCGTTTTAGGAAGGATTGTTCCAGTGTACCTATGCAGCCGTTGTGGAGGTGGGGGGTGCTACCACAGAAACCGAAAATTCTCAGGACAGCAGCATGTGTCCAACTTTCAATCTTAAACGTTCTATTTAATCATAAACTATCTGAAAACAGGGCTTTAAGTGTAAAATAGTGAACTTGTCCTTTAACCTTCCTCTGATTTTAATCACCTCAGTTATCAATCAAAGCAAACAGGGAAAAGAAATAGCAACACAATCATGAAAAACACTCAAATAAATAAATGTGCACATAAGTCTGAATGAAAAGCAGCACTGGTTGAAGCCTGGAAATATTTAATTTGCTAGTTTATCATAGTTTACTGGTTAGACTGTTCAGTTTCCCCACGTGTGTTTAAAGGAGAATTCCGGTGTGATATTGACCTAAAGTGTGTTGAAACATGATACCGAGTGTGAACGTATGTCTCATAGCTCACCTCGGCTTGTCCCCTGCACTCAGAAATCTGGCGCTAGTTAGCCAATGCTACCAACAGTTTTTCGTTGGGGGTGCCTCGGACATCGGCCTAGCCATGCAAATAAATCACTGTTTTACACAATTTACGAGGCTCAAAGTAGCTCCATACTTCATTGGTAGACTTCCGAGGGCCTTGCCATTTAAAACAAGACATTAAGAACTTTGAAAAAGCACTGGTAGTTTATTTACAAGATGATTTATACAGACAGTACTTTAAGGAATTTTACCGTTCGACGCCATCTTGAATTTAGTCACGATAAGTCGAGCGACGAGTACGAATGAACAGGTATAATAAGGCAGGGGTTCTCAAAGTTTTGATTGGTGAGGGCCAATTCAGGAACCCAAGATTGAACTGAGGGCCGCCAAAGGGAAGAAAAAAAAATGGAAAAACATTCCATTTGTAATAATTTTTAATGACCAGGTTGCATCTCTACAGTTTATATTTATTGCATTAAACACATTTTAATTCATAACTGAGGCTAAACCTGGCAAAACTTGTGAAAATCCTAAGAAACATTGCAATGCACACACAATCCCTGGGGTTCTCTACCCTCAACAGACACATTTGGGATATAACAGTTCTGGTTGCAGTCCATTTCAAGTACAAACTTATTTAGAACAAAGTGCCTTGCTTCTTATCAGCATAGGCCTTATTCAGGGCCAATTCCAGCTACCAAAGCACCACAGGAAAACCTGACGGCCACTAAACACCACTAAACGGAGATTCATTCTTTTCAAAGCACACAGTACAGTTGTACAGTTTTACAGATGTCATCATGGGCCGCCAGAAATGTTTCCGCAGGCCGCCACTGGCCCCTGGGCCGCACTTTGAGAACCTATGTGATAAGGGATCAGATTCCAAAAATAATTCAGTGGAAATGCATGGATTCAGTTGCTGCTACTGGAAGCAATTGAATCCATGCATTTCCACTGAATTATTTTTGGAATCTGATCCCTTATCATACCTGTTGGTTCGTACTCGTGATTTATTTGCATGGCTAGGCCGATGCCCGAGGCACCCCCAACGAAAAACTGTTGGTAGCATTGGCTAACTAGCGCCAGATTTCTGAGTGCAGGGGACAATCCGAGATGAGCTATGAGACATACAGTACATTCACACTCCGCATCATGTTTCAACACACTTTAGGTCAAAATCACACCGGAATTCTCCTTTAAGTTTCAAATGAATACTTTTTCTCCTTGGGACAAGCCCGTTTGAGTCTTGGAAAATACTTTTCCATTTGCATCGGGATTGAGATGATTAGAACTTAGCGGTCAATTTGAATGCAAATTTTTTGAACAAATTCGTGCAGCGTGCTAATGATGCCAACCAGATTTAATAGCAATTTAGCCAGTCGTCTTGCATGTTTGGATTACATGTGCATGAGGAGGGATGCGCCTGTTGACAGGGGGAGAGAGAGAGAGAGAGAGAGAGAGAGAGAGAGAGAGAGAGAGAGTGTGCACGGGGCAAGGACTCATTGAGAGTCTGTGTTGAGGTACTTCTATCGCCTACTCTGGTGGAGTTGCACGTACTAGCTACAATGCAAGATATATTTAGCCTATTTATTTATGGACAACGTAAGGCGGAAGGTGTGTGTCGAATGTTCTATCGAACATATTTTTTATTGATATTCATTGTCTATTGCGATACATATCGCTATCGTTTTATCGCCCAGCCCTAGCATGTAGCCCCAGTAGGCTGATAAGGATTAGGGGCCCCTCTAAAAGCTGCGGAGACCAAAAGCAAATGAAAGTTCGGAAAGAAGGATTTCCTAAAACTATTGCGCCCAAGATTACATATTTCTTTGAGGTATATTGGTCACAAGGTCAAATTACATGAAATTCCATCCATAAGGGGTGCTGCAACTGTCAACCGAGCCCATATGAGAACTAATTGTGGGCATGTGCATCTGTGCATTAAATCAGTTTGGGAGCAGCATTTTGTGTGCAGACGTTTTACATTCACACACACACACACACACGTAAAATAGACATATTAGCAGTGTGTAATGTCAAAGTGGCAATGCGGACACACACACACACACACACACACACACATTTGGGTGCCACAAGGAATACTTGTTGTTGCAGATTTGGCTCACTGAAGTAGTACACATATTTGTGCCACTGCATATGAGGATGAGTGTGGATTGAGAACATATGTTGTGGCACTAATTTTGGACATTCTCTGGAATTTATAAGCAGGAATTGGAGTTTCTATGCGGTAGGCTGCATAGTTTTAAAGGTGCCTCTTAAAATATTTCCTGCTCTTTCAATACTTTCAGTGATCTGATTCAGGAAACTAAACATGATCTACATCAAGACTTCAACTGCACATCAGTTTAAATAAAGAGTAAGGAGACTTGTTGTTTAGCATGATAACCTAACTGATATGATAATAATTAGTCATATACCCCTCTCATCTGAAATGCTCTGTGTTTCTGTCTGATAGAAGATTATTCATGTGTCTATACCTCACTGGGAAAGTATATGCTTGAGAGCCAACTGCTGAGGTGCAAATAAATTTTTATGATAATGTCATAATAATATAATAATATAATATAATATATAAAATAATATATATAATAATAATTGCTTTTCATAAGCCTTCCATTTGCATGCTTACATTAAGTATTCTGTAATAAAAAATTAAAAAAAACTCAGAAAAATGTGAACTGTAATCTTCTTTATAGCCCATCGTGTGCTAAGTACATCTGCTAAACTCAACCGCCTTACAGCTGACTTCAAACCGTCCCCGTCAAAAACAGCTATTTTCAGCCTCTGCTTACATAATGATATGTTAATCTTCAGTGCTGAAAAGGGGCTAGGTTCCTTTGCTCTCATTTTCTCTTTGGATTGTCTGGGATATTATTTCCCAACATAGGAGCCAAAAGACATGAATGACAATATGGCATGATATCATCTAACGCATATTACTTTCTCTTTCTGTGTCCTTTCAAATAGAAACAGCCAGCACAACTAGACACTTCAACTAGGCCAGCACATTAGGGAATCAGTTCGCAAATGGGGGAGGGGGCTTGATGTTATGGTGTTTTGGATGTATTTGTTTTTCTTGGGAAAGAAAATAGGAGAGGCATTAACTTGAGGCTTCTTCTCTTTGAGCAACATTTGACAGTCTAGGGGAATTGGGTGACACTACCCCAACCCTAGGCATATTGAATTACACATTCTGAAACTGAGATCCTGGTGAATAATTAAGAGTTCTTGCAGAAAACTTCAGGCAAACAAACTGCTGAAGTTAGCCTATCTATAGGCTACTGATGCTCATATGGGGTCAGATTCAACCAATAGCCTTCTCTGAAACACACAACAAAATTGGTTTATAGCTATGTTTAATCTGGGTAGCCTAACGAGGACAAATGTAGGCTACCTGCCAACATTTCTGACATCCACTTACAGACAAGCATACCTTGGAATCTAAAGGTGTCTATTTGCATCCACAAGCAAAGGTCCTCAATCTCGCACGCGCAGTTCCATGGGTTCCCGCTTAAACCGAGCGATCGTAGAGCAGGTAGAGTTATCAGCGACGTAACATTATGCATGGTCAAATTATTTCGACTGAGGTCAAGCACTTGAAGCGCAACGTTCTCTACGAATGCCGATGGGTGTATCTCTGAAAGCAAAGGATTGTCCGTTAACCTTAACATCACCAAACTTGCCAAGGGGCCAAATGTCTGGTCCTCAATCTTTACAAACATGTTGTAAGACAAATCCAGGTAGACAAGCTTGCGGAGATTTCCAAAGGTGGACTCAGATATTTCTCGGATTGAGTTGCTGCTGCAGTCCAAGTACACCAAATCGGATAAATAATTTAGCTGCAGGGCTGGCAGCTCATCCATATTATTGTTGGAAATAATTAGCTGCCGCGTGGCAAGGGGCAGGTTGGTTGGGAAGGTAGATAGTCGCTGTCCCGAACACTGGACAACGAGTTGTTCGTCGCACACGCACCGCTCAGGGCACCCCGCGGAAAGCGCTGGGGATGGAGCGCCTCTCCAACAGAGAACCAGCACAATAAATATCCGACACTGCGTGACCAGTGGGTTGGCAAATAGCATGATATTATTGTAATCTTCATAAAGTTCCTGGGTGTCTGCAGCTCGCCAATATGATATCGGTAGTCACATTTGATTATCGCGTTTGTATGCAAGGTCAAAACTGCAGTTATCTTGTTTTAAAGTGGCCGCTCCCACCGCTTACAAATTCGGGCGAATCGAAGATATAACCGCGCTACTGAAATGGGTAGCACTGTAATGCAAGCATGTCCTCAGCTTTAGCACCCCCTCCCAGCTAAACAGAGATGAGAAAGACACTCAAAAATAGACTGGATAAGAGTTGAGAAGGCTACAAGCCTGACTACATTCAATTAACCCATCCACGCGCTCCATATTTTTGAAGGCACTTAGGGTATATTTTCGTTTAGATTAAGCTATTTGCATGGGATCAATTTGCTGAACCATTTGCGAAAGAGCTGCTAATTTGTTAGTAATTCAGTCCACAAACTGCAAGGTTTTAGACCGAGCGGCATCACGGAATGTAGGCTGTTTCAGTAATTGCAATTCATTCGAATTACATCCAAGTTGCATAGGCTATAGGCCTGTATTTGGCAGACCCTTTGTCTAAAGCCAGGCTAGGCCGGTTAAAATAATGAGCCTACAAGCATCATAACAATATTACCAACAATATAAATAATAACATCAAATATCAACTATGAATAATATTAATTTTAATTTGAACAAAAAATAGACTAGGCTATACTACAAACCATAAAAGATATATAATTAGGCTGCTGTGCAAGGTGAACAGATGAGTCTCACCATTTCTTGAAAGTCTCAAAACTGTACAAGACGTATATAATTTTCATGTTGAGACAAAAAAAACTTCAATAAAACTGGACTTACAGGTAAAATAAATTTGTCTAACCTGTTTGAATTGACAAATTCTCTGGAACTACACACCCCACATGGCGCCAAAGCCAACGTCCCGGATGTTGAGCGTACCGGAAGAGAAGGAGGTGTCTTCCCTGGCCATCTTGTGGCAGCTTTACCCCGAAGTATTCGCATCAAGCCTCGTAGAATCGGAGGAGAATCCCGTTGAAGGGGCGCCATCATGCCCGGACATCTGCAAGAAGGCTTTGGTTGCGTCGTAACCAATCGGTTCGACCAACTATTGGATGATGAATCGGACCCGTTTGAAATACTCAAAGCTGCAGAGAACAAGAAAAAAGATGGGGCCGCCTCTGGTTCTACGAAGACCGCGGCGCAAGCTGCCAAGCAACCCAAGAAAGAGTCACAAAAAGATAGGAAGAACCCTTTGCTCGATAAGAAGGAGGACTTGCAGGCTCCAGTACCTTTAAAGAAGGAGGGTAAGTGTCTGTTTTGAAATACTTCTGCAGCTAAGCTTAAAACGTGGATGAATCCACAGTGAAAAAAATATCATGAGGTCAACATGGTTCCTGTCTGATGTTATGAACAAGTTAGAGGACATCTCAATATAGTTTTACTTGAAGTAATTATTTCCTATACTGTCGACTCCCTCCCTTTCAACAGTCTACTAGAATGGCAAAGACTGGTGATTTGACAAGTGATGCTAGATATGTGCGTCAATGCATGTTTACACGCAGTGTGTTGACTCGACTGCTTTGATAGCTAGCTAACACTAGCTGCTACCAAACTAGCTATAACTGTCAAGCAGGATGTTTTAGTTGGATAGCCACCTAGCTAACGTTAGCCAGTACGCAAGCGAGCCAAGTAGCCAGCGATACATTATCACGCCCAAGATAATGTAGCCCGTATTTTGTTTCGAGTTTCAGGCTACCAGGTTCGCAAGCTGTGTTGCTTTGGAAGTGATCGAGGCATCTAAAGCAACAGTCCAGTCTTAATGTTATAATGGTCGCACACTAACGTTAGCTTGTTTTGTGTGTGTGTGTTGTTATAAGCACGATACATTCCTTTCGAGTTGAAATGCAAGTTTGATATACCTGTTTCAAGAGGCGTTAAGTCTGGTCTGCCGTGTGTGTGGTGCTGGCTCATTTCCTAGCTCTGCATAACTTATGTCAATCCTATGTCTGTCAGATGACAACACAGGTTTTCAAAATAACTTAACTGAAAATATTGTGCTCTTCCCCTGTGGTTTTGTCTCGGTGAACAATGCTAAATTTGAGAGATCTTGATGGAAACTGTTAGTAATTGGATATTATTTACATATGATTTACCAAACGCTAAAACACGTTTGGAATGCATTCCACATACCTTGCGTTTGTGATCTGGAGTTATTTGGGGTTGTGATCTATTTTTAGGCATGAGGAGAGTTGGTAGGAGGCAAGAGCAGCAAGGACAGGCTGGTTCCCAGCAGCAGGGAGGTCAGGGGGAGGGTCGTCAAGGTGACAGAAGGCCAGACAGACGACCCCCACGTGAGCGACGCTTTGACAAACCAGCTGAAGACAAGCCAGAAGGAGGCGAATTCCCAGGGGACAAGTAAGTATTGTTTTCTACAAAACATATTGGATGGAGTGTTATACACGCTGTTTTCAGTCATGTGGCAATTGCACCTGCATAGAAAGAGAGACATTTACAAATCTGCAAAATTATGTAGAAATGCCACGTGGGTTGGCGTGATATAGACAGACAAATATTTAATTTAAATCAATATGAAATAGTAGCATGGGTACAAGTTGTGTGTGCCTAGATAAATGACCACTACCCAAGACATTTATGGGACATTTCTTTCTGTAATGCACTCATAACTGTAACCCTTCCCCTTCTGTAGACCCTCTGCAGACAGGCCTCCACGTGGACGTGGCGGTGGACGCGGGGGGCGCGGCCGAGGACGTGGAATGGGACGGGGTGATGGCTTTGACTCACGTGGCAAACGCGAATTTGACCGACACAGTAGCAGTGACAAAACGTAAGTTATGGATGATCGCTGGGGTTACACTACCAGACTAAAGTTTAGGGTCACTTTTCCATTACACCCCATTATAGACAGAATACTAGCTACCAGATTTGTTGCATTGTTTTCAGGGCAGCAGTTTTTAGATTACATTATGTGCTTACATAAATTACATTATTATCGTAACACCCCCAATTATCACCACTTTTGTTCAGAAATTCTAAAACAACGATGTTTTAGAACACTTCAAAATAACATTTACTAAATGAACCTTACATTTTTCAGTAGCCATAGGTGTGTAGATTTGAACAAAATCTGGTTTGGTTCTTAACCGGTGCATTTACTGCCTGAAATATCCGATTTGGTTTACCACGCTCGGAGTTATAGTGCTGGCCTGATGGGTCGCCTATTTACACCATTTCAACGGCACATGAACGGTTAGACCGAGAATTCTCGTCATGAAATTCAAATTCCACTGGAGCTCCAAGCGGTTGTGTACACGCAGCCTTATAACACTGTTTACAGCTCTTCGAGTCACGGTAAAATGTCATTTTTGGTACATAGCTAATTTAGATACACCTATGTTGTGGGTGGTTGCGTTTCTTTAGGAGTCCGCTGTCTTGGTTTGTATAGAAATGGATATTAAGTGACACATACACGCAAGACGGTGGAAATACGGGACCGGTGGAAATAGGGGGAGTTCCGATACATTATGTGCTTACTTTGCAAAAATCATACCAGTCCCATCCCTGAACATAATATCTGCATTAAAACATTCTTGGTTATTCACAGGTGGTTTTTATTTTATATTGGCATGTAATTTTATATTTGCATGTGAATGCAGGGGTGAAAGTAGTTTTGAATTCTTGCCAGTAGTAATTTATCATAGGGAAAAGTGTGCATGCAAAGTGTCAACACACCTAAATAGGGTATGTCAATTAATTTATTTTTGCAAAGCATTCATCAGGGCCTGTTATTTGGCTCTTCTGCCCCCTGCTTCTTTGAAAGGCCTCTCTGTCTGTTTACTCTTCAGGAAAAACTGTTCAATCACTTCTCTTTTTGCATGGCTTCATGGCTTTAGTGAACTTTCCAAATACATTTAGTTTGTTTCAATCTGTCACTTATATGTCTCCATATGAATGATGATGACTTACATCGGATAGAAGGTAAGGTACCGTGTGGTGCATTTCTTAATTAGTCGTTTGGTTATTGGTTGATAAATAAGACACGGTTGTGTTTTTTAGTTTTGAGACAGGTTTGAGTCAGATGCACTCATAGACAGTAGCCTAATCTGCCCGCAGATCTCATCAGTTTCATTTAAAAATGAAACTGGAGGAAGCATACACGAACATTTAGCACGAGGAAAGCATGTGTGGGGAGTGAGATGTGTGCATTAGCGCTGTCGTTTTGAAAGTCAGCCGTGCACATAGACAGTAGCCCTTCTGCCTTAATGCACGGATATCGTTGTTAGCTTAATTTCGGAACAATTTGGAACTGCTTCCATCTTCTACCAACCTAGCTCATTGTTGAACAACACTAGCCTATGCTACCCATATACAGTAATGCTACCGCCGTTGTTGAACTGGAAGTTTACTACTCGTCTACACCTAGACGTCACCCCCTCTTCTGAATAGACTGTTCAAGATTGGTTGGTGAGTGTGTGTGATGTGCGTTGTTACTGGAAGGGAGGGAGAGAAGGCAACTGGAGAGATGGGACACGAAATGCTAAAGCAAGCAAATGATGACGGTGAAATACTAGATATTTGTGATATAGCACTTTAATGTATTTCAGATACAGCAAACTGCATTATATCGAGTATATTTGGTATATTGCCCACCCCTAGTTGGAAGTGACATGTATTGATGGGACTTCAGGTCTGGTCTCAGGTCTCAGGAGTGTTGCTTTCCTGCTGAACTACAGTGTGTTTTTTTCAGGCTTGAATGGATGCAGAAATGTGTTTACAAAGTAAGCTGCAACATTTTGTCCTTATGCCAACAGGCAGAAATCTGAGGAGAAGCGTGGTGGGAGTGGATCGCACAACTGGGGCAATGTGAAGGATGAAGCTAAGTATGTTTATTGCACACATCTATTTCCCCTTCCGAAGACTTTCATCAGTAAAAGTAATCGAGTCTTCCCTATAGCATCTATACCGATCTATCTTCAGCCATGTAACACTGTTATTTCTCTGTTGTGAAGTCTACAATTTTGTTTTGCATGTTCAGTGTGTAACCAGTAGCAAAGAAATGCTTTAGTGGAAAAGAATGACACGGCCGTGAATGGTGTGCTGTGTTTCGCGTTGTAGTGAACAGGATGCAACGGCTACCAATGAGGAAACCCATGAAGGAGAGGAGCATGCGCCTGCTGACTCTGAAAATAAGTGAGTGTGCGCCTCTAATATGCCCCAACGCATTGACCCCAATATATATATACGAGCAGTATGGTTGGACACACAGCGGGTCTGTCTTGTGGTTGTGAAGAAATTAGTGTGAATAATGTTGTTAAGAGGGGAGGAGACTGTTTAAGCATTGGGCATTGTGTGTTTTCATCTATTTCTGAAGGGAAAATGAAGCGGAGGAAGTGAAGGAAGAGGGACCCAAGGAAATGACCCTGGACGAATGGAAAGCTATGCAGAACAAGGAGCGCACCAAGGTAGAGTTCAACATCCGCAAGCCCAACGAAGGCAACGACGGCCAATGGAAGAAGGGATACGTGCTGCACAAGTCCAAGAGCGAGGATGTCGCTGTGGTAAGAGCGTGTTCTCTTCTCTCACAATAGTGGGCGCTAGACACACTTTGGACGTTATATTGAGAGAGTTTGGCCAACTCCGTCATGTTTGATACTAGTGTTGCACAGTTATCGCAATCCTAACACTGATATGCTACAAACATGTTAAACAGCTGGGAAAGGCTGTAGCAGGTCCCTCGAACAGGTGGTCAATCAGAGATTTCAAACGAACGAGGGAACATGTTGCAAAACAGTGCTGTTTTCCCTTGATGAAAGTGAAACCACGAGTTTTCCCACATCTCAACTTTGGCCAAAGTTTTCAGAAATAATCGTTTTCAGGGATAAAATCTCATTAAATAATATGCATTTTCCATATGGGGTCTTAAAACCGTATCCTTCTAGACACAGCGTTTTTGTTTCAAACATAAGCCTAATCTAAGCGTGCTCAGATGACGTGATGACCAGGCGCTGTTGCTCACCTGTCCATCATCGTAAAGCCTGATTTGATTGGTCCGCCCGATTTAGGGCGAGCATACTTGCTCCACAATGGAGCAATGCCAGACCGAACGTCCTGACCTCAAATGTTGTGGGCGGGACTAAGTTCGGAATGGCACCCAGGCTACCAAACTCTATATATACGGCTCTGATTGGACACAAGTCAGGTTTATGGTTAACATTTTCATGTGTCAGTTGTTAATCTGTGGGAGAGCAGTAGTAGCTTTACACCAAGTCTGTGTATTGGCTGTGTAGTTTACACTAACGGGGTGTGACACATTTCTTCTGTAAGCTCATCTTAGCTCATCTCATAAGGTCCTTGAAATAAATATTAAGGTGTATGAATCATTGCAATCATTTACTCTCTTGATGTAATGCAGAAAGCTGGTGGTGGTTTGATTGACTCTGGAGAAGCTGAAGCCGAGGCATACCAGAAGGTGAGGGCCACGTCAGCTGCTACAGTCTCTCTGTGATATTCCACTGTGTGAATAATGTTTCAGTGACCCATTAATACTGCTGCATGGGACATTGATCCATGATGGTTAACTTGAATTAACGGTCATAACGGTGTTGTTACTGTTGCTCGGTTAAATGAAAACAATAAACCGCTCCCTGTGGTTAATGTCAATAGACCTGTGCAAGTTAGCCATTGCCACCCTCAATGGCCCATGTTTTTTGTCTTGGTTCTCAGGGTGCTGACGATGGAGCAGGAGAGCATCACTTCCGCAAGCCAGCCAATGACATCACCTCTCAGCTGGAGATCAACTTTGGAGACCTGGGCCGCCCTGGGCGTGGCCGTGGGGGCTCCCGTGGAGGCAGGGGGGGCCGTGGAGGAGGAGGAGGAGGGGGAGGGGGAGGCGGCGGTGGCGGCGGCGGCAACCGGCCAAGCCGTGGCGGAGGTCGATCTGAGAAGGTGGGCGGGGGGAACAATTACAAAGTATGTGTTGGATTCTTATTTTTTTTACAAAATTTAAATAATAGCAGTGCAATTCTCTGTCGCATGACATCTGTGCAATATAGATGGACTACTTTTAATGATGCTGTAATGTTAATTGTTATTATGTCAAGTGTCTGCTAAGAAATATAAACATGAAAGTTATTGACCTCTCCTTGCTGGATTCAGGAAGGCTTTGATATGCCAACTGATTCTACCATACCATTGCTGGCACAACACCCTTAGATTAATTAATTGTACATGGGTGTAATACCGTGACATCAGTTGGAAGTCTTGTTTCATCCATTTAGTGTGTGGTAGCCTCATTGTTGATTTTGTGTGCTTGGCACAGCTAGAACCCATCTTGAGACCCACGGCTTTTCCAAAATGTATCTGGGTATATAGAATACCGTATAATAATATTCAGTGACACATCATCTTGGATTAAAGGTGTGTTTTAACGTGGTCTCTCTGCATTTGATGCCCACAGGCGAGCGGCGTGTCTGTTCCCAACGTGGATGACCCAGAGGCCTTCCCAGCCCTGGCCTAAATCTCAGCACTGATACCAGCCACCCAAGATGCCCCTCCGGGCCCTCCTCTACGAGGCTTGCATGCTTACGGATCCTTCAATTCTTAAAAAAAAAAAAGAGAACGGGAAAAAAAAAGATTTTAACCATGATACAGACTGTCATAAATACCATTAACACTGAGGACTGAATTCTACCCCTTTTAAAAGGAAATTTAAAAAAAGAGCAAAATGGACTTCTCTTGTTACACTGAAGCAAATTATTGGTAGAGTTTTTGTATTTAGAAACATGATAGCAGGGATGTTTCATACAGTATTTTTTTTTCCAGAGATTGTGCATTCTTCATGATTTTATTTTTTATTGCTGCTTGAATGTATGCATTTCCAAAACAGTTGAAGTGTGTTGCTGGCTCCTGCTATGCTTAGAGCATTTTGGCCTCGCCACCCTCACACAATGATTTTAAAATTTTAAGAGGATTTCGGGGATCACCATTGGGCTAAACTTATAGGGGAATGTTGGGCGATGTGATATTCCAGGAGTAAGACCTCCATTCCCATTTTCCAATCATTTAATTGTAGAAGACCAGGCATACTTGTGTGTACAGTTTTGAAAACCCTGACATGGTGTTATCCAGCCGTGTGGGGTTTGGTCAGTTTTTTTTTCTTTTCTTTTTCTTTCAGCGCTTGCCATTGAAAGCAGATGCTACTGTTTTTCTTGTTTCTTTTTTGACAGCTTTGTTTTGTCGTTGTGTGGACCAGTGGTCTTAGTACTTGTGCTTGTCCCTGACCATCGTTGAGATGTGTCCCTGGTCTTGTAAAGGCAGCCATGGACCAGTGTAAATTCAGGCTGGTCCTTGTAGGTTGTAATGGTTGTCTTATAGAAACCTTAGGACCACTATCAGAAAAAGAAATGTGTGTATATATATATTTGTGCTTGTGTGGATGTGTGTGCGCTTGTGTGCAGGATTGGTTGTGTGTTTGAGTGTGTGTACGTGTGTATTGAGTGAGTGTGTGAATGATAAGGACTTATATTTTGAAGTACTCATCTACCATGAACGTATCCTCCCAAACCTAGATCCCAAGGTAAAGCAACTCAGTTTCTCCTTGAATTAGTTTTGTGTTGATCATTTCTAGTGCTTATTTTCTAGGTTATATTGTGGATTTATCTTGCACTTAGTAATAACATATCCCATTATCGCATATACGCACGAATTGTCAACAGTACAATGAGGATTGTTTTTATGACCCAACCCCCACCCCCTTCTTTGTGGTCTCTGCCTTTTGTTTTCCTTTTTTTAATTTCTCAGAATTACAATAATTCAGTGTGGAACAATAGAGTGCTATTAAAAGAATAAATGACAGTCTTGCCCATATCTGGATGTCTGATATTGCACCTGGGCAATGGCAGTATCACTTGGCTCACGTGTGATCAAAAGCGTATTAAGTTAAGACAGAACAATGGAACACAAGGAAAGTGAAATGGGGAAAATTAAATTCCAGGGCTGTAGATTGACTCTCATCCCAAGCACTTGTGTTCTTTTGTGAAAAGTTTCAGATCTCGATTCTCAATCGAAGAGCCGTATTGGTCATGCAGACATGGGTGACATTGATATATTTTATTTTGTTTTGGACAAATGAGACTTGCAAACATCCCTGTTCAATAAAGTACTTAGAGGTGTTAAATGTACACCACCGTGAGTAGTGTGTGGATTGGTGTTAAAAGTGGTTTTAAAAAGATAAAACATCACTTGTATTGGTTTTATTTCCACAGATTGTACTGGCTTTCACTGCTGTAAATGTGTTGCTTGGTTCGGTCTTGGACATTTTCAGGTGGCGAGATAGAAGGAACGTGGGCACGCCTATCCAATGATGAAAGAAATTCTCACTAGTTGCTTGTTTTAAAAGCTGCCCAAAAAGAATAAGATATACTGAATTACATGTTTCGTATCTACTACCAGGTATTTCATCAGGGGTTGCTCCTTTCATGTTCATTTGTTGCTTTTGTCTAAATCAGATGTAGCCTATGTTATTTACTAATCTGCTTCGTAGCTATAAGTGTGGTGCTGTCATCCAAGAAGGATTCAAGTAATTTCATGTGGCAAAACGTCATTCTCCCACCTTAGCAAACTCGCAGGGACCTCACCCTGCACTTGACAGGTCTGCCAGTCCAGTTCTACTCACTTTCCTAGCCTTCCTGAGAAAGCATGGTAAAACCTTTAATGTAAATAGCTTTAGAGGAAGTTCGCTGTTTGTGAATCCTGTCAACTTAGGGGAGAAGAGAAACACTGCCCTTTGGTAAATTAGTGAGTACATTAACCTCAGAACATATAAAAACATATATGAACATGGTGATGGAGATACAGGGAACACTTCAGATCACGTGAGCGGATACGTCACTCTTAAACCAATCCAGTGACCAGAAGCGAAATCCGTTCTGCGATTACAGAACATGGGAGTCTAAAGTCGAATATTGTTGCGGAAGTTTGGAGCACCGAAGTCAGAACATCGTCAATGTGGCTTTTGCCTTGCATGCTGGGCAGAGAAGAAAAGCCTCCACCATGACGTCTACTTTTCTAAAACTTTTTGCAGCTGGGTTTTATGGACTTAGCTCGTTCTTTATTGTTGTCGTGAACAAAAGTGTCCTGACGAATTACAGGTAGGCTAAAAACTTAGGCGAAACTTTTGCCCAGACTAAAAATGTATGGCAATATGTCACCAAGATTATGCAATGCAATGATGTTTCATGTTGAATTTGATATTAGCGGACTATAAAGCCGCTATTCTTTTGTAATAAACCCATCATAAACCTATTTTGCCGAGTCATAGAGAAATTCCACTGGGTAGAATTGAACAAAAATGCACGTCTTGACGCAGCAAATGTTTGTTGCAGATTCCCTTCGTCGCTTTGTGTGGGAATTGGACAGGTACGTGATTCAGCAATATTTCCTTTGAGGATAAAACTGCAGGGCAAGGCATTCTAACAGTGATTGATTGTTTTTTCTCAGATGCTGGCCACTGTCATTGTGTTGGGGATGGGAAAAACGTTCAAAGTGATAACTTTTCCTGACTTTGATAAAAGCATACCACGCAAGGTGAGTGAGACACCTTCATTCATTGCAAGTAAACAAAAAGGTGTGGCCCTATTTTTAACAGCCTATACTGTCCATTATGTCATGGCATCATTGCTCTCCACTATTGCTCTGAAGTCATCACATGTGATTTTATGTGTAATTTGTCTATGCTTGTGGCTTCTGGGTCACATGAATAAATTTGTATTCTGACATGAGTCACAGAATTTCAGCATCCAGCCCATAGAGATCAAATCTTGTCACACATAGCCTGAACAAAAATGTTATTAGATTTTTTTGCAAGAGTAGTAGATTGCCATAGATCAGCTGCAAGTATAATCGTTATTTTATTGCAAGAGCAAAATGTGACGCTTGTGCCAATAACACTATCATGTTTTTCAAACAAATCATTCTTCATGCAGACATTTCCTCTACCACTTCTTTATGTCGGTAATCAAATATCAGGACTGTTTGGGACAAAACAACTGAAGTAAGACATCACACTACACTGCACACAAGTAGGCCTACCCCAAACAGTTTATGGTCGGAATGAATGTAACTTTTTGGAATCATTGTCTAATGCATTACGTGTGTATCAACACACCGTTATTGTAATCTATGGTGTTAGATACAGTATTTACTATTTAGTGCTTTTATTAAGGACAAATAGGCCTACATCATACAGTGCAGTCAGATTAAAGTGCAAGCTGTTAACAGGTGGGTGTAATCTTTGAAACACTTACTTTCATTGCATGGTCAGCATTACCAAAGTGGAGAAAGACCTTTTGTTCATTTGAAATTAATTACTACTTGGTTATCATGTAGCCTATTTTTTTGTCTCCAAGTCTCCCAATGTTCACAGTGCTCAGAAGATTCTCAATTCTGTTTACAATGCTGGCAGAGGGGATTCTGCTAAAGTATGTTTTCATTCCATTTTTTACCTGAAATATCAAAACCAAAAATAAACTAATCATCAAATGAACCAATGAACTTATCTTTATGTTTTCAGAAAGACATTTTCTCAGGCCATTCAGCTTACAGTATTTGCCATGATTTTTGGAGCTTTAGTTGCTGCAAGGTAGGCTCTCCATCTGTGAAAAGAAATGAATCATTAGCCACAGAGAAACGTGTATGAACTATTTTGATGGTTCAGTAGAAGGGGATGTGGAGTGGGTAAATAAGTGGAATATCTCTGTTTTGACATGGTCTGTGTGTTGCAGCTCTGATTTGGCCTTTGACCTGCAAGGCTACATATTCATATCAGTCAACAATGTATTGACTGCGGCCAATGGGGCATATATGAAGCAAAAGCTTGACTCCAAGGTTAGTGGTTGTTTTCACCTTATGAGCACACAACTACAGTACTTGACGTGTTTGTTTTGGCTCTGAAAAAATAAAAATAAAAATAATACATTTTATATAAAAATTATTTAATTATTTATTATATATAAAAAATATATATACGAATTGTATACACAGAATTACATTGTTATAGTAGACATAAGCACTTTTTTTTTAAAACAAAAAACATAATGCAATAAGATTATGACCTTTGGTTTTTTGTGAAAAGATGACAATGTGATGTTTAGATGGTTTCTAATGATACACACAAATGTTTCAGTCCATCTTGTAAATGTTCTCTCAGGAACTGGGCAAGTATGGGCTACTATACTACAACGCACTGTTCATGCTCATTCCCACTACTGCTTTTGCGTTTTTTACTGGGGACATGCAAAAGGTAAAGCTGTTTGAATATGCATCATTTTACTTTCTTTGGTGTGTCACGTGTATAGTATACTTTTATATCTGTTTTCAACATTTTTTCAGGCGCTGGATTATGATGGCTGGTCAGATATTCTCTTCATTACTCAGTTTATACTGTCATCTGTTATGGGGTAAACATTTTTTTTTCTGCTGGGCATTTCATATTAATATTAGTTATGTTTCATTGTGTTCTGTAAATATACATTGTTGTCAGAATTTACTGTATTGATATTAATTGAATTCTACCTCCTAATCACCTCATATTGTGTAATATGGACGGTAGGAACACAAAAAGTGCCATTTGACTTTAGCCAGTCCTGTTCCCTACACTTCTTTTACTTAGTAGAAAACATGACTAACAGTTAAACATTGGCTTTGTGCCACAGACCATTTCTCCTATCAAAAAAACACACCCAATGGTATCTAGAAAGTTAGGTCAAAGGCCAAATATTTTACAGTAGTGAAAAAAATATTGTGTTTTTTTTGTCAACAGTGTGCAGTTGTTTTATTCTTTTGTAACCTACAAAATTATTTTTTTATGTTTGCAGGTTTGTTTTAATGTATTCCATTGTGCTCTGCACTCAATACAATTCTGCACTGACAACCACTATTGTGGGTTGCATCAAAGTAAGTAGCATGTATTTAGACTAAAGTTAAACTTTGAGAACTTTAATAGCATGTCTAAAATATCACTGTTCACTTTCTACAGAATATTTTGGTTACCTACATGGGGATGTTCTTTGGCGGAGATTACATCTTTAACTGGGTTAACTTCATTGGATTAAATATTAGGTAAAGATAATTTCAGTGACTGCTTTTTTACAAGTGATGCATCACAGTGGACATTGTTAGTCTTAATGACACCTGTATACCTTTGGTGGACATTATTATTTAGCCCATCAAATTGAGTCAAGATAAACAGCTTAATATGCTTAAGAATGTAATTAAGTGTAGTGAGTTCTCCAACGTTAATGTATTGATACTTCATTCAACAGTATTGCTGGCAGTTTAGTGTACTCGTACATCACCTTCACAAAGGAACAAGACCAGAAAAGTAAGTATCCCCCCAAACATTTACACTCAGACAAACACATGGAATGGGCCTTGAAGTCTTATTATGACCGCCGCGCAGCGAAGCATTAGCTTAGTAATAGAGGTTTAGTCAGATTTTTTTATTTTTTTTTGCATGTCCAAATTTCCGTCAAGGATTCCCGGGACACCATCGTTTTTCGTTTTGATCTGTAGCCCCCCCGCTGGACTGGACCCCCCGAAAGGAGGGTAGGGCAGACACAGTTTTCTGTGAATATCTCGAGAACCGTAGGGTTTAGGAGGACCATTTTTTTTGTATGTTGATCTCAAGGGGCCATGTCAACCCATTCCATAACCACTCATTTCATGTATAGTGCCACCTAGTTAAACACAAAAAAGTAAAAATGAGGTGTTGTATTCGCAGGTATCTGTGACCTAACATAGTCAAAACTGCACGAAATTGGAAGTGTAGGATCATTATGACACCCTCTGAATGCACGCCAAGTTTCGTGGAATTCCGTTCATGGGGGGCCACACAATAAATTAATTTATGTTACTATACACCAACTGGCCTGTAGGTGGCCGGAGACAGTTTTCTCGAGAACCGTAGGGCCTAGGAGGGCCACCTTTTTTTTGTATGTTGGTCTTAAGGGGGAAGGGCGAAATTGAACATTAGGCCTACCAGAAATTAGATTTGGTGATGGCCTTGGAGTCTGGCTGGCTCATATTCAGTGAGGTTAAGTTTCATGCAAGAATTGAGGCTGTCATCATTTAAGGGCAACTCCACGCAAAACTGTCATATCCATAACGCCAACTAAATAGCCTACCATGGCATTGTGTTGGCGTTATGGATTGGATACGGTTACGGAGTCAAGTGAGGTGGGATTTATATAAATTACTCAGATATACCTACGAACTAAAATAAAATACATTTTAATGAAATAGGCCTATTTTCAAAAGAGCCGCATGCGGCTCCGGAGCCGCAGGTTGTCGACCCCTGGCCTAGGATGACCAATTTGTTCCGTATGTTTGGCTACAGGGGTCATGTTAACCCATTCCATGTGCACACATGTGCATAAACAGATACACACGCACACACATACATTCACAGTAATCATACGTATGACACATACTAACACAGTAGACATATGTACGCATGCATGCACTGGCGCCTTAATGCAGGGGCTTACCTGGGCTTCACCAATGAGGGGCCTCCTAATAATAATAATGATAATCAATAATATTAAACGGCCGTGTCCGTATTCGCGGCGTCAGTCATAGCCTACTCTGGAGCTAGCCTAATTGAGCACATCGCACTGCTCTACAATGACATCCATGCAGAGGCCCCCTTTGTCATCTCTTCTAAAGTGTAACAAAATGTAACAAAACTTAATAAATTCCAATGGGTGTGTAGAGGAGCTAGAGGAGAGGCTGAAACTGAATGACAAACTTACAAACTCTGGAGATAACGTGGGTTGGATTGAAGCAACGATAAACGAATGACGTGGATTCCTGTAACTGTCCATGAAAACAGAAGGCATAGCAGGTAAATATCGTAGCAAATAGCCTGGCAAATTTCACTTGTCTCACTGGAGTGAACGCAGAACATGGGCTGTTGCGCAAAGAAATGAATTAGTGATTAGCATCTCCCTTCACCAAAAGCTAACCCATTCGCACAAATAATAGCCTATGTTATGTTTTCTCCATTGTTAACGTGAGATGTCTCCATGTAGGGTAGTATAGTGATAATGCATAAGGTAGCTAATGTTCACGTCACATGAGCCAGCATTTCTGTAGGCTAAAAGTATTTATGTCCCTCCCAAGCTGCGTTAAAATGGTGTGTTAAGTGGACAGAATTTCAAAAAAACTCCTGGGGAACACCCCGACACGACAAACACATGCACTTTTGAAAAGCTTGAAACGTCCATATGTGTAGCCTAACGCATCTTTTAACTTAGCCAGCCAGTGTTGTAAGAGTTCAACGCTTGTGTTCGTGCAGTAGGCTAGCCTTTTTGATAAGCGATGTCAGGGGTAGGCTGACGTGATTAAGGAGGGCTTTCTGTTCCTGTTTATGTAAAGGTTTTACATAGGCTCAATAATGATAGGCTACACTGCATGTTATAGGCTATATTAGGGGGGGGCTTAAAAACATATAGCCCAGGGGCCTCAGGTGGTATTAAGGCGCCCCTGCATGCATGCACATGCACAAACACACATACACACACACACACACATAAACATAAACGTGTACACGCACACATGCACACAATTCAAGAATTTCTCAGAATTAAGAACAGGCAAGATGGGGGTGGGGTTGTATAAAATGATTTTACATGTGAAATCTATGAACTAATCATGTTTTGGTACTTGTTGTCTAGCAGATACCAGTGAGAATTGAGTGTGGATAATGCAATTTAGTGAGACAGTTAGAATCATATAGGCCTTTCAGCGTGATTTATTTTTGTGGAAAAAATGTGCTGGACTGGGCGGCGGTCATATTTTGTACCGCTCTGCGGTACATCTAGTTAATATATACATAGTAGTCACCAAATGTGTCTCTACTCTAAGTATTACATGTAATGAGATACCATTTGTGCTTTTGTGTAGACTTGTGTTAACATTTTTCAAATGCATTTTTATTAGCTCTGCTCAAAATACTATATAATATAAAGATATTTTTTCCCCCCTCAGAAAAATCTTAAGATTTAAAAAAAAGCTGGATATAACTTTGAAGAGTGTCCACCACCCACCACCATATAGAGCAACAACATCAAGGAAACTGCTGAGGCATTTATGTTTTACAGCTAATTCACAGATGTGTTCATAACTTTGAAGTGTTCTTTTGGAAACACTTGGATACCTCACATTTTAAACACTTTTTTATCCTGAACATTGAAATTATTTTAATTTTGTGTGTATGTGGGCATATTTGAACCTAAACATGGATCAAATGGTTCAATTTCACATTGAAAACAGAAGTGTTATTTATAGTTATCGGGCTCTTTAGATGTGCTGTTGTCCAAATAAAGTCCGGGAAGCATTTTGCACCGTGAAGTTGCATAAATGGTTTACCATTTACTGACAATGCACACAATCAATCAACTGTGCTCTCTTGAATTTAATAGTAAACAATTGATCTCTCTTCAATTAAATAGTGACCCAATCTAAAGTAACTAAGTCACTTAACAACCAACAAATGCAGTCAGTAATCTGGAATGCTAATACAAGTCTGGCAGTATCAACATCTGTAATGTATCTAGGATTCGTTTTCATACAATTTCTTGTATGAAGTGATAAAATATCACAAGTATCTCACAAGACTGTTATCTGGTGGTTAACCATATTTCTTACTGGTCCATTATATTCACTTTAACCACTCATGCCATTCTAACTGACCTTCTTAGAAAACCTTTTTTATTAATATGATAAATGGTAAAATCCAAGAAAAAAATACAGTACATTACTGATGTCAACATGGAGAAATTAAATGTAACTTGGACATTTACAGCAGAGGAAACAAGAGGAAAGCAGAGCTGGCTGTACAACAAATTATTTTTTAGGTTTCAGCATTAGAATCTGAACATTTTGTTTAAAAATGTGTTTAGTTTCTTGTTCAACTCTCACAGATGTCATTTCATTCAGCAGTATTGCTGACAGTTTAGTGCTCCTACATCAGCTTCACAACGGACCAAGAACAACAACAAAGCAAGTCATGCATGAAGTAGTATTCACACAACACGCTTTGAAGACACAAGTTCAAATTCCAGCATTAAATCAGTACGAGTAATGTTCATCTTTACATCAGGCCTATCTATCCTTAATTTGGTCAACATTGTAACTGCAAGAAAAGCTCAGACCAGTAAGGCCCACGAGGCCCACTACATAGACCACTGCAATACAGTAATTCGCAGCAGGGAAATGTCCAACATTCAGCCGTCTGTTTCACTGAGGAAATAGCTCATAAGTTAAGATCCAGTCGAATATGTCCTTTCTTGATGATGTGTTTTGTGGGCATTTCAACAAAAGACAATGAACGAAGACAGATTTACAGTGTGGCTATCAAAAAACCCCCAAAAAGATCTGTACAAGTTAAGAAATCTATACAAACTTTACATGTCAAGTACATGTTATACATGCTTTTCTAACACAAAGAAACAAGTGTTAAGAAAAAGCCAGAGAAAGCTAGGAATATTAAAAAATAGAGCTAGTGTGCTGACTATCGTGTTTTGATAAAGAGACATCACTGATGTCAAATACTGCCTAACAAACCTTAGGGATATCCCTGCTGGCTTATTTAAAAACAAAATGGGTTGCAGGTCTAAGACTCGAAGTTATTTTTTATAAACTACCGTAAATGTGTTCAATAACATGATCTCACCCATTTCATTCCGAATATGAACACAAAAAGAATAAAAGTGCATCTTCATGTGCCTGAACTCTCCACAGTTAAACCTCAGTAGCAGAGTCAAGTTAACCTTACAAATGTCACTCCCACTCCCCCTCCCTAGTTAAAATGGCTTTGACAGCAAGTGAACCACTTAATATACTTTTATAGAAAATATATATTATATATATATATAATATTTATATATAGTTATAAAAATATTACAGACAATCTTCCATACAAACAGAGAAAAAATGTTTCCTTCCATCCTGTATGGACAGTCCCTGGAAGATAGGGTCTGGATGATATAAACAAACGGGAGTGATGTGAGCTGCCCTCTGTCCTCTCCACTCCTTTGCTTTGCGTTTGGGTGGTGTGTGTGTGTGTGTGTGGGTGGGGGGGGTGGGGGGGGGTTAAGAGTTGGAGGGCCACTGTGCTGGGTACAATCAGAGTGCTGCCTATCATCTTGGCTCTGAATTTGGTCTGGGATTTGGTGTGTGTGTGTGTGTGCTACTTCAGTCCTCCTTTGCCCGGGAGGCCTCCAGCTCGGCCAGAGGTTCGCCGTCAGTCCGGCACTTCTTGGCTAGTGGCTCATACACCTGGCAGTCATTCTGGAGCCCCACCGCCCCGTTGCCATTGGAGCTGGGCATCTCAGCGGGGTCGCAGCCGTTGGAGTCCTGGGCCGACGACGCGTGCATGTGGTCAGGGCCATTGGACTGGACTGGACCCTCACTCTTGACCTCACTCCCAACACACAGGAACTGCGCAGACGGGTACATCCCAGCTCCAATGCTGCTCACGCCTAACAAACATCAGCAGAAGAAAATGCAGTAAGCACTTGGAGCCATTAGACCATCGCAGGTAATGAATGTAACAACTTGTATTATGTTACTAAAGTAACATCTTGTATAGTTACAAGTTAAAACGTGTAATGTAACAAATAGGGCTGAAACGATTCATCTAGTTACTGGAATAACTCGATTACAAAATTTACTCGAGGCAAAAACCCTGCCTCGAAGCCTCGTTAAATTTCTATGACGCGCACTATACGCGCAGGGATTTTATTGTTCCACACGGACCGTTGTTCGGGAAGCACACCACTATTGCGTGAATCGTGATACATTCTGAATCATAGATTATGTCTAGGTTCTGAATTAGCTGGCGCGATGGAGTCAAGATGTCCATAAATGGCAGAGAATGTCTAAAGTTTTCAAGTAAAGTTTTGGGATCATTACATACTCAAAAAAAGTTAAAGAACAAGCATCTGAACCGAAAACATGCACTCCATGCTGTTTCACCAAGCGTCAATAAAGTAGGCTATCTATTAATCTATCTAGCCTATCTATCATCTATCTACGTAGCCTATAGCCTACATTGATGTTGGCTGATTTTAATCACATACTGTATTTGTAGCGATGTCGTGATATAATATTTAGCTTTTTTTTAATAATAATGTTATATAATGTTTAGCTTTTTTTAGTTTTTAAGTAGTAAACTTATTCACGTTCAATTGCAGGACAGTATGCCTAAAAAAGAACCCATTTTATACACGCATGCATGCACCCTCATCTTCCCTCACGCGTGCACACACACACACAGGTTGCTGGGTTACCGTAGCAAATAGGCTCACCCCAGACATTATTTTTTAGTAGCCTAATGGTAAATGCTGCAGGTGTAGAAATCTACATAAAACAGATATTTACTTTGATGTCAAGTCTAAATTACAGCATGAAACTTGTTGTGCATATTAATACATTCAATTGCTTTCCCTCTTCTCCCTCCCAGCACTTCACAACATAGCTGGGCGAACAAAGCTGTCCATACTAAGTCATGCACAAGAGGCTGCAATTTTACAGAGAGCATTTTGAACATTATTTAATTGTTGGCACTGGCACTTATAAACACTAAATGGGTAAATGCAATAAATGGGCTTAGTTTTGGAGCCAAATGTTGGAGTTAGAATAAATACCTCTGTGCCAATTGCTTGATCATTTTACAGCCATGTCATTTTCGTTATGCATTATTTGTTTTGGTTGTTTAAAAATGCAAAAAAAAAAAAAATAAATAAAAAAATATGATTAATCGATCGATAAAGTCCTAGATTAATTGATTACAAAAAGAATTGATAGCTGCAGCCCTAGTAACAACGCCATGCCCTTTGGCCAAAGGATATGTTTGTCAAAGTCAGTGCATGGAGGAGAGGGAGAAATCTCCCTTCATTCAACTTTCCCAGTGTTGTGTAGTTAGACAATTTTTCCAATGATCAATTAGGTCAAAATCAAACTAAGTAGAGATTCTCGGAAAGTCGATAAATGCAGGCCCGGGTGTGGGGGCTTCTGGGAAACGGCTGGGGTCGGTCCTCACCGTTGTGGTTGAGCCCGTCGTCCCGCTCTGATTGGCTGGTGCTGCTGCTGGAGGCGGTGGGGGGCGGCGAGGCGGCCCTGCTGGAGGAGGCGCTCTCCGTCTCGTCCAGCAGACGGTCCATGTAATCCCTGCAGCACAGCAGCCACAGCAGGTCAACACTCACACCCAACATACAGTAGCCAGCCCTGACCACTGACACAGCTCGGCCAAAAGAGTGACCTTCGAGGTTTTAATAATTAATAAATAAGTTAATACTATTTCAGCTACTAAATAGCAACGGTTAAAGGACAATTCCGGCGCAAAATGAACCTAGGGGTTAATAACACATTCGTACCGGGTTCGAAAACAGTCACGTGACAGTTCAGCTCGTGTTGCTCCAGTCCAACGTCGTACAACGTGAGCTGAATTGTCACGTGACTGTTTCCCAAGATGGTGCCAGCCTGTATACGTGATCGGTACTGTTTCTAAACTATCTTTTTAATAAACTGTCTGTACACTTACAAAGTTCTCAATACTTTGGTTTACATATAGGGCCCCTCATTATGCTACCGTGGAAGTGTGATGCAATTTTGAGCCTTGTTAGTGGTATAGAAATAGCGATTTCTTTTTACTTTGCGTGTGCCCCGACTAGCGCTAAACGCTTATTAGCGGTTTGTGGTAAAACTGGTCACGTTCGATTAGCATGAAAACATATCCCAGAGAATGGACGAACTCGGTACACATGTGTTATTAACCCCCAGGTTAATTTTGCGCCGGAATTGTCCTTTAACTATTGTAACTGGGTAGGGGTTGTGGTCACTTACGTCACTCCAGGGTGAAGATTGTATTTCCTCTTGCCAAGTCGAGTTTGCTGTGCAAAGAAATCGTACCGCTCAGACTTCTTCCACATGTAGTAAAAAGCCACACATTCACCTACGGACCTTGTTCTCACCTGCAAACCCAATGCAGCATGAACAAAAAAATGGCATGGCTATTAAAATCTATTCAATCAATTTTCAGAGGGAACGAGTAACACAAACAGATAAAATCTTAAGGCTCTAATGACACACAATGAGCAATGCAATGTGTTAATACCAACCCGCACAAACTAATGGTAATTTAATGAACTGGGCAAAATATTTTGCTGATTTAATACCATGCAAACACTGGTGGTTCAGCACACAGACAAGGAGGTTCTCAGTACATCTATTCGTTTCAAGTAAAACTTCTAAAAATCATAGATGACAAACTCTTATTTAAAGTCAACCTGCGTCATGTCTCTGTAGATGCAAAAAAAAAACCAAATGCTACAAATTACTCTACCTATTTAAGCTACCTTGCGCCGTTCAACATATAATCAATAAAGTAGCAAATACTGGTATCACCACCTGTTCTCGTTGCATGGTTCCACAGCACAGTAGCCATACGTAGTGTGCGTTGCGGATTGAAATTAGTGCCCTACAATCTCATTTAATCAATTTAAGATTTAAAACACACTTCTCACCTTGTTGGCCTGTATTAAATGAAAATCTTTCCCATAGGCTTTCAAGCCCTGTTCAAAGTTTCTACACTCTTCCTCTGTCCAGACAGACAACTCTTCTGTAAAAAGATACATCAAACCACACTCAGGAATACATACACATCTGAACATATACCGAAATCTAGCAATAATTTCTGTTCAATTATCTTAAAGGTGGTATGTTTGCCTTGCTGTCCACTGTGCAAATAGGAGTGAAGGTCTGTTACCTTAAAACCTACTAGAAATGACCAAGCTCATTGGTCCTCTGTTGCATCAGATCTCACCTCTTGCAGCTTTCACATTAAACCTTAATCTTCTAAGGGCTTCATCAGGGTCAAAATCACACTTCACCAACTCATACAGGGCCTGGAGGCAAAGAAGCGACACACATCACTACCTTCATCTGAAACATTTCCAGAGTAGATTTCTGTCCTGTATGGATTGCTCAAATGACTGTAGCATGTGCCTTATCCCCTCTGGACTTACAAGATGCAATTTTAGCCTTAGGCACAGTTTCATTTTCTATTTTAAAAATATATATAATAAAAAATAATAATAATAATAAAAAAAAAAATTATAATAAAAAAGTAATTTAGTCACTAGACAATAAATTGTCCTAAATTGAATCTAATATTACCAACTCTGATTAACGTGTTTTACCTGCTCATTATCTTTGATATGTGTTCCTTCTGGGATGGCATCTACTCCCCTCTCCTCTCCTGTTCGTCTTGAAGCCTCGGATAAAAACTCCACAACCTTGTTTTCCGGAAGAAATTCAGGGTTCCACAGTAGCTGATCATCATTTTCATACACTGCCAAAAAAACACACACATACAAATATTTTAAGTACGGAGGATTTTTTATAAATATCTTGGTGCAAACACCAAGTTTAAAATACTACTACCTAAAAGTTATAAACAGACTGGAACATGTCTTGGAAAGCAGAAGTTCTCATCCTTCTGTATTAACAACAAACACAATGAAGAATCCATTTCATGTATCCAGTATGTTGCCCTTTTAGTATTATCTTCATGTGTGAAAACAAGACCACACGGAGCATAGATCTCACCTTTTTCATTATCTTTATATTTACACAGTCCTGACGGAGTTTCAGCTTGATACATGGAGCCAACCATGATTTCCTATCAAGACAAACAAACGACAAAGTTACATTTTATAACAATAGTTAAAAAAAAAAAAAAATCTGTTAAAACAACAAACAACATATACCTTCTTCCAGTCCTCAGAAGGAATATAATCTTCATCATCTTCCGATTCTTCTTCAACTTCATTATCTAGGTAAAAAGAAGGAACAGCTGGTTGAAACAATCTCTTCAACAGCCACACGGTTCTTCAGATGTGGCAGCACATATGTGACATTAAGCCTGAGCAATTAATCAAATTAACTGATTAATCGTTAATCCAAGGATTCTGAAAACAATATCATCATAATGATCATTTTGCTGCATTCCATTTTGCTACAATGCTCTTGTTTGTCTCGAGTTGTAAATCCAGTGCATCCTTTTGCTTTACATCGGTAACTGTTGTACACATGTTTTACGCAGGTTTTTTTTTATTTATTTTTTTCAATCAAATAATAATTCAATTACATTTAATCTATTGTATGTTTAAATTCAGAAAATGTATGATTATTCCAGATAAGTCCATGCTTGAGTATTCATGTTAAATTAATTTGATTTCAATACTGACCAAAATTAACATGGTTGTGATTTTTTCCATAATCGAGCAGCCCTAAAAGTGGGAGGACATTTGTCAGTTGTCCTCTGGCCAAGTTGCAGTTATGCTTTTACATTTCACAAGTTATGTGTGATTATTCAACAGATAACATTGCTGAACTATTTTTAGGGAGTTTCAAACAAGTACAAAGCAACTATTATAGTACAATATTCACATACTTTCAAAGAACTTCTGAGGGCGAATGAGTTCTGCAGTCCCGTGAGATTTGATAGAATGAGTGCAGCCATCAGTGGAGGGTCCGTACTCCTCAATTTGATCTGCAGACATGTTCCTTTCCTCCTAAATGCATACAAAATCATTTATTTAAAGTATATTTTGGGGCCTTCAATGGTAAAGGACAGTCAAGAGTGACGGGAAGCGAATGGGAGAGAGACCGAGAAGTAGGATGGGATCAGGAAAGGACACAAATGTCACATGCTCATGGGTAAATCTCCCCACCTTTGTTATGCATGTATGCATTGCTAATACTTCTCTTTCAGACATACAGTGGCTTGCAAAGGTATTCGAACCCCCTGGAAAATCATCAGTAGCCCCGTTTACATGGACACTTTTAATCTGATTACAAACTGAGTAATGGCTCGATCGGAATAAAAATGCCTCATGTAAACACCTCAACCGATGGGATTCAGCCCAATCCGATTTCCAATCTGATCGTGAGAGGTGGTGTACTCCGTTCTGATAATCTGATCGATTGTAAAATCCACCCATGTGAACAGGTACTCCAATTGTTGGAATACATTTCTTTTTTTCTGCGCAGGTGTTGGTAAGAATGCAGAGTGACGTAAACAAATGAGTGGCGGCAATACAACTAGGAGCTTCTTAATGATTAAATGTGTGTTCCATGTAACCGCAGATTAAACGTCAATCGGTTTATTTTGCGTTCATGTAAACGGTTCGGTTGAAATATTTAATCAGATTCATTTCAATCTGATTGGAAAAAAAAAAAAAAAACATCCATGTAAACGCGGCTAATGTTTTCTTGTTTGCCTAATCAGTGTTTTTATAAGCACATATTTATCATCTCTAAAGGTTAAATTAGAAGCCTGTTAAAATAAAAAAATAAATAACATTTTACATATTTTACATGTATTTACAAAAAGCATAAATACTACATCTAGTGAGGCCATGGTGAATTGAAAGCGTTTGGAAGCTGACCTTATTTCTTTTTGGTTCTGCAGCACCTCTACTGCTCTCATCATTAACAATATCTTCTACTTCATCGTCATCTTCGTCTTCAGCATCTTCCTCATCCTCCTCCTCATCTTCTTCTTCTTCATCCTCTTCTTCCAGGGAGACAGCATTCCCATAGCCATAGAGATTTAAGAGCTCTTGAATGGGCATTTCTCCCTCCTATTCAAAACAAGGACCACTGGTATGTTTACACTGCCACTAATAATAACAATCATAAGCACCACCCTGACAAAACCCCAAGAACATCACATAGAAATGCTTGCGCTACTGTGCATACAGTGGTAATGAGTACTCTTAACAATCTAGTGTCCGATGTCTGCTGTGTGCAACGCACCCTGGCCAGGTCCTCTATCTCATTGCTAAAGTTGGTGTCTCCCTCCCGCATCTCCTCCTCCTCAAGTGTCCGTTCATCGTCGTAATCATGGACTAACATATCAGGTGAAGGATCGAAATCTATGTTGTCCGATCCGGTCGAGACTCCTAAAAATGTTAACACGTATTGAAAAGGACACCATAATATCGATGCGACTGGTTCAATTAATTTACCATCATATTATTTACCTGGACTTGAATCCCCACAGGAGGGCTTGGGGAGGAAGAAAAGAAAACATATTAGAGACCTGCATGTGATTATCAACCAAGGAAGTCCTGGCTGTTATGTAACAATTATGAATATAATTTATTGGACAATAAGTGTATTTGTGCGGCTTTTGTTCGTTCCATCTTTGCCCAACCTGGACGAAGGTAACACTCAAAAAAGCGCGCCCTGTAACGTAATAAGCCGAGCAGGTAACGTTAACCTTTGCAAAGTTAACTTATTTAAGCAAAAAAAAAAAAAAAAGGAAACCCACTGGATTGAATAAGCACTGTTTGAACAACAAGTCTACCACTTATAAGCCACATATTCTTTGATGAACTTGTTTGGATAAGGGCTTTGCCACTCATGTTAGCTCGCTAGCTGGTTACGTTAATTAAGTTAAGTTAGCCAACATCTCTTGCTGGCTGCCTTTATCTAGCTGGCTAATATGGCAACAGTCTTTCAATAATGTGAGCACGAATTCTATCTACATTGATATGTCTCAAATGTAAGGAAAAATAAGCGCACATAAGAGGCCACTCATTTGTCTAAGAACAACCGTAACATGCCTTCGCTCGTCCCCACACAGCTACGCAACTAGCAGTCTATAATATTAACTCCCGATATCAAACGTAGGAAACGTTAGCAGGCTATGCAAGCTATCCTGGTAGGGATTAGCCAATAAGTTTTTCAGAATATAAAGCTAAAACAACTTCAAATATTTTGGCCACACAGCGATGCGACTCCTTACGTTTTACTAAGCATTTCCTCATTTAATATACATATAATGGGGGGAAATAAAATAACTTATATTAGAGAGCATCTTTAAAATTCTCATCTTACCTCCGCCATATTTGCGATTTTAAAGGGTCACGTTGAGAGGGTCAGTCGTATTTCCCGGATGAACATTCTCCTCCCCATCTACCTCTATGCTCCACCCACTCTGAAACCTTTTACTTTTACTAGTCTATTTAATAAGTCTCTGCTTTTACTGTCCACACTTCTGTATGTAGTACGCTTATGAAAATATGGTATTCATTGAACATAATGTATTCGTAAATCCTACAAATCTTAAACGACATTATGAAATTAATAAAAACGTGTAATTATTCCCAGTTAATCGCGTTTTTATTTGCACGAAGTAAGAATAGCTGAAAAATAATGAGGACGAGAAAAGTACAATCAGTTTGCTTGCTCGCTCACATATGAATGGTTTATTTTATGACATTATGCCACATGATTTATTTATCATGACATTACATTTTACCTTAGTTTGATCTATTTACAACCTGTTTTATCTAAAACGTCAATGTTTAGGGTCTCATCAGATGCATTAAAAAAATATTCATAAAACGAAAATCTTTAGCAGAGGATGGTTTCGATCCATCGACCTCTGGGTTATGGGCCCAGCACGCTTCCGCTGCGCCACTCTGCTGTAATCACTGGCAAAGCAGCGTAGTACTAGACCCTTTCAAGAGAGTTCCATTATCAGCATCATAGTTGGCCCCACAAGGCTTCCGTTTCAACATTCCATATGTTATCTTAATGCAGAGGAAGTAGATTGGGAACCAAATAGAACGTTCAAGCATTGTTTTTGTTTTTATTGTTAAAAGGGTCTATAGATATCGCTTATGTAGGTTTATGTATTGCGTGTTTTTGTTACCGATTCTTCACAAGTCATGCAAACGCCAACTTCTCTCATAACAGTGCTGAGCAAAGTAAAGTAAAGTAGAGCAAAGCAAAGTATTATACTATGAACCGAAAAGGTTGGTCACAACACACAAGAACACTAACACAAGCACCTTACTGCTAATAATCACTTCCTGTGATATCCTCCTATCCTCTGTGGTATTATTGTATACTCCAGTTGCCGCTGTTAGACATAATTGTTACAAAGATGCTTTTCTGTGCTTGTAAGCTACGGATATGAGCAGCTTGAAATAACGCTATCTTTCTCTCAAAAACGTCATTCCCTGACCGGGAATCGAACCCGGGCCGCGGCGGTGAGAGCGCCGAATCCTAACCACTAGACCACCAGGGATGCACATGCACACGTGAAACATGTAGATAGATAAACAACTGCAGAAGAAATATAACAGAAAAGAATACATATTTATTTCCAAAATAAAATGCAGACAATATACCTCAATAACAGAGTTCAGTCACCACGCTTCCACATCTTTGCAAAGTAAAATCATGAGGCTACTGTTTGAACAGGTTTGGTAGTCGGATAACATAACTTTAACGTTACATTAACATGATCAAAGTCTTACAAACTTTTATGAATGCAGTAATTGGAAATAACTCAAAAACAATGTATAAACGTTTGCTGACTTATTAGTGGTGTGTTAGCCAATTAATTTACCGCTCATTATAGACATATAGGCCAGTCGTCTATGGCCAGTCAAACAGTTAGTGAAATGAAATGGCACATTCATGTCCAGAGACATAACGTAGCCTAGGCCTACTTTTCCTCGAGCATCACCACTTAAATAGATAGATAGATAGATAGATAGATAGATAGATAGATAGATAGATACTTCATTGATCCCCAGGGCCTTCCAAGCCGCCCAACCACTGAAAACATTCTGCAGTAGCCTAACAAGCCAGGTTTTCTGTACATGAATAATAAAATGCACCTAATCAGGTAACCTGGCAGCCTGTTTTTCCTTTAGGCTTACTCAGTGGGAGAACATGATGCCAGACAAATGAGAAACATCTACTTCCTCTCACCTGCAATATGCTGAGGCATGTGACATTGGTTGCCTGTATTGGCCATACAATGTACATTGGTGTTTGGCTGTTTTGCTTGTGTGCTAGATATATAGGCTACAGGTTTAATCTTGATATGTTCTACATTATTAATCTGTTTAATGTTTATCTACAATTAATTTATTCATTCAATCTCTCGACTTTATGTCTGTGTGTATTGTATGTATTTTATCTCCCTTACAAAACTTCACTTTTGTTTTCAGTCTTGCTACCTGCTCATCTAGTTTAGACTCTTCTTTTTCTTCACCTTCATCCTGTCCCACCTCTATCCCTCCCTGTACTCCCTGTGGTACTTGACCCTCTTTTTCCCTCTGCTTCCTCTTCTTCCTCTCTCGAAGAGCGCAGGGCAGACAGTTGGCCAGGAAGAGAAGAGCAAAAAGACAGATGAGAGAGAGCACTGCTCCTAACCCCACTTCTAGATCCCTATCTCCCACAGGCTGCTCTCTCTCTCTTCCCATTCCAGGGGAGAAATAAACGGCACTCTCTTGATGATTGGGGGTCAAAACTGCCCGTTCTAAATCATTCCTGGTTATTAGACCATCACCAGTGTTGGCAGTATAATCACTGGTAATGTTCCCTATGATAACTTTGTCACCAAAGTTACTGTAAAAGTCCTTTTCAGATTCCAACAGCATGTCAGACACATCAAACATGTCAGGGTTGGAGTCGCCCCCTATTGGCCAAACTTCTGAGTCCAGGTTCACTCTTATCCAACCAGAACCTTTGGCCAGTCTTCTGGTTCCTCCCCCATCTCTCACCACATTGGCTTCAATATCGTTAGACACTGGCTCACAGGTGGAAACGAGGAGTTCTGCTTTGACCAGAGGCCCACCCCCCTCGCCTTGGGCCAAGATGCGCTGCACAGGCTCCGGTGTCACAGCAACCACAGATTCGGCCAACGAGGAGAGACGTAAGGAGTGCGGAACACTGGTGAATGCTGAAACCAGTATGGCAGTGTCATCATTAAACTGGAGCCAAACACTAGCAGACGCCTCCTGAGAAACAGTAGTGTGGAAGAAGAGGGGTTTAAATGCCGCGGCCAAAGAGTAGTAAACATTCGGGTCAGTTTCCCATACGTGGATTAAGCTTAGTCCAAGACTACAAACTTAGTCTAGGAGTAGGCCTAATCCATGTCCAAGAAACTGGACCTGGAGTCTTGTTAAAGGCATCACTTCAGATCAGTATCTCCACATACCTGTCCATAGTTGTAGAGAATATTGTGTGCTGTTACAGCAGCGGTAACAACAGACTGGTGAGCAGGGTTACTATTGATGACCAAGCCCAGTCCACCAACCAGCTGCACTGAAAGATCACCGGGGGTCACTGTTTCAGATGAGACCACCACTTCAGCACTGCCAAGCACACCATCCCACTGGCTTGAAATCACCTGAGGTTGATTATGTGAAAGAGGAAAGAGGGAAAACATAAACAAATAAAGAAATAAGGTATGGGCACAGAAAATGCAAAGTAAGCCTACATATCCAGGTGTGCAAGGCGCATATCCATTCCACTGAACATTAATTCGTCCTAAGTCCTAACTATAAAGGCAGCATCTCCAAAGTGCTTGGCTTGCCTCTTTTGTATACTAACATGTAGTGTAGTTATTCCAGGCTCCAAGCCAACCAGATATCCCTGCTTGTTGAGTGTTGCAACCCGTGGATTTCCCACACGCAGCCAGTCCCGAACAAGCTCTGTCACATCCACAAACCAGTCAGGTGATCCTAGAATGTAGGTTGGCTGACCCTTCTTGGTAGAGGAATGAGCACTAAACTGTGCCAGGACCTGTACAGTGGATCTCTGAAAAACTGGAGTACATCTGAAAGAAATAGGCACAGGGGTGGTTAACTAGAGTTTATAAGCAACAAATAGCTACTATCTTTTGAGTCATAGAGAATATGTTACAAAAACGGAATGAAAATTCAAACCAAGATATGTATAAACTTCCCCATATTTTTATGACAGTAGGAGTGATGGGTATAGTTTACACTACAGCAACATGAATCCTGTGCATGGCATTATGGTAATTACTCTTCCTTCCAGCAGAGGGCAGAGCGACACTATGAACTGTAGGGAGCCTACCTGCCCTGGTTGAAGAAGCTCCAGCCATCGATGGCACTGAGGACATAGTCTGAGAGAGAGATACGTAGGGGGACCATAGGGGCCCAAACTGACAGACAGACTGAGCCTCTGAGCCTACCCAGGAAGAACTCCACCTCTACACACGTGCTGCCCACTCCTGATTCACTCCCATCAACAAAGAGGGTGGAGCAGTCGCTTGATACCTATCATTTGGGAGCGGTAGGGATGCAAATGAGACACCCAACAATGTACAGCACAAAGATACGACACATTTCTTCTGGGAATATAATAAGAATGTTGACACATGAACTTTGACAGTTTTTGATGATCCTTTCCATGAGCCATCCTGTTACCTTGACGATGTCCTCGTTAGCAGATTGACACCTTACTGCAGAAGTAACATCAGATACCTTTCCATCATCCCCAACAGCCAACACAATTACAGGAAGGGTCACTGGCTGGCTGGTTAAAATTGCTGTATTTATGATTGTACTGCTCTGTTGAAGAAGAACAGAAAGTAAAAGAATCTCATACACTTTGACGGCTCAAACTCTGTGTATTCCACTGGACTCCTAAGTTCAAAGTCTGTTACAGGTGCTTACCTCTGTGATGGGAGCAATGCCCACAATATCTCTGTCAGTGAAAGACAGGAAACTCGTCACTGCCCCATGTGGGGATACATTGGTATTACGACTTGAGTACTCCGTCCACCAAACAGTGGTCACGGTCATGGCCACGCCAAAGCTCCTCTTCAAGCCATCAACCAAGAGACAAGCAACCTCCAGCAGGTCGGTTTGACTGAGGGGGCAGTGGGGTCAGACAGTGAGGCAGTTTGAATGTCATTGATATTATTCTGAGAGTGCTTAATACAGTTATTCTAGAACTACTTTACACCAGAAATGACTTTCAAGAAATGTTTAAAAACTCATCTGTTCACATTGCTCTTAAGTGCTTTTCTTACACCGTTATGGTTTGTATATTTATAGGTTTTGTTAGAATATAGAACATATCTGGTTATCGCATTGGACAAAAGCGTTAAATATAATAATCAATATATAACACTAAGAATAATCAATGTATTTAAGCCCCATAATGCTTGGATTGTGCAGATGTTGCAGTCATGGGTTATTCCATGTCAAATCACCCAGAGGCTCACAGGTCACCCTGTCAGAAAAATGTACATATGAAAATTAAAAATTAAATTGAAATCTTTTTCTATTTACAAATCTGTATCAACAGTTTTTTGAAAGCTTTTAAGTTTTAAGTCATTTTAAGCATGACGAACAAGCCTATTGTCCAACTTCAAACATTTATGCCACCTTTGATATGACACCCACAGCTTTGAAACTCAATGACTTGAACTAACTTTTTCTGTATAGAATTAAAAAAAATGTAATTAGATCAAATGTATCTGATGTAATTAATCTCTTGCCCTGAAATTGGCCATAATTTCTAAAAAAAATAAATAATAATAAATAAAATAATAATTTCTCATTCAAATAGTAAACTATGCTAAAAAGAAACTAGAAAACCCCCTCATATTTTTCCCAAGTCATATATAGATTAACACTAGAAGCGCCAAGAATTTCAAAACTACTAGAACTGCCGAAACATCTTGACCCATACATTTTAAACTTGATATTCAACTAGTAGGATTTTTCATTAAAAAAAAAAGTTAAAAGCAATAAAAACGGCCACTTGCGGCAGTGCTAGGCCATGTAGTATCTTTAGTCATTACTATATTACTGGAGTGTTTTTGAAATGTGCTTGAGATTTTCATCTCTTCATTTCACCATCTGGACAGTTAACAGGATTGTTTTAATTTTTACTGTTTATCCTTGTGTATCCGAAGATGATCTGGAGTTGTTGCTGAATACCCTTGTTGACATGATTTTTTAAAATATTAAATAGGCGTACTTGAAATTCTATCAGCGTCACAAAGTGGAATACAGTGTGCAAACACAATTTATTTGCTGACATATTCTCAAAATACTGGCAAATATGCACCTATATGCAACATTCAGATAATTTACATTTATGTAAAAAGAATGACAAAACATTTTATATATAATTTTACATAAGCACCAGGCCTGCACTGCACTTACTGCACAGAGCCTGAAGGGGGCACAGGAAGTCACAACACTGGCAAATGAGAAATAATTGCTTTCGTCAAACAAATATTTAAACAATCATTCAACTGAAATATAGGCTAAATAATCTGAATATTATACAGTTGTGTATATGACATTATATTTAGGCAAACAAATAACCCCACTTGTTCACAGTGTCTTCGTGCCACTTATCGAAGACATTTAATATTTTGAAGGGGGGGGGGGGGGGGCATCATGTTACCAAAGAACCTCAGCAACAACTTCAAATTTCAGGTTAGGTCAGGTTAGGTCAGGTTAGGTTATCCCTAAATAAGAATACTGGTAACATTCTGATATGATGACTCTCCACATGGTGAAATGAGGAGATGAAAACAGGCTTTTTTGAAAATCGAGCATTTTTCCAAAAAAGCATTCTGACGCTTCTGTATAGTAGTTTTGACAACTGCATATACCTGGATTTAGCTGAATGAGGAGCACTGAAAAGGGGAGTTTTTTTTTTTCTTTTTTTCAGAGCCTTGTAGGGGAAGTACATACAATATCTGATCTGATTATACATATACTTCATACAATTATAACAACTTTACAGTTGCCTTAAAGCTAGTGACGTCTGCATGTCACATCAAATGAGCTATGAGGTTGGAAATTGGACAAAAAAGCTTCTTCACCAAAATGCTTAAAGTTACTTAAAATGGCCATAGTTAATTTAAAAAACTATTGATGTTGACATACTATTTCAAATATCAAGTTTGGCATAGGAGCACCTCTGATTTTTTTCTTCAGATTTTTCTAAAAGGGTGACCTGTGAACTGGAGGGTTTCCAAAATAAAGCTATGTTGCAATATTATTAATATGATTAATATGATTGAGTATTACCTCAATTTAGATGACTGAAAAACAAAACATGCAGATCAGTGTAGTGTAGTTTACCCATAGGCCTACCTTAGATAAGCAGACTGAGTTCCCACTTTGTGACAAATTATTGAGACGGTATCATGCTTGGAGCCTGTGGTTCTCTCTAAAACCACACTCCAGAGGTCAGAGTTCATGGATGGCTGTTCAATCACGGACACCAATCCTTTCTTCACCTTCAGCCTGCAGCAATACAGTCAGAAATCACGACTCCGACACAGTCACCACCACAGCATCAGACTTCACCTAAACTAATCCACTCACCTAATAGTTACGGAGTCTCCCGTGAAATTTGACCTCAAGTTGACAAAGATCCTAGCTGGCTGACCGGTGCGAACTGGACCTCGACAAAAGCGAACGACAACATTGTAATCCAGCCTCAGCTCCTCCTCGCCCTGCCCGTCCGAACACACCACTGTCCCTCTGGCCGTATCCCGATTGTTCTCCCTATGGGGAACAGCCACGGCCCCCACATAGTAGAGCCTCTGCTGCAGCGGCTCGGTATCGTCCTCGGCGCATCCCAGGGGAGGCGTCTTGAAGTCGGAGACAGCGCCGGACGAGGAATAATAGAGTTGGATGCGATCCGAGGCAGGGGTAGAGTTGTCCCGGAGTGCGCTGGGCACGTTTTGGCGCCGTCGCGCACGGTTTCGTTGTCGGTGCCTGCGCAGGTATCTCGCTCTGGGATTCTGGCCCGGGTTGGTATGTGGTGACTGATCCAGCTCAAACCAGTCCTTGGGTAAGGTGAGGGAAACTACGCAGAGGCCAAGTGGGGACTGTCAGAGATAAGTGAGACGAAAGACGATGATTTTCATTCAGTCATTCAGTGACACTGCACTACCACAGCAGGGTAATAGGCTAGTAAAAATAGTTAGCTAGTAAAAATAGTTGGCTAATAAAAATAAAAACTCTTGTGCTAGACCCACTTACACCGTAGGTTATATTTATGCTAGCGTTAATATTGCATCAGTACAACAATAATAAGTAGTCCAAACTGTCTCTGAGTAAGTGTTGCAACTGTGCAAGACAGTGACATTACCTGGGTTATACAGGTTGCTTTTTGTTCCTCTGTCTCTTTGAACGCATGGAGAGTAATGCAGGTTCCCTTGCTAACATCTCCCCTCATGTGAAATAGCACTCTCACTTCAGACCTCTTTCCTTTCTCCCCTTCTTTGGCCCTCATGACAGTTTTTGTGAGAAGAGATGCTGAGAGAGGAGGGGAAAGTGGAAGGACAGGTGTGGAGACCAGCTTAAAAGCAAAAACACAAAACCAGAGATTCAGCAAGTGGAACAGTTGGGACAAAAATCCAGATTTAGGACAGATTAGGAGATGAACTGTGGTGAAAGTGGTATCTTTAATACATCAAAATATAAAATGTTTAACAAATGTTTTTGGACTGAATCTAAGTTTAGATTTCAAATGATATTGCATAGCTGTTAACATGGTTCATCATACTTCATCTGATTTAGAAAACAAAGAAAGGCACCCTTCCTGGTGCATTGTGATTCAGCTGAACCTGTCTGCCTGTACCTGTGTGACAGAGTAAGGCCCAAAGGAAGCCCGTACTCCTGCCTTAGAGCTGGTCCCCGGAGGAGGCATGAGGAGTAGGGGCTGGCTGTAAGAGAAGGGGCTGGAGTTGGAGAAGATCACCCCCAGATCAGCCTGCGAGAGGGAGAGGGCGCTCCACGGAGGGGGCACGCTGATCTGCGCAGGCAGAGAGACTGGCGGGGGCAGCTGTGCACCAGCTTCAGAGAGGTGGAGGAGACACCAAGTAAGTATGGAAAGAGCGTTAGGTTTCTGAACTTTCTTGTGTGTGTGTGTGTGTGTGTGTGTGTGTGTTTTGGGTGGGGGCAGTGGAAGCAACACAGTCATTAATATACATTGTTTTCAGAGAACTCACTCACCAAGGGCAAAACAGGAGCAGAAGAGTATTGCCATAGTGACCCCTCTTTCACAGGGGGAACTGGGGCAGTCAGCTGCACTCATCCCTGCATCTGTGCAGAGGAACACATGCATGGGCTCACACACCCTGTCACACATCAATATGCACAATTGTGTAGGCCAACACAATTTGCACCTTAATGTTGCACAAAATGTGCAGTTGCAATGTTGGTCATTTCCTGTGCTGTCTGGCAATGCAGTGCAGCTTAAGTGAAAAAATCTAATCTGCAAATTTAAATAAAAGAAAATAGAGAATCCTTATCCTTTTGTCGGACACCTGTTGTATGTTACAATACAAAAAAATCATTCATTTAAAATAGAAGTCTATGAATAATACACTTTCCTGCACCTTTTTACACTCTTTAAAATAGCGACACATTAACTTACCTTATATTGAGCGGTCCTCTCTACTTTAGTTGGCGGGTTGCTTTAGTGGCCTGTGAGATATTCACTGTCATTGTGCTCTCCAAACATATTCCTCTTACACGAAACAGATCTAGCTGAGATGAAAATAGAAAACTTCTTTCCCCTCTGTCACAATTGGTCAGAGATATTTTTTGTTGACATTAAGGTCGTGAGGTACAGGAACTGCCATAATTGTTAGTCCTTTTCCTTTGCTTTAAAACATTTTGTTCCCTGAGAATGTGCTCGGTAGGATTTGTCAGTATCACTGTTTGCCTGCTCCAGCTCACTCTTGCGTTGCTCTCTGTTTTTTACCCCCCCCCCCCCCCCCTTTGCTTTCCCTCTGTGCTAGATTCACACAATACGGATTTATTCATTTAAACAGCAAATAATCCTTATTCTTCCCAGTCCCTCCCCCTCTTTTTCCATCTTTCTTCTCTCTCTTTCTCTCTTTTTCACGCTCTCTTTCTCTCTCACCCTTTCTCGATAAACTCCTCACATTAAAGGAGGACTGAATCATTCCCAGACTGATTAATCACCTTCTCAGAAGTCGCTTGAGTAGTCGGTACCCATAGCTCTCACGGTTTCTTTTCTTTTTCTTTTTTTACGGTTTCCTTCGGGCAGCTCCACTCTTCATAATTTTATTTAATAAATATTGTCAATTTCTGTAGTACTGATTAGGTCCAAAATTATTTTTTCTTTCTGCAAGAATACAATGAAAAGATGTCTGTGAATTATTCTTAAATCTGTGTATTCTTCCTCCTTCACTCCAACGTAATCTCTCATACTGTGAATATTCCTCCTTCTCTGTTCCTTGCTAGTGCGCCCCTTAACCCTTGACAATGTGTCCTTTAAATTGCCACAGGGAATCAACTCTAAGCAGCCCATATTAAATACATCTTTATCCGTCTTCTTTATCCATCTCTCATTATCCTCTGATTAAAGGATAGATCTGTAAGTGACCCCACTAAACCCCTCTTTCCTCCCTCTTACTATCACGAGGCAGAAGGCCCAGTGCAGTGGACTGTGCACTCTCTTCCATTTCGTAGACAATGCTACCAGGCAAGTTTATCAGGCAATACCGAGTTGGGACAAGGTTGATATTTAGACGGCAGGCTGCTCTTGAGTGTGGGACAGTGGGGAAAAGAACACTCCTTTAAAATCTCTCAGTTTCATCAAGCTCTCGCTGTGACACACTTCTGTGTGCTGATATCCATGCTAGGGCAACAGAAGGAGCTTAGGGGCAATGTCCTCACCACAGGAGGCTTAGTGTAAACCTATAGCATTAAATTTCACAAAGCACCGATGACACTCATATTACAATAGTTCTTTCTCTCTCTCTCTCTCTGTCTCTCTTTCACTCCCTCTCAGACACATATGAACCCACACAATCTTTCCTCCAACTTAGTGTGTCTTATTTTCTTGTGAGCCAAAACCCCCCAATATGTTAAGTAGTTTTACCTGACCATTCTATTATCATGTCACTTCTGATTCACTGACATGGTTGCACATGACAGTTGCACTGACAGGCTATGGTTGCACTTAGCACGGTCATAGTAATTCTTCTCCGTGTGAAAACGGGACCGTTTCGTGATCGAGAGCACTTTTGAAAGTGCATGTGCTCTGTGATTTTGTTTTTGGCTTGACTTTTTTATGTGCCGACTTAATGCCTCTGATACGTGTGATAGAGGGACGGATAGTTGAATGTGGGTGGTATGCATTTATCTTCATCCCTTCGCTTTGTTCTCACTCACTCCTCCCTCTGTCCCTCTCTCCCTCGCTGTTAATCTGTGCATGTAATCTGTTGTCATCTGTCATTGTTCCATGATGGAACCTTATTCAAACTAGAGTTTTAATCCCTCACCGTGGCCAGCCTAAGAGTCCGGCACACTGTTCACTCTCGCTCATCAACAGACCACACTACATCACACCACACATTCGGTATGCCACGCAGACATAACACGTGTTCAGACACATACTCTTGTGTCATTTCGACTCACGCCACCTAACATATACACAAAACCGAGTGTTCCATTTAAAAGGACACAAGCAGTGTTTTCTATCAGAGTTAATGCATAATCTGCATTCTCTGTGTCATTCTACCTTAAGAAATACACACCCCATATACAGACTGACAGACAGACACAGCACAAATACAAACACTCTTTCTATCTCTCTCTCTCTCTGTCTCTCTCTCTTTCTGTCTCTCTCTCACACACACACACATGCACATACCAAAGATTATTGGCTGGATGCTATTTTTTTTGTCAAAAATTTAAGCATTAAAATGACAGAGGCAGGCACAGTTGTTCACTCAAAATAAATCTCAATTAAAAAGAAACGCAGTAATAAAATCCCCCAATCCACTCCGTGTAATGGTCCAAAACCACCACAGTAAAAGCCCTGAAAACAACACAAATGCATTAGACAGACACAAAGGGGTGGGAAAGAGGGAGAGGATGCACCAAAATGAGGTTAGTCGGGGGGGGCACGGGGCATAATGAAATAAATTTAGAGCAAGAAGCGTGTGTAAATGACAGAAATAACACAAACAGGAAGACGACAGAAAACGCAGCAGGAAACCACACATCTGCAAAAGTCTGCATTCCTCCACCCTCCTCACCTAAGCCTAGCTCTCCCAGTCATAGCTGCTCAGCTTGGAAGTTTGTGATTCAATCTGTGTTAAAAACTCTTTTACGCAACCGAATTTGTGTTGTCTCAGGAATGGGCTTTATTTCAGAAAATGCAATTCAAAGAAACATACTTTTATGTACATGGTTATGAAAATACCCCCGCCCCAAAAAAGAACCCCCCAAAACAGTAAAAATGCACAATGCAAAATAAGGCCAAGCATCACTCAGATAAATAACACTTTGGTGATGAAGATAATGACAACAAAACGGTGAAAAAGATTCTCATTTAGTTGTATGAATAGTCACTGTTCCGGTTAGACGAAGGCTCTCTGCTTGAAGTCACTGTGAGCTTTTCCAACGCTGCTGGGGAGAAAACAGAATAACAAAATATCAACAGAGAGTGAAATATATATGTGTGAGAGTGAGGAAAAAAAGAAATCGCAACACCCACCTGGATAGGAGTGTCTCTTGAATGTGTTGTTGTTGGGTTGCAGGCCGGCCTGCTGTTCTCTGTTATAGTACACTAATGGCATGATACACATAGCGTCAGTACATTTATCCTAATTTCAACGTCATTCTCTGTGTGTGTGTGTGTGTGTGTGTGTGTGTGTGTGTGTGTGTCTGACCCACCACTTTGGCTTTGCGTAGGGCCAATCCATCGCGTCTGCTGTCTCTGAGACACTGTAACACAGAAATACATGTCACATCACACACATTCACTAAAGGTATATGTAAAGTATGAGCATGACAGCAGCTAACGGAATGTTTTTCAGTGGACTGACATCTTTTGCGGAGGGCGTTGTATGTAGGTTTCCCGAAGCGGAGCAGAAGGACTCCCAGCACCAGGACAAGAAGAAGACCTGTGATGGCCTTATATGCAACCACCTCCCCACTGCAGCCTGATGGTTAAGGGGAAGAATTGTGAAATTACTGAAGGGATAGAGAGATTCATTATGGCAATTACGTGAAGATACATTTGATGCCTTCATGAGGCCTTGTGCGGAGGGACTTGATATGTATGCTGCTCTTGCACAGACGTACCTTTGGTTGATTTGGTGGTCTGAAACAATTAGGCAATTTAATATGTGATCGACATGCCCTCGCTAGCTTTACATATACAACCCAGAGAAAACCCATCACGCACCTGTGCACTGAACATGGAGCGCAGTGCAATTCTGGCTTGTCATTGTCCCATTCCTATGAATATACAGGCCGGCGGTCATAGACCCAGAGGATCCCCAGGCCTGGAAATGTCCACATTTCATATTGGGACAGAGACCTACGAGTTTGATCTTGTATGGGCTTAAAAAGCAGACAGATTCATCTCCACCTTCGGGCCAGGTGAGGCGGACGGCCCCCTTGCATGGGATTGACCATTTCACTCTCACCAGGGCTAGCTCATGGAATGGCTGTGCAGAAGCCACCACTGCTCTTGTTGATGTGGCTATGGGATGGGAGGTGGGCACAGTGGTGGCCTTTGTCGCTTTGGTTGGTGTACGACTGGTGGATGAGGCATTCAGGTTTTGGCTATCTGTGTCACAAATAAAATAAGCAAAGTTATTAGGGTCATTGCAAGGCAAGATACAGTTCTGAAAATGGACTCACTGACTGGTGATGATTTTACTTGAAAATACATAAAAAGTAGGATCCTAACACACATTAAAAAAACGTTGGTTTATGGGTCTAAGGCACTTTCACAAAGATGTCTGGCAGTTGGTGAGAGCATAATGCAATAGGTTAAATCATCCTTGCAATGTGTTAATCAAGAGCAATATACAGTATGTCTATTGTATGTCCTTGGTAACCATGATTAAACATAAATATACATTTAGTGATATAAATTTAGGGTAGTTCATAATTCTTTATTTTCATGTCACGTAAGATTGACAAATATTACAATTTTCGAGCTGACTGTAGGCTTCATTTGATAGCATTTTTTATTGAAGCACACCACACTTTGACAAGCCTACTGTGAACCTAAAAAAATCAACCTTCACCTGGCCTGGGTGTGCCTATTTGTTTTTAAATATCTAATACTAACAGTAATATGGCTACAATTTGTATATGGTGTCCCACAGAAGACATACAGTGATATGCTCAACCACCCTGTAAATACTCTGTCCAAAGTCACAAAAGAGCTGAATGTGGGACCTGTCGTGAGTGGGGTCAGGTTTAAAAAGTCTATTAGTCATTGCAGATTAGGACCCCTATAATGAGGATAACCCCAGATTACCACCCGACTGTGATGGTCTGTCAAGTCCTGGATTAAAATATACCCTGTAATCTCTGGGATTTAATGCCACAAATTATGTGAATCATCTGTCTGTAGGATACATCGGAATTTTTTTTTTAAATGGAAAATACCCGTCACGCAAGTCAGCGGAATTAGAATTTAAGTACAGATTAGATGTCTTATTAAGTGTACAAAGTTACACTTTACCTTCCCCCTTTGCAGATAATTAAGCTATTGTTACTTAGTAACTGATATTTTAAAATGTATAAATGTGCATGCATATCATCAGTCATGAAGTGGTGCATCCCTTCACCGTCATCCATAAATAAATCCTGATTTTTGACAATTCTGCTTTACAATCTATTGTAAGTGTTCATTGCATGTGATTTAATTCTAAAAAGTGTTTTGTGTTCTATGCACATAGGCTCACCTGTGTTAACAAGAAGCAGGCCCAGAAAAAGCACCAGCAGCTGCAGCCAGCGTTCCATTTCAAACTGACAGAACGGAGGACCAAGCTATCAGCTCAACTCACAAATGTACACAAAATAACTCTATATATCCTGATAACACTACACACATAAGCAGAAGGCCAACGAAAGTATATTTGATACATTAGAATAAAGTTAAATGCTCAAGTGGCGGCAAAGCATCATACGGTCCAATAATATCAGTACAAGAATAAAAACTTTATGTAATATTCTTTAGTTTGTCTTTATATTGTGACAATGGCTTCACACTTGTCCTTCACTGCAATGTAATTACTTTTTAACAAAAACAAGACTTACCTCAAAGCAGTGATGACAGGAAGTTTACTGAATGATAGACAAACTGAAATGAAAGGAAATGTGCAGAGGTGTATACTTTTCTTCTCTCTCCTTTTCCCCCACTCTCTCAGGCCTCTCTCACATTCTCTCCAATGAATCACTCCGTCTCAGTGTTTTGACTTGATGTCTTCTGCAAAATGCAGAACTTCCTTACATCAAAGCCAGGAAGAACAAGACGGCTAGAAGAGAAAACACTTGAGTGGGCTGAAATTTTAAAATGCAAAAGAAAAAGAGCAGGAAAGATGCTTTTAAAAAATTAACAGTATTAATAGACTGATGACACAATTTTGGACAAACCTAATGCCTGTAAAGGTGTTCAATGGTGGAATTACGACTTTCTCCATCACTGTCGTTGCAGCTCTGGACTTATTATGACCTCTGGTTCCAGTCTAAAAGTGTTAATGTATTTACTACATTTCATTTAGTCAGGTTTCTACGCCTAATCCCACCCCCATCCTCACACATCACTTCCCACCAGAGGGATCGAAAATTCAGGGCCGTGCATGCTCACTTTCAGTCTGCCATTACTCATTTCTTCCTCTCGGTCTACGCTTTTGTTTCTCCTGCTCCGAACCCCATCTTTTTCATCTTTCTCATCTTTCGCCTCTGGTTTACCAGAGCCGTAGACCTGGTGAAAAAACCCCAATGTGTGCATTGTCGCCTCTTCATACATCAACCACCTAGTCATAAACACTTCCTGATACCTAAAACATCAGGCCTGAGGTTCTGTGTAAACGTGAGATGGGACTTTGTCATTGTCACTTGCTCATCTTTGCCAATTTCTAGCTTTGGCACCAGCAGTGACTTTCTGACCTGTTGCTCACAATGAGATGCAAATAAATTTTCAATTTGTCATATTAATTACTTTACTTCCTGTCGTAGTGATGGGTTACTTCTCAACAATCAACTGTGGGACATGACACATACTGTTGGGGGCGAGATGGAGAAATAGTCAAACGCAACTTCAAAACACATAAACAAGGCGGGAGGCGGAGTAGGCCTACAAATGGTTTTAGGTATGTGTAAACATAAAAAAAATCCCTTTTGAGTGGAACACAAAATCAGTGATGATTAGTATGTGGTGTCGCGACAGTCTTACTAGGCTATGTGTGCATGTGTGTGCGCATTAGGGCGTGGACAACAACAAGAACATGATAAACTCATCACACAGTCGCTTTTCTCATAAATCAACTTCAGTGTTTTATTACTCACACTCAAAAAAAGAACACTTTGAAACAGGCTACAGTCATCACCACCAAACCAATATATTCTTGTTTTTCTTTTTTTTAAATGATATTTGTCTTTGTTTTATCCCTAACGAGGCACATCTTTGTGCTTCTACGACAGCGACCCCATCCCCCTCCCCACCCTCAATCAGATCACGGGCCTCGGCACAGCTCCTTCCTGCCGGTGGCCAGGTGCCCGGGCTTCGCACCACCTGAGTCGTAATTACTGAGTCTGTTGGTTCATTAAAGCCAGTGGCAAGGTGGGCTTGATTGAAATGCCCACCAGTCCCGTGTTGATATCTTAGTTTTCTTCTCATTTTCTTCTTTTTTTTGTTTCTTTGTTGGTTTAGTCAAGGATTGCTTCAAAGTACAAAAATAAAAAGAGCTGGACACCTGCTCTGGGACTGGGTCAGAGCCGACTGGTGCGGGGAGCCTCAGCGCGGAGCTGGGTTGGGCTGAGGCGTGCTGGCTAGGCGGGCCAGTGGAGTGCCAGCCTGAGCTCAGTGGCCCGGCGATCGGCCTGCCTGTCTGTGATGGCGGTGAGTGAGTTGGTGCACTGCCATCAGGGGGGCCCTGGCGCCGAGGCTACGGAACACCCTCTCAGAGTGATGCATAGTGCCATGACGACCTTTCACTACGCACACCTGAACGTGCCGTTTAATACACTTTGTTTTGGTTTAGATCCCCCACCAACCCAACCGCTTATCCAGTAACTGATGATTTTAACCCCAAAACAGATCAGCACAACACCAGTTAATACAGCCTGTATCAACCAGGACTTTTACTCTTCTCTTCAAACGAAACTAAAATGTCTCAACTCTGCTGTCTTGACCATCGACAGTAACACACATCTGCATAGAGGAGAACTGGGGAGGTGCATTAGCTGACATGGGGGGGGGGGGGGGCTCATGGTAGGGGTGTGCGATATATATTGTGCAGTATATATTGTCTACAATAATAACTCAAGTTTAGTATGTTAAATGTTGTTCTCTCATTGACGCCCAGAATAAGGAAAAGGCTTAACGTGTTTTATTGTTTCAAAATAGCATTCATGTCACCAAATTTGCCTGACATCTCAAATGTGATAAGCACTATCTCTAATGAAAAAAGATACTTATATGAGTTGTACATCAAAATATCAAGATATTTATTTTTCAATATCGCATACCCCTAGCACACGAGTGCTGGTTGCTGCATAATCAGAGGGGTGCTGCGTAGCCTCTTCACCCAACATTTTACACCCATCCTTAGGGCCCCATCTGTCGTTCCCTTCAGTGTGCTTTCGGTGCTAAAGAAGTAGAATAAGATATGTTATATACTTCCCTTGTTTAATGATTCCTGTTAGTAGTATTTTCATTTATCATACAAATCACATATATTCTCAAATGGTAGTGAACTTACAGAAATAAACTATGTCTTCTCACCATTGTCAAGCATTGATTTATGTTGTCAAGCAGTACATGGGAAGAGGAAGAGGTTTATCAGAAGGACAGATGAAGGAACAATGGGGGGAGAAAGGGAGGTACCGTCAATGTAAACCAGGAAAAGATGAAAGCAACCAGAGTTGTGATTATGGCCAACTATGGCATTCAAGATGACAGTCTGAGATCAAGACAACACAACAACTGTAGAGCCCCCACACTTCTGTTATGGGGAAGCTTCTGAGGACCACGTATGGTCTGGATGTCACAATAGGATATCAGGTGACTAGAGAGGGCATGGTGCTGCAGATCTAGCATTTGCACATAAAGGAGGGATAGACTGTTGATCGGAGTGGTGAGTTTTCACAGCCCGTCACTGATGCTGCACTTACTACCAGTGTAGTGTCATGAATTCCCAACACTTAAATGTTAATGCACAATTACACTGATCTATAAAACAAAACAAAACAAAAAAAACAAGTCAGAACAGTCGAACTCTTTCTGACAGTAAACAAAGAAACATTTAAATTTTTTGAATGCAATCACTGCTTCCAAGGTGTGTCCTGTGAAGAAGTCCGACTTGATGATGTGTGTGATATAAGGAGTGCTTTGGAGCCTGCTGGAGGACGAGGACTGTCCCATCACCGGGCTGCGTTGCCTTAGACTCCTCATGGGGGGCCTCCGTTTGAATGCGAGGGAAAGGAGGAGAGCAAAAACAGTGCAGTGTGAACGAAGGCTTGCACACCCATCAAGCTTCACACAGGAAGAGGAAGAAACGCAGGTAGGTAGGGCAAACCACAAATCTGATGCCAGGAGCGAAGGAAACGTGACAAGAGGGGGCGAGGAGGATAGAGGGATAGAACGCAGGTGACAGAGGGGGGTGGGGGGAGAGAGAGAGAGAGAGAGAGAGAGAGAGAAAGAAGGAGAGTGAGAGAAACAAATGGATGAAAGAGACAGCATCATAGGCTGGGGAGTGACCGAAAGAGAGAGCCAGACAGAGGGAGAGGGGAAGGTGAGAGGGACAGAGGGACTCAGGAGTAGGACTGCGGCACCCTGAATCCAGACTGATAGACAGGCCTTCCCGCGTTTGGCTGGGAGGGCGGCAAGCTGGGCCCAGTGGGGTAGCTGTAGCCCGCTGGGTAGGGATACGCAGAAGGGTAGGGGGCTGGGCTGGGGCCAAACTGCCCAAAGGGAGGCCCGGGGAGGCCAGAGAAAGCTGGCTGGGTGGGGTAAGGGCAGGGCCCAGGGCCAAAGCTGGGCCGGGAGGCTGCATATCCTGCTGCGGGGGAGAAAGAGGACCCCGGGCTGGGGTAGGGTGGAAACTGAGCTGGGGGATTAGCGGGGCCTGCTGCGGCAGCGCTTGGGGGCTGGGCTGGGGGAGACACGGGGAAGGGGCTGTAGGGCAGAGCCGAGCCGGAGGGATTCTGGGGGGAGTTTGAGAAGCTGCCGCTGGACTTGGCCACGCTCTGTGGCTGCGGCTGCGTCTGGCCTGGTTGCCAGGGCGAGGATGTCACCGCTGGATCCTGGTTGGCGCAGGGCGGTGTCGTCATGGCGGCCGCGTTGTCACCTGTCACCGCCTGGCTCTTTTGGCGTAAAATCTCCTGCAGCTTCTCTATCCGTACTCGTCTTTTGTGCGCAAGGGAGCGGAGGGAAAGGAAGCGATCCAGGAAAGAGTCCAGAGACAAAGAACCTTCCAGAAACTCTTCTGCTAGTGTCTGAAAGACATAAATAGAAAACAAAATGTCATAACCATACATACAAAATGTCATAACCATACATACAAGACACTGTAGCTCAGTTTGATTATAGACAGACTCTCACTCACCTCAGACTCTGCCTCTGTGCTAGTGCCCTCTGCCTGAAGACGGGAGAACAGCATCTCCGGTGACACCTGCCCCATTACATTGTCTGTGAGAGGAGAGAACGGTCAGTATCCAGTTCAAACATCAACACACACACACACACACACACACACACACACACACACACACACACAAAGAAGTACCCCATGCCAATCGTGAGATATGGTGAAGGGTATGTGATGATGTGGGGCTATTTTAATTCCAAAGGCCAAGGGAACTTTATCAGGATGCTGGATCAATGAAATTACTGGCCTGCCAGTACTCTACCTGCCTCTATGGAAATTTAACATAAGGGTATGTATACTTCTGGCCCCTGTATTTTAAGGAAGAACATTTATTTCTTTACGATACATTATTCATTCACAAAGAAAATTGGTGTCCTTAAAGGTTGGATTTTTCCTATTTTTTTAAATTAAGGCATAAAAGGTTGTATCAGCGCTTGCGTGGTAACTTCACTTCTGTTGATGTTCAAACAAAACAGAGAGCTAGCTAGCAACTCCCTCCCCCTCCCTCCCGTGCAATTGAAACTCTCCTAAACGCGCATCTCATTGGTTATTTTGCCTTTGAGTGATTGCCAACACTTGTTGGTAGCAATTGTTTTTGTGTACAGATCTCGGAGCCTAGGCTGCCTACATAGACATGATTTTGACGGCCTGCTTATGGGGCAGGCAGCTAGCGGATCGTTAGGAAACATTAGATGAATGTGATCATTTATGTTTGAGCCTTTTTTTGTGCCTGAAATCACCAATACAAAAGATTATTTTTTTTATTCCTCTTTTTAGTCAACCTTAGCATGTGTATGTACAGGGTATCGTAACACCCCCAATTATCACCACTTTTGTTCGGAAATTCTAAAACAACAATGTTTTTTAACACTTCAAAATAACATTTGCTAAATGAATCTTACATCTTTCAGTAGCCATAGGTGTGTAGATTTTAACAAAATCTGGTTTGGTTCTTAACGGGAGCATTTACTCCCCGAAATATCCGATTTTGTTTACCACGCTCAGAGTTATAGTGCTGGCCTGATGGTCGCCTATTTACACCGTTTCAACGGCACATAAACGGTTAGACCGAGAATTCTCGTCATGAAATTAAAATTCAACTGGAGCTCCAAGCGGACGTGTACACGCAGCCTTACAACACTGTTTACAGCTCTTCGAGTCACGGTAAAATGTCATTTTTGGTGCATTGCTAATTTAGATACACCTATGGTGTGGGTGCTTGCGTTTCTTTAGGAATCCACCGTTTTAGTTTGTATAGAAATGGATATTAAGTGACACATACACGCAAGACAGCGGAAATACGGGACCGACGGTAATGGGGGGAGTTCCGATATGTAAACTTATGAGCACAACTGTACATACATACATTCATACATACATACAGTGCTGCTTGAAAGTATGTGAATCCCTTGAACAGTTGGGACATTTCTGTTTAATCAATTTTCTTTTGTTATCATCACCAGTTTTTAATGAACTGTCAGATGTGTACTTTTTAGAGATGCACCGATATGGAATTTTAGGGCCGATAACGATAACCGATATTTATTGTTTTTTTGTGGCCGATACCGATACGATAACCAATAATATTACTCTTAAAAAAATTGTGAAAAGTGATTTGGGGAAAGCATTTAATAAGCATAATTTTATTGCAGTAATTTTACCTACCACCAAATGATGGACAGAACTCATAATAGTCCTCAATAGTACAGCAGTCAACATAACAGTAGCCTAGCCCTACAGTATGTGTGGCTCCTGTAAGTGAACCTGACATCAGTGAATTGCGAGTGAGTGGCTAGAGAGTATGAATCGTTTTCATTTAGGACTAAACACTCATAAACGGCTCAGCTGGGAATAAGCTACAGTATAGCGACCAAATCAGAGTTTGTGAGGGAAACTTAGGTTGCGGGTAACTGCGGGTAACTGAATAAAGCTGCAACTCCTCAGACTGTATCTTATGTCCGTCTACTCTGTTGCGCACAATCTGCTGCAGCAGAAATGAAAGGGGTTAGCCCCGAAGGTTTTAATAACTTATTATGATGACCTGTCTGGAACTGAAGCAGGAATGGTTAGCATTTCTAGGTAAAAATACAAAACCCAAGCTAAAGTAATGCAAATATAATACTAAAACACAACTTAGAACTAGGCCTACTTATGTACTCGTCCCACTAACGAGTTTGTTTATTTGTTTCCCCGCCCAGCGCGGTAAAGTGCAAACACATCAGCACAAGATGACTCTAGATAGGGCTGAGCTCCGCTCTGGTAAGGTTAAATGGCGGATCATTCACGAGAGGATTTTGAGATGCACAGATTCCCAAATGAACGCATATCCACAGATTTTGTTCGAGTGGTGAAATACATTCACACCGCTGACATTATATTGAGGAAAAAGTATAGCCAACCAAGCTCAAGTAGCTCATGGTAGCCAGACGGACGTAGGCCTAAATTAGGACTTAGGCGCAAATTATCGGCCAGAATTCTGTTATCGGACCGATAATAATATTTTCATTTTTTCACTTATCGGCCAATAATATATCGGCCGCTGATATATCGTGCATCCCTAGTACATTTATCAAATGCATTGACTTGTTTAGAGGGGATTGCATGAGAAGCCACAAAAATCATGAAATTAATGTATGTACAAAAGTAAGTGAACCCCCAGCTGCATTGGTGAAGTCAAATAGGTAACTAATGTAAAACATATTTGGGTGCTGAAATTCAGTTGAATCAATTAAACATATCAAACATACTAACATCAAACATATTAATCAAACAGACTTCCTTTGGAAAGGGTTTGAACAGTCATGACTAAAAGAGAGAGGAAATCCACCAAACCACTGTAGTGCTAAGGCATCTGCCCTGCTCTCAAGAAACAACAAAACTGGCCCATTCAACTTTCAGAGGCCTTCTGGAAGTCCATTCTCTAGACAGGTGAGTCCAAAATAGAATTATCTGGTCACAATCCAAATTGTCCTGTTTGGAGGAAAGCCAACACTGTATACCAAGAAAAGACCCCCTCTCAACAGTGAAGCATGGTGTTGGAAATGTGGAGGTGCGAGGCTGTTTTTCTGCCTCTGGACCTGAATGACTCCATATCATCCAGAAAACTACAGTATGAATTCTCAGGCCTATCAACAAATTCTTGATCTGAACCTCATGTCAGTCAGGGAGATGAAGCTAGGGAGGAAATAGATTTTATAACAGGATAATGACCCTATAAGCATTCAAGTAAAATGACCAAGGAATGGCTTAAGATAAAGATAATTCATACCTTGGCCTAGTCAAAGTCCAGACCTCAATTCAATAGAATTTTTTTGGCTAGATCTGAAGCGGGCAGTACATGCCAGTTGACCCTCCAACCTCTCAAGGAGTAGGCAAAAATCCGCGGAACCAGATATGAGACAGTGGTTAATGGGTACAGAAGACATTTGGTTGAAGTAGTGCTTGCAAAGGGAGGTGCTACAAGAAATTAACTACATGGATTCACATACTTTTGCAAATGTCATATTTTGAATTTTTGTGAACTAAACCACTTTTGTTGAATATATAATAAAACTATATAGCTTTGTGTGTACATGATGTATGTGAGTAAAGTTATAATGTACAAATGTTATAATGTACAAAGTTATAATAAAACTATATAACTTTGTACATTAGATGATGTATGCGAGTATGTGAGGCATACCAGAACAGTGAAACCAATGAATGTACATTATCCTAGAAATCTAGACGCGCCCCTAGCAGGGCTAGTCTAGCAACTCTCCGTTGGCTTGTGAGCTCCAGAAATCGAAACTTAATCAGGCCAATGAAATCGTGTATAGAGTCTTGGGCTTAACATAATGTATAAGTATATATACTTTTTTGATCCCGTGAGGGAAATTTGGTCTCTGCATTTAACCCAATCGGTGAATTAGTGAAACACACTGCACACAGTGAGGTGAAGCACACACTAATCCCGGCGCAGTGAGCTGCCTGCTTTAACGGCGGCGCTCGGGGAGCAGTGACGGGTTAGGTGCCTTGCTCAAGGGCACTTCAGCCGCGTCCCACTGGTCGGGGCTCGAACCGGCAACCCTCCGGTTACAAGTCCAGAGTGCTAACCAGTGGGCCACGGCTGCCCTAATTATTGATGGCAGAGTTGTAACGGTTTGTCTTGAATTCCCTGCTATTTGAAAACAAATAAGATGGATGTTGCTGCTGGCGAACAGTGTGACACGAGTTAAGCTTTTATTAAGTTGGCAAACGTTTGAACTAGCCAACTAGCTCCGCTGGTGGGAAACGCATGGGACTTATAGCGCTGCCGCTGTCCTATTGCGTGCAGAGGGAATTTGAAAGACAACTGATTATCCCGCCCCTCGGACTGAGCACTACGAACGGTGAGTGCCCAGACTCTACAGTACATTTTAATGTGGGTCTGGCTCGTCAGGCTAAATGTACATACCAGAACAATGGAAATTCTTTAAGCTACACTGTCACAAGAAAAACAGGATTGTCTTGACTTCGCTCTTGCTAACTCATGGTGCACACTGTTTGTTAAATACTCCCCGTTGGAATGTTGATGTGTACTGTTGCTGTGATGGTTGGGGTGGGGAAAGAGGGTTGACAGAAAGAACTAGAGGCAGGGTGCTTCACTTGAGCTGTTAAACTGCGTTCACATGAGCACCAGTTCCACTCGCCCTTATTATTCCCTCCAGTGACAATTACCCTTAAGACTGAGGGCCAACTGAACATGCAAGAAGGCAGCTCTTAAGAAAGGTGTTTCCAAACTTCCTTTGTTTCTCAACCATTTCCCAACATATGCCTCTTCTCTCTCTAACCACTCGCTTACCTCTAAGAGCACACCGCTGCTTGTATCTGTCTTGCACTTCCTCCAGCTCTGAGTAACGTTCCACCAGGCGTTCCCTCTCTCGTTCTAGCCTCGGCTTCATGTCCAGGTTTCTCTCAGCCAGGCTACGGTTGGAGGCCAGGGCCATCTCCCGCTCCAGCTGGATGTTTTGAATCTGTAGAGAAGTAGATGAACACGAGTCAGACCTTACTTGGATGGTCTCCTATAGCACACCGTAGGTCTTCTACAGAACAGGCCTACCTTCTACAGATTACAAACAAACTATCTGTCAGCTAGTTCTGGGTATTGCCTGAAACCACACAATACGGAACACATCACGATACAGAGGCCACAATGTGATGCAGACCGCAATACATGTTGATTCTGAATAATGACCATGTCCAAAACAGAATTCATTCTGACAGTTAGTTCTAACTTCAGAATTCTATTCTGACAGCAAAGGCAAAGCCTTAAGGCACAACAGAATTGAGGCCCACAAAGAAATACTTCTAATGAATGGTTCTGCTTCAAATCTGACAGATATAAATTTTAATTTAAAACGTAAAATGAACTTTTCTGTTGTTTCTTAGGTATTTAGTTTTTTAGATGCTGTATCAATACAGCAACATCTGTATGTACACCTATTGATACAGCAGTACATCACTATACATCATATTGATATTTCCAGCACAGCCCTACTGTGGCGACACTGTTGTGGCATTCACAATTTATGGTTAAGGGTTTGGTGACGTTCAGCAAAAACAACAATTTTAAAGACTGAATTTGAATTTCAACAAACCATCTGTAAAGTCTCTGTAAGCAGACTATTCAAGAAATGTGTTGGCAAAAGTCAAATAAAACTGGCAGGCACGTATTAGTTCCAATGCAGTTGGAATGGTGGATTTTCATGTTAGCACCTTATATCACCTTCAGTTACCCCACGTCTTGTTTTGAAATTGTTATTTCCCTATGTGGCTTTACAGCGAGCCCTTGATGATCAGGGATAACATGATGCGCCCAGCCTGACAGTAAAATGCGTCTTTGTATGGAAACTTTAAGGCTTGTGTTATGTAAATTGTAAACTAGGTCACATGCATGGAGATAGATACCTCAACTATCTAGTTGGGGATATTATGCAACTGAGCAAACAACTGATTTAGGTTATGTCCTCTCTGCGCAACATTACCGAAAAATAATCATATACACTACCATTAGAAGGTTTGGAATAGCAGAGCAATTTTCATGTTTTTGAAAGGAAATCATGCCTGTTTTTCTTTTCAAATAAGCTAGACAGGGTCAGAAGCACACTGTAGAATGTATCATTAGAAATCCCTTTTGGAATTATGCTTGTACGACTAAAGAAACTGGTCTTCTTCTGAGCATCAAAACTTATAAAATGAATTATATTGGTCACATCCCATGTCAAATCAGATAAGACTGCAGCAGCAGCACCACTGACAGATTTAGTTAAAACCTTGTAATGAGTGATATTGAGGGTAGTACTGGTGCAATTGTGATGTGATCGCATCACAATGTGACCATTTTCTTCTGGAAATGCAACCTGTTATTGCACTAAGTGGACACTGAAATTGAATTACCATACATTAAGGCATTTCCTATATGTACTGTGCATTTTTGGGTTCAATGCAGTCATGCTTTGTTTTGCTCTTACTATTTTCATATCCATAAATAGCATAAAAAATGAATGAAAATAGCAACTAGAAGAAATGTTTAATTGGAAATAATTATTGATACAGTATAGTTGCTAACAAAATGGGTTCATTTCTAAATGGAGGTGTTTGGATCACAGAGAAGAAGCTTGGTCAGGCATAGAACCAATAAAAAAGATGCCAGAGCATTGCTTGACACTTTCTGCCTGGTTCAGATTACACTATTTCAGCTTGATTTTGCCACTATTTTGTCATTGGCGACAAACTTCCAGCGTTAGGCCCAAATATGAAGGTCAGAAAAGACACCCAACGAGGAACAGGTCTTGTAGTGGGAAACTCAAAGTCCAATCACTTGTTTTTTTTGACGTCCCACAACACACTGCCAAATATTCTAGCATGAAAAATTTTAAGAAAGGCCATAATTTCCTTTCAACATGCCATATCCCTGTGGACAGCACTTGAATGGAGCCAAATTTACTCTATGCAAAATGTATAGCGAAGACCAGTCAAGCTGTGCTGCTTCAAAATTTGTCATTTCTGAAAATGAAAAATTCTCTGATGAAAGCATATGATCAATCACAGTGTTTCTTGAAATACTGTGATTGATCATATGCTTTCAGTACTTGTAACTTTGATAATATCCTGACTATATCACTGATTCATTTCACACATTATTTGATTGATAAAATTGATGTCTGTAAAAGTCAATTATCGAATGCAATGCATTATAATTACATGCAATGTATAGTTTATACAAACTATTTAAACGTTTTTTACTGTCCGTTATTAACTTATATTTGGCCAAACTGCCACAAACAACAAAGTATACTCGCTTTTTCTGGAACACATCTTCAATGGGCTACCTCGTTTTGCATTGCATTCGATAATCGACTTATACAGATTTTCCTTCGAGAGGAGCTGGTATACATGTAGGGGGACAGCTGTTAAGTGTTCTTAACAGTCTTCTGTAATAAACTCTGGGTTCACTAACTACGATTTGGGGCTATAGTCTATACCGGGGCAAGCTCTGTAGTGGTTGATCAACAAACAATACTGTCTCCACAGCTTATTTGATGTGTTTTAATGCAGAAAAAGACCTCATCAAAGACCTCATCAACATTTAAACACAACTGAGGCAGTTCACTGCAAAGGACCACAATGTAGACACAGACAGCAACCAGGGCGCCCAGTAGACAAGCCATGTTACTGTAATTTTTGTTAAATTATAATGTTTTCTGATTATTTTTACAGCTATTATACTCTCAAAATGCATGATGTTAGAAGCTATCTCTGGCAGAGATTAACTTTTTTTTGCTCATAGCATTGATGCTACAGAGGATGATAGTTTTGTAGCACAATCCACAAAATCTCTAGCATCAGTATGTAGTTACAAACACCACATCTGTAGGCTACACTCTAGAAAACATTTCAAATAGTTTTTATAGCACATGCTATATATATATATATATATATGTAGCATTATACTGCCCTGTTTGGGCAAGAATATCTTGAGAAATATTATTCCTAGACTGACCAAACTTTGTAGGATGGAAGACAAACATGTTCTCAGCATGACTTGGCCATTAGAAGTATGTACTGCATGCCCATTGATTCTATATAAAGCCCTTGATTTGGGAACAAAGTGCAAAATGAGTGATACTGTGATACTGATACAGTGATAGCTCTTTAGTGTACAAAATGCCAGTGTTGCACCATGTTTCATTCATAGATCAATATATAACTAATATACTTAGTTAATTACATTGTATGCCTCTGCTTTTTCATTCTTGTCCCTGGGGTAAAACAGTGATTTTGACTAGTGATTTATCTATGGTACAAAATTGGCACTTTGTACACTAAATTAAATGCATATACTTTGGGCTACTTCCACATACATGTATTAATATCAAAGGCTAAAAAATATGAAGACATAGGATTTTAACAGACATATTTTATAAGCCTTGGTTTAAGGACCCATTCATGGTGTAGCATGGAACAAAATATGTGATGGTGCAGCACCCACCTTATCTGAGTTTGACACTTAATGACCCTGGATTTAATAAATTATAACAGTCTGCTTGGTTTGGTGGTCTGCATAGACTGAAGTCTGACACAATTGCTAGATACACAAACAATGAGGCCACATTGACACTGTTATCGGCTATTTGTGATTTTCTTTCACTCGCAGGGTGTCCGAAGAAATAAATAACCCACCTCATCTGATTCCAGTGCCATCGACTCCACCCGTTCCGAGTTGTCCAGCAAATCCTGCAACTCGGATTGGCTGAGGTCCTGAAGCTTATCCATTAATTTGCCAGAAGAACTGTGGTAAAAAGCGAAGTGAGCAGTAGGGTTTACATACCAAATGCTGACACAGAGAGCGGCACAACAATTAAGGCAACATGCGGTGTCTATAACAATCAGACTGTTCAGAAATACCACTAATCCTACAAATATCATGTGATAGACCGGAGTTTCAGTCACTGCAGTAGGCCTAGATTCCGATCATGATCATAACATACCACTGACAAGTCAAATTAAGTATCAACCACTCTAAAGTGAAAACACTGGACTAAGACAACCTCCGCTTTCTATGCGTCCATTGTTTTAAATAGCTAAACTGGTATACTACGTGTAAGGAGCCAAGCTAATGTGAAGTTTGCGAACCCCCAGATAACGTTTAAGCAAGTTTAGTAAACCAATTGCTATTGACAGGCTACTGACTAACGTTATAGCTAGGTAACGTTAACATTAATTCACTCTTAACCTACTGTAGTATGTCGACAATCGTAAATGCAAGGGGTAGTATACCTTTTCGGATCGAAACTGCAGGCTAGAATGACACATGCATATATTTTTCTAAACAAAATTGTAATGCAACGTTAACATTACTTACTTGCTGCTAGCAAATCAAATATATTGTGGCATGGAACACATTGACGGGCATCCAACTTAATTGGAGGTGGATGACGTAAAATAAACACGGAAGCACTGACCTCAATTTCAAAACAAAAACATATATAACGTTATCGATAATGTCGGAGATGTCCACCGTGACGTAAATTTTACCAATGGTTGACAACTAATCTGGTCTGATCTATCTCGATTTTGACGGGAGCTACCTAGCTAGCAAGCTAATAACAGCCAGTGAGCTAACTAGCAAGCTTACTGGCTAAACCGAAAACGATATAATTACAACGAAAGGCACTTGCTTGCGTGAGCGTTAGCTACAGCTAACTTCAGGAAAGCCCACCGCTCGAGCTCAGTATTCCACAAGGGTCAACATCTGTCTGCCGTCCAATATAATTCGAAATGGAGAACCAAGTTATATCCACATGGGAGTATAGACTGAGAACCCACAAAAACAATGCTAGAAATGTTATGATGATTGAGAGGTTTCTTTTTCATCAGGGAAAGTTTTACTTCGGACTGACATAAACCAGCGCCATGTTTGGTCTCAACCATCAGACAACACAGAGGGGTAGTATAACCAATTAATCTATTACTTTACCCCATACATGATTAAAAAGGCATGGGACGTCATATGTTATTTCTAATCTAATGAGTAATTACTGTTGTCTTGAACTGTAGCATGACATACGTCTACTCAACAAATACGTTCATCAATATCTAAAATAACGTTACCCGTTGTGTAGTGAATGGTGTATCCGTGTTATCAGCTGACTCGAAGGGAAACCCCGACGTGACGGGAATATTCCATCTGAGAAATGCCAGCAGGGAGGCATTGCAACCAGAGACAAATTATTATGTCAAATGGCTAGTGTTGTTTTCCTGTGGAAATTGTAGCACCAACCACCGTCACCTAGTTAGAGTTCATACGAGTTTGCCATAATGCTGAATTCTACAAAAAGAAAATGGCATATACTGCAAAGGCAGGTCCACACATTTACCTTTATTAAGAATACAATGACACTACAACATATTCAGTTGAAGTGTGAGTGAGTGAGTAAGTGTGTGTGTGTGTGAGGGACAGAGAGAGTGAGAGAGATTTTCAGGCAGTCCATTTTCAGTCTATTTTTAGACCTTTTACTGCAGAATATGACAGAAGTGAGTGAAGAATCATGGCTGCAATGTTGTATACCAAGAGTGAGCCAAGAATTCCATGGAATAATCGGTGCAGCTATAAAGGAAAAACAGATAAAGGGGAAGTTCAGATAGAGAAATAAATGAAAAAGATGACATTCTAACAGTTTTGCAGGGTAAACATGTCTACAATCAATGAACTATTGAGGCTTTAATGAGTTAATGCAAAATGTTGTTGCACATTGCAACATGTTTCTCATGTTAAAAAATTGTTGTAAATTCATGTAAAATCAACACCAACATACAACAGGCGAAATAGTATTAAACAGATCCCATCATCAACCAAAATTACATTAACATTATTACTGTGATCTTTTAACAAGGAAAAATTGAAGTCACTCACTCTTGGAAGTTGTTCTTCACATATAGTTCTTTCTAGTCCCCACTTGCCATCATGTTCATCAACATTTAAACACAACTGAGGCAGTTCACTGCAAAGGACCACAATGTAGACACAGACAGCAACCAGGGCGCCCAGTAGACAAGCCATGTTACTGTAGGCACATCTTTTTAGCTACAGTAGAGAGCAGTACAGTGGTATTACAGCAGTATACAAATAGTTTCAATACGTTACTTCAATACATAGTAACTGAAAAAGTGAGGCATGAAATTTTCACCAGACATTAGTATTCACAGGTAATCCACACATATAAAAAATCTAAGCATTAAAGGTGCTCTAAGTGATGTCACATGGTTTCTAAGCTAAAATATTTTTTTATCACATACAGCAAACATCTCCTCACAGTCCGGTAGCAGCCTGTCCCCTGAATACACTGTAAAAAAACAAGGTCTCTGTAGACAGCCCAGGCTCCAAAAACGGCAACAAAAACAGCTTGGTGCAGCCTGGACCATGAAACATAAAAAACTTTTCCAGCCATTCACTGACGAGATGCGCGTTTAGGAGAGTTTCAATTGCACGGGAGGGAGGGGTGAGCTAGCTCTCTGTTTTGTTTGAACGTCAACAGAAGTGACGTTACCCAACATGGCTTAGAGCACCTTTAAAGGGACACCAGGCAAGCCTGATGCATTTTCTCTACGAAACTCCCCCTTGCTTGGTCTGAAGCTCTTTTCCTTTTCTTTGCGTCTTCCGTCAAGGGTTTTCGCTGCTTTTTCGCTGGCTCTGCCATTATACACACGTTTGCAATAATCGTTTCGTTAGCCTGCCTCTGTGCTGTAAACTGATCCTGCTTCGGTCGGCGGGTAGGATACACCGAACTTGCAAGTGGGATATTCTTCCTACAGGCAGTAGGCGAGAGAGCTTTCATTCGCCCCGTAATGAGTCATTTAACCATATACCGACTTACGAAGATGATTAATTAACACGCCTGGTGCCCCTTTAAAGTCCATAAATAAAGTTACCCCAGCTTATATTCATTTGCACAGAAAGGAATTACTCTCAGATTCCAGTTCGTTCCTTGCCTTGGTGTACTGCTTTTTCTTAGCCTGTTCAATACTTTTTCCCATTCCACTTTATTACATAACTCTACTTATGGACTTTAATGTGTGGATTACCAATTGAGTTACTGTAATACTAATGGTTGATGAAAATTTCACGTGAATAGCCTCAATGGAAGATGAATGTAGTTTGCGCATTCAATACTTCAATACTATGTCTTGTCTGTAACAAGCACAACATAATAATGACTTATAATATATGTGTACTGCAACAATGAATCAATGAATCGATTAGTTGTCAACTATTACATTAATCGACAACTGTTTTGGTAGTTAATCAATTTGTCTTAACTATTTTTTACGTTTAAAAGGAGGCAAGAAGACAATTTTGTAGTATTTTCCTTAAAAAATAGATGTTTTGTGTATTTTGTGTTTACTGTCATAGAATGTGATGTTTTGCTCACATTCTATGACAGTAAATGTTGTGTGAATAAAAGAATGCATTTGAGGCCATACTTTTTTTCACCATTTTTTAACAGTTAAGTAATGGTTAGACTAACACTTACATACACATTTGATAAATATTTAGGTACTTGAGTTTTTTGTTTCATATTCAGTTGAAAAGAAAAGTACAGTGCAAGGCCTAATCCGCTATTTAAGGTTATGTTTTAATGTTGTGATGTGACTTTAAAATACAATGGAAAGTCAACAGTTTTTGCATCTAGCCAAACTGAGCCGCCCAATTATGTCAGTTTACAACACAATATCTATAAACTATGCGCCTCTGACTATCCGTTTCTGATCGCCAAAATCCCTTTATCTGAGATTGACTTTTTAGGCTTTGGACTTTATGATAACTGCTATAGTGGGAACGGCTGAAGTGCCCTTGAGCAAGGCACCTAACCCCTCACTGCTCCCCGAGCACAGCTGTAGCAAGGTAGCTCACTGCTCCGGCTGTTTGCTCTGTGTGTTCACTAATTCACGGATGGGATAAATGCAGTGACCAAATTCCTTGTATACCCAAGTATACTTGGCCTAGAAACCTGATTTACATTCACATTTTACATTTACATATAGATGATAACTTTGTGTTGGGACACCAGAATATGCATGACAACCATTCAGACTTAACATTCCTACCCTTTTCTACTCCCACTATACGCCATTAGTCTTTTACTGTACACTACTCACATGTATAGCTATTTGGCTATTTGGCTGATAAGGCTTATAGCATTAATCTATATGATTTTTACCTATGCAATCAAATGTATGAAATATCAGTTCATCATAATAAACCATGAAATTTCAACAATGGTGCCACTGTGCACTGCTAATGAAATAATATAGGGGAGCCACTAGTAAAACTTTGTATCATATAAACTTACCAATCGTCTGTCAGGATATTTAGAGCAAGCAAAAGCAAATGATCCTCCTGTTACAAACTTAAGACAGTAAATATATTAGATGCAAAAGAAATCAATCAGAACACAGCAGCAGGGTTGCAAGAATTCACGTTATATCAGATAAAAAGATCAAGATCAAGCCTAAAAGCATAACAGTTATAATAATACAATAATTATTCCCTTGTGCCTTCGATGCGGTATATATTTTCCCTCCAGTTAGTTAAAAAAATGATGACATACCAATATTCCAATTATCAAAGGGACCACATAGAGGAAAGGCTTGAATATCATGAAGTAAATTGGTGCTGCCAGAAGAACCTGAAGTAGCCCAAGAACGACTGACACCACCTGGAGAAATAATGATAAAGGATCACACATTGGTTACTTTCTGCATTTATCATTGAATGTGTGTGTGTGTGTGTGTGGGGGGGGGGGGGGGTCATATTGACAGTACTCGTGACCTTGAGAAACAGAGATCTATGTGAAAAATAGATGTTGTGCCAGACGTCCGACGTTTGATAACGTTTGATAACAAAACCACCTGCAATGTGGACTGGACAAACCCCGAAATTTGTTTAAGATATTCGCCAGTGACCATGTGTTTTACATTGCCAAAATATAGCCCATTGGGTTACAATCGAAAACATAGCCTGAAAAACACCTACCCCAATAATTTTTGCCAAAATACCTAGGCGATCATTTACACGTCATGCAGGGTGTCCAAAACAATATCATTGTATCCTTAAAATAATGTGTTGAATTGATATTTGGAGTTCAGAGAGGTGTCACGTCATTAGTCAAATTAATCTCTAATCTCAACTTCATGCGTGACGATCGTTAATCAAATAGGCCTAACCAAACTGACAGTTCAAGTTCATGAAAGTATTAGAATAATAGGTCATGTAGGCCACTGCTTGCTGGTACTCCCGCTTTATTAGTAGCCTATATTATCATGTTTGCAATATACAGTAAGATACACCATTTGGCTGGTATATCTAATAAATTAATGTGCAGCGACTGCCCTTTTTACAAGTTCCAAATACATGGCATATATGGCTGGATTATCGCTTGGTGAAAAACGGAATATGGCTCAGCACCCAAACTTAAATCACGTAGGCCTAGTTGTGTAATTTCTCCCTCAAACTATTTGATCTAGTCCACTCTCTTCCATTCATACAGTAGCTTAAATTCTTACTGGAAAATAGATGCAGGCGGACAGCAGTGCGCTCGAACGTATCTTCACTTATTCTAAAAGATTCTACAAAATTAATATGCCTACATAGACAATGTCTGTTGGCTATTATTTTCAACCATATAATATAAATATAATGTGGTGAGCTGATGGGGCAATGAGGGGAGATAATGGGGAACGGTACCTAATGCCCAATTGTCCTAACTGGACTCACCTGTGCAGGACACAATATAGGCATGCAGGTGAGCAACGTGTGGGGAGAGGAACTGGGACTGATTGAGGGAGAGAGCATTGGTCATACGGGGTGTGAATTATGCTGGTCGCGGTCATTAGGATTGCTGCCAGTGAAGAAACTGTAGTGGGGGGAAATTTAGCATAGGCCCTATATAAAATCTAGACTGACGCTGCAACTGGCGGGCGTATTTTGGAATACTGAGTTTTTGGGATCAGGAACTCACTGGAACTTTACAGCCGCTGGCCACTGCCTGGACATCTGACAGCTCGACCCCCTGTCCATCGCGCCCCAGGGAAGTCTCCTTTTTAATGTTTTTATGAATGACGGCCGGGTTACTCTAGTGCAGGGGTGGGCAAACTTTTTGGCTCAAGGGTTTTGAAAATTGGCCTCTCACAATTTATAAATAGTCAGTAGTGGGAACTACTGTTGCCTTCATGATTTCCTTTTAAAAGTTTCTTATAAGAAGGAGATATCAATTATCAACAATGGCAAGCCAGCTGGAACCTGCCGCTCTCTCTCCCTCTCGTGGGCCTCTCCATCAGGCAAATGTTATTTAAATAAACTCCTGGTGTATTTACAAACTTTTCAATGCCTCGTTTTATGAGTAAACATAGTTGTACTACTGTAGAAGTTTCGTACCATTCAGGGCATTATTAGTGGGGTAATTTACGAGACAAAAGTTGGTACCATTACGACTGCAGAAACTCATTCATTTCTGACAGCGCTACTCGACCAGGGTTCGACCAAGGGAAAACAGGTTCTGGGAGGGTGTTTGGCTCGAGGTCATGGTGCAAAGGACCCTAGGGTGAAATTACTCCGAACCATCACTTTAAAGAGGAGTAGAAATTAAATGAAATGAAATGAAAATGTTACATTCTGTTATTTGGGGGTGACAATAATTGTGCCATATAGGTGTCCCAACAGATGAGATCTAAATAAGAACTGAATGCAAAACCCTCTAAATCCGTCTGAGCACTTTTCTTTTAAATTAACATTTTTTTAATCAGGCTCCTATACATTTTTACATAAAAATCAATATTTCAGACCAGGAAGAAAGTGGCATTTAGTGAGTTTTGAAGCAAAATTATTTGATTAGCATAGGCCTACTATGTGTGAAGAGCTTTCACTCACCATTGTTATCTTATTTTTGACAGAGGTGGCATTTTTGGTTTTTGGGTTTTGCATCTGAACTCTTCAACTGATTTATTTCTTGTGAAAATATATGTTTGAAAGAGAAAGGTTCCTGGGTCAAAGTTTCACCAAATACAGTAGGCTAACCCCACATAAATGCATGAAATACTTTAAAACAACTTAGTTGACTATCTTGATACACCATTGATATGCCAAGCAAACATTGAAGTGATAATTGCAATGGCATAACAAGATTACTTCAAAGAGGATTTTCCTTTGTCTCATCCCAATGGAAGCCTAAAAGATAGAGAGGCAGCATGCGATTTTTACAGTATAGGTCATATTTTCAAGCATTGGCCTTACAGGTGTGGGTTGAGCATACACCTTTTTTATTATTATTTAAACCTACATAATATTGAAGACATGTCCAGTGTATTTGCACTTACTGCAGCAGCCTCTGGGTCATACTGGCGAAAGATGCGGTACAACTGTGAACTCCCCTCTTGCGTTGATGGCATCATAGTGGGAGATTAACCTCATAGGCAACACAATCTGTAATTGTCTGTGCCAAATAAGAGAAGACAAAAAAGGAGTGAGAGTTGATCAGAACCATATGCTGTCCCTAGTGTAGACATTGCGAAACAGGATGCAAATGGAATGTGGCACAGATGGAGAAGAGAAACTCCTCCTAGACCGAAAACGCAGACTCAATGTTGGTTTTCACGAAACTAGCCTTGATAAATAGCCTAGATTAAAAATCTTTATGTTGGTTACCAAGTTAAGTGCCATTTAAAATGTTAAATCTCTTGGAAAGAAATAGCAAAGCTGTCTGTTTTTAAGGTAGTTCTGCCGAATGCAATTTTAAGTGAGTGCATCCCTGAAAGCGCATCCCAACTCGCACGACCGCTTAACTAGGCGATGCTAACAAATAATTCGAGTTCTTACCGTGACTGCCACAGTTGATGACTGTAGGCTAGGCCTATATCGAATTCTGGTTTTCTTCCCAAGCGTAATCGTAGGCTATACGGTGAATGCGCAACTGGGGCGTTTGAGACCCCTCGTCAACAAGGGCGGGGTGAAAGTGGTCGACACAAAAAAGATTTTCGGTAAACCATTTGAATATTACGCAACTTATTTCTGTGCCTTGTACCCACGAATAAAATTAGCTTACAACTGTGACCGCGTTAAAAGTCGAACTTTCATCAAACCCCAGGTAAGCTGCCTTTTCACAGCTGAGGCGCATTAGTCAACAATATTTAATATTTAAAGTGGATGTCCTATTCAGCCTTTTCTAATCACGTAGCCTAGCCTATGGGCGTACACATGTGTATAATTTACAACATTACTTAACCATTTTAAATGTCCTATTTAGACTTGAAAATGGCAGTATCAATATCCAGAGATTTGTCTGTCACTGTGGGTGAGGACGTTGTTGCTGATAAACTAGCAGATAAACAAGCTCTGTTGCAAAATTTCGAGAAAAGTCAATCCAAAGCTTTAGGGGTAAGTCATGTCACGATATTACAACCTTGTTTGTTCAACTCAGTTTGATACGTTTTGTTTTTGTTTTCAATTGGTACACGTGATAAAGATTAAAATCATGTACGTTTACAGTCATTATGCATGCATGCATGGTGTATATGTACATGTGATTTCCTGCAGATGGTTCAACATGAATATTAAACATGTCATACTTCATATATTACAATTTGGGCCTATGACATGTGTGTATGGCACCACAATAAGCTCAGATAACTCACCTGTTCTTTCTTGTCAGGTCTCCCAGTTGATGCTGGGACTACTCGTCATGATGAACTCCATCCCACTCCTGTTTACTGATTACACTGAGATTTTAACTTTTGGAGTGCCTTTGTGGAGTGGCCTTGTGGTAATATTCTTATTATCTAAATATCCTGGTAACTAAAATATTATTGTTATTATGTTAAGTGTAAAAAACTGTCCACAAGTATCCAGTTAAGTGTTTTTAAGTTAGTCAATGATAACATAGCTATGGTTTAACCATAATCAGGCTGGCCCGGTGTAGGCCTTCAGTACAAAATGTATGTGCTTCACACTTCTCACATGTTCAATAGTTTGTCATTGCAGGGTGTCTTGCCATAACGCTAGAAAAATACATCAACAGGAAATATGTGAGTTCAACTCCTCTTGCACATCAGATTATTTCTATTTTTTCAACCCCACAGGCAACTTTCTTAAATTGTATCTCTCTCTCCTCTCCAGCTCTTCTCCTGTGTTGCCATGTCAGCAGCAGCCGTGCTAACATCTGCCACTGCCCTAATCATCTACTTCACTGACATCACCAAGCACCCAGCAGAATATTGTGCTTCTCGTGAAGAGTGTTCACACAAACATTATGCTATGGTGAGTGAGTTGTTGTGCCAGAATTATGGTTTGTGCATTGTTGTTACTAAAGTACTGAAATAATGCTACTGAGGGTCTCTATAGTCTTATGAACTCTGTCTCTCTTTCTCCTTTCCTCTGTGTACATATGTTTCTGTCTCTCACACGCAAATTCTCAGTTGTTAAGTACCGGTGTAAAGACATCCCTGGCATTCTACACCATGATCCAAACCATCATCTCTATCATCCTGACAGTTACTTTATACAAAGCAAGGAAGCACCTTGACATTTATGAGGTAAGGGTCCTTCGATGCCAAGTGTTTCTGCTTGATTCCGAGAAAATACTTTATACAACTATATAGGCAACCTATACACCATTGGTGATATGGGACATACAAGGGGTAATTTGAACTGATGCAATTTGAACTAACACATTTTGCTAATCACAAAGGCTGCAATTAATCGTGCAGTTTGCAACTCTGTCCCAATGGTTAATCCTGTCACATTACTGTAATGTCATTCTCCTTGTGTGACAGACAGTGAAGCTCCTAACAAGAGTGTTATGCTTCTCATGCACTACGCATGCTTACCAATCAGAAGTGGCAAAATTTGGAATATCGAACTGAAGCTTGACTTTCAAAAATGATATTGCAAACCAAATCACAATATATGTTAGAAAAATCACAGTTAGATATTTTCCCCAAATTGTACAGAATTCCAAATTCTCTCCAGAAAATACAAATGAAAAGAAAATGGGAATACTTTATATATTAAAATTACTTTATATATTGAAATATAAAATTATAATTTATCAATACAGCATTAGTGAGCAAGTTTTCTTTTGTTGTCTTTACCAAAGCAAGCTGATCCTTTTTGATAAAAAATTCTAACTGAGGTTGAAACACAATCTCAGAAATTACACAGAAATCACACGCCTATAGTTATACTTGCCTTGCACAAGAAGTATATATTGACAAGTAGCTGTAACATTATAGTGTGCTAACACCCCAACACCCCAACAGTATTCTAACGTTAGCGTAGGGATACTGCTTCCTATATGCTTGCACATAACTTAATAATTAGTTTTTGTTGGTGTGGTGGTCAATGTTGATATTGTGCTGGGCCGCCACAAATAAGTCAATGTATGGGAAACACTGCAATCAACAATATATTAATGGATAGCATCTAAACAGAATGGGAAGAAGAATCAGGGACTGATACATTAGATGTTGCTCTGAGCTGGGTGAATGTAACCGGTGGTTACGAATGTAACCGTGGTTCTATGAAAAGTGGAAGACCGCCAGAGGCGGAAACAGAGTGGAAATGTCATGCGCTCGCGCATTGGCTACGAGAACTTATTGATTGGTTGTCATCTCGTGACCTCATGACGCCCTAATATATATATATATTGATACTTCATGATCTTTCTCAATGGTCATTCTTGCAAGAACTCTGACCAAGAACTCTGGCGGTCTTCCACTATTCATAGAACCACGGTTACATTCGTAACCAGAGTTATATTTCATACTTCCAGACTGCCAGAGGCGGAAACAGAGTGGAAGACTTATACCACCAAGTCACGAGGAATAAAACACCTCAGTCAGTCCAGCTGAATTCAACACCTTTATTTAGTAACACACAGGTTTATGCAAACCACACCTAGACATCACTGGGTAACACGGCTGCAGAGACTGGTGGAAGTGACACCACATTCAACCTGTAAAACCTAGAAAACATACATGGCGATGACCAAGTAGCCGCAGAACATATATCGGAAAGAGTTATCCCCCTCAATGCAGCCCAATAGCACACGTTGAGTGACTCCTCACAGAAGCAGGCGCTGGTCTATCAGCAGAACGATAAGCAGTGCTGATGGCCTCTGAAACCCAATGTGCCAGTCTCTGTTTTGACAGGGCAGTTCCTTTCTGGCAGGCCCCAAAATGGACGAACAGTTGGTCTGTCACACTCCACAGTCACAGAGACATACTGCTGGAAAGCACGCACTGGACACAGTGCTAAACGTGAATCGTCAACAGAATTAAATGCAGCCAAGGTCAGCGGCTGATTAGCAAATTGTGGGGACAGCACCTTGGGTAAAAAAGCAGGGTTAGGCCACAGAGTAACCTGGCTGTGATTAGGACCCCATCGCATACACTGAGCACTCACAGAGAGGGCATGAAGTTCACTAACTCTCTTGGCAGATGTGATTGCCAACAAGAATGCTGTTTTGATGGAGAGCCATTAAATATCCGCATGCTCCAATGGTTCAAACGGTGGTGAACACAGGCCATCAAGAACGGTGTCTAAACCCCAAGAAGCAAAATCAACATGTGTGCGTGGGTGCAACCGCTGTGCACCTTTAAGGAAAGCCACTACTAACTTGTGAGTGCCTAAGGAAATGCCTTCTATAGGTGCCCTATAGGCCGCCAACGCAGCAACATATACTTTCAAAGTAGCTGGAGAGCGTCCTTCATCTTTTGTAGAAACTCAAGTATTGCCGTGACAGGACATTCAGAAGGGTTTAGCGTATGAGTAGCACACCAAGCAACAAAAAGCTTCCATCTGTTTGCATGCAGTGCTCTAGTGGACTGAGCACGGGCATTCAGAACAGTGTGTTTGACCCCTTCCGAACAGTCCACGAGACTTTGGTTCCCCCTAGTGGCCAGACCCAAAGTTTCAGACTCTCCGGGCAGGGGTGCCACAGCGAACCTCCCATTTGGGACAGCAAGTCCTTCCTCAGGGGCAGCGGACTGGGTGGACCCATTGTAAGTGTCAGCAGCAAATGAAACCATGGCATGCTTGGCCACCTGGGGGCTATCAAAAGTACCCTGTGATCCATTTCCCGCACACGACTGAGCACTGCCCATATCAATGCTATTGGTGGAAAGGCCTACAGCCTCGGCCACTCGTGAGCCAGAGCATCTCTGCCCAGAGACTCCGTCTCCATCTGTTCTGCGTACCACAGAAGACAATGTGTTGCTTCCCTCGAGGCAGATAAATCCTCGCTCACTACCTTGCACAACTGACAGACTGAGAAAGTAATTTGTCCCCAGGCACTGTTCAATGCCTCACTTAAGGGAAGAGGAGAGATAGACTTCTCTGCATAGTCTGTCTGCCTCTTCACCCCCTCCATGTTTGGTACTGTCTGTCCACTAGCCACTTGTACCACTGTCTTTATGCCTCACTGTTTGCGTGCTATATTAGCACATTAGCACCCATGCATAACCCCCCCCCCCCCCCCCCTCCATGCCACAGCCGAACTGTGGCCACACTTATACATTTTCTTAAATAGTTAAATATATAGATATATAGACTTTACTTTACTTTATTTCTGCATTGTTGCACTGTTGACTTACTCATTTGCACTATCACCATGACCACTATCACCATTGCACTACCACCATGACACTCATTCACACAGAGCACCTTAGAGCACCTTACCATACCTTACTATGCACAGAGAATCACAGGCTCAGTCCCTGCCTCAGTCATTGCAAGCGCCTCTGATTTATTAATCACCACTATGTGGATACTGTTTTTAGAATTGATTTAGATTAAGTGTTAGTTAGTATAATTTGTATTTTTGTAATTTGTATTTTAGTATATTGTTATATATTGTAGTAAGTGTTAGTATAATTTGTATTTTAGTATATTTAGCATATTCTTTATCTTCTACTGTCCTTACTGCTTAGTTGTGTTTTTATATTATATACTTTAATTACTCTTTCTGCTGTTAAAGAATGTGTTTGTGTTGTATGTATGCTGCTGAGACCTTGAATTTCCCCTGGGGATCAATAAAGTATCTATCTATCTATCTATCTATCTAAATCCACTACTGCTGTGCCGTAAGTGTTCCAAATTCTCTGCACAACCCCCCCCACCCCCCCCCCGAGACAGGGTATCCGCCGCAACATTGAGGTGACCGAGAATGTGCGTTGTTCGTAGGGAGAGGAAGCTTATCTCTGCCCAAGTCAGGAGTACCTGTGTCAGATGAAGAGATGGAAGGGACCTCGTACCGCCCTGATGATTTATGTGAAACACCACCGAGGTGTTGTCCGTCCAGACCAACACATGTTTTCCCATCAGAACACTCTCGAAATGCTTGAGCGTCAGGAAGACTGCTTGCAACTCTAGGATGTTGATATGTCACCTATGGTTCACCTACGGCCATCATGCGCTGAGATACAGGGACATGACGGGGCGGGCGTACGACCGCCTGTGAATCCTTAAAGACTGTGTCGATCAACGTGATGTGAGCGAGATTCAGCAATGCGCACTCTTCTCTCCAATGCCTCCTGTGCGGCTGGCCCGAACAGGTGGCCCGGTATCAGTGGCATTTGGCGCAGGTTGTTACGGCAAACCTCCGGCAGAGGCGACTGTGCTAGCCACACCTGCCGTCTTGCATGAACAAGAAGGCCCAGGGCTCTACCGCAATCACTAGCTACAGCGCCGAGTGCTTGTAGCGAAGCATCAATCAAGCCAGATACAGAATCATCATGACTAGTAGAGTCTAAGGTGGAATGTAAAGCAAGAGAGGACCCATAGAGTTGCCGACATGACCCAGTCTGGCCACAGTGTTGTAAATTTTGACCAGGGCATCATCAGAGTACGCCTGCACTCCTTATTGGGGCAACGCACATCCTGGCGCAAGGCTTCATCGGGTGAAACGATGAGAGACGCCACACAGGGCTCTGAAGGTGGCATCGAGCCAAGACCAACAGCGTCCGGTGCAGTCATGTCCAGTAGCATACGACCAACACGATCTGGCCGAAATGACAGAGCTGACTGGAAAGCTGCTGATACAACATTGGTGAAATCCTTGCTGTGTGGTAGATGCACATTTTTTGTCCCGGGCACAGAGCGGCACAGTAGGTTGGGGGCCCGTCGACGCCACTGGCAAATCCAGCTTCAACTTTGCAAGTGCTCTTTTAATATTGTCACGCAGTGACAGAGCTACGAATGACACCTCACTCCCTGTTCCAGTCTCACTGCCACTAACTGAAGGCAATGGGGAAGGCTGAGAAAGTGGTACATTGACAGGAGGCTGGCCAAGAGCTTCACTAAAGAGGGAATCTGTGGCTGCCACCGACACAACATCACTCTCTTCTGTATCTGCCATCAGAGAATGTGAATGAGTGTGAGCATTTAGCTGTGCTGCACAGTCCACTCCATCAGCATGGCCATCATTAAAGGATAATTCCGGTGTGATATTGACCTAAAGTGTATTGAAACATGATACCGAGTGTGAACGTATGTCTCATAGCCCATCTCGACTTGTCCCCTGCACTCCAAAATCTGGCGCTAGTTAGCCGATGCTACCAACAACTTTTTCAGTAGTGGTGCTTCGGCATCGGGCTAGCCATGCAAATAAATCACTGTTTTACACCCATTTACGGGGCTCAATGTATCTCCACACTTCATTGGTAGACTTCCTAGGGCCCTGACATTTAAAACGAGACATTGAGAACTTTGAAAAAGCACTGGTAGTTTACTTACAAGACGATTTATACAGACAGTATCTTCACGAAGTTTAACGTTTGCAGCCATCTTGAATTTAGTCACGATAAGTCGAGCAACGAGTAAGAATGAACAGGTATGATAAGGGATCAGATTCCAAAAATAATTCAGTGGAAATGCATGGATTCCAGTTTCTTCCAGTAGCAGCAACTGGAATCCATGCATTTCCACTGAATTATTTTTGGAATCTGATCCCTTATCATAGCTGTTCATTCTTACTCGTTGCTCGACTTATCGTGACTAAATTCAAGATGGCTGCAAACGCTAAACTTCGTGAAGATACTGTCTGTATAAATCGTCTTGTAAGTAAACTATCAGTGCTTTTTCAAAGTTCTCAATGTCTCGTTTTAAATGTCAGGGCCCTCGGAAGTCTACCAATGAAGTGTGGAGATACATTGAGCCTCGTAAATGGGTGTAAAACAGTGATTTATTTGCATGGCTAGCCCGATGCCGAAGCACCACTATTGAAAAAGATGTTGGTAGCATCGGCTAACTAGCGCCAGATTTTGGAGTGCAGGGGACAAGCCGAGATGGGCTATGAGACATACGTTCACACTCGGTATCATGTTTCGATACACTTTAGGTCAATATCACACCGGAATTCTCCTTTAACTGCTGAAATGGCGCTTGTAAAGCGCTTGTAATCTTTGCACTGTTTTGGTGAGCTCATCCATACGCTTAGCCAGCGTGGTGGATGAAGATTTGCGCTTTGATTTAGGTTGCTCTTCGCTGTCACAATGTTTACATTTAGTGCCATGCACATAACCGGTAGCAGACAAAACCTCTGGTGCATTCGGGCACACGCTGGTCAGGCGTTGTTGACGAAGTTCAAGTGGCATAATGCTACACTCCGGGCAGGGATTAGATAGCGACTCTCTCAGGTGTTCCTTTCCCAGACACAATGGACAGCGGTCATGTCCGTCTAGCATGTCCATCCCAACCAGGCATTGTGAGCAGAAAGCAGGATGCTCCATAACACACAAGCTCCAGAAGCGTGGAGAAACAACACAAAGCCGTCACAGCTAAGCTAGGTCGTTACGCAACGCTAAGTGAGACGATTCAATAGCTTGCTGGTAACAGTAAGCAAACGCAATTCGAGAGGCGGGAATGCTAGCGTCGCCGAACGAGGGAACCCTGGAAGCCAAAGGTACTCGTTTGGAGTAGAGATTGATAAAACTAGGCGGGGGGACCCTGGAAACCAATAGGTACTCGCCAGCGATGGGAATGTTTACAAGATGTAGCCTTGTAGCTAACTTACCTGGTGTGGAAATCCTAATTCCAACAACGCTTTCTCAGGCTATCGTAGGCACCAAACGAGGGAACCCTAGAAACCAATATGTACTCGTTGGGCTGACGGTAAATCCAAACGCAGACAGCTAGGTGGGGAAGCACATTGCTAAGCCCAATAATTAAGCTGCACCAGTCTCTGGAGAAAAGTTCTCTGCCAGACGAGAATGAAAAAGAGAAAGATCATGACGTATCAATAGATATATATTAGGGCGTCATGAGGTCACAAGATGACAACCAATCAATAAGTTCTCGTAGCCAATGCGCGAGCGCATGATATTTCCACTCTGTTTCCGCCTCTGGCGGTCTGGAAGTATGAAATAGAACTCTTCTTGTGCATGTTTAAATTTTATTCAGTGAATCAATACATTACCATACAGTATATTGATTAAGTTTCAGGACAGCCAATAGTAGACAGCATGATTTCTTACCGGCTGATTGAGCACTGTATTTTGAGACAGAAGAATACATACAGCTCTTTGAAACAGCAGGGATTCTACTGTATTTGTCTTTCTTATTTCAGAGAATCAGCAGCTAAGGTGTCACAGAACGACTAAAGTGGTCACATCAAGACATCTAGTGGTCCTCATTATGTTCTATATGTGTATACATTTTACAACATTTTGTATAACTCTAAAGTTACTTTTTTTACTGTTATGTTACTGTTTACTGGTATCTTTGCTTTCATTGGAAACTCATATTTCTTGCTGTTGTTTGTAGCTGTTGCCTAATAAGCAGCCTTTTGTATATCATGTGGCAGACTTAATGCGACAGGACAGACATGTGGACTCGAGTCACATGACTTGGACTCGAGTCAGACTCGAGTCATGATTTTAATGACTTCAGACTTGACTTGATAAAATTTGGCATGACTTGCGACTCGACTTGGACTTGAATACTATTCACTCGAGACTTGACTCGGACTTTGCCTCTTTGAGTTGTGACGACTTGACATGTCTCGAGTCAAAAACTAAATTTCCTGATCGTGGACCAGTCACCCCAGAGATGCTTTCCCTCCGCGACTAAAAAAAAAAAAAAATAGCGGAGACAAGCGGCCAGTCCAGAGCACAGTTCAGTGCTGCCGCTACCCCCACATGCGTTACGCACTGTGTGTAGGGCACCAAGAGACAGAGAAACGACCAACATTTAGCTAATAACTAGTAGCTTTACTGCAAACTGATTTGCACTCTTGTTAGAGAACGTTTACAATGTCAAAATGCACCAACAGCATGTTACATAAAGATGATACTTTTCGAGTCCTCTCCATTAAGATCCAACTTGAACTTATGCTAGCCTACTCCATTTAATTGAGAACCCCATCTAAGCACGCACGAGAGGGAGAGAAAACGAGTGGCAGGTTCCAGCTGGCTTGTCATTGTTGATGATGATTGATATTTTCTTTTAAATATAAGAAACGTATAAAAGGAAATCATGAAGGCAACAAATACGAGATTAGGGGAAATTGCGGATTTATCCGGTTCTCACTACTGTTATAAACTATGAGATCCAGGTCACTATGACATAGGCTGCACTCACTGTGATTTGGAAAGTGGACAAGAATATGAAGAGTTGTCTTTGCCTTTGTTTAATGGAAATGGTGAGTCTTGAAGTAGGCCTATTCAATAATTTGTTTACATGAAGCACATTGATATGCCGATTGAAACGCATTCCACTCAGCTAGCTAGGTGGCTACTGGCTACCAGGCTCATAATTCACATTTAATTGCAAACAGAAAATGTCAAGCAAGCATCATGTCATACATGCATCTATTTCCAAAGGAATGAAAGCTGTTTGTGCCAACTTAATATAATGCTTATCATTGTTAATATTGTGCTATTCATGTGGCACAAACAATGTTTGAGTTTGTGGACTAGCCATAGGAATGGAGCTGGTAAAAAAGATCATTATGAGAATGTGTGGACAGTGGCACACAATGGGCTTAAAGTGACAGTGCACCATTTACAAATGAGATAAACAGCATCACATGTGTAGTATTTCTTAAGAAATGAATACTTTAAAACAAAATTACTGTGTCATTATTATCTTTTAAATAATATAAAAGTGTTGACCTTGGCTTCCCTTATGAGTCGCCACTGGCAGACAGCCTAATAAATTGTTTGCAGGCAAATCTGTGGCCTAGCGCAGTGAAATGCCATCAGTCAAATTATTACTCATCCTTACAGTGGGCTCCAAAATTTGGAAAAACAATATTTTTATTTGTCATGTAGCTATCCGTTTTGTACAGATTACTCAGGTATGCACATGTGTATATTGTATGCGCATGCATATATCGTAAAAGATTTCAAGACAGAAACATTGAACATATTTTAATCTGTATTTATAAAAAAAAATTCTGTGGATTAGATGGAAGTGTTAAAATTATGATCGATAGTCTAATAATGCCATTATTAAGTGAAGAGTACCTGATGACTTGTTCAGGACTTGAAAAAGATTGGGACTTGGACTTGGACTCGACTTGGCTTTGATGAGACTTGGACTTGGACTCGACTTGCCCTTCTCTGTATTTACTTGGGACTTGACTTGGACTTGAGTGCTAAGACTTGGGACTTACTTGTGACTTGCCAAACAGTGACTTGGTCCCACCTCTGCGACAGGATGATTACCCTTTGGAGCTACCAATAATGTTCATCTTCCATCCCCTAGAGGGGCGTAGAGGGAATTGTAATTGGATACGTCTGCTCACATCACTTAAAAGGCACTGGTCTAAAGTGCTTTAAAGGGACACCAGGCAACGTTTTCGTGTAAATTAATCATCTTCGTAAGTCGGTATATGGTTAAATGACTCATTACAGGGCGAATGAAAACTCTCTTACCCGCCCCTACTGCCTGTAGGAAGAATATCCCGCTTGCAAGTATCCGACCCGCCGACCTTCAGTCTCACAAAGTCTTAGACATCGCGAGAAGCAGGATCAGTTTACATCCTGCATCCCCAGCACAGAGGCAGGCTAACGAAGCGCTAGCGATTGTTGCAAACATGTGAATAATGGCAGAGCTGGCGAAGAAGCAGCGAAAACCCTTGACGGAAGAGGCAAAGAAAAGGAAAAGAGCTTCAGACAGAGCGAGGGCTCGCACACGTATCGACACGTACAGACGCTAAGGGGAGCTTCGTAGAGAAAAAGCATCAGGCTTGCCTGGTGTCCCTTTAAATTTGAAAACCATATCTCAGTCCTTCTAGGTTATTTATCAGACACAAAGAAACATTTAAACAAAGAAACATCATTGAAACAGACAGAAGTTTAACTGTATTTTTAGTGAAGTTTTCATGCTACCAATAATAGTGTGGTAGTCAGTGATTATGACAATTTGTAATGGAAATCAATAAAATAATAATCATTCCAAAAGTTGCTGTGTGTCGTTATGCATTAGAACCAAGGTAAAGTAAGGTGGTTTTTGTAAACTCTGGCTGCCCGCTCTATTTAAATTTATATTTGATTGATAATTGATGATATTGATAATTTATATTTTAAATTTGAATTTATTTGAATTGAATTCCAAAACCTAGCCATACAGTAGATTGTGTGGCCAATAAAATGTCCATCATTGTTATTAATGCTGAAAGCAGAGAACATTGTTGTTCTATTTTTTAGAAATGTTATGGCTCTAGTGAAGTAACAAATCATCGACAGAGTTTATTGGGTTGACTATGTTTATGTTTAGGTCAGAATGGACAGAGATTAAAATGGAGTGAAAGCAGTCAGAGGGGTGCTAGGCATTTGTTAAATGTCTTTCACCACAACCGCTACTTAGATCGGTCTAGGGTTTGTTTTAACTTTTTTAATGTTTCAGTGTGGTGAATGTATTTTGAAAAGTAGTATGGTTCACTGCATAATTAAGTAAGATATCAGAGTTACAGTAAAGCATCACTCTCATGTAGGCTATTTAGCCTACCTAAACATTCCTTTATTTTCTACCATTACTTGAAAGTGTAACAATTTGAAATTGAAACAATTAAAATATTGATGAATTCTGGACTTTTCAGATCTGAGGCCTGAAGTGCAGTGAAAGCACGCCATCACGTGGGCATTAAAATTCAATGCCTACAGTATAGTTTGCTTCCTTGAAAATCTTGTAATTCTTTAACAATTATTCTTCTATCCATTTGATCGGTAGTGTTTTGCTTTTTAAATGTCATTCCTTTATAAAATTGTGGTGTATCATTAAGGTATGTTTTTGAATGTCAAATATCCTACATTCAAGATTTGTTGAGCAGAAATATCAGCAATGGACTAGGAGCAGTCTCCAAATGGGCAAAAACTGTAAGCAATCAGAAAAATAACTAACTATACGATATATCATGCAATATATATATAACATAGATATAACATAGACTATAAACACAAATAGAGACATGTGTTACATGTGGGAGTCTTTGGTTTAAGAAATACAGGAAACTAGGGAAACTGTCACATGAATTGTAGGAGTAATGTTGGGGACTTTAAAGCTAGCCCTGGAAGCTACCCAAATCTACAGAAGAGGGGAAAAAAGAAGAAAAAGCAACTAAACATTACTCTGAAATGTATAGGCTTTAATTTTAAATAATGCACAAAGTTTATCTAATAACACAAAATCCAAGGTTCCCACGGGTCATGGGAATAATTTCTGGAATATCATGGAATGTCAGGGAATTGTGTCATATTTGGGCCACAGTCATGGAGTATCAGGGAATTTTGTTGTAGCAGTTTAAAATGTATTGCCAAAATACATTAATACTAATAAATGTCCACATAGAATTAGTGTGGTTATTCATTTTACTGCTTGCTTGAGTGGTTGTGACTACCCCATTTTGTTTATTCAATGCCCATTTATCCATCTACTGCTTTAAAAAAAAGTCAAAGATTCTTGAACCCTATGTGGCTGTTCTGAAATCTTTGGTCAGTATATTGTCATGGCAATTCAGGATTTTTGTAAGGGAATTTTATATTTGATTTAGAGTGAGAACCCTGAAAATCTATTTGCTAATCTAATACCATGAGCAAGATTCTAAGCATAAACATCGTTTGGTCAGCTCAAATCTCCCCCATATGATGACGTTCAGTCAGGACCACTCTGACAAAATATACTTGTATTATAATTTGCATGAAGTTACATTTGGCGGTATGGTTCTGTTCTGGGATCCCTCTGCCTCTTCATGTGCAAACATGGAGAGCCTAGGGAGGGCAGCCAGATACAGTACCCTCCAGAATGTATTGGTACCTTTGGTAATGTTAACTAAAAACAGGCATAAAAAATAATCTTTTGATGATTAATTGTACTCTCACAATGAAAACAACAAGCAAAAATCCACCCTTGAAGGGAAGAACATTTATTCTGAGAAAAAAAAAATCTCAAAGAAATAAATATTTTTAACGAAAACACGTTGCTCACAATTATTGGCACCCCTAGAAAATCGTACATACAAAACCTAACAGAAGCATTTCCCTATCTAATTTTAACTTTAAGTTAATCAGAGTGTCTGTGAACTTTCAGAGTTCATTACTTTGTTTTTCACTAAGGTATGAAAATAATGTGACACAGATGCTAAATCCTCTTGTCATTTTTCAACATAGACAAGAGAATACACTAAATTTAAATAAAAAGAAAGTCTGCTAACATTTGTAAGTCAGTGAATGTCTATAAAAAACTAGGTACTTTGTTGAAAATGCCTATATTTACAGTTAAAACAATGATTAAAAGGTTCTAATCAACTGGAAATGTAACAAACATGCTTGGACAAAGACCCATGGTTATCTCGCCCCCACGTACAGTATGGAGGATGGTAAGATAGGTAAAAAATTCCATAAGGACCACTATTGGAGAGTTACAGACAAAGGTGTCATCTTGGGGTCATCAAGTCCCCCAAACAATCTTCAAAAGTGACCTCACTGCTAATAGCAAATTTAGAGGGCATGCTAGGTAAACGCCTGTCCAGTCATTTAATTACCAATGTAAATGGCAGGGGTTACCGAATGGTACAGTGACTTTGTCTGGAAGTGTGGTCTATTGTCAGATGAAATGAAAATTGCGCTCTTTGGCTAGGAACACTTTAGGTGTGTTTGGCGTACATAGAAGAATGACTATACTGAAAAGAAGCCCATACTTAATGAAAATTATGGTGGAGAGGCTGTGCTATTGTGGGGCTTTTGTGGTTTTTATTCTCAAAGGCCTTGGAAATCTAATTAAGGTGCATGGTATCACAAATAACATGAAAAACCTGAACATTTTTAAAGGAAATCTGTCAATCTCTGCCAAGATACTAAACGTTGGTCATGATTGGATCATATATCAGGTCAATGAACCACAACAAAGAGTCCAGATGGTTAATATGGTTTACTGAACGCAAAATCAAGCTTCGGCCATTGCCATCTCAATCCCCTGATTTAAACTCCATAGAAAAACAGTGGGGTGAGTCAAAGAGGAGAATGCACGAGTGTGGACCTAGAATCTGGATGATCTGGGGAGATTTTGCAAAGACCAATAGTCATAAATCTCTTGCTTTGTATTCTCCAACTCTATGGGGTGTCATAGGTGAATATTACAAGCTGTTTTACTGGAAAAGGGAGGCTTAAGAAGGTATTATAAGCAGGGGTGCCAATAATTGTGAGCAATTTGTTTTTGTTAAAAATATTTATTTCTTTATGATATTTTCTTTTTTCTCAAAACAAATTTGCTTCCCTTCAAGGTTGGATTTTTGCCATTTGTTTTCATTGTGAGATTACAATAAATCACCAACAGATTATTTTTTATACCAGATTTTAGTCAACTTTAGCATGGGGTGCCAATAATTCTGGAGGGTACTGTAAATCCCCCATAGAGGTAGAACAGAGCATCAATGACAATGATTAGTTCAAGTTCAAGTTTATTTATATAGCACATTATCATACAAATAATGTCACTCAATGTGCTTAAAAGAAAAAAAGAAAAGAATAAGTACATTAGTCCGATGTAGGGGCAGATGGGGTGGAGGTGGGTTACAAAAAGGCTGGCGGAGAGGCGGCAAGATTAGGCAATTTAAAAGATGCCCTGAATGATCACCAACGTGATCATTGAGCAAGTGATGATCAGCTGAGTGATCAGCTGAGCAGTCAGCCGAGTTACTGGCAGACTCTGTGAAGCTGAGTGTGACACTGCGGTCTGTCTGAACTTACGCTGTGCATTTCATGCACAATGCACTACTCCACCAGTTTCCTGAAAATTATGTAATTCTTCTGACAAGTCAAATTTGCGAGGAATGCTACGTTTTTGTTGTAATCAGATCTGGATTTAATGTGATCTTATCTGTAATTTCAGCTAACTGAATGAAAAAAAGAAAAGTAATTTAACTACAATCACTGTAAATATTAATGTAGTTGAAATACTACATGTGGTTCACTAAAGGTTCCAACAGGTATCACAACTTCCTCTGAATTTTCCAGCCACACAGAAATTGGCTTATTTTGGTCTTTTCTCTGTCTTCTTCTTTCAAAAGTTCCACCTGCTGACGCAGGATGGGTGGGATAGCTTTATCAGATCAGACATTACCACATGGACATTGTTCTCATTAAAAATTCCCAGCAGACTTTCAGTTCTCTTTTCAACTTCAGTTCCTCTTGAAATTCAACCTAAATGAACTGCCTTGCCATTGAAACAGTCTGATATATATTGTATATATATCAGACTGTTTCAATGGCTTATATACAATATATATACAATATATATCAGACTGTTTCAATTCAACCTAAATGAACTGCCTTGCCATTGAAACAGTCTGATATTCTGTGCTGGTTCATTTACAGTTAATTTACTCTCTCTGCGTACTTTCCTGATGCTCTGTGCTCAAATGACTTTTTAAGTGAATGAAGAAAACCTGGTTGGGACCAAGCTCATACTCTCAACACCATCTTCATGATGGAAACAAGCATCTAAATGTATCACTTATTTAACAAAGAGAACTAGTGTCATAATTAAGCAATAAGCCCTGAGAGGCCGTTCTATATCGTGAATATAGCACAGCTGAGGGGTGTTGTTAGGCACGAAATGAGCGAAGTGAGTAAGTTTTTTATCAGGCCTACTGTGAAGAGCTACTCATCTACTAACTACTCATCTACTAACCCAAAGTGCTGGGATGTATGTTTTGAGTGAAACACTATAACATTATTTTATGAGCTTTATATAGGACTGTCCAGTTCTGTTGGACTTTTTAGAGGATAGCCATTCAAAGGATCCAGGGCACTGTTGAGCCTCCTGGAGGTGTTGTGGACATAATGAAACACTGATGGTCCCAAAGGCATCCTTGTTGTATTTGTTAAGTGTGGCTAGGGCAGTTGTAGTTCACCCTGTTGTTAATATAGGTTTGGCCTCCGTAGAAAGTCCCCAACTAACAGCATGAGGAATTTAACATCTCTCCCATGTATAAGTAAAAAAACTACACTATGTAAATCATGCACATTGGATCTGAGTGAAGTGTGCCTTCCTCTGTTATAAGATACAGTGCCACTATAAGTCATTACTGAACATAGCCACTACTTTTGTCTGTTTTTGTTATATGTAGTGGTAAACTACTGTAGTGATAGGGGTCCTACAGTATAGCTGCCAGGCTCTGTTTTTCATCTGGCCTTCAACTTTTGCAGAAAGCTGTCAGATGACTGCTCTGTATATACATGCCCCCCCCCCCCTCTTATGGCTCTGAAGTACCTTTAATAATGAACTTTTCATTTTCAAGATTGACTGCTTAGTTTTATGTAAAAAGAAATATTACAATGGAAGAGGGGATGAAGGAGGTGAGGTGTCATCTCGCAACAATAAGTGAAAAAATAGGCCGTGCCTTGGGTGATGACAGAGGGAGAAATTATGAATTCACATGGACAACATTTAGAACCAAAAATGACTGACTCTGGAGGAAAGTCTGGGGGACAACCTCTATCAAACCATACTGGTGTGTATCTATACAGAAAGAAACGTCTGAAATACCTAAATAACTTGGAACATGAATTTCTTGAAAGACAATGGGAGCAAAAACTACACTGAACTGTTGCTGTTGGTAATCAGTACTTGTGCATACCATCTAACTACACTATAATAATTATGCCTAACTATAATAATTATTCAGATCATTCCTGTACCATTGCCATTCAGTCAAACCACAATTTCCTGTGCTACTTTCCCATTGTTCTTTCTTTTTCATATATAAAATAAATTGTTTAGCCTAATTGACACAATACTTTGCAGATCCATCACTTAAGCCTAATTGGAGGGAAAACCCTGGTGAAAACACTCAGCGTGTATTGAGGGCTGGAAGACGTTCAGTCTCAAGGGAAAGAGGGGGAAGACACCCCTCATTAACACAAAGACCATATGTGTCATCAAACGTGAGGTCAAAAAAAATAACATAAAAAATAGAAAAGTCTATAAAGCTTTATCTCTACATGCTGTTACATGCCACCGTCTTGTTTACACTGTCTCCACAACCTGCCATTCCATTCAGTTTTGTTTAGACTGAGTACAGTTGCGACATGTGTATAGTCGAGCCTTAAATATGTTTTTGTTTGTGCTCAACAAGCCCCAGACATAATTTCTTTGTTTGCACGCATATTTGCATCCTCTTTGATCATGGGGAACTCATGAGTTTCAATAAGAATTTAATTTAAAATGGCAGTAGCCACACAATCCAGAGCACAGGCTTAAACATTTTCATCTAGTTAATATTTATTTATGTATTCGTAATGTAGGTTATAACACAGGCAACAATGGTTTAACATTTGTTATTTGCATTTATTGATTTTGATTGGTTGATTGATTTATTTAGGCTATTAATTTAAAAAGCAATAGTGTTTCTTCCGGAATGATTGTCCTGTCATTGTCACACTACTCACAATTTCAATTACTTTTCAATCTATTTTAAAAAGAAAAGCCCTTGCATATTTCACTGATCAACTGTCTTTCTCTGTCTCTCTCAATTGAACTAGGAATATTGATGATCAAGCACCTGTAGTGCAGCATCTGTGCTCTGTGCATCAACTTAAAAGGAACCTTTTCTCTGTTTCTCTCCATTCATTTGGATCTCTTACTTTTCTCTTGCCCACTTTCTCACGTCTTTGATTGACATTTCACCTTTTTGTTTTGCTTTGCTTTGCATGCACTGGCAATTCCTTGGAATTATATTCTAGTTATCAGATGCTGTGTTGTTTTTTTCTCAGACATGCGAGGCCAACTGGAAATGTGTGTGTGCAGATTAGTTTCATATTCATATTCTGAAAAGAACAAAACCTGTTTTACCACAGTGTTATGACCTTGCAGGTAGGCAAAATTAAATGTTAGTATTGACATCGTGTTACAAGTTGTCCCATTGACAATTCATGGGAATGTTGACAGATCCTATTGCATAGTGTTACCCTAGGGTAACTATGTTTCTCTTAGTTTCTCAATCACAAAAATGCACAACACCATGTACATCATGCAACACCAATGAAGTGCCCTTTTAAAAGGGGATAAGTAAAGACAACCAATACTGTGCTTATATTTGACCACATAACTTTTTCAAATTTGTTTTTATTAAACTCTTTTCCTCAACTGAGAACATGTGTGGTGGGCGGCCATATTTTTTGTCTCCCAAAATGGTCTAAAAATGGCATTATCCTAAATATTTTCATCAACTAAACATTCATTTCGATCTGTTAAGTCAACATGAATACAATTGAAAGTTCTCAATCATCAATGCAATGTTATTAAAGCAAATGTATAAAATACAATAAGGTGTGCATGCAATAAGTAAATGCAGGTACAGAAGCTTTAGTAGTCAGCTACCCAATTACCAAAACATACAGCATGCCAGCAATTGGCAAAGAGCAGAACTACCTCTTCTAAAAGACATGACCGTTTTTTTCCATGATGGGAGTTTCCAGTGCAATATGAGAGATTTGTTTGGAGGGCAAATGACTATAGCTGCTATTAAAACATACAAATAGCAATGCAATGGTATATTAGAAATATGACTAAGTTAAGTCCAAAAATATTGCTACTTTCTCTTTATTAACTTATTTGGGAAATGAAGGCACCTGCTGAGAGCCAATGATACACAACCCGATACATCAACAAAGTCATTAAACCTCACTCTCTTTATTCCCTCTTTACTAATGTATTAAAGGGAAAATGTTGCCTGGTGTCCCTTTAAAGTGGAATTGATATTATCCTAATAAAATGTTCCTTCATTAAATGAATCCAGTGTTCATCAGTACTGTAACATTGCCATTTGCTGCCTGTTTAGACCTCCATCCATCAATTCATACACACACACAGTGAGTTTTGCCCTCACTGCTCACTACATTGGTATCAGAAGTGAAATTGTTTGATTCGGGCACAAGCACTTCGAGAGAATGGTGTCCAGGACAAGGCCAAAGGAACCCAATGGCATGAGGCACCCAGCAATATTCCTGCAGTTCTTTTAAGGGCTAGTCATCCCTCCCAACCTTGAGACGGCAAAGGAAGGTGGGCCCTTCAGCTCAGCCGAGGACTGGCAAGGTGAGACCGAACCCAACTACTCTGTCTAACGTTACATCAAAAAAGCAAACCCTGCACTGTAAACCCCAACAGGTTCAATGAACTCAAAATATTTGATGAAACTGATTACCTCAAAATATTTAGCTATGTTAAAAAATATTTTTAGTAATTTCTACTTAAAATTATACTTTTTTTTATGCTCAAAATCTTTAAGGACAAGGGTAAAATGAAAAAGAATAATGTGAGAAATAGATGTTTTAAGTTATTGTTACATTAGTCAGACAAGCTCTTAAGACTCCAAATCTTTGAGAAAATGAACAACATTAAAACAAATAATTTCAACAAACATTTTAAGTAATTACTACTCTAAACTAGAAGTTATTCACACTCATTTATTTAGGAAGTTGATGAACTGAAACGTAATAATTTGACCAAACAAATTATTCTAGTTTTATTCCATAAATATATTGTTTTTATAGACGTTATTGGCATGCGCGATCAAGAGCTTCCATGTACGCTTGTGGCTGTTGACATGAATCAAACATGTTCTGAATGCCTTTTTTAAAAACCCACTACCGCAGTCCACCTTACAGTGATCACAGAATTACCACTAGGCCTACACTCTGCTTAGGTTGAGCTGCTGCTGAGTGCCTCACATTGAGCGGGCGAAATCTGATTTCTACTGAAAGGCCTGCACTTGAAAAGTGACATAGGGCAGTTCCAGCGTTATGGATGTGACAATTGGACTCATATTGGTAAACAAAATGCCTTAGAGTGGGGGCAAAATTAGTATCAGTGAATTAATTTGCATAACTTTTAATGTAACCTCTGTCCTCTGAATACTGAGAAATCCTCAAATTTCATATAATCAATTTCATCCTAAGAATACAAGGCATTTTATCAGCGTTATGGATGTGACATGAAATGGACACACTTTTGTGAGAGATTACAGGTTTTCTACAAACTCTGTGAATTTTGAAGAAAACTGCCGAAACTATGACATATGTAGCATGAAGGAGACTTGAATGAAAACAAAAAGTGTGTTTTTGAAACTATGTGTCATTTTCGTAATGCATTATGTAGGAAAAACGTGTAGCGTTATGGATGTGACGGTTTCACGTTATGGATGTGACGTGTCTGAACCAGTCCTCGACAAACTACATAAAACACATAATTAAGTAGTGAATTTTGATATGAAACAATTGAAATAGTAATCATGAAAAACTAGCAATGAAATTATTGCTTCCTCAGTGCCCACTAAGAGACACAGGAAGAATCAGGACAACAAGTCATTTAAAATATAAAAAATACATTCATTTTTTTCTTTTACCGGCATCAATTTTGGTCAGTGTTTCTCCGGTTACTGAAACACCAGGGAACATGAAACTTGGTGGCCACTCCCTTAAATAACTAGCCCTACCTGAACCGTTGCACCCAAGATGACAAAATATTTATAGTATGTTAGTCTCAAGAGCCCGCATCAACCTAACCCATAACCACTCATTTGTGATTTGCACACATAAAGTACACGTGCACACACGCACATGCACACAGACACACACACACACACGCACGCACGCACAGTCGCACACAGACAGGCAAGCACACACACACACACACACACACACACACACATGCACAAACACACACCCACATGAATGCAGACACATAAACACACACACACAGGCACGCATACGCATGTGCGCATGCAAACACACACACACACACACACACACACACACACACACACATAAACACACAAACACAGGCACGCATACGCACATGCACACACACACACACAGACACACACACACATACACAAACACACTTATAAACAAAAGCAAACTCACATACTGTATGCACACACTCATTTACATGCACATGAGTTGCAGGAGTAGCAAATGGAGACAAATTGACAAGCGTGATTTATTTTTGCGAAGAGAATATGCAGGACTGAGAGGCGGTCATATTTTGTACCGCTATGCGGTACATCTAATTTATTGCTGCCATTACTTATGTTACTCTGTGGGTATTAGCTACAGAGGACCTGATACTTCAAATGCTGGCATATCGCGTCATATTTAAAATTAAACTGTGTTAAGCAGACGTGAACGGTAGGCTGAACAGATCTGCAACAGAAGGAGGTTGCTATGTTAACTCCAGCTGCAAAGTCAGCCATCTTCACCAGCTAACACGATAATCCAGTTACTGTACAACAACAGTATGGCAGTTACAGGAAGATAATCGCTCAGATTTTCGTTATTAGGTCACTTGAAAATAAGCTATGGCTAGGCTAATCACTGGAGGTATTTTAATATTATGTTTGTTTTGCTAATGGTTAGGCAAGGCCTCCCTGTGGTTTTGATCAACCTAATAATCTTTGAAATGTCAATTGTAAACACTAAGGTGAAATGCGTTGAAACTGACATGCCACCAGAACAGATGTTTTATAGGCTTTGGGGTATAATAAAGTCTCCAGTCTTGTAAATTCACATCATGTAACATCCATAACGTCACATCCATAACGCACCATTAAAGGTTTTAAAAGCAAGAAAGTGGCACAATTTAGTCATCACACTTTACATTGATATAAATCAGCTTTGCACGGACACTATGGACATTGTCGCATCAACACTGTATGTGTAGCATAAACTTTTCCTATAAAACGTTATGGATGTGACATGGCCATGGAACTTGCTGACTTAAAAACAAAAGCCTTACAAATGTAAGGAGTTGTGCACTTAAAGGCAAGATGAGCATTGCTCTACCATTCCCTTGTCAATCTGGAATTTGTCAAATGGCACAATTTGTTTGAACCTTGGGTCCATTTATCCACTTTTTAAATATGTATAATATTACCATGTGAAAAATGTTGTTTCTATATGGTTGCACACCATATTTATGATGTAAAAAGAGTGTAATTCTCCATCAAATTCAATCAGATCAGTTACAAACAATAAAATATAGACCTAAATGAAGATTTTAACAACAGTTCTATTTGCGTATGCACAACTTTTTTTTTCCATGGTAAGGATGACCTTTGCATGGAATTGCCCCATAGCAACAGGAGATTAAAAGAAATAGTCAATGCCACTCTCTGCTTATTACTATCACAATCACACACCCCCATATCAACCAATAAGCCAATTATTTCCCCCCTCTGCAAAAATAATAAACAACTTCCAATCAACACCAAAGCTTCCTCAAGCCCAATCTTGCCGACCAGGTGTAATGCACTCTAAAATAACAGCTTTAATGAAAATGTCAATCCCTTAGGTTCAGGGATATAGTGGAGGCTAAACGCAAATAAACTCAGTTTGTCCACCTCTGAAATTTGGATAAGAGACAGGCATATTTTTTCTTGCCGTTTTCACACCTTTAGTGATACAAACGTTAAAAACATCTTCACTTTGCAACCACTACACTTCCTCCAGTAGCCTTCTACTTCTTGATCTACAGAATGCAGATGACACCCGCACAGAACAAATGCTTCCCCCAAAATGTGGCGAAGCCATGCTGTGGGCCACTATTGTTCTTCTTAAGTTTTCTTATTAGTGGGTTTGATCCAGCAAGACCACAGCATGGCGAAGCAAGCCCACTATTGTTCTTCTTAAGTTTTCTTATTATTATTATTAGTGGGTTTGATCCAGCAAGACCACAGCATGGCGAAGCAAGCCCACTATTGTTCTTCTTAAGTTTTCTTCTTATTATTATTAGTGGGTTTGATCCAGCAAGCCCACAGCATGGCTTTTTTTTCTGCGTTTTTTGGGCCCATTGAAATGAATGGCGGAATGTTTCAGGATTCTAATTTCGATTATGACATCACAGCTCTAATTGTTTAAGCTTGCATCTGGAGGAGTTCTAAGCCATCTGGCACTGTCTAATGCAGCGGTCCCCAACCACCGGGCCGCAGGACATTCCTAACCGGGCCGTAGCCTACGACATGAGTTAAAAAAAAAATGCATGCAAACTAAACTAAATTTAATTCGCAATAATGTCACGTTTTTACATGGCATAGGCCTATATGCAGTTGTTTGATTGCACGCATGTTTGCATTTTGCAAGGTCTATTTTCTTACGTCTGTCTGTCCCGCCTTCAACACTTTTACATATTGCCTTCAGCGCTGCGCAGCCTCAGGTCAGCTCACTTCACTTGATCAGTTCTTGGCGAACGGTAGTGTCACACGAAGTTAGCTAAACTGCTAGAATGAGCAACAAAAACAAGCATCTTTAGCAGGTCACTGGCCAGAGTGTTTGAGTTGCGAGAGCCGCTGCAGAGATTTCTTACAGAAAAAAAGTCACCGTTAGCTGCACATTTTAGTGATGAGGACTGGGTGTCAAAACTCGCTTACCTGTGTGACATATTCGGGTTGCTTAATGACCTCAACCTGTCACTCCAGGGGAGAATGACGACTGTCTTTAAACTGGCAGATAAAGTCGCTGCATTTAAAGCCAAGCTTGATTTGTGGGGACGACGAGTGGACCGGGGTGTATTTAGTATAAGTATATATACTTTTTTGATCCTGTGAGGGAAATTTGGTCTCTGCATTTAACCCAATCAGTGAATTAGTGAAACACAAACAGCACACAGTGAACACACAGTGAGGTGAAGCACACACTAATCCCGGCGCAGTGAGCTGCCTGCTACAATGGCGGCGTTCGGGGAGCAGTGAGGGGTTAGGTGCCTTGCTCAAGGGCACTTCAGCCGCAGCCCACTGGTCGGGGCTCGAACCGGCAACCCTCCGGTTACAAGTTCAGAGTGCTAACCAGTGGGCCACGGCTGCCCCCGGCTGCCCCCGGCTGCCCCCATTTGATATGTTCCAAACAGTAGTTGGGGTTTTGGGAGAGACTGCAGGGCCCTTTCTCTCGCAGCCTTGTTGATCACCTTGTTGCGCTTTCAAATGAGTTTGAGCGTTACTTCCCATCCTCCAAAGATCCACGGCAAACCAATGAGTGGGTCCGCAACCCATTTGTCAATATCCCGAATAGTCCTAACTTGTCAGCGCAGGAGGAAGAGCAGTTGATCAAAATTGCAAATGACGGTGGTCTTAAGAGTGTGTATAAGGAAACCTCTCTGGCGGGTTTTTGGATCAAAACCAAAGCAGAATATCCCGAGATAGCCGTAAAAACGCTGAAAACGTTTCCCACCACGTATCTATGCGAGGCCGGGTTTTCGGCAATGACTGCAACTAAGACCAAATTGCGCAATCGACTGGACATTTCAAACACACTGAGGGTGTCACTGTCTTCCATCCCCCCATATGGAAGCTTCTTGTTGCAGGGAAACAAGCAGGGCTCCCACTGATTATATTCGTAATGCACGTTTAGTTCCCATGTTTTGTTCCCATATTTTGTTAAGCATGTTCACACTTATAGATGTAGCTTCAAGTTGTTCAATATTCATAGTTCATATTGTTCAATTTTCACTTCTTCAAGTTCACGGGAAACTAGTTGAGTGAACTTAAAACTTTTGTGGTGCCTGAACAATATGGCAGCTTTGAGTACAGCTCTGTCATTTTATTATGACCGCCGCGCAGCGAAGCGGCGGTCATATAGGTTTAGTCAGATTTTTTTTTTTTTTTTTTTTTTTTTTTCTTTTTCGCATGCCCAAATTTCCGTCAATGATTCCCGGGACACTGAAAGACCGGGGTACACGAAACTTGGTGGACATGTAACCCCACATGGATAGCATGGAACCATCGTTTTTCGTTTTGATCTGTAGCCCCCCCCGCTGAATTGGACCCCCCGAAAGGAGGGTAGGGCAGACACAGTTTTCTGTGAATATCTCGAAAACCGTAGGGTTTAGGAGGACCATTTTTTTTTTGTATGTTGATCTCAAGGGGCCATGTCAACCCATTCCATAACCACTCATTTCATGTATAGCGCCACCTAGTTAAACACAAAAAAGTAAAAATGAGGTGGTGTAATTGAAGGTATCTGTGACCTAACATAGTCAAAACTGCACGAAATTGGAAGTGTAGGATCATTATGACACCCTCTGTATGCACGCCAAGTTTTGTGGAATTCCGTTCATGGGGGGCCACACAATAAATTAATTTATGTTACTATACACCAACTGGCCTGTAGGTGGCCGGAGACAGTTTTCTGTGAATATCTCGAGAACCGTAGGGCCTAGGAGGTCCACCTTTTTTTTGTATGTTGGTCTTAAGGGGGCATGTCAACCCATCCCATTACCACTTATTTCATGTATAGCGCCACCTAGTTAAAAATTAAAAAGCAAAAAATTAGGTGTTTTCATCTCAATATCTCTGGCTGACAAGGTCAAAACTGCACGAAATTAAAAGTGTAGGATCATTATGACACCCTCTGAATGCATGCCAAGTTTTGTGTACTTTCGTTCATGGGGGGCCTTACAATAAAATAATTTATGTGTACATTTAGTGACGTACACCAGCAAGGATTCCCGGGACACTGAAAGACCGGGGTACACAAAACTTGGTGGGCATGTACCCCCACATGGATAGCATGGAACCGTCATTTTTCGTTTTCATCTGCAGCCCCCCCCCGCTGGACTGGACCCCCGAAAGGAGGGTAGGGCAGACACAGTTCTCTGTGAATCTTTTATGGTATGTTGGTCTCAAGGGCCCACATCAACCTGGCTCATAATCACTCATTTGTGATTTGCCCCCCCCCCGGTAAAAAATGAAAATCAGTAGGATTAAAAGAAAGCCAAAATAAATATTCATCATCATCATCATGGCTGCATTTTCAGTATTGGCGAGAAGTAGTCGTTTGTCCACTAGATGGCGCATCGTTGCAGTGAGACGTAATTTTGTTGGAAGTTAAAAGTGGGTTGGAAAAAACAATGGACGCTTCATACAAGGACTGTAATTTACCGCAGCGAACATCTAATAAGGATAGGACGATGTTCACATGAAGTGTAATTCCCATTTCTTCTTGAAGCCGAAATAAATCTGAGGATGTTTATCGGACATGCTTGGTTTTTACTGCAGGTATGTTAATCTTGTAATATCAATAAGGACCTAGGTAATGTTACCGTTAGCGTTGGTTGAGTGATGGAGGCATTTGATTTATTGCATTTGTAGAAAACTATAAATGCGGTTATACCTAGCAAATGTATAGCAGCACTGTTTGTATCTTTCGACTGTCATTTATTGCACGTGCTACAAAATCATTCTGTGCAATGGAAGATTTACCAACGTTACACCGGTCTGATACAGTTTTGCCTATACATGCATGAGACTGAGACGCCTGTTTATTTTGTTTTAAGTGCGTGCAGGGTGTGAGAGGGGAATCGATGTTCTTTGATTACAGCTTGGTAGTTGTAGTCTGTGAAATTAAAAAGCACGTGTGTGTGAAGTATCCAAACAATGACACCTTCATTTCATTATGGCTGCTTTAGCAAAACACCTTAAGCTACTGTGTAGTGGGTCCCATTTAGAAGTGGCTACTTCATTCGCGCTTTCCTTGACTCATGGAGCTGCGTGAATGTTATTACAACTTTTCGCCACGATATGACAGTTTAAGTCCGCTTGATACTGTAAGGCGTAAACCATTGGTTTCCAAAGGAGATTTTATTTGTGTCGCCAGCATAGCCTATTGACAATTTATGTTGTCAATAGGCCTACCTTATAATCCTACCTGTAGCTTAGGGAAGCTAACAGCTTTCTATTAGGATCTAGTTTGTTAGTTACCGTTTTGTCATAACTCCCTGATGCATTTTTGCATTTAGAATAGCCAGAGCGTGTATATCTCAATCGGAAAATTAAACAATATCGGGTGCCTATGGACTAGGCTGGGTGAACCCAGCCTGATCTGCCCGCTATTTATTTTTTGATTTCTTAGACTAGCCTTGGACCTCAGTTACACAATGCAAGGGAACATGAATCAGCCTATATTTGCACGAACAATAACGGACAAAAGCTCTTCAACTTTGGCCCGTTAAAATGTGTATGAACAGTCTAGCGACGCATTTCATCAAGGCCCATTTGGACAGTTATTTGCACCACTGGTTAGATGTAAAACAGCATTTCGTTTCAGACTACTGTTACTTAATTTGTGCATTAACAATAACGTTTCAGACTACTGTTACTTAATTTGTGCATTGACAATAAAGTATTACATGAACTAAAGATGACTAAAATCTTATGTAGAAGAAGAAACATTCACAAAAAATCCATCCATCCAAAAATGACCTTTGTTTTTGATAGCTGTTGAAAACGGCATGGAACTGACAGAGATGTTTTTGTTTATAAATACATAAAAATAAATAAATAAATAAATAACATTATGCTGATACCTTTTGCTTTTCCCAAATACAATGTAGCCTACAGGTGTAAGTGACCTTTCATCAATCCAGTTGCAATGGATGAACTGTGATGAACTGCCCTACTTGTGATTGTTTAGAGATTTTAAAGGTTTTATAACAATGCTACATCTTCTTTGGCTATTCTACAATCTATTCACCTTTTCAGCACCAGTAGGCTACTTTCTGTGCAGCCGCACACACACACTCAGGCATGCCAAACAAGCATACACAAAAGTTTCAAGAGTGGGGGATGGAGTAAAATATGGAGACAAATTGAAGTGTGATTTCTTTTCGCGGAACGGATGTACAGGACTGAGCGGCGGTCATATTTTGTACCGCTATGCGGTACATCTAGTTGAGTTTAGAACACTGTTGGGGAATACAGTGTGCAGTATTTCCAAAATCGTCATATTTTAAGTAATTTTACAACTTACAGAGTAGGCTGCATAACAGGCTGAGCATCAACGGAAATGCATTTGATTGTGACTGCGTAATGAGGTTCAAAAGGCTATTTATGCAGTAGTTAACACACATTGTGTGGGTTTCCAGTAGCTTGTTGGCCAGGTTGTGCACCCAGGTTGTGATCCTTCGTAGATTTAATTTTCGTGTAACAACCTGTTGCAACATCCCATGTGTAATTTCCAGGGAAAAAAATAGGGGGTTGCCCCTTGGGTAGGCCATGATGTGTAATTTTACGATCAAATCTGTGGTGTGACATGTATTATTTATTGCAATTTGAACACCTGTTTAATTAATTATATGTAACCATACTGTTCCTTTGTGTAAAGCTTGATTGCATTATTCCCATGTTTATTTAATTAACTATTTATTTATCAGCACTTAACACTTTAAAACAGCCAGTGTTTTGGAGTAATTGCTCTCCTCCTTAATGTTTTAACACTTTCTGTCTAAACTCTATGCTGGGGCTGTATTTTGCACACTGGCGCATGGCGTAAAACTCGTTTTCCACCCGTGCAGTTTAATTCGGTATTTTGCACGTTTATTTTTTAAACAATGCGCCCAGGGGTGTGGCAATTAACAACCTAGGGAGGGGCCTGGCGCATTGTCTAAAAATCGTTATTGTACACCTGGTCAGCAGTCTATGGCGAGTTGTTTATATGTTATTTTAAGAGCGCATTGTCAACAGTCATATTGGTAGGTGCACGCACCATCCTTCTATCATTCATAAACGCACACACTAGCGCACGTCCATGCAAAACATTACAAATTGCACGATTACAATGGGAAACATAATTAGAATGAAGATATTACGGAATACTGTACATCTCATGATGAGTAGTTATTCACCATCATTTGTAAATTGGTAATGACGGTTAACAGTGATTAGGGGAGAGGCGAGAGACACGTATGGAGCACAGCTGAAGACGCACTGTCACGAGATATAAGCAACCCCTCTGCAGGATAAATGTTGTTTTGTTCAGTCATTTGAGCAATATTTGGGTAAGTGTTGCTTTTTTCAGCCTATGTTTTCGATGGTAACCCATTGTCAGTCAATAGTGAAAGTAACTGCATATAACTGTCTTGTCGTTGACTGACACCTTGGTGAAGTTAGTTTCACTTTGCCAATGAGTTCAAATAATAGACGAGTGCAAATGCGTGAAGGCTATGCTAGGTTTTAGTGAAGCATGGTTAGTGGAATGACTATTCCATACGGTCTCGCAAGCAGCCTCCTTCAAATGCGCCATGCGCTCAACGTTTGATAACGAAACCCCTCCCAATGTGGACTGGACATCCTACTAAATTTGAATATGCTTTTGACGAGTGACGATGCGCTTTAGAATGTCATGATAGGGCCCCTGGGGTTTTCCTCAGTTGAGTTCAGTGCCAGAGTAAATTTAGTTCTTGAGAAAACCTGCAGGGGGCGGTTCTTTGGCCCCATTGAAAAAGCATGGCACAAGTGGGGCTTTTTTCAAGTGAGCTTTGAGGTTTGATTCATTGTTCGACCCATGGTTTCGGTTTTCTACCAGCCAACAGTGTATAAATTGACGTGCTGACGTCCGGAGAGATACGGAGCGAAAGCCTTCACATCAGTAAGAACATTTCAGGTTTTTCTGTCTTGGGCGATTGCTTGGGTGTTTTACCTATAGCCTGCGTTAGGTCTTATTAAGAAAATGGAAAAGCATACGTTATGATAGACTGTGTAAAAAACGGTTCGCCAATACTGGACATGGCGACGCCGCATTTGTGTTGTTAGGTACCACTAACCTAAATAGCCTACATTTAGCCTATAAGCTTACATCCATCCACAGTAGCCTACTGTTGTTGTTGATGTTAATGATGATGATGCTGACGATGATGATTAGTTGATAATGATGTGTGTTACTTTGTTCTGTTTTAATCAACATTATTAGATAAGGTTGTTGTCGAGGTAAAGTTACTGTTGTTACTGAAAGTTGGTCCTTTCTCTTATATTTTGAGCGCAATTTATGTTACTTTTATGTTAGGTTTCTATTTCCCAAAAACCCACGCTCAGAGGGAAAAGTAGCCAACTTGCAAGATGCCTCAAAACTGGAGACTTCGTCGATATGGTAAGTTGGCACATTATCCATCGATCTAATGGTAGGTTACACTAGAGAGTTTACAAGCCCTATTTTTGTGATAATGGTCCTGTTAGCCGCATCCCTTGACAGATATCCTTGGACTTTGCACTGCGCACACAGCTTCCCAGGCTACAGCAACGCCTGTGGATTATTCAGCCAATTAGTTGAAAGACGTCGATATAGGCTAATTGACAGATCTCCACATGTTGTCCATTTAATGGGAGTCATCTGAGTTAACAGGCGTGAGCTTTAACATTATTGGCAGTGTACTTGGCAGGTTTTTTTTTTTTTTTGGGGGGGGGGTTCTGACATTGTGTTCTTGATAGAATCATTCGCATTTAAATGTTTAACTGGTATCGACTGTTTTTTTTTTTTTTTTTTTTGTATAGGCCTATGGTTCAAATATCATAAATTGATTGGCATAAAAGCCTCTACCTCGACTAAGAAACATTATGCTAAACACAAATAAACGCGACGTCAACGTTATGTTATGCTTTAAAGTCAGATTCTCTTACGGTAACATGTCCTAACAGGTATTTCCCTGGTCTGAATGTGCGCGCCTGTGAAAAAAACAAAACTGAAAGCAAAACCTAACATGGCGCTGTTGCGCGTCTCTAATTATGTGCTGAGATTCAATGGCCTATACATATAGACAGACAGAAGCACGACAGGGCACGCCCCCAATGAAAATGAATAAATGGAACACAGAACCTCGCCTTTCTCGAGTCAGTCACTGACAGTAGAATGCGCTGGGGTCGGGGAAAACACTATTCACCAAGTCATGATGATAAGCTATTGGTGCTTAATAATTGGTGCTTAGGCTAAATGAAGATCTAAGTAGAAAACATAAACCATAAGCTATTTAAAGGCAGAATACAAACTCAGAATTCAGTACTTATTTTAGATATGGGTATATGACTGAAGTAAGCCATTAATGTTTGGGTAAATATCCTTTGGACAGACATCAAGAACCTCAGTCAGTGAGGGACAGGTGTGGGTTTTTCAACATTCTAACATAAGATTCTGTTCCGCATTCTACAATTCTATGTTGAATTCAATGAACCAGTACACCTTTAACTTTAAGGGTTATCGCCAGTGATGTGATGTCAATGCCTAGCTGGTAGCAATAAGGTGGTAGGGGGGCCCACAAATCAAATTCCGCTCAGGGCACCATCAGGGCTTGGCCTGTGTGACTGGGATGTGGATTGATACATTTTTAATTACATTTATAATGAGTATACTATATGGTAAGATTGTAGTGTTACAATGTAATAGAGGCAAGCTGTTATTGAATGTGTAGCCTGTATTTGAGTCCAGTGTAGCATCGTGCATCTTGTTTTCCTGTCTGAATGAATAAATAATCTATTTTTTTAGAAAAATGTGATTACATTCCGATTGATCAACACATGTTCTGATCTTTTGCAGTTGCTCTGATCACCCTTCTTAGCATTGGTAATGCTGAGGATCCTCTCTTCCACTGTCTGCATGACCCTGATTATTGTGAACTTCTGGCCATTATAAAGCATGGCCTGCCTCCTCCTCAGAGGCCTCTGCATGTGGCTATAATTGGGGCAGGCATGGCTGGACTGACTGCAGCAAAGGTTTTGGAGGATGCTGGACATAAGGTGCCCAGTTTTCTTTTATTTATTTAAATTGTTATTTAAATGTTACTTATTTGTTCATGTTGCTGTGTTAATGTCTTTACATATAAAATAGAAAATATTCCCTAATTTTAAGAGCACTACTGTTGCTTGGAGATAAGATAACCACTATCTTTTACATTTAGGTGACAATCATTGAGGCCAGTCCTCGAATAGGTGGCCGAGTGGAGACCTATAGGAATGAGAGTGAGGGCTGGTACGCTGAAATGGGAGCCATGCGGATCCCAAGTATGCACAAGTGAGCTGACATTTTGTTGTGTTCTATGGGAGTAGATGGTGTAATACATCTTTCCTTACTTAGTTTACTAACATTCATACATACAGTTAGCTTAATGCTACATAACAACGTAACAGATTCCTTTCAACTGTCAACTCAATCTGTCTCTGCACCCAAATGTCCTCATATAACAGAAACATTTTCAGTGCTTTAAAAAATCTGGCCCAGCATGGTGACACAACACATTATGACCAGCAAATGCAATTTGTTTCACAGAATTCTACTAGCACTTGTGGACAAATTCGGCCTTCTGTTGAATACTTTTATTGAAGAGAACATCAACACATTTTACTATGTCAATGGATTGCTTGAAAGAACCTACAAAGTGCAACACAACCCAAATGTGCTACAGTACCATGTGTCTGAGAGTGAATGTGGAAAATCAGCTGAACAACTTTTCAGCCAAGCACTTCAAAAGGTCAGTGGACATTACCTTGAATATATACGTGTTCATTTTTCACATCCAATTTCAATATTCAGCATATTTGAAACAAAATACGGTCTACATTATATAAGAAATGTTTTTATTCTCACAGATTAGTGAGGACGTTAAAAGAGAAGGTTGCAAAAAAGCACTGAAGAAATACGACTCTTTTTCTGTAAAGGTAGGCCTGCATTGAGAGTGTTCTTATTCCAAAGCCACACAGCCCCTCAATCAGACACAGACACAGAAGAAACATGACAGATGCAAATAAAATGTCCATTTCAGGAATACCTGGTGAAAGAGACTAACCTGAGCAGTGGGGCTCTGCGCATGATTGGAGACATCCTGAATGAGAACAGCTTTTTCTATACGTCGTTGATAGAGGCACTGTATCTGCAGTCTGATATACAGGACAAGATTGTGTAAGAATTTTATTTTAATTTTCCCATTCATGGGCAATGCTTATTCAAAACAATAATGTCACAGATATATAGGTGCACTGTGTTGAGTTGAGCATGTTTTAAAAGTATCTGTCTCTCTTTCAGGTATAAGGAACTTGTGGGTGGTTTTGACACACTCCCGAATGCATTTTATGAAGCTCTCCATTGCCCAATTCTTCTAAACTCGAAAGTCAAACGCATAACCCAATCACGAAGTGGGGCCACTGTGTACTATCAAGACTCACGCCAGCCCCCCTCTCTGTCCCATGTCACTGCTGATTATGTCCTTGTCACTGCAACAGCCAAAGCCACTCTGTTCATTGAGTTTGAGCCGCGGTTGTCGGACATTAAGATGGAGGCGCTGCGCTCCGTGCACTACTCCAGCTCCACCAAGGTGGTGCTCAGCTTCAACGACAAATTCTGGGAAAGTGACGGAATCTACGGCGGAAGGTCCATAACAGACCGGCCGGCGCGGTTCATCTACTACCCGAGCCACGGCTTCTCTGGGAAGGGCGGGGCGCTGCTGGCGTCCTACACCTGCTCCGATGACGCCAGTCTCCTGGACGGGATCAGGGATGAGGACCTGATGCGGCTGATGCTCGATGACTTGGTGAAGATTCACGGGGAGGGCATCCGGAGCAAGTGGACGGGGGGTGTGGTGAAAAAGTGGGATCTGGACCCGTACAGCCTGGGGGCCTTTGCCATCTTCACACCCTACCAGAAGACGCACTACGCCTCCGCGCTGTTCCAGAGCGAGAAAAGGATTCACTTTGCAGGCGAGCACACGGCGCTGCCCCACGGCTGGATAGAGACCTCCATGAAGTCTGCCCTAAGAGCTGCTAAAAACATCAACGCGCTGGCTGTTAAAGCGACATGATCCTCACACAAATTTGTGCTGCACTGCAGGGTCATTCAATGGTGCTAGGTCAGAAGTCTTGCTGGAATTACCTGTAGTGGTGCAGTTTAGGGTAATAATAGCATGTTTTGTTAATTTATTGAAACTTTAATACTCCGTTTGTGTCAGGCTATGAAATGGTCTGTCAGACACAGCTGAAATCTCATCTCAAAGATGATTTATCCAGTTCACTGTGGTGAGGTAGAGTTTAATTCAAGTGATCAGGATTTGCAGATGTGTCACAAATGTGTATGATTCTTCATTAGCATATTAACATATATAACATAGAATAGCAGTATGATTGGATGAGGAAGAATGAACACTGAAAAGTGCACACTGTCTGATGCATGGCAATAACTAGGTGATACCCAAGGCCTATTTTGCATATAAAGGGTAGAGTCATTCAAATATTTGGAAATCCTTGGAGAAAACATCACACTGTCCATAGAAACCAATAGAAATGTAAAGTGAGTAAACTTGAGTGTGTTTCTCAGGAATGCTACCACAGCTGGTGTCTGATTTAGTACTGGATTTTAACAATGAAAGGTGTGCTTTTATCAGACTTGTGTGTTTTACCCAGATACAGTAGTGGGATATAAATCCCATTTCAGTTTCAAAGGTTAAAGAAATGCAAGTGAGTGTCATGGTACGTATGCCCAGATGACAATCACTCAACCTGGGTTTGATTCCCGAACAGGCCTTATTTTATTGTGTTATGATAATTTTGTAAATTTGTTCTGCAAGCTAACTTTGCTCTCTGTCTGACACCAATGTCAGAATGAACTGAATTGTGTTCTGATTTCTTTTACTTTGTTTTGTGAAATCTCCATGAGCTTGTTTAAACAATGATAAAAACACCAACTGTACAACATATAAAATATTTTTATAAGGAATACTGTATTTGTGATATGATGTGCTTAATATATACATACATATACATACATACATACAAACATACACACATGCATACATATATACATACTGTACATAAAGCATGCAAACACATTTCTCTCAAAATGAGAGTTATACAAGCATACCACAGTTCACATACGGAAATCAAGGTCCCAAATTCAAGTCCTGAGCACAATAACAGGAATGATTTACTTCGCTCAGTTCAAGATCACAGTTCAAGTTCAGCTGTTATGTGTATTGCCTGTCACTACTAGAGGATTTCAGGTTTTTCAAGGTCTTGTTTGCTTTTAGCAACCATTGTGAAAGCATATACAGAGCATTGCCACTGTGTCCATTTCAATCTGAAGGGAAATAAGACCTACCACTAGGTGGTATCTTGCACTAACTGATGGGTCCTCGTTGAGTATTACAAAAGTCCTTTTAGGCAAGTCCCTCCACTCAGGCGGCCATATTGCAACGCTTTTTGGGCACTCATCGGGCATCCTCTTCGGCAGAAATGCGCGTGAGCAAGGCTTCACAACACCAATCTTGCTCCAGCTGCGAGTTCACAACACATGATTGGCACGATGTCTTCACAACACACCATATGTTTGGCTCAATGTATTCACATCACACCACATGATTGGCTCAATGTATTCACAACGTTTCAACGTTTTGCCGAGGAAGAGGTGGGATATGTGTAGACAAGGGCGTTACAAACTAGCCCAATGCATTTCTATGGAGGATTTTTCGAGTGCTGTGTCTCCACATTAGAAAGTCTCTGGTATTACATGAGGGATGATTGTTTGAAAGAGTGAAAGGTTGTTGATGTTTAATTCTGCATGGTTAAGGACTAGGCTACTTACAGTCCCTGACAAGTACAGTCCCTGACAAAAGTATTGGCACCCCTTTGGAAATGTTTTAAGCAAAATACACACTTTTGGAGTTTTTTTTGTTGAGAAAACAAACAAACCAGGACCATTTCAATAGCTCAACACAACTAAAACAACAATTTGTTTTCTGCCAATTTAACAAAAAAAGTCCACCAAAATGCTGTGAGAAGTGAATAGTGCATGGTCAAACGTCTTGGCACCCCTTCACAACAAGTCTTTTATACTAAGAAGACTATAAAAAGAACACTTCTCATTGTTATAATAAGGCTAATTAGGACAATAGACTCATGGAGGTCATAATGTTTTCTCCTCGGTTTTCCAAATATTTACATAAATGAATCCCTCCTTTACATTTTACTGATTTAAAGTGACAGAGGAAGGAACATAGCCCTATAGCATCACCTGGGCATGGCCATGCTTCACTTTAAACATGGTGCACCTTTCTTGAGTATTCTTCACTAGCATATTAACATATATAACATAGAATAGCAGTATGTTTGGATGAGGAAGAATGAACACTGAAAAGTGCACACTGTCTGATGCATGGCAATAACTAGGTGATACCCAAGGCCTATTTTGCATATAAAGGGTAGAGTCATTCAAATATTTGGAAATCCTTGGAGAAAACATCATACTGTCCATAGAAACCAATAGAAATGTAAAGTGAGTAAACTTGAGTGTGTTTCTCAGGAATGCTACCACAGCTGGTGTCTGACTACCCATAACCTTAGTACTGGATTTTAACAATGAAAGGTGTGCTTTTATCAGTGCAAAAGACACTCCTACAGACTCTTAGCCGAGTTTGTCTCACCATGTGACCATCTGGCCCCATTGTGGTTTGGTCTGCTGCTGCACTCCCCCCATTCTCACGTATGACACGTTACCCAGGGTGACCACTGTGGTGGCAACAGTGCACCTTCTCATGCTAGCAACAGTAAACATCATAATATAGGCTTAGTTGGGCATCAAAGTGAGTTTGCATCTCTGCACTTTGCACCAAGTTTCTATGCGAGTGTGACACCATTGTGGTTTAATCTGCTGCAGCCCAACTTCTCTCCTGTTTGCAGGCTACAGCTAACCATATAAGACCACCCTAGATACATTGCATCAACTCCAAATTACTTTCTCTGGTTATCAGTCATCTGAAATGCATAAACTGTTTGATATATCAGTGTGGACTCACAAAAGCTACACCTCTGACCACATTGTGTAATAGATGTCAGGGTCCTTATAGTCTGGGATTTGATATTCTTATCATGAGATAGCAAAACTTTTTTTCCTGACTGATATAATTAATTCAATACCATAGCAAAACAATCCATTCTTCCAATGAAAATGAATGAATAGGCTATGCTGAAATAGTTCAGTAACAAGCAAGGACCACATGAGAAACCTTTATAACCTAGCTGTAGTGTTTATCTATCTATAAAACCAGACAAGCACCATGGTGAAAGTGGAATGTTCCATTGAGCCTATGTGGTCTGAAACAATGTATGTGTGAAACAATTTTTACGTTTTTTTGTTCCGTGTTTCAAATTTTACGTTCCGTTTTACCAAAGCCTGACATCAAATGGACCGCATTACTAAATTAAATATGAATGACATCATAGTTAAATAGAAGGCAATCATGAACATTTCTTGAAGAGATGTATGTCAAAATGTTATGATGTCAGACATCAAGGATGCCATCCAGAACAAGGTTCACCCATGGAGGTATTATGTAGAACCGGAGAGAGGGAGGATGTACCATCCCCATTCATTTCAATTATCAATGCAGCTATTCCAGCCAAAAAACTCAGTTAGCTGCCATCGTTTTAAAAAAATGGTGTCCAACGTGCTCACTTCCGTAGACGTTTTCCAAAACGGTGCCAATTTATATTGTACTTGTGGATTGGCTGTTGGCGGACAACATACTTTTGTGTCCACCAGTAATGTAGCACCTTGACTTGATTGTGAAACTATGGCTGGAAATGGGCACATCAGACAGCATTTTTAAAGATGACATAGATGAGTATTTTTTTGCAATACCTTCTTAAGCCTCCCTTTGCCAATAAAACAACTTTTCCTATGACACCCCATGAAGTTGGAAAATACAAAACAAAGGATTTAAGACCGTTCATCTTTACAAAATCTCCCCAGATCGTCCAGATTCCTAGGTCCATACTCGTGTATTCTCCTCTTTGACTCACCCCACTGTTCTTCTATGGAGTTTAGATCAGGGGACTGAGATGGCAATGTCTGAAGCTTGATTTTGTGTTAAGCAAACCATATTTGTTTGTTTTGGTTCATTGACCTGATGAATGATCCATCATGACCAACCTTTAGTGTCTTGGCAGAGATTTGACAGATTTCCTTGATACCATGCACCATGGTTCCCAATTAAGGCCTTTGGGAATAAAAACAGCCCCACAATAGCACAGCCCCTCCACCGTAATTCTCATTAGGCATGGGGTTCTTTTCAGTATAGCCATTCTTCTATGTATGCCAAACACACCTAAAGTGTTTCTATCCAAATTTTCATTTCATCTGACAATAGACCACAGTGAGGTCACTTTTGAAGATTTTTTTGAGGGGAGTTGGTGACCCCAAGATGATACCTTTGTCTGTAACTCTCCAAAAGAGGTTCTTATGGAATATTTTTCCTATCTTACCATCCTCCATACTGTACGTGCATGGGGGCAAGATAACCATGGGTCTTTGTCCAAGCATGTTTGACACATTTCCAGATTATTAGAACCTTTTAATCATTGTTTTAACTGTAAATAGGCATTTTCAACAAAGTACCTAGTTTAGACATTCTCTGACTTACAAATGTCAACACAATTTATTTTTATTTAAATTTAGTGTATTCTCTTGTCTTTCCGATGTTGAAAAATGACGAGAGGATTTAGCCTCTGTGTGAATTTATATTCATACCATAGTGAAAACTACTTCTGAAAGTTCACAGACACTCTGATTAACTTAAATAAATTGAAATTAGATATGAAAATGCTTGTTAGGTTTTGTATATAAGATTTTTCAGGGGTGCCAATAATTGTGAGCAACGTATTTTCGCTAAAAATATTTATTTCTTTATGAGATTTTCCTTTTTCTCAAAATAAATTTGCATCCCTTCAAGGTTGGATTTTTCCTAATTTGTTTCATTGTGAGATTACAATAAGTCATTATTTTTATACCAGTTTTTAGTCATCTTTAGCAGAGGTGCTAATAATTCTGGGGGGTACTGTACATAATTGGCTTGTTTGTGAAAATGTGGCCAGAAGTAAGCACATCAGATGCCTTTATGGCATATAGTGGATGAATGGAGTATTTTACCTTACTGTCTGATGTTAACATTGTAGGAACGTTTTAGAATATATCTATAGCTCTCCCTCATGCTAATCTCATTCAAGGTAGCTTTGTGGCCATGCACCAAACTCTCCTTATTCAATATAGCCAAGCTGCCTGCTGTAAAGATGGTGAAACCTAACTTGGATGATAACTGGCTTCAGCTAACCCTCCAAATCCTGAACCCCCAGTTTCACCTTTTAGTGTTATGTGAGTTGAGACTGTTTTTAATACTATAATTATTTTGCTGAACACTTTATATAACAGCATAGTCTGTACATTATTAATCAGATATGACATATCAGTAGACACAACTAAAATGATCTATTAACATAAGCAATACATCTATATCACTAACAGACTCTCAGGGTTTTGAAGCTTTCATAGTGGTGGTCAGCATTTATTGTAATCTGTCAAATTCTATGCTGGTAACTCATACTTAACATACTGTATACAACATAAGGGTAAAAAATTAACAGAAATCTATAGACAACAGTGACATTCAGCAAAATATGTAGGCATGGAAAAACAATTAAATGCCTTAAGATACACAAAAGGGGAATGAAGGCAGTGAGGACTAACATTCTGTCAAAGTAACATTTTCACACAACAATGCAAACAAACAAATCAACAAATCAAAACATCGTCCTGGATGCCAGCCATGTATTTAACCTCTGAGTAAAGAGTGCCTTCACATCTCACCTACAACAGAAAATGCTGAATGAAAATCAGATTTAATATGAGGCTTTGTGTTTAGTGATCACAAGGTATGCAAAATCTTAATGCATTTCTCATTTGAAAATGTTAATTTGCATTTGCACAAATGTACAGTTTACCACATGCTGTCCCTTGAATCATGGGATTAGATTTATTAATTAATAGGTAGGGATGTAACGATAACCGGTATAATGGTAAACCGTGATAAAAATGTTGACGATAACAATTACCGTTTTCTTTTCAAATATCATGATTATCACGGATGATTACCACGGTGTTGAAACCGTGTGTTTAATCCTTTTAAGATTCATCCGAGCCTGCTTTTGACATACAGTAGGCCTGGTACAATGAAACAAAACTGGTACCCTACTGATTCTGTTGTCCAATTGATGGTTTTAACTGCGATTCGGATTAGGTTACACCTGATTTTGAAAGGCGGAACATTTTCACCGCAAAACGTGCACTGTATCATTTAGCCACTCTGCGTCTTTTTATGTCCGCGTCCACATGAAATCCATTCCACTCACGTTATCAGGAGAACACAGTAGCCTAAAGTTTTATTTCAAACACTTACTTTGGTCTCACTCATTGGATCCAAATAACAGAAATAGCAAACTTCAAGTAATGGTAGGGTAAGTTAAGCTCTAAGCGCATAGCCAATTAAACAAGACCAAGGAAAAAGTGACCACTGTTTGAAACTATTTCAGCTTGTGTAGGCCTGTCAGTGCTTTCTGAACATATTGAACACACTTTTAAAAATACCGTGATAATACCACAAACCGTGATAATTTTGATCACTATAACCGTGAGGTTAAATTTTCATACCGTTACATCCTTATGAATAGGGGATCAGATCTTATTCTGATTTGCTTGTTTAAAATATGCTATTTTGTACAAATCTAATCATTCCACCACAAAGCAAAATTTGTTTTTGAAGAGCTGATGCTAAGTGCTTTGCTTGAAATTTTGACATATATTCTTGAAACATTTATGAGAGCAAACCTCATTCATGCTGACAAAACTAAAATGCTAATAAACTGGAAGTGTTGCAATTCCCAACACTTATTTGGAGTTTACCTATAAGCTATCTGCACAGGAGACAGTTTATGGCCCAGCTCTAGAAAGAGATGTGTGCGGTACTAGAAAACACTGGCAAGAGAAACTATACTGTAGATTGACTGATTGATTGATCAATTGATTGTCTGATACATTGATAATGCACAGCTTCTCAGTGAAGCTGTTACATGGAGACATGATATCACTGTCCAAATGTAAATGGGGCATCAAAATGATCCAATAATCCAAAACTGAAAGTCAACCATGATGGAAAAGAAATAGCAAATGAATCATAGTCTGAGAATATTCTCACCTTTGCCTGGACCTTCGTTGCATTATAATTTACATATATATAATGGGTCTCCACTTCAGAGGGATCTACACAAATTGTGAAAATATTGATGAATGCACTCACTGTGAATTTAACAAGTGTAACCAAAACAAATTTACATCTATATACTGGGGCTCTTCAGAAGGATACATGAAAAGTGAAAATGCTTTTGGATGCACTAAAGTCAGTATATATTTTTTTGAGCATCTCTTACTGCAGACACATGAAAAACATTTCACTTGACTATACTCATGAACAATACTCACTCTCAGTCTTCAGTTTTCTTTTGAAGCAGAATGGTAACACAACGCAGAATGATATCAGAATCAGAATGAGCAGCAATCCAATCAGTAAAGAATAGCTGCTCTTTGACCTGACAGAGTCTGTGAAAGGAGATATAAACATGAGATATAGCACTCCTCGCCAGGCAGCTACCATAACTGTGTAACATCTTCTTTGAGATGTAAATAAAGGTTTTAAGCAGATGTCTCAGTTGTTAAATCACTTGCTCCAGTTTGTAAATAAAGGTGAGCTTAAACAGTTAAAGGAGTAATACCCCGGCTACACCGAGTCCACAACTGAAGCGCTCCATTCGCATAGTCTGAAGCGCTTCGCTCACATAGTGTAAAAATAGTTTTAATTAGACTGGTCTAATTTTTTCGAACATACATGCCACTATCACGTCTGTTGTAGCCAGTTCCATTGATTATAGGTGAAGTTAATTGTTGCAGCAGATGCTACGCGAACAGAACGCTTTAGTTACGTGACTAGCGTAGCCTCCCTGTAAGAGATCAGAGGCACCTCTGAAATCCTTATCTAATCATGTCAGCTATTTAAGGCCTAATTGAAATATTACACTTAATTCCTAATGTACAAAGCAATACAACAATCCTTTCCTTAATGAAAATATCTATTAGAGCTGTAATTTCTCTCATTCTCACATATAATAATCAAATAATCACTGAGCAAATATTCTTGTTGGAGACTAAAATGTAATAGTGCATAGTTGTACTGGCTATACTGGTTTGCTTCAATGAGTTAATCTTTTTCCCACCACTTTATTTGAGTTAGTCGTGCTACATACGAATAGAGTAGCTGAGGGAATCATTCACAGGATGAACATGCAAGGTCTAAAAAGCAAAATGAACATGATGTTGACTTACCTGGGGGGGCAGAACAGGTGGCAGGGATGTTGAGCAAAGTTGTCTGGTGGCTAACTGGGTTTCCAGCCACACAGCTGTAGATACTGTCGTCATGGTGTTCAACCTCAAGAGGGACTCTGAGGGTCATGTTGAGATCAGGACTGCTGTTCTGGTTCAACATGTAATTTCCTCTGTACCAGGACAGGGTCACCTCTCTCCCATTCTCCACAGTGCACTCCACTGAACAGCTTGTATTTAGTTTTCTTCTGCTGTGGTAATGTTGTAGGACAGTCGCCTTGGGTTTACCTACATCACCTGTTCAGCACAAATACACAGAACATACAAAAATTATAGATAAAAGTGCCTCAATTGTTTTGACTATGGCCAAACAAGTATAAGATAAAATGATAATAAAAAATCTGAAAGGGGAACATACAAACACTCCTACTTATTCCCCTCATTCTTCCCTTAAAAATGTAGGTTTAAACATATCAGGTAAAAAAATAATTGAGGGTCACTGTATTGAATAATGCACTGAAAAACAAAGATTTTGCTCTCTGATCCCTTTCAAAGGTATTTCATGGACTTTTGGCTGGTGATCACAAAATCGTTATACACATTTTGTGATATACTATTTTTTTAGATTTGTAGATTTTGTTATTCCCTAATATATGCAAATTAGTTTTATATTTCCCACAATCCTAGCTGTTTTTGTATAACCAAATATGCTTTGTCACAACTTTTGGGTGTACTGTATTTCAAATGTTTCAGGTAATGAAATTTTAAAGCAGAGATTTCAAAAATACAGGAGAGATGTTAAATTCCTACTGGGGGGATTCAGCATCCAATCAACAACCAAGCCTATTTACTGTCAAAACAAAATCACTAATAAATCAACCTTTGTGGGCAAAAAACAGAACCAGCAGAGCAGCCTTCAAAAGGATTTCACTAGGGTTATCAACACTGAAAAAAAAAAAGAATCACTGGACTACTTAATTTTATCATGTACATCGGTTACACGTGAATGAAATGTCTACATTTACGAAAATTGATTCATGCTGTGATAACCCAATTTGATCAAGTATTTCAGTGAAATTGATTAAGTTAATTTTATATGAAGTATTTATGTAATTTCAACGTCATTGTGTTATACAGGTGGCACGGAAAGTAGGCATTCAGATGTACTTAGTATTACAACATCAATGTTAAAGCAACACCAAAGAGTTTTTTGTACCTTAAAATAATGTTTCCAAAATTGTTTCAGTGGTTCATCAACTCGTAACAGGGGGAATGGCACTTCTGCATTCGCTTCGCGGCCCTCTATCGGCTATAACCGCACTATGTAAGTTTGCCAGATCGGGTAGCGGATCTGTAGTTCGATGGAATGAGACATAAGAAACTACAAATTTGACTTGCATGATGTCGCAATACATCGTACTTTCATAAAATCATGCAACATATTTTACCTTGTCTATGGACATCGTTATTTGCAAAGCCGTTGCTGGATAAACAAATAGCGTGCGTGCTACAGAGGAAAAGTTATTTGGTGTTGCTTTAAAGGACAATAGCTTTGAATGTGTTATGACACAGTATTAAGACACATTCATTGAAGTTGAAAACACATGTAACTAAACCACTGATAGTTTGTGCATGCTCAATACCTAATGCATTCATGGTGGGAACAAAGCATGGTTCATCTCAGTATAACATACAACTCGGCTCCAAATTCTACTGGTCTCTAACTCTTTAACCGGCACATCATGATAAAAGTAATGAAAAAACTATTTTTTTTTGTTTTATCTTGTTCTATGAGGCTGTAGTATGAAAAATCTGTGATTTGTTTTTCAAAGGACCCTCCCATTCAATTTCTATTAACCTTTACAAAACGGTTGAAGTGCCAGTTTTTTATGGTAAAAGTCAGTTATCTGACTTTGGCATGAGATTATTGTGTTTTACTGAAAGAAAAAAGTGGTATTATCTTGTAGCCCTGGTCCCAGAGTTTAGGAAAAATCATGTTAACAAGAAATAAACTCATTCCCACTGTACCTGCAGACCACAGTCAATTTACCATTGAAATTATTGGGATTCTATGGATTTAGGTGAAGAACATGTACTGTACACATAATACATTTTGGTCTGTACCATGAAGAGAAAACTGATTCAACTATATAAACCATATATTTTCTGAAAGCTTAGACCCTCAGGATGTGATCTAACATGACATGAGACATGTCTCACCCTCCTCATTAGTATGCAGCCCATGCATAACACATTGTGTATTGGTACAGTAAATCGGTATATGGCTGATACCTTTGGGTCTGTGCCATTTAGGAAAAACTGGTTCAACTATATAAACCATATATTTTCTGAAAGCTTAGACCCTCAGGATGTAATCTAACATGACATGATACATGTCCCACCTTCCTCATTAGTATGCTGCCCAAGCATAATACATTGGGTATTGGTAAATAGTGTATATGGCTAATACCGTTTTGGGCTATCATGTCATGAGGAGGGGGACAAATGTCAAAACCCATGTCAGTTCACATCTTGAGGGTACAGTATATGCTTTCAGACAATGTATGGTTTAGGTGGTATAATGAGTTTTTCCTCCATAGTACAGCCCAAAATGTATCAGCCAAAAGCATAATTTACCAATACCCAATGTGTAATGCATGGGCAGCATATTAATGAGGAGGGTGGGACATGTTTCATGTCATGTTAGATCACATCCTGAGAGTGTAAGCTTTCAGAAAATATATGGTTTATATGGTTGAACCAGTTTTTCCTAAATGGCACAGACCTAAATGTATACCCGATTTACCAATACCCAATGTGTAATGCATGGGCAGCATACTAATGAGGAGGGTGGGACATGTCTCATGTCATGTTAGATCACATCCTGAGGGTCTAAGCTTTCAGAAAATGTATGGTTTATATAGTTGAATCAGTTTCCCCTTCATGGTACAGACCAAAATGTATTGAATTGCATTGAATTACATAGCTAATAAGCCTATTTGATATATTTCATGCGTATGCATGCTTTTTAAACATATATATGCTGTGTTTACAGTAGTAGTATACATTTCAAAACAGTATATAATGGTTAATATGATTAATTCATAAACTTTGTCATGTTTTCTAGTATTATCTATAGTATACGGACCTGACTTTTACCATAAACTGGCACTTCAACCGTTTGGTTGAGCATGTTTTCAAAAAATTATTTGACCATGAAAATATGTATATATTTTTAATGTAAATTAATACATGTGTTATTCCACTTCATTTTAACATAATAATAAAGAAAAAAAAGTCTTACTTTTGAAAACTTGGTAGATGTGACTCATTACTTTCTTTAATCGCGTATGATGAGAAGGTGTGGCCTTCGACATTATGGTACTGAGCAAATATTTTGTGCTTAACATGTAGTACAGTACATAAGTGGTAGATATGGCTCCATATGTTTAAACTCAAAACAGTTGGATGTTTTGGTAAGATATGGTGTCTTAAAGTGTGCTCTACCAAACGGTTGAGCAGGCAGTTAAAGGGTTTTAAGAAACTCATGTGAAAACTTTTGGCAACACTGTTAGCTGCATGAATATCCCAGTATCCCAGAGTATCCTGGCTCATGGGAACACAATGAAATGGTGACACCATGGAATACCATGTGTTCATTTGCCTTACTTGTTCAGTACTTAGGTGCTTCAGATTGATCTGACATGACTCTGTTGGATGAATTTATTGCTGTGGCAAAATATGTCAGTTCAACGTAATAACATTGTGTTTGAAAGAAAAACATGAGTTACATGAGTTTGTTTAATTTCATGCTTAGTAAATGTGGCAACCCCCCCCCCAGTATATACGCCTACCTTACTTGATTCAATTAGAAAAAGTGAATTACTCAATCGGAATGACTATTTGAACACAATAAGGATGTGTTTAATTCAAAAGTAGACTGTTTCATGTAATTGTATAATGTAATATGGTTTGATAAATTGGAAAGCCCTAACTTTTCATTTTTTACAGTGAAGCAGGCACATTCCTTGGGTATTTCATTGAATTAGGCCCACATAAGGCGTCCCAGACTCAACCCCCTCTACACTCATGGGTTATCTGACAATAAATGGCAAATTTTGCAGTTTATGATCCAATCAGCAACATATACAAACAAAACACAAACCCTTGTTGAGGCCACCAACAAATACCACATAATTATTTGGTCATTCTTTGATCCTCTTCATTGCTGTGGTTGTTTATGATCCAATCAGCAACATAACCAGAAAAACTACAAGTCCTAGATGCGGGCACCCAGAAATGCCAACAAATATAAATTCTTCAATCATTCCTCTTTGTAGCTGTGGCCATTTACAATCCAATCAGCAACACATCAACACACCAAGCAATAACATAAATTCTTAAGTTATTCCTCTTCATTTCAGTGGTCGTTTATGATCCATTCAGCAACATACCCAACCGACACATAAGCCTTTGATAGGGGCACCAAGAACTACCACTCTAGAAACACAGTGTCAAGATTCCAACAAGACAACTCAGGTTACAACATGACCCCTTGTAGTCTGTTGGCACTTCAGCCACAGCTATTGCTTTTTCAGCAACCAACACTGAAAAAAAACCCATTTGATTTACTTGATTTTATTGTTGTACATTGGTGGCACATGAATGGAATGTCTAGAATTAGTCCCACATTTCTCTTTCGGTTTACAAAATTGATCCATGCCGTGGGTACCCAATTTGATCAAGTAACTGTAACTCCAATAAAATTGTTTAAGTTAAGTTTACATAAAATATTTGTGTAATTCCAACATCATTGTTTTATACAGGTGGACACATGTACTGAGAGTAGGCATTCAGATGTAGGCCTACGTAGTATTGCAATATCAATGTTGATAGTAAAGACTTGATGAAACATGCTTCAATTCAAAAGCATGAATTGAGATTGAAAACATGTGCCAGCCCTGGAACCACTGATACTTTGTGCATGGTCAATACCAACGTAGTCATGGTGGGAGTATGCATGGTTCATCTCAAAGCATAACATAAGATAGGCCTACAAATCAGCTCCAAATGCTACTGGTCACTAAACATAACCCTCTTTAAGAAAACCAATGGTAACACTGGCAACACTGTTACTGAGTGATTATCTCATTGTTGTTGCAAAGGCTCATGGGAACACAGTGAAATATTGACACCAAGGCATACCATACCATTAGCATGGTTTACTGGTTTAGTACTTTAGTGCTTCACATTGATCTTACATGATTCTGTTGGATAAATTCATTGCTGTGGCAAATGATGCCAGTTCGATGTAATAACATTGGGATTGAAAGAAAAACATGAGTTTGTCTAATTTCATGTTTTGTGGCTTTTCCTTTCTTCCCAGTATTCGCTTACGTGATTCAATTTCAAAATGGATTGCTTGATTGTAATGACTAATTCGAACATAGGTTGTATTTTATTCAAAACTAGACTGGTTTATGTAATTGTAACATAATATGGTTTGATAAATTGGACACTGACTTTTCCTTTCTAACTGTATACGATAACAGCACTTTTCAGTGACCATCCTCAAAAACCAAAATCTACTGTACTGTATAAGTGATATCTGACTGCTACAAAGCCTAGCACCTATCTCCACTGGTCTTGTGTCTGCTTGCCAGGCAGCCACACTCTCTTACCTGTGCTACCAGCTCTGCATACTTTGACTTATTCCTTTCAAAGGCTTCCACAATCACATCTTCAAGGGGAATATTTAAATAATATATATATATATATATATATATATATATATATATATATATTTAAACAGTGGTGGAATGTAACGAAGTACAAATACTTCGTTACTGTACTTAAGTAAATTTTCCACGTATTTGTACTTTACTTAAGTAAAATTTATAGTGCATACTTTTGACTTTTACTTCGTTACATTTTACAGCAATTATCTGTACTTTTACTCCGCTACATTTCTACAACACCATCGTTCCTTTTTACGATACATTTTATAATCAGTTTTTTTTCTCTCTCTCTGACAAACACGTTTGTTTTACCGGGGGGTTGCTACCAAAGATTCTGGAGCGCTACGTGCATTCTTAGAAACATAAGCTTCTAGTCTATACCCTACCAGGCAAAGCGTGAGCTTGTAGCCATCTGCATTCGGTAGGCTATATTCACCAGACCCATGGCTACACTGTACATGCAACTGTGTGCTGTGCCTTTCTCTGTCTGTTATCTGCAGCGTTAGGGCCTCCTCTCCGATGAGATTGCTATCCGCGGATCAGCGAAGCTATGCCCATGCTTCTGTCACACGTCTGATAATTTGCGGCACAAATGAATGGTAGACTATTAATGAACCGGTGGCCGGAAAAAACGTAACATTTTCCAGATTAGGAAATATTCCTTAATTGTGTGTGATTAAATAAAGATGCATAGCCTACAATTGGGGGGTAGTAACGTGAGCGCCCATTCAATGGCTATGCGTCTGCGCAAGTGAAACTGAACTTAATCATAAAGACACCTTTCTCAGCAACTTTTCTGTTCAATCAGCATAATTGGCATTACAATCCACCCGACGTTTCCCTTGTCTACCCCGTTAAACTTCAGGCTCTCGTGTTTTGCTGAATGATATTACTCAGCAGATCACCCTAGTAGATAACCAGAATTACAGTCTCTAGAATTGTAGGTCAGAATGTAAACTGGGCCACAGATGGTAAGCACAATTGCATTAACTTAAAACTATCTAGTCGAGTATAACCTAAAACTAGCTTAATTAAAATGCCACAGCCCATACTGATTTTTCCTTTTAGAATATATATATTAAGAGAATAAATCATTATGCAAATACTTTTACTTTTAATACTTAAAGTACATTTAAAAGCAGGTACTTTTTACTTTTACTTAAGTAGGGTTGTCATTGTGGTACTTTTACTTTTACTAAAGTAAATATTTCTCTGTGTATTTGTACTTTTACTTACTGAGTTTCAGTACTTCCTCCACCACTGTATTTAAATAACTCTACCTTAAACAAATGGGCACATAAATCATTTAAAAGATAAGATGTGTTTATCTGATATTAGAATTAGTTGAATGATCTGACTGATTAATAGGCTATTGCTTTAACGTTTAGGTTTCTCAAAATTGTAATTGTGAAAAAAATCCCCCATCTCCCTGTCTCTATAATGATTTCTAGATAGGTCTACCTACCATAAACGAACAGATAGAATTTCTCGTGTGATTCCTGTAGGCCTGTCTGTCGTATTAGAAGTTGATATACACCAGAATCCGTGAAGGTAATATCCTTGATGGTAAGAGATCCAGTCTGTCTGTCCAGGTGCAATCTGTTTCCAAACAATTCAGTAGGGGTTATTTCCGCTTCGTCCTTATACAGCTGGGCCATAGCAAACGATGATTGTTTATCAAATGTAGTGAAACTCCACAGTATCATAATGTTCGAGCGTCTGTCAATACCAGTTGGGAGAGTACAATGTTCTCCTCTCCTCACTGTGATGTTTTGCATGGTGTCTTTAGAATCTGCTGGGATTAAAAAATTACAATGTTTACAGCCAATCTTAAAATGTATTAAATACAAGAAAATGCGTAGGCTAATTTTAAATTGGCTTGCGGTTTATCGGGAATTAGGTTAGGCTACCAACAAAGAGTTTGCTCGATCAAAAGTCTTGGAAAGTTGCTGTAGGCTACCTACCACAAAGGACGTGAAAAAATTGATTGAGGCACCACAATCCAGTCAGGAAGTTCGTAATGAGTAAAAAAGGGCCCATCAAGGAATTAACCACATGCAGTAGGCTAGCGGAGTGGTTATCGATTGATGAGAATTCGCTCTCGGTCTCACATTTGAGTCCGATTCGCAACATATGCGCCGCATAGGAGAGTTAAACTATAGTCCACTGGGGGCACTAAAGCGACCAGCGATGGGGGAAATAATGGATGCACACAATTCTCTATTTGTCCATCCTCTCTACTTTCATTCCTTTATACAAGTTGGGAGTGTACAATTTTCTGCTCTCCTTCCTTTGATGTTTTGCATGGTGTGTTTAGAATCTGCTCGGAATCACGGTTTAGGTCTACAGCAAATCTTGTAATGTATTTGTATTAAAGATGCAAATCTTGTAATGTAAATGTATTAAAGATGCTCTAAGCTATGTCCCGCTAGCCTCGTGAGACCATCCTGATCTCGCGAGCTTTCAAGGTTTCACTCGCAGATCCAGTCTGGCAACTTTTCGTTAAAGAGAATTTGGAGCAGTTCACCAAACGAACGTCCAATCAGCGTTGGCTTTGAGGCAGGTTGAGGTGTGACGCAACGAACAACATGACGGCATCCACAGATGAGATGAGCTATCGCTCAAGTTTTATTCAAATTAGAAAGTATTCCTGGGTAAGCTGTGAATTAAGCTATGAGTCTCAGCCATGCAGCTGGGAGGAATGAACAACACAGACATCCTCAACGGCCGATTCCAGTTCATAATGGAGGAATATACTTTCTTCAGAAGTGTAGGGCCTACCGTGAAAACTTGATGGGAATTGTCGTTGATTAGGTTCATGTCACATACAAATGGTAAGTTAAAACATCTTAACGTTAGTTACGTTACCTAACTTAATTGTATGTTAAACGAAGGCATTAGAAGAACACTTTGTTCATCTAATTGGTTGATTTGGCCCGTCGATGGTGATAGACAGATGGTTTATCCAATCAGCTAACCAGTATTTCCGCCCCTTCCCAAAAGTTCTTCAATGAAAAGTTCCCAGATGGATATGCGGAGCAAATCCATCTGGCGGAGTCAGGTTAATGTCCCGCGGTTTCAAAGCTAAAACATTTTTTGTCACATACAAACATCTCCTCACAATCCGCTAGCTGCCTGTCCCCTGAATACACTGTCAAAAAATGTCTCTGTAGACAGTCCAGGCTCCTAAAACAGCCTGGCGCGCCTGGACCATGAAACATAACAAACTTTTCCAACCATTCACCTACAAGATGCGCATTCAGGATTGTTTCAATTGCACGGGAGGGAAGAGCGAGCTAGCCCTCTGTTTTGTTTGAACGTCAACAGAAGTAACATTACCCAACATCGCTTAGAGCACCTTTAAATACAAGATATTGCGTAAGTTAATTTTAAAATGGCTAGTGGTTTACAGCTAGCCTGACGAGCCAGACCCACATTAAAATGTAGGGTCTGGGCACTCACCGTTCGCAGTGCTCAGTCCGAGGGGCGGGATAATCAGTTGTCTTTCAAATTCCCTCTGCACGCAATAGGACAGCAGCAGCGCTATGAGTCCCATGCGTTTCCCACCAGCGGAGCTAGTTGGCTAGTTCAAACGTTTGCCAACTTAATAAAAGCTTAACTCGTGTCACACTGTTCGCCAACAGCAACATCCATCTTATTTGTTTTCAAGTAGCAGGGAATTCAAGCCAAACCGTTGCAACTCTGCCATCAATCATTATGTTAAGCCCACCTAACGACTCTATACACGATTTCATTGGCCTGATTGAGTTTCGATTTCTGGAGCTCACAAGCCAACGGAGAGTTGCTAGACTATAGCCCTGGCAGCAAATGTAATTTGCTGCCGCTAGGGGCACGTCTAGATTTCTAGGCTAGTTTACAGCAGCCTGTCCAACAAAAATGAAACCCTCCGTGAAATTTCTCTGGGAATAGGCGGCAGGCCTACTGAAGGTGGGGGTGAGCTACCTCTCTGGTATGTTTTGTTTGGTCCTTGGTTAAAATATAATGTTCATTTTTTGGCACAAAAGCATATGCTAGTGAATGTAAACATCAATATAAACACAAACAAACGACTTCCTGCAAAATCCATGACTGTGCCTTTAATGTACAGCACCCCCTAGAAAAGCAGACATCACCCACAGCACCCCCTGCCAGATGACAAAACAAACTAGAAAATGTAATTTCGAGGAAATTACCAGTGCATGAAAATATAAATATACTGTATATTAACATAAAATGCAAAACAAACTTTTATTTGGAAACAGTTGGCAGGAGTCATAGTTGATAACAACTGACAGTTGAAATGTCTAAACTGTTAAATAGTTGAGTAGTTTAAATAGTTAAATTATTTAATAGTGAATTATTGTTTTTTGAAAATTTTAAACAGTTGTGGGCAGAGGAAATAGGAACAGAATCTGTAGTCTTAATAGAGCCAGATTGTATGCTTAAAGCCTGAGACAGAGTATATAGTTTAAAAATTGAATTTAGATAGTGTAATGGATGTTGATAGACAGAAAGTTGAATGGATGTTGATAGGCAGATTGTTTAATGGATGTTGGTGGATAGTTTAATGGGTGGATGAGTGAATGGTTTGAAGAGGATGAATGGATAGAAAGTTGGATGGAATGTGCCTTATATCCTTGTAGAATGGAGAGACACAGAGAGAGTTGGCCTAGTTAAGCAGAAAACAGTTGATACAGGTGCAATCAGTTTAACTGGCCCTTTGATGGGTCCTAGTAGTGAGCAGCTGGAAGTTGATACAGGTGCAAATCAAGTTATTTAGCCCATTGTGATGTCATCAGCCCATGTTAAGTCTATGGGGAAAAATAAGCTTGTTTTTTATTAATATCTCAAAAAGTATAAAGTTTACAAAAGTGAAAAATACATTCCCCACGTGTCCTTTTCAAGACCTACGTTACAAAGTTTGAACGAAGTTTCTACGTTAAACGGTTAAAGCTGAATTAGATGCAGAAATTTGGTGGGAAGAAGAAGAAGAAGAAGAAGAAGAAGAAGAAGAAGAAGAAGACTTCGGATAACAGAACAGTGCATTTTCATGCACTGTAATTATAGGCTAAACTATTTTTTCCAGTTGTTATTTACAGGAACTGAATGTTTAATGACCTTTTTGTGAAAAATAAACAATTTTGAGTAAATAGGGTTTTCCTTCCATGGAGTCAGAAGCAGTGACGCACATACATAGGAACAGTGACCAGTAACTTGAGTTTTACGAAGCTGACTATTAAAGGTAGATTTTTACCTATATAACCTCTCCAGATAGCCTGGCTAATGTCAGACTTCATCTCATTAATTTTCTTGTATTTGAAACGTGGTTTACGAATCCCCAGAGCCGTTTATTGGGCGCTACAAATGTCTATCAAATGCATCTGTACATAGCTCATAATGGCTTTGGTGTGTCGTCATCGTCTTGCTGCCCTCCCTCCGTTCTGTGATTGGTTCCTTCGTTGAGGTGAAAACGAAGTCCATAATCCAGTCTGCCTAGCAGCGTGAATAAAATTGTGCGCGTAAGGCAGCATGGGAAAACCCTGGCTGCTCTCCAGAGCCAATTTGATAGAAACAAACTTGTAATAGGGGAATCGTTCTCCTACATAGCCATAGAGCATAGAGCTACAGTCTCTTCTCTGTCTCACCATGTGACCATCTGGCCCCATTGTGGTTTGGTCTGCTGCTGCACTCCCCCCATTCTCACGTATGACACGCTACCCAGGGTGACCACTGTGGTGAAAACAGTGCACCTTCTCATGCTTGCACCAGTGAACATACAGTATCACATATAAGCTTAGTTGGGCATCAAAGGGAGTGTGCATCTTTGCACTTAGCACCAAGTTTCTATACCAGTGTGATGCCATTGCGGTTTAATCTGCTGCAGCCCACCTTCTCTCCTGTTTGCAGCCTACAGGTAACCAGAAGACAGTCCATAAGACCATAGCTACATTGCATCAACTCCAAATTACTTTCTCTGGTTATCAGTCATCTGAAATGCATCTACTGTATTGTTTGATATATCAGTGTGGATTCACAAAAACTACTCTAAACTCTAATCACATTATGTAATAGATGTCAGGAGGGGTGCTTCTAGTCTGGGATCAGATATCACAGTGAAAGATATTTAGATTTCTCGAGGCCCCCATTTAATGGCATTATCATGAGATAGCAAACCCTTCTTTTCCTGACCTATTGAGATAATTAATTCAATACCTCAGACCATACATTCCAATAAAAATGAATTAACAGCTCAGTGGAAACAGTTCAGTATAAGTGTAAGTATATACTCGTTTGATCCCGTGAGGGAAATTTGGTCTCTGCCTTTATCCCAATCCGTGAATTAGTGAAACACACACAGCACACAGTGAGGTAAAGCACACACTAACCTGGAGCAGTGAACTGTCTGCTACAGCGGCGCTCGGGGAGCAGTGAGGGGTTAGGTGCCTTGTTCAAGGGCACTTCAGCCATGGATGTGGGCATAGCTGAAGTGCCCTTGAGAAAGGCACCTAACTGGTTTGTTCAGCAACAAACCAGACAAGGACACCAAAGAGTTTTTAACCTAATAAATTGTCTGTTGGGGGACATACATGACTGTAACTATGCATTTAGTACATACCAGTGCATACCTGTCAGGGATGATGATATAACATGATATGCATATAACAAATGATATAACAAAGATATACAGTTAGGAACAAAATGATTCATACCCCTGGTAAATATTGATTTAATGTCAATTTTCTCTTGACCAATATGTGTGTTCTGACTGAAAATTCCACTGCCACATGGCAAACGTTTGTCAGACAATCTGGTAGAAACATGGAATTGGAAAAAGTAGTGTTTTCATATTTCAAAAATTTTCCTGAAAAATGACGTGTCTAAAATTATTCATACCCTTTTTAAATTATCAATAGAAACATCTTAATTTGCCATCACAGCTCTCAAAATGGTTCTTATAATACCAAGCCTCTCCATGTCTCCACAATGATTGTAGACCGCAGCAATCCGGGTTTTGAGGCAGGAACAATTATTTGGCATCACTCTGGACTTGTGCTCACTTTGATGGATTTAGGTCTCGACTTTGGGCCACTCTAAAATGACATTTTTCTGATTCCATGTTTCTACCACATTGTCTTGCAACCTTTTGGCATGTGGCAGTGGCAGATTCAGTCAGAACAAATGGTCAAGATAAAATCAACATTAAATCAATATTTGCCAGGGGTATGAATAATTGTGTTCTAAGCTGTAAGTAGAGGAAGAATGAATGAATGCTGAATGATGCTGCACTGGGAGAACTGTATTTGGTCACAGTAGAGTGGTAGTTTCATGGTGCAATCCAAGCTGCTCAGCCATTAAAAAGTCCCTTTCAGAACCATGGTATCAGGTTTTTATGAAACACAAAAGGTGTGTCTGCGCCCATACTAATATCCTATGATCATTAATGTGGTTCATGTATAATACTTGTTCTCAAGAAACACAAACAGCACCTTTACAAATACAAGAATTCCTAGAGGGGGGAATCACTGCCGAATTCAGGATTAATGGAGATAGGTGTGTGGTCCTTCTGAACTTGGGGCAGAATGGTGCTTCTAAATAAGTGGTTCTTCACCTCATAATGCTGAAGGGCATGCAATACTGCCTTTTACCACATGAGGGCATCAGAAGCTTGTTCATTCTGGCTCTGGATTCTATTCAGACTGATAAATGTTCCCTCAGAACAATAACGAAACAATGAACAAAAAAACATTTTGAACTTGTGCTGTATCAAATACAATGCAAGTCAAGGGAATAGTGATGTCACGAAAGCAATAGTCCATTCAAGACCACACGAATGGAAGCTCTAGCAAAGTTCTGGTAGTAAGACTCAAATATTACCTTATTCATTCATTCATAACCCTCGACCAACCACCATTTTTCACCTGCCTTATAATGACTTGATTAACTTATCCGCTTCACTGCCTCTGGTGCCATCAAAAACAAAGTCCCCACCTTCCTCCCCACCATCACCAGTTTGGTTCCTGTCACCTCATCCATGCAGTAGCTCCGCCCTGCCAGCTCTCACCAGGCAGGATTTTCCGGGTCAAGCCACTACAAGACCTGGACTGACGTGGCTACTCAAAAGAGTTCAATTCTATATTTACATGAATTGTGCATTTCTATGTCATGCAATTAAACCTTCGAGCCATATTTACTGTAACTCTATGAGTCTTACTGGTAGAATTCCTATAATCCTACATATAACTACTATAAGTAAGTAAATAAATGTCATTGTATAGCACATTTCTTATGAGTAGGTTTGGTTTGAAACGTTCAGAAATTACCTAGAAATAGCAACAGAATCTAAAGAAACAGCAGTTCTGATGTGATTTAAAAAATGGCATGCATGTTGTTCAGATATCCACTGAACTTAGCATGCAAACCAGCTAGTACCAGGCTGGCTCTATAGTAAAACCACTTTGCAAAATCACCGATGATTCAAGTTTTAAGAAATAACTGCCCCCCCCCCCCTTCATTCTACTGATATATAATTAGGGCCCGAGCACCGAAGGGCGCAAGGCCCTATTGTTTTTGTAAGGATTATTATTATTCAGTATTATTGTTATTCTACTTTTTTGTTTTCCTGTTTTTGAGGTGGTTAACACGGTCGAAAACTCACACACATGTCAGGTGTCACGCATCGCAGTTAGGTACAAGAGCTTGACCCCGGGCGTGGCCCAGGGACTCGCTAGCGCCCCCTTAGGTGACTGATCCCGTGGTTGGCAAATATTTAGAGGTGGTTACCATAATCGAAAAGTCTTGAAATTTGGCACACACATCAGGTGTCACACAAAGCAGCTAGGTAAAAAAGCTTGGCCCCGGGTATGGCCCATAGACTCGCTAGCACCCCCTTAAGCCCCCTTAGATGACTGATCCCGTGGTGGGCATATACTTTCAGCTACAAACACCAAATTTGGTAGGTGTGTGTATCTCCCCAAGATGAACAACTTTCGTATGTACAATGCATTAGCCACGGCCAACAGGAAGTGAGGTATTTGGGATTTTGTGCAGACTAATATGTGATGAAATATGTGATGAATCATGATGTCAAAAGAGGTGCTTCCCATACAGTGAATAGACAGGGATAAAAGCTTGGCGTTGCCCAGGAACTCCATAGCGCCCCCTTATGTCACTGTGACTTGTGGTTGGCATATAGTTTTAGATACACACACCAAATTTGGTGGGTGTATGTAACTCCCAAAAACAAACAACTTTTGTATTAACATGCCATTAGCCACGCCCACAGGAAGTGAGATAATTGAGATTTTGTGCGTTGTGGACATGATCAATTTTAACATACTCCTCCTAGACGGTTGATCCGATTCATGTCAAAGTTGGTATACATGACACCGAGATGTTCCTGATTATAAATTGTGAAGCTTTTTTTTGATATGTTGTAATTTGACAAAATGGCGAAATTATTAATTTTAATACCCTTCCACATAAACAATAAATGTGTCATAATTCACCATGCATGGCTTGAAATGTTTTAAATTTCACAGGTCATTGAAGACCATGTCAATGATAATATTCATAGGCCCATAATGCATGTTTGGCATAGCGCCACCAACTGGCAACAGAAAGAATGACAATTATACTGATGTCATATGATCAATTTGAACATACTCCTCCTAGACGGTTTGTCAGATTCATTTGAAATTTGGCAAATATTATGCCAAGATGTCGCTGATGTTAAATTGTGAAGGGATTTTTGATAAGTTATATATTTGATATGATTTTAATATCTCACCACAAAAACAGGAAATGTGTCATAAATCACAGTGCATTGAATGAATGGTCTGAAACTTCTCAGGTTAATAGATATCATGATTATGATGATATCTAGACACCCAATGGGCCTGCCTGACATAGCGCCACCACCTGGCCAAGCAGGAAATGTGCCAGAAATGGACAATGCCTTAAGTGATTGATCTGAAACTTTATAAAATATCGGATATCATTATTGTGATGATATTCACATTCGTAATTCACAGGCCTAGCATAGCGCCACCATCTGGCCAAGCAGGAAATGTGCCAGAAATGTTCTATGCTTTGAATGAATGGTCTGGAACTTCTCAGGTTAATAGATATTATGATTATGATGATATCCAGACACCCAATGAGCCTGCCTGGCATAGCGCCACCACCTGGCCAAGCAGGAACATGTGGCAGAAATTGGCAATGCCTTTATTGATTGATCTGAAACTTTACAAAATATTGGATATCATTATTGTGATGATATTCACATGTGTAATTCACATGCCTAGCATAGCGCCACCATCTGGCCAAGCAGGAAATGTGCCAAAAATGTTCAATGCTTTGACTGATTTATCTGAAATCTTACACAAAATTAGATATCATGATGATGAAATTCAAATGTCTTATTAACATGCCTTACATAGCGCCACCAATTGGCAAGATAAGGAATGTGTTTTTTCCACGTCTGTTGGATATCACCATCAGATGCATCAGATTAATCAGATTAGCACACACATCAAATATGTACATTTCAGAAGCGCACCACGTCGGTGCTTTGTTGGGTTCCGAAATGTCACGGGTTGCGGCCCGCAGGTGGTCGGGCCCGCCATTGCCGCTTGCGGCTATATTTATGCTTGTGATGTGATGTATATTACCATTTGTATCAAAAGATAATCAGTTTATGTGGTGATCTTCCCAATCACATGTAAATGTACTGACAGACAGAAGTAAAAATAGGTGGTAACTTTCTTTCTTTGAACCCTCACCATGTTTCCATCTGACCCCATTATGTCTCAGTTTGCAGCAGCCCACCCTTCACAATACTCTACCTCAAATCAGCAAAGTACAGTCCTCAGGTGGGTCAAACTGAAAAGAGTTTACACTGTTAGATTTAAATAACTGAGAGGTCTTATGCACCAATCGATATTTGACATTTTGCAATAGTCATATGAGTTCAAACACATAGTCATAATGCTTGACATACTATTGCTACCCAGATCATATATAGGTATATACCCTGGTGTTGAAACTTTCTATCTGAAATAATAATAATAAAAAAACATATATTTGTGGGATTGTCCTGAATCCCAAAATCTGATGAGTACAACTGTCAGTCAATCCACCACATTTGATCACATAAAGATGAGCTCCACTCCTAAATGCATCAGCTGGTAAAATATTGTCACAATAACTAATATCCTTTACAGGAGATGACTCAAGCACTTGACTATTATACCTTTTACTAAATAAAACATTTTACTGTAATTCAGCCATAAATGTTTATGTTTATGGCATTTGGCAGACACTTTCGTCCAAAGCGACTTACAATATATCCAGAATACAGTACAGAATATTTACACGAATTTCATACATGAAGAATTTGTTATTACAGAGATTCAGAAAAGGGTCGGACATATTTAACACTGATTTAAATAAAAAAAAATGCTGGCATCATTGTTTGTGTATCTGTAAAGTTTAGCCAGATTCTCTGTGTGACTGTGACCGGCGTGTGGTTTAATCTGCAGCATGCTACCCTGTCGTCTTTTTGTCTGTATGCCCAACCACAGCTGAGCAGAAAACACTCACGAAACTAAACCAGCTTCTCTTCTTTTTTTGTTTTTGTTCTAGACTAACACACAGGTTCCCTAACAAACAATAAACCCACATTTTCCTAAAATGAAAGGTTAAAGGTCCCCTAAAGTTAAGAGCAGACCATGGAAATAGCTGGATGACTGACAACGCAGATGTAGAATGTACATGGTAGTTGTCTGTGGATATCAGTCTTTATGGTGTATTTGTGCAGCTTTTTTAAAATGACAATTCTCTTTAGAGACAAACATGGTGGACTGCTCACTATCTGATATTTCTTTTTTTTCACATGCCTCTCTTGATAAACCTGGTAATGCACACACAGTAAATGTTGCTGGCACATGATTATTAGACAGATCTTATTTTAGTATGTGGTGATGCGTCTGATCAAGAGGGTAAATAAAATAGGTAAATTCACCAAAAGAGCTGTTGCACTAGATACATATAGCATAAAGTATGTCATTCTGTCTGCTTGCTGTTGCGGTTTATAACCCCACACCCAGGTGCCTCTCATCTATCAGCAGGCCCAACAACCACATGAGAAACCTTTATAACCTGTCTATCTATCTATAGAACCAGACTAGCGCCATGGTTAAAGTGGAATGTTCCATTGGGCCTGTGTAGTTTGAAACAAGGTATGTGTAAAACGATGGACGTTTCACTAAAGCAACTGGAGAGCATGAGCTAATTTAAATATGAATCTGATCTGACCTGATGCATGGTAAAACATTTGCATTATTGCATTTATAATGAATGAAAACATAATGTGAAGAAGGTCAGATCAGATAAAATAGATGAAAGAAAATGTTTGCACTTTGTTCTTACAAATAGTTGCTTTATACAGGGAATGGTGCTGGTAGAGCATACTGTTTATTGGAAATTTAAGTTTGTTTAAGCCAGAATGAGGATGGATAATTGCTACAGAAATGAATGAGAAGAACATAATGAATTTGGAGCCCAAACGTTACAACTGAATTATTTGTTTTCACTGTTTTATTTGGCTACTTGAGCGGAACTTGTTCATCTGCAGCTTTGGAGAACTAAGAGAATGATAATACCAACCCACCAACATGCTTTCATTTTCAAACATGAAATTTCCTGTTCTTGCCCAAACATGCTCAGACCAAATATGTCATCCAACCAGGAGAGCAGGTTTGCAATGCTGTTGTTGATAAATGTGGTTAATCTGTTCAGTGGCAACTAAAATATTATATAATGCATAGAAAAATGCACTCTATAAAATTATAAAATCTACAAAATGATGTATGCCTTCCAGTGCAGGGATCCAGTGTCAGAGAGGAACTCAGTCTGGAATGAATCTAAAGACACCAGTTTCACCACCAACCATGAGCAGGGTATTAGCCAGGGTTTTGAAATCATCAATTACACTCACTGGATCACATACAGGAGGCTTATTTCTATTGATTGGTGTTTCAACTAAAAAAAAAACTGAAAAACACAAATTTTGAAAAATTCTAATGAGTCACAAATTCTGCTCTCTGTATGGCTCTCCTCTATGTATTCCACCTCTCTGTCCATTTGCTCTCTGTCATTCTCCATTCTTTCCCGTTGGCTGCTTCCCTCTTTACCCATATCTTTGTCATGGGGCTTACGTAAATTGGATTTCTTTGCCAGAAAGGCATCTTGTTCATGTATTTTGTTTTAATCATTTGCATGTCAGCCCTGCTGTGCAGCTTGTTTTCTAAGGGATAGGCAGTGTGAAATTAGTTATTACCAATTAATTGATAGTTTAGGTTATGGCAAGGTATGCAGAGCTATTATATGAATGTGCCTTGCTGAATGAATCGAGGCCATGTCAGGAGAACATTATTATTATTATTATTATTATTATTATTACATTGACACACAGGAGACACATCTGAACTGAATTAAGAATTTACCACAGAGACTTTTTAAACTGCTGATTTTTTATTTTTCAGTGTTTCTTGAGATTAGGGACAAAACAGGTTTAAATTTTGGGTTTAAATGAATGGCTGACTTGACCAGCATGGTTTAAGTAATGAAAATCAAAACATATCAAGCTGTATACTTTCCCAGTAGAGAGGCAATGGAGATAACTTGTAGGATAATAATTCACACGTCAACTGCACAGTTATGCATGCACATACAATATTTATTTATGCTATGCCTCATATTATTATGATTATTAAAAAATAAAAAAATGAGCACAATATAAATACATTTTGAAAACAATCACACATGTTTTGAAGAAGAAGGAATGTTTGGCAAAATGCAATGGCAGACACCAAGAATGTCACAGAACAAGTTTCACCTGTTCTGTGTTATGTGATAAATATTTTGACTTACAGCACAAACTGTACAGTCTTAAAGGGATACATACAAGGCAGTAGTCTCAAGTAGGTATCTCTCAGAACGGTGAGTTTTTCGGTTATTATCTTTTGTAAACAAGCAATGTATCTATAATGTATCCACATTAGCAATACATTACCAATACTGGGTCAGCATTTATTGTAATCTGTGAAATTCTATGTCGCTAACTCGCTAATCACAGGGTGGAATGGTAGAGATTTAATTGAAATGTACACAAGACACACAAAAAGGAAATCTGAGACAATATTGAAATGCTGGCATGTAAACAGTGAATACTATATATCAAATTAACATTTCCACATAATGCAAAGAAAAACAAAAAAGTAGAAACTACCTAGACTCTTCCGTGTTGGCAGCCATCTTTTTAACCTCTGAGTAAAGAATGTCTTCACACTGTGCCTCCTACAACAGAAAATGCAACATTGAGGCTTTGTCTTTATTATTCAGTGATCACAAGGTCCAAACAACAATAATTTATTTTCAACTGAAAATGTTAATTTACATTTTTATAAACGTACAGTGTATAAATGTACAGTGTAATGTTTACAACAAATGCACAGTTTACCACATTATGTCCCTTGACTCATACTGTAGGGTTAGATTTATTAATTAATTGGGTATTAGATCTGATTCTGATTAGTTTGTTGAAAATCTGCTATTTAGCTTTGATCTTAGATCTACAAGTGCTCCAGAGTTCTCGTTACCGGCTAAGAGCGTCTTAACTCATTGAGTGCCATTACGTTTTTCCTTCCCATGCGTTGAGTGGCAAAAACGTAATATTAGCCAACGTTTTTAGCTTTTTTTCAAATTACGAAACTAGACACTCTAACACACCTTATATGTGATTTTGGGAACTCTGTGATGAATGGAAATGAAATATATGACGATCGAAAACTCATGAAAACGCACAATCTGGACATTTTATCATAACTCGATTGCCGCTTTGGGTCAAATCAGTGACGCTTGCACGTCAGCTCAAAACCAGGCCATTTTCGTGGGTCTATCACTAGGTGGCAGTCTCGCCAGCTCTCGCTGATCACTTCCCGGAAAGTTTACAGGCAACACTTCATATTTCATGAAAGACGTTATATATCTCCATTTCTAGAAAAAACAGTGATTTTGATGAAAACTAGCCACTGTTTAGCTTGGGATTTCTCAGGAACAGAGGCGTGTAGAAATACACGGTTTGCACCCACTGAGAGCTTAACGTCTCACCTTTTAAACGAGCCATTGTATGTGTTCATAGCTATAACACAGAATATGCTGTCAACCATCAACAATGGTCTAGATTGCTGGCACTCTAGGACAAAGCTTCAGAAAACCATACCTGTCAACATTTAGCTTTCCAAAAACGGGAGGTTTTTTTTTTTTTTTTTGGAGGGGTGGGTGGGGGTCAGTGTTTATACCGGATCTGTGTTTGCATATTTAATACGTTTCAGCCTACTTCCAAAACTCCAAAGCTGCTTGCTGTCAGATTTGGTTCCGAGGGCACAAGTCAGTGTATCAACAACACTCAATAACAGTTTGTGATGTGTTAATCAATTAAATTCCCAACAATTTCACAACAGCTAGTTCTGGAGTAGGCCATTCAACTAGCCCGCTTGCCTACGACGAGACAAAGGCTGCGCAGTCGGCACCCGCTTCCTTATTTGGGTTTTGGGTTGCCAGGTTTTAGCCTATGACAAAACGGTTGAAATTGAAACTAAGTGATCGTGTATGTGTAGGGTGTATTTCATACACAATCTGGCAACCTGAATGGATCAATGATTTTAAAATGAAGTTTGGCCATGCAAATTACGGGAGTTTTCCGGGAGAAATAACAAAACAGGAGGGTGCTGGGAGATGACCTTGAAATACGGGAGAAACCCGGGAAAAACGGGAGTGTTGACAGGTATGCCGAAAACAGCTTGGCATTCAATGAGTTCACATCAATACGAAAATAGAAACACTTTGACATCTGCATCTGAAAATAGAAACACTTTGACATCTGCATGTAAGCATCCCAAGTAGGTTATATACCACACACAGACATAAATAGGCTAATTGTAATTATTTAAGATTAAATTGTTGCACCATGCAATAATTTTTCGCTGTGTCACTGCAGAACATGTTAAAGATAAGAAAGAAGTCGAGTAAGAAAGTAAGGAAATGTGTAGGCTTATATTTTGATGCAGTAGGCCTGCAGACTAAACCACATGTTCCTTTCTCTGCTTTTACCTCATAGGCCTAATAAAATATATCCCTCACTTAGCAAAGATAATGGCAAACTATTCTGGCAACATCTCGTTTTTCATAACTTGATTGCATTTTTGTCCGCTTTTCATTACATTATTATGACCATTAAATGTAGGCTATAGGCTTACTATTTTGCAGGCTAAAATCTGATTCATCACAGGCAAACACAATAAAGAATGGGAACGTAAATTGGATTATGTATTATAAATTGTAATTCCTCTGTATGTCCTGTTGGTGACCTCAGTGAGAAGTACTGTTAAGACGCTCTTAGCCGGTAACGAGAACTCTGGAGCACTCGTAGATCTACGAGTGTTTTCACGACACTAAGCTACGATGGTTTTGGGAAACAGTCGGCAAATCTTAAGACGTTCGTAAGAGGGACTTTACGACGCTCTAAGGCTTAAGATGCTTTCAGGGAACTGGGCCCAGATAAGTTTCACTCTTGTCTCACCTTGTCTTGTTATCTGGCAATCCTTCTGGTAATAATGTGCTTTCAACATATCCCTGTACCTAATCAGGTTAATAAGCGCCCTAATGTTGAAAAGCAGAATTTAACATCAGTCCAGCAGTCTGAGTCTAACCTAGATAATCGGATTAGACCATTAGGCCTACCATCTCGCCCACTAGCACCATGCTTAAAAGTGACTTTCCGGTAATTTTACTATTTAAAACTGGTCTCTTCTCAAGTTAGAAAGTGTAATAAGACTAATAAAAATAAAACGTGGTGAATCAACGTAGGCTGATTTGAAATGGAACAATACTCTCATTCCGTTTTAATAATCTGCTGCAGCTCAAACTTGTTGCTGGAAGTTACAGCCTACAGGGACTATTGTCAGGTGCTGTGTGATATCATTGTGCTGATTATTACTAGTTTTAAATTGGAAAATCTCAAAAACTGAGCTTTTGATGTTTCCAGCTAACAGCTACTCCCCAACAGATTAACATCAGCTTGATTTATCTTGACTGACCCCAACTAGATCGGCATGTAATCTGGGTGTCGTTAATGACCGACTTAACTTCTCTGAGAATGTCCTCAGTTGCAAAATCAAGTCGGTTTATCCTTTACAACATTAGGAAGATCAAACCTTATCTGACACAAGATTCCACACAACTTCTTGTACAGGCCATGGTTATCTCCAAGCTGGACTATTGTAATTCACTGTTAGCTGGCCTACCTGCTTGTGTAGTAAGATCGTTACAACTGATTCAGAATGCTGCAGCACGCCTGGTCTTCAAAGAGGCCAAAGAGGACACATGCAACTCCTCTCTAGTTACTTTCCACTGGCTCCCTATAGTGGTCAGAATTATATGTAAATCTATCGCTTTGACCTATAGTACATTGACTGAATCTGCTCTCTGCTTAATTCAATGATCAAGATATATATCCTCAACTGCCCACTGCTGTCTTCTGATGAGCGTATGTTGTGTCGACCAGCCATAAAACGCTACAATAGGTCAAATTAATGAGTCTTTTCCTCAGTGGTTCCTTGTTGGTGGAATGAGTTGCCCAGTGCTCTCTGTTCCTGTGATGTTAAATGTAACTTTGTATTGTTGTTATTTGTATGTCGCTTTGGACAAAAGCGTCTGCTATAAATACCATAACCATTGCCCGATGTCCGATTTAATCACATTTTTATCACAAAATAGATTTTTTTCTGCTAAAAGCTGATTTGATACAATTAAATAGGCTATAATAAAGAATGGGAATGTAACATTGCTAAATCTCAGTCAGAACCTCCTGTTAAGAAGCTCTTGTGCAGACCCGGCGGCAGACACAAATTCACAGACGGGCATTACACCTTTCCAGGGGGGGCACGGGAACTTGAATGTCTAGATCTTGCGTTTTCATGAGTTTTCGATCGTCATATATTTCATTTCCATTCATTACAGAGTTCCCAAAATCACATATAAGGTGTTTTAGAGTGTCTAGTTTCGTAATTAAAAAAAAAAAGAAGCTAAAAACGTAATATTACGTTTTTGGCACTCAACGCATGGGAAGGAAAAACGTAGCTAATACTACGTTTTTGGCATTAAATGAGTTAAGAGAGGGGATATGTGTGTTAGAACCCAGATGTGTGTGGAAAAAGTAGACGTGCTGTTGAGACTGGGGCAAGTCATATTCAAAATAATGCAAAAATAAATCCACAGATAAAGCCAATATCCTCGTTCGTTTCCGAACCACTTTCAGATAGTTGACTGATAACTTTTCGTCTGAGAACTTTTTGTCTGACTCCCCCTTTTCTGACAGCGATTTTCTGACAACTCTGATAACTTTTTAACTGAGACCTTTTAGTCTGACTCCTTTTCATCTGATGTCTGAAACCTGACTCTGATAACTTTTTTTATCTGAGACCTTCTAGTCTGACTCCTCTTTTCCTGAGACCTGACTCCTTTTTATCTGATGTCTGAAACCTGACTCTGATAACTTTTTAACTGAGACCTGACTCATCTGATGTCTGAGACATGACCATAAAATTGACAGCGGTTTTCCTGAGACCTGATGCCTTTTCATCTGATTTCTGACACCTGAGTCAGACAGCTGAGGATGTCCTAAAATGTACACCGTACTGCGCCACTAAAACCTCCTCTCCATTTATGTCATAGCTGGGCTTACCTAATGTTCCTGATTGATTAGCTATGGAATAATACAGATTTTACCAGTTTTATTTGCTACTTGCTATATTGACAAACTTATAATATTAGGGTGACCACCCGTCCCGCGTAGCGTAGCGTTTGAAGCCCAATTCATGCGTCCCGCAAATTGAGACTGTGTCATGCATAATCAATGCTTGCTCAAAAAAAAGTTGGTCGCTCTATATCCTGCAGCCGGTTGCACCAGTTGAACGTAAGTTCCATCTTAGCTTAGTTCTAACGTAAACTACGTTGAAGTTTACGAGCTACTCAAATGTATCGGGTTGCACCAAACTGAATAGTTTCAACGTAACACCAGAGATCGGTAGACGGGCTCTGGTAACACAAGTTATGACTTAAACTAGATGTACCGCAGAGCGGTACAAAATATGACCGCCGCCCAGTCCAGCACATTTTTTCCACAAAAAGAAATCACGCTGAAAGGCCTATATGATTCTAACTGTCTCACTAAATTGCATTATCCACACTCAATTCTCACTGGTATCTGCTAGACAACAAGTACCAAAACATGATTAGTTCATAGATTTCAAGTGTAAAATTCATTTTATACAACCCCACCTCCATCTTGCCTGTTTATAATTCTGAGAAATTCTTGATTGTTTGTGTTATGTTTATGTTATGTGTGTGTGTGTGTGTGTGTGTGTGTGTGTGTGTGTGTATGTGTGTGTATGTGTATGTGTGTGTGTGCGTGCGTGCTTGTGTTTGTGCCTGTGACATTACTGTGAATGTATGTGTGTGTATCTGTTTGTGCACATGTGTGCACATGAAATGGGTTAACATGACCCCTGGAGGCAAACATACGGAAAAAAATGGTCATCCTAGGCCCTACAGTTCTCAAGATATTCACAGAGAACTGTGTCTGCCCTACCCTCCTTTCGGGGGGTCCAGTCCAGCGGGGGGGCTACAGATCAAAACGAAAAATGACGGTTCCATGCTATCCATGTGGGGGTACATGCCCACCAAGTTTCGTGTACCCCGGTCTTTCAGTGTCCCGGGAATCCTTGTTGGTGTACGTCACTAAATGTACACATAAATTATTTTATTGTAAGGCCCCCCATGAACGAAAGTACACAAAACTTGGCATGCATTCGGAGGGTGTCATAATGATCCTACACTTTTAATTTCGTGCAGTTTTGACCTTGTCAGCCAGAGATATTGTGATGAAAACACCAAATCTTTTGCTTTTTCATTTTTAACTAGGTGGCGCTATACATGAAATAAGTGGTAATGGAATGGGTTGACATGCCCCCTTAAGACCAACATACATAAAAAAGATGGACCTCCTAGGCCCTACGGTTCTCGAGATATTCACAGAAAACTGTCTCCGGCCACCTACAGGCCAGTTGGTGTATAGTAACATAAATTAATTTATTGTGTGGCCCCCCATGAACGGAATTCCACAAAACTTGGCGTGCATACAGAGGGTGTCATAATGATCATACACTTCCAATTTCGTGCAGTTTTGACTATGTTAGGTCACAGATACCTTCAATTACAACACCTCATTTTTACTTTTTTGTGTTTAACTAGGTGGCGCTATACATGAAATGAGTGGTTATGGAATGGGTTGACATGGCCCCTTGAGATCAACATGCAAAAAAAAAATGGTCCTCCTAAACCCCATGGTTTTCGAGATATTCACAGAAAACTGTGTCTGCCCTACCCTCCTTTCGGGGGTCCAGTCAAGCAGGGGGGTTACAGATCAAAACGAAAAACGATGGTTCCATGCTATCCATGTGGGGTTACATGCCCACCAAGTTTCGTGTACCCCGGTCTTTCAGTGTCCTGGGACTCATTGACGGAAATTTGGGCATGCGAAAAAGGAAAAATAAATAAATAAATAAATAAATAAAATCTGACTAAACCTATATGACCGCCGCTTCGCTGCGCGGCGGTCATAATTACACCCCCCTCTCCCTAGGTGTAAGGTCCGTCGTAGGTGAATTGTTAACATGGTTTTCTCATTTAAATTGTGGGGATGTTAAATTTAACAAAGTATAAGTCGAGAAGAGTTACATACGCGATCGATTCCACACATTTAATTTAGCTACTTGAGCAGTGCTTGAATGATGTTTGTATTCACTGGAAATCATATGGACCTAGCAGTAGCCTACAAATAGGCTACCAAACATCTACCTATTATTAGGCCTACCACACAAAGCATACATTTCATTGCTGTGGATTGATATGTTATCAGAGATTTCATTAGCCATTGGCCTACTTGAAAGAGTGTTAACGTTACCGTTACCTTTACTAACGTTAACGTTATCCACTGCGGTAGCCTACGTTAGGCCAAGTGGAAATATTCCCAAAGCACATAATACAATAAAATAAAGTCTGTTATTTACAAATACAGTGTTATTTTATTCCATACAACAAAGTAATTGCGGAGAAAGTCAAACCTAGATGTGGCTTTATCATACAACATTAGTGAACGTTAGGCTACCCAGAACACTGAACAGTTTTTTCCCCCTGCGCCTGCCTTTACTAACATGCATGTCCACCATCCTTCCTCCCCCTTCTCGTTCCGTGAACTCACTTCAAAAACCTTCTGAGGGTAAGGGCCCTATCATGACAGTCGAAAGCGCATCGTCACTCGTCAAAAGCTTATTCAAATCTAGTAGGATGTCCAGTCCATACTGGGAGAGCAACAAGGTGTTCCCTGGTTTCTTAATCATATGTGGGTGTGTTTAGGGCGTAACAGCATTTTAAAACCAATGAGAATGACATCTGTCATTCCCTTTAACGGCACAAAGAGCAATGTCAAAGAATGTATCTGTATTTTGACAGTCAACGGCGCATTTGAAGGAGGCTGCTTGCAAGACCGTATGGAATAGTCATTCCACTAAACCATGCTTTACTAAAACCTAGCATAGCCTTCACGCATTTGCACTCGTCTATTATTTGAACTCATTGGCAAAGTGAAAAATAACTTCATCATGGTGTCAGTCAACGACAAGACAGTTATATGCAGTAAGTTACTTTCACTGACAATGGGTTACCATCGAAAACATAGGCTGGAAAAAGCAACACTTACCCTAATATTGCTCAAATGACTGAATAAAACAGCATTTACCCTGCAGAGGAGTTGCTTATATCTCGTGACAGTGCGTCTTCAGCTGTGCTCCATACGTGTCTCTCGCCCTAATCACTTTTAACCGTCATTGCAAATGATGGTGAATAACTACTCATCATGAGATGTACAGTATTTCGTAATATCTTTATTCTAATTATGTTTCCTATTGTAATCCATGTAATTTGTAATGTTTTGCTTGGACGTGCGCTGGTGTGCGTTCATAGATGATAGGTGCACCCGCCAATATGACTGTTGACAATGCGCTCTTAAAATAACATATAAACAACTTGCCATAGACTTCTGACCAGGTGTACAATAGCGATTTTTAGACAATGCGCTAAGCCACTCTCTAAGTTGTTAATTGCCACAACGCTTGGGTGCATTGTTTAAAAAATAAACATGCAAAATAAGGAATTAAACTTTGCACCGGGTGGAAAACGAGTTTTACGCCATGCGCCAGGGTGGAAAATACAGCCCTTACTCTTCTGAGAGTACCTCCTCTGCTTTATCTTAACCACTACCTTCTTCCCTATCTGCTCCCTCCCATGACTTTGTTTGAACTGTTTGAACTGTATATTCTGTGGGAGTAGTAGGCTACTTATTCCTGCACTAACAATATCCAGAAACACTTTACTTTAGGTTTATACATAAGAGTGAACATGAGTGAACATGAGTTTATACATATGACATGACACTGCCATAACCCTAACACTAACCCTAACTTGTCAGAAAACCGTGACAAAAACCGAATGACACTTGACAGAAGCATTATGTCATAAACCTTTATGACTTGTTTATAATGTTTATGACACGTGACAGTGCCATGTCACTCTTATGTAGATACCTTCAAGTAAAGTGTAACCCAATATCCTAGTGGCACTGTACCTTTGTTGTACCTTGATTGTTGTAAGTCTCTTTGGATAAACACATCAGCTGTAAATGTATCTGTCAATATCACAAAAGTATCCCTATGCCTATACCTAAAAAGCATGTTAAAAGATAAAGGAACTCGTGTCACAATGCATAATAAATTATAGATTATCTGTGGAAAAGAACTTGATTAACACATTTTATAATAAAATGGCCTAATGGCAAAGTTCATCATATAAACCTTATATTTTTAATGCTACTTGGAAGGGTCCACAATTATCTGTCAAAACACTACAAATATAAAAACAACAACATTAATATTTCAATAGATGTATCATCTAGTATGTGCTTTGTTTGAAATATTTAGATAGTATATTCTTAAAACACATTATTGTGAAATACTGTGATAATTTATGAGATCATATCTCTTATGTCAACAACACCAAAATTCTAATACTCTGTTAATCTATGCACTGTATACTGCATATGCACTAGCTTCTATATTCAAAAACCTGTTACACATGCACTGCAACATATGATAATAGAAGGAACCACATTGCACAACAAACTGACATTGAACATAAACAATGATGCTCACTCCAAAGTGGACACACCCAGTTCACCATTTTATCTTCCCATCTAACGGCTGCCATTCCTGACAATTGTTTGGGGTTTACCCATAAGCTTTCTGCACAGGAGACCGTTTACAGGAAATCAGCTACATTAACTCCTCCTCTTAAAGTGTTTTTCCCTTCAGAGGCCAGAGGGGAATGGTGGGAGGAGACTGTTGGAATAGCATGGTGGTGCACAATGACTGTGCTTACATGGATGTAGGCATCCTGGTTTTAAGGCTTATCCCGATTTAGATTTTTTGATAATAGAAGGAACCACATTGCACAACAAACTGACATTGGACATAAACAATGATGCTCACTCCAAAGTGGACACACCCAGTTCACCATTTTATCTTCCCATCTAACGGCTGCAATTCCTGACAATTGTTTGGGGTTTACCCATAAGCTTTCTGCACAGGAGACCGTTTACAGGAAATCAGCTACATTAACTCCTCCTCTTAAAGTGTTTTTCCCTTCAGAGGCCAGAGGGGAATGGTGGGAGGAGACTGTTGGAATAGCATGGTGGTGCACAATGACTGTGCTTACATGGACGTAGGCATCCTGGTTTTAAGGCTTATCCCGATTTAGATTTTTTTACATGAACACAGAGAAATGATTAATATCCCTGTATACATCATAAATACGGGAAAAAATACAAGTATTACATGATACTACTGTACAAGGCTTATCTGGGGTTCTGAAATCAAGATATGATGTTTACATGCGCAAACACAAAAGATAGAAGATCCAGTATACTTCAAAATCCTGACCAGCATACTGAAGTGCATGTAAACGCAGTCATCGACTTTGATCCTGGTTATGAGGTTTATCCCAGTTTTGATCATATTCAGAATATGCTGTTTACATGAACACAGAGAAACTTGGTTATCCCTGTATCCACAATAAATACTATTATTTCGGTTACCAACAAATGAGTTCTATGTATGTAGCCAACCGCTGCCCGGGATGAGGTGTAACTAGATTTCTGAATCCCAGTCATAACCGGGATACTGAAGTGCATGAAACACAGTCAGTGTTAGAGGAGGAACAGGGCAAACCAAGGATAGCACAGGCAGAAATTCTGAAATAGTATACTTAAAATAGAGGTCAGATTCCCAACAAATCAACAGTAAACTACTGATAACAGTTACGCTGAATAAGAGGAACCTGTTTAGCTACTTCACTCAGTATGGCTTATAACAGTGTAAATAACACTGGTATCTTCAAGGCTAAAATGCAAAACAAGAGAGAAGCCACAGGCCAGTTTGTATGCACAACTTCCCGGTGCAGCAGTCACATGCAAACCTGATATCACAGGGGTCCACGTGTGAATGTGGCATGAGAATTGCAACATTATTCATATCTGACAGTCAGCAATGATGGAAAAGACATAACATAGCAAATCAATCATAGTCTGAGAGTATTCTTACCTTTGCCCTGAACTTTGTTGTTGTATGATTTACATCTATATACTGGGGCTCCTCTTCAGAAGGATCTATATGAGAAGTGAAAATGTTTTTGGATGCACTTACTGTCACTGTGAATTTGACAAGTATATCCATTTTTGAGCATCTCTTACTGCAGACACATGAAAAACATTTCCCTTGACTATACTCATGAACAATACTCACTCTCAGCCTCCAGTTTTCTTTTGAAGCAGAATGGTAACACAACACAGAATGATATCAGAATCAGAATGAGCAGCAATCCAATCAGTAAAGAATGGCTCCTCTTTGACCTGACGGAGTCTGTGAAAGGAGATATAAACATGAGATATAGCATTCCAGCCCAGGTAGCTACCAGCATAACTGTGTAACAGCTTTTTGGAAACGTAAATAAAGGTTTTGAGCAGATATCTCAGTTGTTAATCGCTTGTTCCAGTTTGTAAATAAAGGTGAGCTTAAACAGTTAAGGGAGTACTGAAGCGCTCTGTTCGCGTAGTGTAAAAATAGTTTTAATTAGACTGGTCTAATTGTTTCGAACATACACGCCACTATCACGTCTGTTGTAGCCAGTTCCATTGATTATAGGTGAAGTTAATTGTTGCAGCAGACGCTACGCGAACAGAACGCTTCAGTTAAGTGCCTAGCGTAGCCTCCTTGTAAGAGATCAAAGGCACCTCTGAAATCCTTATCTAATCATGTCAGGTATTTGAGGCCTAATTGAAATATTAAAGTTAATTCCTAACATACACAGCAATACAACAATGCTTTCCTTCATGAGAATATCTAATAGAGCTGTAGTTTCTCTCATTCTCACGTATAATAATCAAATAATCACTGAGCAAATATTCTTGTTGGAGAATAACATGTAATAGTACATAGTTGTACTGGCTATACTGATTTGCTTCAATGAGTTAATCTTTTTCCCACCACTTTAATTGAATTAGCCTCAGTGCTACATATGAATAGAGTAGCTGAGGGAATCATTCACAGGATGAACATTCAAGGTCTAAAAAGCAAAATGAACATGAGGTTGACTTACCTGGGGGGGCAGAACAGGTGGCAGAGATGTTGAGAAAAATTGTCTTGTTGCTAACTGGGTTTGCAGCCACACAGCTGTAGATACTGTCGTCATGGTGTTCAACCTCCAGAGGGATTCTGAGGGTCATGTTGAGATCAGGACTGCTGGTCTGGTTCAACATGTAATTTCCTCTGTACCAGGACAGGGTCACCTCTCTCCCATTCTCCACAGTGCACTCCACTGAACAGCTTGTATTTAGTTTTCTTCTGCTGTGGTAATGTTGTAGGACAGTCGCCTTGGGTTTACCTACATCACCTGTTCAGCACAAATACACAGAACATACAAAAATTATAGATAAAAGTGCCTCAATTGTTTTGACTATGGCCAAACAAGTATACGATAAAATGATAATAAAAAATCTAAAGGGAAACATACAAAATCCTTCATTAAAAAATGTAGGTTGTAACATATGAGGAAAAATATAATCAAGGGTCACTGTATCGAATAATGCAAAGATTTTGCGCTCTGATCACTTTTGAAAGTATTTCATGGATTTTTGGCTGGTGATCACAAAAACAGTATACGAATGTTTAAATAATATACTATTTTTTTTAAATATATATTATTTTGTAGATTTTGTTATTCCCGAATATATTCAATTTAGTTTTATATTTCCCACAATGCAAGCTGTTTTTGTATAACCAAGTACGCTTTGTCACAACTTTTGGGTGTACTCTATTTGAAATGTTTCAGGTAATGAAAATTTAGTGCAGAGATTTCAAATATACACAGGAGAGATGTTAAATTCCTAGTGCTATAGATGGGGGATTTCACACAGCATCGAATCAACAGCCATGTCAAAACAAAATCACTAATAAATCAACCTTAAAAAACAGAACCAACAGAACAGCATTCAAGAGAATTTCACTGGGGTTATCAAGCAGGCACATTCCTTGGGTGTTTCATTGCATTAGGCCCACGACACCTCCAGAAGGCTCAACTGTGGTGTCTGGCATCCCAGACTCATCCCCCTCTGCACTCATGATTATCTGCCAATAAATTGCAAGCACCTGTGGCGGGCATCGACAAATACCAACAAACTCTTCAGTCTATCCTTTTCGTTGCTGTGGCCGTTATGATCCAGCAACATATACAAACAAAACACAACCCCTTGATGAGGGCATCGACAAATACCAGATAATTATTTGGTCATTCTTTGACCCTCTGTTGCTGTGACCCTTTATGATCCGATCAGCAACATAACCACACAAACTACAAGTCCTTGATGCGGGCACCCAGAAATGCCAACAAATATCTACAAATTCTTTAATCATTCCTCTTCGTAGCTGTGGCCATTTATGATCCAATCAGCAACACATCAACACACCAAGCAATAACATAAATTCTTCAGTCATTCCTCTTCATTGATGTGGTCATTTATGATCCATTCAGCAACATACCCAACAAGCCCTTGATAGGGGCACCAACAACTACCACTCTAGAAACACAGTGTCAAGATCAGACAACTCAGACATGACCCCTTGTAGTCTGTGAGCACCTCAGCCACAGCCATTGTCTTGCTTTTTTAGCAGCCAACACTGAAAAAAAACCACTGTATTTACTTGATTTTATTGTGTACATTGGTGGCACATGAATGGAATGTCTAGAATTAGTCCTGTATTTCTCTTTCGGTTTACAAAAATGATCCATGCCATGGGTACCCAATTTGATCAAGTAATTCCAATGAAATTGTTTAAATTAAGTTTACATAAAATATTCATGTAATTCCAACGTCATTGTGTTATACAGTTGGACGCATGTACTGAGAGTAGGATGTACCTAGTATTGCCACATCAATGTTAAAGGAAGATAGGTATCTTAAAATGAAACATGCTGCAATTCAGAAGCATTCATTGAGGTTGAAAACATGTGCCATAGAACCACTGATACTTTGCATATGGTCAATACCTAACGCAGTCATGGTGGGAGTATGCATGGTTCATCTCAAAGTATATAATGGTCACTAAGCGTAACCCTCAAAAAAAAGACCCATGGCAACACAGTTAGCTGAGTGATTCTCTCATCATTCTTGCAAAGGCTCATAGGAACACAATGAAATATTGACACCAAGGCATACATTTGCCTTACTGGTTCAGTACTTAGATGCTATACATTGATCTTACATGATTCTGTTGGATAAATTCATTGCTGTGGCAAAATATGTCAGTTCAACGTAATAACATTGTGTTTGAAAGAAAAACATGAGCTTGTCTAATTTCATGTTTTGTGGTTTAGTAACTGTGACAAACCTTCTTTTCCTTTCTTCCCAGTATTCGCTTACCTTACGTGATTCAATTAGAAAATGGATTGCTCGATTGTAATGACTATTTGAACACAATAAGGTTGTGTTTCATTCGAAACTAGACTGTTTTATGTAATTGTAACATAATATAATTTGATAAATTGGACAGCCCTGACTTTTCCTTTTTTTCCTGTGTACGATGACAGCTCCTTTCAGTGACCATCCTCAAAAAAAAACCCCAAAATCTATCAGCTGTGGCTGACTTCTTCCATTCAAAAGTTTCCTCACTCACATCTTGAAAGGGAATATTTAGCTCGATAATACCATGCGCTCACTCTGAATAAAGCAGTCATAAAAATGCACTGTGGAACGTAGTTGCCTCCCAAAAATTCACCAGGACTTTTCAATCCCGTGCTTTGCCCATTTCTTGTATTGCTTGTATTTGCCCCGATGTCCACTTTTCTGCCCCTCCCACACAAACAAAATTCTACAGTCCCCTTCATGTGCCAGATTAATATAATTAATAGAATTAATCTCAACTCTCTTGTTCTCAAGCAAACTCTCCAGTAATTTTAAAACCTGAATATGTCTTCAGTTGTAGCGACCTTGGGTCACCCGAGTTTTACAACCTTTACAAGTCTTACAAGTAAATAGTAAAAAAGCTATACAACTCATCTGGCCCTATGTGAAAAAGTAATTGCTGCCTCCATTTTTAAGTAAACAAATAAACCAAATTTAACTAAACTGCCATTGAATCCAAACATGATTAAACAGATCTGGCAATGTGAAGTATGCTATAGGTCTCAGAATCAGTACATGATGGAGGGATTTCTAAATAAACTCAAAAACAGATAAGAAATAGTAATTGAAAACTATTGGCCTGCAAGGGTTAAAAAGTTATTGCTTAGGCACTGGGGCTCCAGCAAACCACGTAAAGAGGTATTGTCTACAAATGGAGAAAAATGGGGAAATTGTGAACCTTTCCAGGAGTGTCTGGCCCACCAAAAGAGCACATATGACTTATCTTGGAGATGACAAATGAACTCAGCAGACATCTAAAGAACTACAGGCCTCACTCTCAAAAGTCAGTGTTGACTCTACAGTAAGAAAGACACTGGGCAGAAATGACATCCATGGGACAATTGTAAGGTGCAAACTACTGGTCTCCTTACCAAAAACAGCACAAAAGCAAGACCTAAACCGTGGCAAGACCTAAAACCATCTAGTGCAGGGGTCTCCAACACCGTGCCCGCGGGTACAGGTAGCCCAAGGGACGCCTATGAGGCGCCCGCAGCGCACTTTCTAAAAATAGCCAACAAGTCACCTGCATATCACGCTCTAAAACAGTGGTCCCCAAACTACGGCCCGCAGGCCGGATACTCATTTTAGGTGCCCACCCCAAAACATGTCCACTGGTGGTTGTTTTGGCGCTGTTTCGCGTTTGCCATCGAAAACGGAATGAAATGTATAGTAGGCCTACCTTCAAACAATGTAAGAGGCCTCTGCTGACTGCATCAGTGCTCAAAGTATTCTAAAAATGTATCAATTAATTGTTAATAACTAACTAACTTCTATTCAAGTCATAATTCTGGAACTTTCTGGTATAATTATTTATATTTTTTATTCACTCGTTCAAATGTTCATACAGAGTTCACAAAGTTCTCATCAGGTGAGTGAAAGTTAGAATGGTGGTCATTTCAGATGTTTCTGCCACCACTTCATAAAACTCATAGTTTGAGAACTTTAAATTATTTGTAGGATATTGCTTGTTCACAACTTGAGCTGTGTATGCAAAGTTCAGAGTTCAAAATATACTTTTGGGACTCCCTGCTTATAGTTTTGAGAATGCTATTATTAGTATTATTGGGGGCCAAGCAGCGAAGCTGCGAAGGCACCCATTGAGTTACTAGCTTTTCCTATTATTACACTTCTGCCATTGGAGTCTATGGCAGCCCATAGAACGCCTGGCTAAAAAGTGCCGATTTGGCAGAAAGTTTCGGGACACTCCACTGACCACTCACACTCATTTATGGACCTCTAAACCCAGCCATCTAGCGCCACCAACAGGTCAAAATCTGGCCGAAAATTGAACCGCTGGGTCTAAAGTTATGAAATTTGGCACATTGATTCAACACTGTCCCATCATCACTCTCACCAATTTCCAGAACTCTATGCCCAACACTCTAGCGCCACCAATGGGTCGAACCTGGATTGCATTCACGCATGTGACCATTGAACGGTGCGTCCGATTTTCACATATCAGGCACCGTTGGAATCCCTGGGCCGACCTAAGTTCAATGACCCCTATTACGCCACTTTCCGCCATATTGGACCTCCGCCATATTGGATTTAGTCCAAACTTTACGAAAAGTTTCAGCGGTCAGAAATTTCATCCGATTTTCACGGAACTTGGCGGAGCCACACAAAAGATACTTGTCAGATTTTCAATTTCATTTTTGTTTGCCCGTGACAGCCAATCAAATACGGTGACGAAGCCGCCAAACAGGAAGTGGACTAACATCTCCGTGACGCTTTGAGTTAACATAACAAAACTCGATACCATTAGTTAGGACACTGTCCCAATCACTCACAGCAATTTTTATGCATATATATTGAACGCTCTGGCGCCACCACCAGTTCAATGCTGGACATGCGTTCATGCGCGTTGGTGGAGATGATCTTCTGACCGAGCCACACAAACGATACTTGTCAATTTTTTTAATTTCAAGTTTATTTGCCCGTGATAGCCAATCACACATGGCTATGATGCCACCTAACAGGAAGTGGGCTAACATCTCAGCTACGCTTTAATGTATGAAGTCCAAACTTGGTACAGGGACTTGGTATCTGATTGTGAGGACGCACTAGGAAATTGGCATCATTTGGCCTCTATAGGGGGCGCTGCAATACAGGAAGTGAGCATGTATCTCAGCAACGCTTTGATGTACAAAGTCCAAACTTGGTATAAGGACCTGTTACCATATTGTGATGACGCACTAGGAAATTGGCATCATTTGGCCTCTATATCTCAGCAACACTTTGATGTATGAAGTCCAGACTTGGTACAGGGACTTGGTATCTGATTGTGATGACTCAATAGGAAATTGGCATCATTTGGCCTCTTTAGGGGGCACTAAAGTCCAAATTTAATACAGAGACAAAGTAGCTGATTGTGAGGACATGCAAGGAAAGTGGTCTCATTTGGCCTCTAGGGGTGCTGTAATACACAAATTGAGCTCACATCTCAGCAACTCTTTGGTGTATGAAGTCCAGGGACATGGTAGCTGATTGTGAGACCGCACAAGGACATTGGTGTAATTTTTGCCTCTAGGGGCACTATAACAAAGTAAATGAGCTTATTTCTCAGCCGTTCTTTATCCAATTGCAATCAAACTTGCTGTTAGTGCTTGCTCATGCAATGGCAACACCATTCCTGCTATAGCGCACTGCTTGGCCCCCACATTGCTGCTTGCAGCTATATTTTCATTTGAGCTACATTTTACACTGATATGGCATGATGACAATATAAACACAGATAACAATGGTATTAAATTGCAATAGCCTATAGATTAAATGTAATGGAATATTCAACTAAGGTAGACTGCCTTTGTTCACAGCGCTAAGCTATTTATGGTTACTGATATACTCCGAGTCTCTGGCCCTCTCTTAGAGCCAGGCATAGTGAGCTGGCCCTCGGAAGAAAACATTTGGGGACCACTGCTCTAAAACATCCTCCATTGTGAAATTTTTAATAGATATTTAATTGTAGGCCATACATCTGTAGCATTAACTTGATATTGGCGATGATACCTTACAAATTGTAGCTGGGTTAAATTTTAGTCTTTGGCTCCGAATCCCTTCCCCATTCATTCGTGTTCGTCCCATACGGTTCGTGCATGATTGTTCAAGGACTGAAAAACAAATGCTTTAGCTCACGGGCCCTTTCACCTCCGTAGCCTACTGGCGTTAGCCTAGAAACCTAGACGCACCCTAGCGGCAGCAAATTACATGTTAATGTGGGTCTGGCTCGTCAGGCTATACTGGTGTAGCAATAGTGCTGAATATCTTGTGGCATGCATGCAATGCAATAGCACTGTGCATTACCTGGCGAAAAACAACACCTTTTTGTCAGATCATGAAGAGATTTCAGATGTGCAATAACTATAAAAGGTGTCTTCACAAGTTAGGGTGGTGTTGGTGATTGCTATTGAAATGCTACAACTGAATTGTTTACTGGAATCATAACTTAAACAGGTTTTTTGGTTTAAAAAAATTTGATTAGATTCCCCATGGAAACTTTGAAATGAACAAAAATGTTGGTAGTGTTGCATATTGATATTGAAGGATTGAAGAATCAGTTGCTTAATATATCAAGGCTTATAGGCCTACATAATATTGATAATTTAAATTAAAAAATCACATAGGCCTATTATTTAGGAGGATTACCCTAGCAAAAAAGGGGTGAGGGTCTATTTGTTTCAAATGAGTAGTAATTGCTGCCTCCATTTTTAAGTAAACAAATAAACCAAATTTAACTAAACTACTATTGAATCCAAACATGATTTAAACAGATCATGTTGTTAGAAGCATGAACAGAACATGTTGTTACAGTTAGAAGCCTAACTGTAGCCTACTCTTGATGTAAATTGTTAAAGTTAATCTTGAGCTCCACACATCCATTGTGCAAAATGAGGTCAACCTGCGAGCAAATAATGAAAACAAGTGCTATTAGCCTACTAATAACTGAAATGCATAATATTGATTAATATTGCTTTAACATTTAGGTTTCCATCTCCCTAATGCCCCTGTCCCTATAATGATTTAGATAGGTCTACCTACCATAAACGAAAATATAGAATGTCTCATGTGATTCCTGTAGGCCTATCTGTCGTATTAGAAGTTGATATACACCAGAATCCGTGAAGGTAATATCCTTGATGGTAAGAGATCCAGTCTGTCTGTCCAGGTGCAATCTTTTTCCAAACAATTCAGTAGGGGTTATTTCCACTTCGTCCTTATACAGCTGGGCCATAGCAAACGATGATTCTTTATCAAAAGTAGTGAAACTCCACAGTATCATAATGTTCGAACGTCTGTCAATACCAGTTGGGAGAGTACAATTTTCTCCTCTCCTCACTGTGATGTTTTGCATGGTGTCTTTAGTATCTGCTGGGATTAAAAAAATAACATTGTTTACAGCCTTCTTAAAAATGTAGGCTATTAAATACAATAAATTGCGCAGGCTGGTTTTAAATTAGCTTGCGGTTTTATTGGGAATTAGGCTATAGGCTACCAACAAAGAGTTCTCTCGTCAAAAGTCTTGGGAAGTTATTGTAGGCTACTTACCACAAAGGACGTAAAAAAAATGATTGAGCCACCACAATCCAGTCAGAAAGTTCGTAATGATCAAAAATGGGCCCATCGGTCAAGGAATTAAACAGTAGACTAGCCTAGGCTAGCGGAGTGGTTATCGATAGATGGAAATTCGCTCTCGGGCTGTCACATTTGAGTCTGATTAGGCCTACAGTAATCTTTAAAATGGCATGACATCGCAACGTATGGAGAAGCCCCCAGCGGAGTAGCCTACTTATTCGGCGCATAGGCCACCGGGGGCGCTAAAGTGATGGAGGAAATGATGCACTCAATAGGCTTGTTCGACTTGATGCAGGTATGACTTGATGTGATGCATGTTGGGTTGAACACAATGCATACTGGAATGGACGCAATGCTTACTGGTTAGAAACATAGACAGTAAAAGAAATGGACGAACAGACTCCGTCGTTTTCAATGGGAATTAAGGCACTGAAGGTTTTTTCAGTTGGCTTCCCATCATACTGCGCAGACTCGCACTTAACTTTGTGATGTTTGCCATCAAACTGAATCTTGTAACTTGTCTGATAGATGGTTCACACAGAAATTCTTCTCACACTTCCTTCGCTTTCAAAGTCATCAAAGTTAAACATTTATTTATGTATTATTATTAATATCATCCTCACAAGTGATATAAAGTCGTATTCATGTTGAAACTACCAGACATGATCATCTTCAAACACAGTCATAGTAAAACAAAACAAAAAAGTTATAGCGTAATCTTCTTTCTACTTTTCTGACCTACTGTCAATCCATTGAAAGCCTCTGAAATGATTAACGTTTGTGCAGTTTTTTATTAGGTTTACTTGCCTCTATAATGCTTTACCTTAACATACAATGGTATTGTAGGCTACATAGATTTGTTCATAAGTTTCCGTGCTGGCTGGACTTAGCTTCTTATTCAAACAATATGGTTATCTCCCTAATGTGTGACAGAAAGACGCAGGTGTAATGGAGGCAGACTGAGATAGTGTGCTAGTTGCCTGTGTAAATTCTCACAGCCCTAACCTTAAGAACGCTTCTAACCACTGAGTTGGAAGCTTGGGCTTTTAGCTCAGTGGTTAGAGCGTTCGTCTCCCATGCCGGTGTGTGTGTCAAGGTGGCGGGTTCGAGGCCCGTGAGCGGTGAACGAACCGACCTTGTGACACAGGCATAATTGCGTCAAATTACGCCAAAAGTTAGCTTCCCTACAACCGGACATGCTAACTATTATTCTTACGGGAACCCAGCGTTACATACGAGGTAGTTGAGCCTGTTTTGCCTTCTATTGTTTATAGCTAATACAGAAACTACAATGTCGGCACAGGATATATGTTACATGAAGTTATGGGATTTCAAAAAAATACTAAATGAATGGGCGTTCTATGGGGTTAGCAGAGAGGTGATAACCACAGCTCCATGGGTGGTTCAACTTCCGGGAATTCGCCTGCCCCCTTGGTTAGAAATCCTGTCCGACTTCTGTCAGCCAGGGAGGGACTTACCACCGTGTCGCCATGTCACATGATCTTAAAATATCGCGGAGTCTTAGCCTGCAGACAGATCTTGCAGTTGCCTTTCACGGTCATGAACTGGAACCCCCCCCATGACGTCAGTTCAAAGATGTGTTAGGGCCATTTGGGAGGAATCTCCTCATGACGATTTTGACGGGTGTCTCATGCTGCTTCCTTATGTTGGAATATGCAAAAATGAACTGAAATCGAAGGGATACCTTCTTATATGTGATTTCTGCAACAATGGTAGGCTAGCCTACTGAAATGGATATTCTGTTATTTTCTGCTGTTGGCTAAATAAATACACACATATAGGGAAAACACTTGATATTGAATTTATGTGCTACAATGCAGGCCTGTTAACTGTATGACAGCAGTGGTTTATTTAAACTACATCATAAGAATTTATTTTGTCAGTCATCATGCTCATTTTAATTAGTAAGAATGAAAGTTATGCTGTATTTATTGCAATCAAAATTCCGCGATGTCTCCCGCGAGTCACGTCAGGCAGACTGTAGCCTGCCTGTCCGGGATGAGCTGCCCTCTGTTGTAGCTCCTCCCGGCTAGCCTCTGAAGATCACGTTTACGTAGAAAGCCAGACAAAGTCAGACGCAGTTGATCTTGAACAAGCCTAATTATCTATTTGTCCATCTGCCCTTTCTTCCATCCTTCCTCTTGTCCTAACCCATCCTTCTAATTCATTTTGTGAAGGAAATGAGGAAGGAATGTAAGGACGATGGAGGAATCAAGGAGAGACAGATACGAGATGAGATGCCCAACTCACCCACACATCACTTTTAAGAGGTCGTCAATTACTAGAAGCACTTCTTAGGCTAGAATAAACAGACCATTATTACACACAAATTGCAGAGAATATGAACTTAAACCAAAGCCTAAAAATATCATATGAACATGGAGTAGACTATCTATTCCCACTTATTGACCCTGATAATGAAGCTAAATAGTTCTCGAGACATGAATGAATACAGTATGTCTAGGCTACTTATTATAGGCTACAATATGGAATGATCACACCTTTTAAACTCTCGCGGTGACGACAAAATCAGTTTTGCTCTACCAGAGCCCCTCTACGGAAAGCCTTGGCACTTCCTATTAAAGAAGCACTATTCAACAATTTTTGCAAAAATGACCTTAACTAGATGTACCGCATAGCGGTACAAAATATGACCGCCGCTCAGTCCTCTACATCCGTTCCGCGAAAATAAATCACACTTCAATTTGTCTCCATATTTTTACTCTTGAAACTTTTGTGTATGCTTGTTTGGCATGCCTGAGTCTGTGTGTGCGGCTGCACAGAAAGTAGCCTACTAGGCTATGCTGGCGACACAAATAAAATCTCCTTTGGAAACCAATGGCTTACGCCTTACAGTATCAAGCGGACTTAAACTGCCATATCGTGGCGAAAAGTTGTGATAAAATTCACGCAGCTCCATGAGTCAAGGAAAGCGCGAAGGAGGTAGCCACTTCTAAATGGGACCCACTACACAGTAGCTTAAGGTGTGTTGCTAAAGCAGCCATAATGAAATGAAGGTGTCATTGTTTGGATACTTCACACACACGTGCTTTTTAATTTCACAGACTACAACTACCAAGCTGGAATCAAAGCACATCGATTCCCCTCTCACACCCTGCATGCACTTAAAACAAAATAAACAGGTGTCTCAGTCTCACGCATGTATAGGCAAAACTGTATCAGACCGGTGTAACGTTGGTAAATCTTCCATTGCACAGAATGATTTTTGTAGCACGTGCAACAAATGACAGTTGAAAGATACAATTACAGTGCTGCTATCAATTTGCTTGGTATAACCGCATTTATAGTTTTCTACAAATGCAATCAATCAAATTGGCCTCCATCACTCAACCAACGCTAACGGTAACATTACCTAGGTCCTTATTGATATTATAAGATTAACGTACCTGCAGTAAAAACCAAGCATGTCCGATAAACATCCTCAGATTTATTTCGGCTTCAAGAAGAAATGGGAATTACATTTCATGTGAACATCGTCCTATCCTTATTAGACGTTCTCTGCGGTAAACTACAGTCCTGTAGGAAGCGTCCATTGTTTTTCCAACCTACTTTTAACTTCCAACAAAATTACGTCTCACTGCAACGATGCGCCATCCAGTGGACAAACGACTACTTATCGCCAATACTGGAAATGCAGCCATGATGATGATGATGAATATTTGGCTTTCTTTTAATCCTACTGAATTTGTAATTATGTATCGGCCGTTCTAATACCGATAGTATGTGGGTGCCTGTGTGTGTGTGCATGTGTATATGTGTGCACCGCCATCTACAGGCCAATGAGTGTACAGTCACTAAATGTACACATAACCTAATTTTTTTTAGACCCCCCCCCCCCCCCCCATGGATGAAATTCTACGAAACGTGGCATACCCCCAGAGAATGCCAGGTCAATCATACACATAAAATTTGGTGCAGTTCTGAACATCTTAACTGAAGATAGGGGCGATTAAAGCAGAATAATATTGCATTTTCATTTTTTACCGGGGGGGGGGGTTCAAATCACAAATGAGTGAAAAAAAAAAAAAACTTTGACAATCCCTATATGACCGCTTCGCTAGCGGCGGTCATAATTATGCAGGTTGAGAGTCGTTTTTATGGTTCTACAACACTTTTTGGGTCGTTTGGTGGGTGCTTCGTCTCCCCCTATCGCTTCTCCGTGGAAAAACCGAATATGCAACTTTCTGGACCCGGTCCGGGTAAATCCTAGCCTGGCCTTGCCTTCCTACGTAATTCCGCTCAATTTTAATCTCCCTCCATGACTCTGTCTGGGATTCCGGCCATTGGCCTCGCTCGCAACGAACAATTCGACCCCGAGCCAATCAGCGAGCAGGAGGCGGGAGTTGTGAGAGACGACGTCGAGATTCTGCGCTGTGTTTGAATTGTAGTCCTCGAGGAGGTGGCAATGGCGGAAGTTAATAAAGCAATTCAGTCCGTGCTGGCTACGCTTCCAAATATTCAGGAATTGAAGCCGAACAAAAGGAGCATTTAACACATTTTATTTTGGGCAAAGATGTCGTGGCCCTACTCCCTACGGGGTTTGGGAAAAGTTCGATTTTTCAGTTGGCTCCGCTAATCGCAAAGGAGCTAAAGAAGCTAGCTAAAGAAGCTAACCCCATTGTTGTTGTGGTGTCCCCTCTTTTGGCCTTGATGGAGGATCAAGTTAAGCAAGCTGAAAAATTAGGAGTCAGTGCTGGGCAGACGATCGTGATATTAAAAACAAAGCCACCTTTGTTCATACCCAATAGCGTAGTAGACTAACGTGGTCATTTGTCATTCTTTTAACTTTTCAATGCTCTGTCTTGGTGGTGAATGGTTGTTGTATACAGCGCACGCAATTTCCGGTGAGCGTCGTAGCGTAGCTTACCTTGAAAATGTAGTCAGATTGATGGATCTGCGAGTGCATCTTGGGGACCAACAGAACAGTGTTGCCCTTTTTAAAGGGAAAATAAAAAACATGTTTTCAGACCTTCTTTTCGTTTCAACGATCTGGATTTGAGGATCATGTTTGAACCCTTACTCCGTTTAAGTTCAGGACCTAATTACTCGTCATGTCTGAAAACAGCTAAATATAGCTTGAGAGCATCTTGTTCATCACTCATTTGGAATCAGGACCTCCACTGCTAAGTAAGCTACAAGGCTTCATCTTGTAAACATCTACAATTACTAGCGAGTACCTATTAGTTTTCAGGATTCCCTTATTCGGGGACAGTAGTAACATTTGCTCTTAGAGTTACGTTTGCCTCTACCAGCTAGCAAGTTCTGAATCGGACTCCCTTAGTGTTAAAGCAACACCAAAGAGTTTTTTCTACCTTAAAATAATGTTTCCAAAATTGTTTCAGTGGTTCATCAACTTGTAACAGGGTGAACGGCACTTCTGCATTCGCTTCGCGCCCCTCTATCGGCTATAACTGCACTATGTAAGTTTGCCAGATCGGGTAGCGGATCTGTAGTTGCATCTGATGTCGCAATACATCGTACTTTCATAAAATCATGCAACATATTCTACCTTGTCTGTGGACATTGTTATTTCCAAAGCCAGTGCTGGATAAACAAATAGTGCGTGCGACAGAGGAAAAGTTATTTGGTGTTGCTTTAATTAATGGCGTAGCCTACAACGTGAACTAAGTTCCTATGGCACACCAGCACACCAGATCCACCCCTTTAACACATTGGGCTGCTGCAGGAGCATGCTCATTAGGGCTGTAACAATATGTGTTTCAAAACCAAAATTGCGACACTCATCCACAAACTTGTGTTCTGGTGTGAGAAGGAAGAATCATGACACGACCCTTCCAGTGTTTCCCGCAGCGCTTGCAGCTAAGACAGCCGCCTAAGCAACACACGTCTCCCGCAATCTAGTGCATATGACTCTAAACAAGATGGTGCTCCTAGTTCATCATCATTCATTATGCCGCTAGCATAGCAGGCCATCTCAACCCATCCCATAACCACTCATTTACGGTATAGCGCCACATAGTTAAAAATGAAAAAGCAAAACTGCTAAAAAAAAAGCAAAACGGCTCAGTAATCGCAGGTATCTTTGGCTGACATGCTCAGAACTGCATGAAATGTGACCTGTAGGATCACCATGACACCCTCTGAATGCATGCAAAGTTTCATGGAATTCTGTTCATGGGGGGCCATATCAGCAACACACACGCACACACACATAAACACACACGCATGCGCTCATGCACGCATACACACAGTACACATGCACGCACACACAGCCATCCACATGCACAGGCATGAACACACTCACACGCACGCAAACACACACACACATAAACATGCCCACATACATACACACACACATGCAGGCAAGCAGGCACACACACACAGATAAACACACATACACAGATAAACAGACACACACACACACCATTACCCCCATCACAAGCGAACACACACACAGAAGCACACATACAGTATACACAAAAACAAACACAAAATATGCACACACCATTTACATACACAAAAGTTGCAAGGGGATGGAGTAGGAGATGGAGACAAATTGACAGGCGTGATTTAATTTTGCATTGTGAATGTGCAGGTCTGAGCGGCGGTCATATTTTAGGTTCAAGAAATTATTAGCATGCCAGCCATGGTATTTTACACACCAACACAAGTTACTGTAACTTCACAGCAAGTTTATAACCAGCCTTCTCGAGCCTACGCAACCTCATCATACGTGAACTAGCTGTTTATACCAGGTCCAAGTCTTTTTACCTCATGATTTATTTTCAGTGTTAACAGTTCATTTTCTAGCACAGATCAGCAGGAAAACGCCCACTTCAGCTTCCATTAATCCTTTGCTTAACTTATTCTGCTGTAGATTGTTAGCTTATAGCTAATTATTGCCCACCTGCGACTGATATCTACCAGAGAATGTCTAGGCTCTGTACACACACCACCAGAGCCGCCGTTTGTTTGTGGAAGAAAAGGAGGAGCTTGAGGAAAATTGGAAAATTTCATTGGTTTTTAGATTATTGTGATTGACAGACAGGTTCATTGATTTGAGGCCTGCTGGAGGAGCATGGCTGAGTTTCTCCCCTTGTGTTTGTATCCGCCTTTGTGTAGCCTGTGGCATTGGGACATTATGCATTTCTCTACAAGGACGCTTGCGCTGTCCCAACGTAAAGAAGAGTAGGCCTACCGTGCAGAGTGCCAGCACGCCACAGGTATGTTGACCACTCTGAGGCTCCTGCCAAGCTGATACACACACACATTCACACATGGTTAGGACCTACTACCAAGTTCTGCATCACACATAGGACGTGTAGGTAGCAGTTAGGTTCCTTGAATGTCTGTTTGATGTTGCATTGCGGAAGGCTTTTAGTTTAGTAACGCCTTAGATGAAGTAGCGCTTGTGGCCTTCCTGCATCTTAACAGCTGTCCCCACAATTTGCCAATCAGCCAATTACCTTGGCTGCTTTTCATTCTTATGACGAGTCACACTTAGTTTCGGGGCCTATCTGAAAGGAATTACTCTGTCAAAACAGGTACACCGGGGTTTCAGAGGCCATCAGCAGTGCCTCCTGTTCTGGTGATAGAGCAGCTCCTTTTTCTGTGAAGTGTCACTCAACGTGTGCTATTGCAATCTCTTGGGCAGCAATGAAAGGGAACTCTGGCCAATATCTGTTCTGTGGCTACTTGGTCATTGCCATGTACGTTTTCTAGGTTTTACAGTTTGAATGTGGTGTCGCTTCCTCCAATCTCTGCAGCCGTTCTCCCTAGAGATGTCTAAGTCTGCTTTGTATAAACCTGTGTGTTGCTAAATAAAAATGTTGAATTCAGCTGGAATCACTGAAGTGTTTTATTCCTCATGACTTGGTGGTAGGCTATAAGTCTTCCACTCTGTTTCCGCCAGTCTGGACGCAAGATAGAAAAAAAGAGGCTCAAAATAGAAAAGAAACGGGGAAAAGGAAATAGCGTGTAAAGGGATACAACATAAATTGTCTATATGGATGATGAAAGACTGCAGGTAGGATGTAATGTAAAGTGTGGCGCCACTCCCACTATGTGCATTACCCTATGTGTAGGGCACCAAAATTTTGCCAATAAGTAACGTTCAAGTTTATCAGCCCTGGATCTCACATACAACTTAGAAGATTAATGCAAACAACGCAGAATCTGTTTATATCCTTTAACTTCGCTGCACCTCAGTTCCTGCATCCAACAGCGGGCTACTCCATAGGCCTTCTGAGAAGATTTGGGATATTTTAGGTGAGCGAGGCATTGTCATTAACAGAGGTATGTTGAGGTAAGAACTCCATCTCGTTCTGGCGAGTCAAAAATGTCCTCCTGTTGATGGGCCTGCACCTGCAGCGCCTGCTCGACCAGAACAGGCTGGTATAAGACAGCGAAATATTCTTCTCCATCGGTTAAAAACCTCACTTTAAAAAAACGGTCACAACTGCACTAGCGACTATCAAAAATAGTCTATTAATATTTCAGAGATAAGAAAACACACACAAACATGTTATTAAAAATACTTGTACAATACATTAATCTCGTGTCACAACACCTGCTTATCATTTCACAGGTCTGTTCTGTCTCTGGGAAACAATAATTCATCTGATCTGAAAAACATTTCAGTTTGCTTTGTTGGTGAATGGTCATGCACTTCACAGAATCAAAGAAGAAGCAGTCATGCCTCAATGCCCACCTGGACACCTTCTATTATTATCTTATTTTCCCCTCTTCAAATATATGGTTACTGCCACAATTGCATTTGTAACACAAAGGCTGAATTCTACTAAAAGATACCGCAGAATGGGCATTGAAATATCTGAAAGACGAAATATACTTACCGGTACATCACGAGTTCTTTTCAATTAAATGCAAACTCCTGCATTTTACAATGTGCTTGTATTGCCAAGCTGTGTTAAATGACATGAAAACTTCCAGTCTATTGCACTTCATACGTTATCTGAACCTTTCAGTTTAGCAGTACATACAAATCAGTCAAAGCATCATTAACATGTTACAGAAAAAACCTTCGCATGATTTATTCAGACAGTTCATCAGACACTGTTGACAAACCTTTTTGATTCTTATAAGAACAAACTGCAGGGATGTCAAGTTGAGTGGTGTAATTGCTGGTAGGATTAGCAGACACACATCTGTAGGTGACAGTGTCCTCCTGGTCATCTATATCCAGAGGGACGGTTAGGGTGATGTTGGCATCAGGACTGCTTGTTTGATTAATAATTGCATCCCCTCTGAACCAGGGCAAGTTGTGTATCCTCTGCTCATTAGAAAGTTTCAACAAAACCCTACTAAGTATTTATTCAGTAGGCTACACACAGTTTATAAAGGTTATTATGATAGCGCATGCTTTAGGATGCTTCATGATAGGCTACCTCAAAGTAGGCTAAATGTTGTCTTGTCTCTAAAATCTGCTTTTAATTTGTCAGTAAAATTAAGATTCCATTTTAGTTATAAAGAAAAACATAATACATAAAATAAGATTTTATATATTATAACATTGCTTACCATAATAAATTAAAAGAATGAACAGTCTCACAATGTGAGATCACAAAATCACAATCGATTGTAGTCCTTTCAGCAAAGCCATTTGTTTTTGTCTTGTCTTCATTGTTCCACTGGCTATGAGTTCCACCCCCTTTTTGGTTTTCAAAAATTACACAGTGCAGTAGCAACCCAGAAGAGGGCACCAGAGATAATGACCATGGAGCTCGCCTACAACAGAGTAGCGTTTTATAGAAGGTTTCAGGTTTCTATCTTTTTATTGCCAGAGTACTAAGCAGTGCCAGCCCCTGCTATAACCTCTCTTTGGATGTTGCCATTGCCATATTGGTGTTTGCTCATGGTGAGTCAACTGAATAGGGACATGAATGCCATCGGCTGTTTCCAGCTGGTGTGTTTGCATGTAAGAACATGTGACCTGGGAGTGGCATATCAAGTTCCTTAAACCGACTAAAATGGTGTTTAAAGGACCAGTATGTAGGAAATACATGGAAAATAAATTGTAACCATTCCAAAAATTATCAACATACAGTATGTCGTCAGAGAGTAAGGAAACACGATGAATTGAAGTAATGGCTTATTTAAAAACATTACTATAACCCGTAAAACCCGTAAAAAATATGAGTTACGGGGCGGAATCTCTTGGAATTTTAGTTTATGTTTTGAACAATTTAATTCTAGAATAGCGTATTAATAATAAATGGGCTGGTGCATTCTCTTATTTGGGTTGCCAGATTAGCAAAGGCCAACTCATGAACGAGTAGCCTACGAGACTACGAGGCAGTCAGAGGAGATGGCATAATCGCCACCAAAATCTCCAAAATATTGTTTTGGAGAAACATAAAACATAAACATAACATAAAACAATATAAAACAAGAAACCAATTAAGTGGACATCGGAGGAGCCTTCCTGAGATGGCAACGTCTTCGTCAAATGAAGAAAATCAAGTCTGACACAGAGCTGGCAATATTTCTCCTTGACAGGTAGGCCCTAGGCTAAACTTCATCTGCATAGCTAACTTCAGCTAAATATGTTACATTGGTTAGAGAGGTATTTTTTGTTTTCACTGTTTCTGTCAGGATCAGTTCCTGTTCTGTCTTGTCTTGTCTTGTTCTCCCCGTCTAATGTTTTTCCATGTCTGCTCCTCTTGTCTTCCTGTTTGCTTTGTTTACTTCCTGTGTCTTGTGCCATGTTCTCTTTTGTTTGTTTGCCATGTGTCTCCGCCCCTCACCTGATCCTTGTTAATTTTTAATTATGGTTTCCACCTGTGTCTTCTTCCTTGTTCACCTGTGCCCAGTTAACCCCTGTGTATTTAAACCCTCTGTCTCCCCTCAGTCCCCTGTCGGTCATTGATGTTGTTTCATGGTTGTAGTGTGCATTCGTATTAAAGATTCCTGTTCTCAAGTTTAAGTGTGCCTCGGTCCAGTTCTCCATACTGCAACCTTGACCGTTTCCGTAATGTGTAGCTGGGTCATGGTTTGGGAACTAACGTTAGCTACAGTAAGTCTTCATTACATCTGGCAACCCAGAGCATTGTGTCTAGGTAGTCTTGAGAACATTCACCAGTGTTTTGATTTTGGCCTACAGAACATTCGGTAACAATCCTACAAACCGCTCCTTTAAGCAACAATGAAGGGGTACATCTGCTGCAGTAACATATTCTATAAAGCTTTGCCAGGTGTGAGAGAATCTTAATGTGGAGGCAAAGTATTGTTTTTTTTGTTGTTGTTGTTGTTTAAGGGGGAGGGGAGGGGGATGTTCTTACATCAAAAGGTTCAACTTTGTAGAGTTGTGGCACTGTCAAGTTCAACTAGGGACTGATATATGACATCACCAGGTGGTAGCCCCAGTTTGAAAGGTGTAACAGTGTATGCTGAATAAAGATGTGGAGTGTAAACCCTCTCCAAGTTGTTATTAAATTTACAGACACTTTACTTTAGCTGTGAAAATGTATTGATGAAATACAATGGACGACACAGCGGTTCACAGAAAGAAAATGCACGTTCGAGGTGGTAAAATGGCCCAGCGTACAGTAAATAGGCAGAGTTAACAAGAAGTCTCAGTCTCAAAATAGCAAGCTAAACACCAATAATGCAGCTGGTGGGCCCCACATTTAAATAATGGGCAAAGTCTAACAAAAGCTGATTTAATAATCTAGGCTAATTTTTAACACCAAGAGGTAGAACCTGGGCACAAGCATCAGTGGATCAGCTTAAAGCTCTCACATGTCACATGATGGCTGTAGTTCACGCACGATACACTTTGCTCATTGACTGACTTTGCACAGCATTTAAAGATGACAGTGGATAAATGGAGTATTTTAGGCCTACCTTGTTCTCTGAACATAGAAAGTGTTCAACGTTGATCTGTCCAAGACATGCTCAGATTCTATTTTACAAGCCCATTTATAACCCTATAATTAGGCTGGGGAATTAAATGGCCCATTTTTGCAGATATCTAGTGCCCCCTCATGCACCCCTTTTAGTCAAAGACTGTTCACAATAGGCTACCTGAATCTCCAACTTGAAGGGGTAACGTAATATGTGGACTAGGTGGTGGTCAGAGAGTTGGTCTGCGCCAGAGTCTGTATTTGCATCACAGTGTCATCTTGCTCTTGGGTGCTCCTTGTTGGTGCCCCCCACCCAATCCCAATCCTCCCCCACCTTTTTTTATGCAGCCCTTGCCACTTAATCTACTAAACCCCTCTTCTACTGCACTTTTTACCCCCCCCATTAATGCACAAATAGGCTGACACCAGACATAATTTCACTGCATTTCTTACTTCCAGTAACTATATGCATGTGACAATAAACTTCCTTGTATCCTTCCTTGTATCCTTGTATCATCACAGATTCGCCCGTTTTATTGTGGTCATTTCAAAGTCTGAGATTTGCATATGGTGGAGACAACCGTGTTTGTGGTTCTTGGTAGCTTGTTGCCATACACCGAATTCTCCTTATTCAACCAAGCCAAGGTAATAACAGTTTTCCATTCTATGTCATCTTTAAATGAGGGCCCCATGTGTTCATCTGTCCTTACCTACACCATCAAAATTGATTTGATGACGATACAAAAAAATAGTCACCTTCAGATACATACCACAAAAGTGGTTGAAACCTGTTGCAGTAAGACTTTCCACAACACAAGCTACTAGGACAAGCTGGATCATGTCAGGTATGTCATGGTATGTTGAGAGGAAGTAGAACAATCATAAAACTATCTATGAAGTACCTTCAACAAAAGTAACACTACAGCAGTGGTCACAGTGAAAAGGCTAAACAAAAAAACATGTCATAAAGCTTATTATATGGAGAGAGTGAAGGTAAGTACAAAAATTACGTGTTGCTTCACAGTGCTCAGTTTTGGCACCAAAACGATTAAGAGCCTCAAATGCCACATACTGAATGACCACACCACTGACTTGCCACATCGGTGTGATTTGCAATCAGTCTGAAACCAAACTTTTAAACACCAAAAAACTGACTGACGCTTACAAATATGAGATGATTATGTTCAAAACAACACGGAAAGTGAATAATTTATTGATATTTCAGAGATAACAAAACATACAGTATGTACAATACATTAATCTCATGTCACAACACCTGCATATATTGTTTCAAAGGTTTGTTCTGTCTCCTGTATCCTGACATCCTATAACAGAAAAGGAAAACTATAATGTTTCATAATTAAACTTAGAAGCTTTGGGGGATTGAAAATGTTATATCAAAACTAGATTCTGACGTTACTGCCATAATGTTATGTCAAGCAATACAGAGATACAAAGAGAAAAAAAATCATGTACTTTATGTAGGGTTGCCACATTTGATTTGTGAAAATCCGAGACATTCATTGCCGACCCCCCCCCCCCCACTCTCTTGGACATGCTTGCTGCGCGCGGTTGGTAGTTGCTAGGTGATGCTGATGGTTAAGGTAAACTTTCGTTTCGCAGGTCTGCATTACAACCAATCAAAGCGCATGCCTGCCTTCGACGGCAGGATACAATCAAGATAACTTAATGGTGCCTTGTGTAAGAATTGAGGCAAAAATATCCAAAAAGAATGCATCAAAAGAATGAGAAGAAATTAGGGCGATGATGTAATTTAAAAAATGACAAGGTATATTGCTGCAGAGATATCAACCTGAATTAGCATGCTAAATTACTAGCCACAGCCCGACAGGTGTCATAATAACAGTTTTGGCCATGGGAGGCGGTATGCGGGCAACATAACCACCAGCCAAACTGCAATAAACGTGTCTCGGTTGTTACTCTAGGGTAGACCAACTCACTTTCTGGAGGTATACTGCCCCCATCTTTTATGGAATGTGGAGTATGAATTGATTTTTTGGCGGACATTACATGTGGCACCTTTAAGAAAAATAGTAGGATTGCAGGAGCAGAACGTAGGTTTTATTGAAAGTGAAACTGGGGAATACTTAAAAAAAAATAGAAGTGCCTTTGCACCAAAAAACGGGACATTTGGTGTCCCGGGAAAGATTATCAATTTTCCGGGACAGACATTAAAAAAAGAGAACAATCCCGGGAAAAACAGAACGTATAGTAACCCTAACTTTATGCAATCAACAACAAAAAAAAAAAAACAATGTAAAAGTAACTTGATTTTGTACCTTTGTATGTCCACGGTGTTTCAAATCAGCATAGTGTGGCTCTTCAACTGTCTGATCTGAAAAACATTTCAGTTTGATTTGTTGGTGAATAGTCCTTCTCTCCACAAAATCAATGTATAAAGAAGAAGCAGTCATGCCTCCATGCCCACCTGCACACCTTCTATTACTATCTTCTTTTTTCTTCTTCAAATATATTGCTAAGGCCACAATTACAATTGTAACACAAAGGCTGAATGGTACGAAAAGATACAGTTTGCGGACTGAAAGATCTGAAAGACAAAAGAAATACTATAATGCATACTTCCATGTTTTACAATGTGCTTGTATTCCCAAACTGTTAAATTGCAATAAAATAAACTGTATTTCTTTTAAAATTACCTTTGTATGATATATTCAGAAAATTCAGATACTGTTGACAAACCTTTTTGATTCTTACAAACTGCATGGATGTTGAGCTGAGTGGTGTAATTGCTGACAGGATTAGCAGACACACATCTGTAAGTGACGTTGTCCTCCTGGTTATCTATATCCAGAAGGAGGGACAGGGTGATGTTGGCATCAGGGCTGCTTGTTTGGTTGAGAATCGCATCCCCTCTGAACCAGGACAGGGACACCTCTCTGTCATTCTTCACAGAACACAACACCTGACAGCTGGAGCTGGACTGGGACTCCGACCCTGACAGAGAACGGCCCATAGGGCCAGTGGTAATCCTTGTGTTGGGGTGAGAATTTCTTCTACTGGTGATGTTAGGTGTTGAGACAGGAGCTTGTCAGGTAAATACACAAACACAATTATTCATGAAAATACAAACACTACTATTTCAGTGGAGATGATATTAATAGCAATACAACTGGCTGCTTATAATGATATGTATTGCACAACTCTAACTGTGATGATTAATAAAAGTCACTCACCATACACAGAACAGTTAAAATACCAATCTGAGACATTTTCATCACCCATTATTTGAAGGTGGTATAGTCCAGACTGGCTGGTGGTGATGTTTCTGATGGTGAGAGATCCAGTGTTTCTGTCCAGCAGCAGGCTGTCTTTGAATCTCCCTTTATATTCTGTATGAACTTCATCTTTCAACACCTGACTCTGAACGATAATTGACTTTACAGGTCTGCTATTTGAATGAAACCTCCACAGAAACTGATCATTAGTCTTCAGATTCGGGATTTCAGGCTGAAGGAGAACAGCCTGTCCAACTTGTGCTGTTAATCTCCCTTTTTCACTCTCTAAGGAAGCTATTGGACCTGTGGATATAAATTGAATAATGCAAGTCACTTTTGGTGCATGCTGCAACATGCTGAACGTTGAGTCACTGCGTTTTCTGACAAAGTGTTTTCTTTCAAAACTTGTTTGTGACTGGTTCAACTTCTAGTCCTCACTGTGAGTGTTTGCATAGCCTATGTTTAACAATACAATTGACATTTGATCTCATGCTTGCTAACAGATTATAGACTCTACTCATTTGAAAGTGTCAACGTTTAAGATATTAATCTCGTCATTGTGTAGTCTACTTTGTAGTGGCTTTTGTGACGGTGCGTGCCGTGCAGCTATAGCTAGGCTACTTCAACAATAGGCCACCATAAATGAAACGTTATTTAATTTAGGCGTATTAAGGCCGTCTCAGATCTCTGCCTCTCCAACGTCAGTAAAGTGAACGATATGTCGGAACCATTTCAATTACGCTATACGAAAAATACAAACCCGCATGAATAGAGGATAGGATTCCTTACCATAATAAATTAAAAGAACGAGCAGTCTCACTGTGCACATCATTGCGAAATCATTGTCTATAGCCGTTGTCGTTACTTGAACATAGGCTAAAAGCCAAGGTGATTTTGTTCCTCCCCTTCTATCTTTCTCCGCCTCCAAGCCAGTTGTTTACCAGTTGTTTTACAATGTAAATGAAGAATGCAATGGATTTAAAATAAACAAGATGTTTTACAGGAGTAGATTGTGGTGTCAGTAACAAAATTCATGGAAATGTATTAAACGTAATGCATATTTTTGTGCATTAGGCTTACGTTCTCAGATTTTTTCAGTTTATACAGAATAGGCTACAATTGAAAGATTGGATGTTTGTTCATTCTAAACCCATACTTGCTTAATTACATGTCGTCATTTAATTAACACTTATTCCAACAATTAACACTTTTTTGTGAAACGTCTTCTTTGATAATGATATCCCTCTTTTTCTGTTTGGAGAGTTGGGAGTTTTGGTGGTTTCCAAATTCCAACTTCTGACTTATGTGTTCTGAGTCATGTCTGTGTCAGGACCGTGTCAGCACTCTTTTCTCCAAAATATCTAATTTCCTAACCACAGGCAAGGTTCCACCAAGCTTTAGAGTAGATCATCGTTCGATAGAGTAGATAATCATTCGAGTTCTCTACTCTATATTATATACTCTAATATTTTGTGCCCAGTTAAGGAAAAAGGCACCAAACCAGATGGGAGGGGAACTCCCTTGGGGAGGCCCCCCCCCCAAACGCACATCTCCCCAAACACACTGAAAAGGCACATTCCAGACGTACAATGTATTTGCATATGCTTCAGTTGTGGGTTCTGTTATCTGCAAACAGACTTTCATAAACAACATAGTCACAACCAGACTAATTTTCCACCTCTTGTATGCATGCAGATTTTTGCCCTACTTGTGCATAGCATCAACGCATACTGGCCTAGTTTAGCCAGAAGCCAACAGATGTCACCAAATGTTGCTGTGCTTGCTGTTTCTAGACTTCTGGGCACAAATCAGAGTTAAACCACAAAATCTATCAAAAGAGTGTAAATAAGATACGATTATGTATGTTGTTGTTACTGAACTGCAATGTAGGCTACTGTTTTTTCTTCAGGAGAACATCCTGTTTACAGAATCTCTCAGACCTCTTAGGATGTGATGTTTCCTGTGTGTGTGTGTAATATGCTGCATGATTGAGGGAGATCAACCCAAAGGGCAAAAAGCACCTCTGTATGTGGGTTTTGAATCACTACTGTGTCATTGTGACTATTCATGAGACTCACATTTTGTTTAGTGCTGAACACACACATCCACTTACACCTACAGACACGCAAATACGTACACAGAGACACACAGCAAGAAACGGAGAGAAGGGACCTGGAGAGGTTACAGACAAACTGGAAGAATATCCTCCTTTTATAATGATCAGATGGAGGAGAAGTCAAATATTCTTTTGTAAAGTGTTCTGATGTGTTCCATGTCAATGGCCTGCATTTAATGCCTTCATCAAATTATCTACCCCTGTTTGAAGGTGTTGCAAGCTTATGGTCCACATTATCTCACTTGGAGAAAAATCTCAATAAGTTAGTATTTGAAGTACGCCTTGGTTTCAAAAGACTATACTTTTATGTTAGAGTTGGAACTGAGTCATGTGCTCCAAGTTTGCTACACTACTCTCGCATCCTCTTTGCTGGCAGTGCATGAAATGTTTCAGAAAAAGCTTGGGATGACTTATTTAGCTTTACACTGACTTGATTCTGTGATTAGTGAATACCTAGAAACACTGGCGCCTTAATGCAGGGGCTTACCTGGGCTTCAGCCCAGGGGCCTCGACCAATGAGGGGCCTCCTAATAATAATAATGATAATCAATAATAATAAACGGCGTGTCCGTATTCGCGGCGTCATTAGCCTACTCTGGAGCTAGCCTAAATAATTAAGCACATCGTACTGCTCTACAATTACATCCATGCAGAGGCCCCCTTTGTCTTCTCCAATTCTAAAGTGTAACAAAATTTAACAAAACGTAATAAATCCCAACGGGTGTGAGGAGCTAGAGGAGAGGCTGAAACTGACTGACAAACTTATCATACAAACTCTGGAGATAACGTGGGTAGGATTGAAGCAACGGTAAACGAATGACGTGGATTCATGTAACTGTCCATGAAAACAGAAGGCATATAGCAGGTAAATATCGTAGCAAATAGCCTGGAAATGAAACGGCTTTAAAAACATGTATTTCACTTGTGTCATTGGAGTGAACGCAGAACATGGGCTGTGGCGCAAAGAAATGAATTGGTGATCTGCATCTCCGTTCACCAACAGCTAAGTTTGTGCTAACCCATTCGCACATATAATAGTCTAGGCTATGTTATGTTTTCTCCAACGTTAACGTGAGATATGTCTCCATGTAGTGTAGTGATAATGCATAAGTGTTCACGTCACATGAGCCAGCTTGTTCTGTAGGCTAAAAGTATTTCAGTCCCTCCCAAACTGCGTTAAACTGGTGTGTTAAGTAGACAGAATTTAAAAAAAAAAACTCTTGGGGAACCCCCCGACACGACAAACACATGCACTTTTGAAAAGCTTTAAACGTCCATATAGCCTACCCATCTTTTAACTTAGCCTACAGCCAGTGTTGTAAGGCTAGCCTTTTTGATAAGCGATGTCATGGATAGGATGACGTGAATCGAGGGCTTTCTGTTCCTGTTTATGTAAAGGTTTTACATAGGCTACACTGCATGTTATTAACCAAAAGCGCACGCTATGTGTCGGGTCAGATCGCGGGTCGGGTATCATTTAATCATAATTAATATTTGCGGTTGGGGGGGCTTAAAAAACATATAGCCCAGGGGCCTCGGGTGGTATTAAGGCGCCCCTGCCTAGAAATGACAAACCACTTTAAAGATGGATTTAAATGTGTGTGGAGATGATTGGTTTTCACACCATTTTCTGATTTCTAACACTGTGGTCTACCAACCACTTATATTTAACTTCAGTTCTCTGCAAACTCACCACATACTGTTTCCGGGGCACTGCCTGTATAGAGCGAGCATGCAGCAAAATATCAGGAAACAGATGAATATCAGTCACTAATACCAATCTTGATTTCCAGAAAATAAAGAACACTACAGTATATAAAGACAATGAATGTCAAATACAAAATTTTCCATGGCAAGGCCCCCCAAATATCACTGGCCAAGGCCCCCCTTTTGCAAGATGTCTTATTAAACCCATCGGCACTATGGCAAATGTAAAAATAAATTAAGCTCATCCTATATCCGTTTAGCCACAAGCACTTTGTGATGGATTACAGTATATAGTGTGTGAAAATTGCATTCAGGGCTTTCTGCTTGATGATAGCTGTCACTGCACTGTTAGTCCCAGTCATAGCCGCGGCCCTGTCTGAACACACTCCCGCACAACCACACCAGTCAAGTTCATTTCCCTCAATGTACTCCTCCAAAACTTGAAAAATATCTCTCCCTTTGGCTAAGGTGACCAGATTTCTGAGACAAAATCTGGGGACATTTTCAGTTGAGAATCGTAAATACCTCAAAAACATGTCATGTTTTTATCTTTGTGAACTTAAAACGGGGACACTGTCCTGGGGGCATCAGCTAGAGCTGCACAGAGGCACAAGCCACCCAGGTTCGGGGGCATACCCCGTCTGAACACACTCCCCACACAACAACGCCAGTCAAGTCCATTTGGCTTAATGTAGCCTACTCCTCCAAAACGTGAAAAATATCTCTCCCTTTGGCTCTCAAAAGATGTCCATTTAAGCAGAGCTAGCCAGCTAGCTAAATAGCAGGAGCATTCGCGGATGTCATGGACTTTACCAGGACTACACTGACAGTTTACGTGATGATGAAGGTGTTTGAAACAATCCAATCAGAAAGATTATCATGGAAAATATAATGTTCAGATATGCGACAACATTTTTATAATGGTATTTTCAATGATGGTTTACTAAAAGCTATTTATTTATTTATTTTTCCTTCCAACTTGCTGCGGCCCCCCAGGGATCCACGGTCCCCACTTTGAAAACCACTGGTCTAGACCACATCCTGTGCCATTTCCCTTTACTCACGTAAGAGACCAAACCCTGCAGCTCTGAGACACATTAAGAACAGGAAATGGAGTATAGCCTACAATACACAGAGATAACCAAGGAGCTTCTCTGCTGTTTGTTGAAACAAACAGCTTTCTGTACAGAAGTGTGTATTTCATCCAGGAACATTTGAGTGTATATGAATAGAAAAAAAAATCTTTATTATATGTAACTACTCTTTGGAAGAGAGGGATACTTTGACCGTAGCACCCCTTCTGGTTAAACGGACAAAGTGAAATTAAGTGACATTGCATCTTTACCCACAAATGTCAGTCACTGCCACTTCACTGAAGCACGTTGAGTTCAGTCACTGAAGCACGTTGACAATTGGTCAGTGCCTGCTTGCAGACAGCTGGGGTTATAGCCATGTTAGTTTTCATATACACAGCAAATATATTTGTTGTAAGTTTTTGGCATATATATTCATTTTCAAATGGAGAGAATCAGTGTTCATTCACTATCTGCCACAACTGAAAAAAATGGAATTTATTCATCACAAGATAAGCAAGCTTTTACAGGGCACAGCAATTAAGATATAACGGTCTCATTCTCCACTGAAGTCTGATATGTGATGCCAGTGTAATTACATGTTGGGAACAAACCAGTTGGCCATCTAGGATCAGCTGGGGTAAAGGTCACAGGGATGGGTTTGTATTTCTTTAAAATTAAATGAAACATACAAGTGTACAAAGGTGACGTTGAAAGTCACATTTCATGAAAATCCAGAGGCCATCAACAAATTTCAAATGTACTTCAAAATTTCAACAATAATTAATGTACCCATCAACCCTTTGTTGTCCAGACCTGTCTTACTTTTGTTTTTTTTTTACATTTTCTCACGTGCATGCTCATGTTGCCACCCACACACTTTGTTCCATCAGTGCTTTGTACGTGCAAGGTTACTAAGCCAGGAAGTATAGCTGGCTGTGACATTTCTTACATGTGGTTGATATTCATCTGAGCAAATGCACTCGTGTGTAGGCAGTGCATGTGACCTCCTGCCTGTAACTGTGACTGCTTTTCTCCAAATCTCTGAAGTGGTTTCTAAAATGTGGGTCAGGTGCCACAGCAGGGGCATTGGGTTTCAGCAAAGGGGGCATGCATGGGTTGATGGCAAAATAATTTAATTATAACCCTGTTAATCTTGTTTGTGTGTTTATGTTTATAGTTCCTAACAGAACATTTTGTCCAAAGGGACTTACAATGACATCAATAAACATTGCATTAACATTAAAATGAACAATTTAAAGTAGATTCACATAGCATACATGTAACAATACCAGTATTGACAGACTAAATCTAATTAGAAATAGGACAGAATAATAACAATAAACATAAACATATGCAAACTATATAGTACAATGCTCTTATAGTCTGTTACTAACTTTTATGACAACGGGCACGACCAAAAAAATGGTCACAAAACTAATCATTGCCCTCTTGACCAAAACTTCCGTTTACTGACATCGTACGGTGGGAGTGATGTTCTCATGTCGGAAAACCCAGATATTAAAATAGAACATGTAATAGACACATTGCTAAATTTGTTTGTCAACGTCAGTGGTGCAGTACTGCAGTCACAACTCCAGGTAATAATTCAAACTTCCACCAGATGGCAGACTATCTCAGTGTTATTGCAAAGGCTTATGGGAACATAATGAAGTGATGGCATGCACCAAGGGATGTGATCATTTGCCCTCCTAGTTCTGAAGTTACTTACGTGCTTTGCAAAGTGATTCCAATGACATTGTATAAGTTAAGTTTACATGAAATATTAATGTAATTTCAACTTCATTGTCTTGTACAGGTGACATGTACTGAGAGTAGACATTCAGATGTTCTTTATTGCAACATCAAAGTTACAGGAAGATAACTTTAATGCTTACATGTAAAACTTCAAGATGAAGTCTTAATATGAAACTTGCTGAATATGTTGTGCCACAGTTTTCAGATACGTTCATTGAGTTTGGTAACAAGTGCCATGGAATCACTGATACTTTGTGCATGGTTAAAGGGGCACTTGGCTACTGTTTCAACTTAATAAAACTGTTTAGAAATCATTTGGATGGTTAAATGACAACATTGGGACTACCGTCCCGGTAAGAGAAGTGAGAAACAAGAAACTTTTTAAATCGTGTTTCTTACCTTGTAACATCCACATTGTTCTGCCAAACTTATGCTAACCGTTTCGCTAGCTTGTAAACAAATCCATGTGCTTCATCGTTACCTTTTTCCACAATTTGAAATAGCATAATGCACAATTTCTCCAGCAGAGGGAGAAATGTAGCTAATCCTGCTAAGTTTCCCTTTAATAGCTAACTCACTCATGGTGGGAACAAAGAATGGTTAATCTCAAAGCATAACAATATACATCTCTAAGCAAAACTGTCTTTAAGAAAGCTCATGTGAAAACTTTTGGCGACACTTACAGTGCATATGTGTGTTATGTAGGCTATTGAGTATCCACAAGGTATCAGGTGTTGTTTGTGGAAGGTTTTGAGCTACAATGAATTCTTCTCAATATGCACTGCCTAATCAGACGGTGTCACCTCAAGACATTGCAAATGTTCTGCTTGCGTAGACGACGCTGCAATATTAAATACAATATGAATGCCTACTCCCATACATGCTTCAACCTGAATAACACAATGTCATTGAAATGACATGTATATTTCATGTAAACTTCATTTAAACCATTTCATTGGTTGCACAAATTGAGTCACCACTAGCCTGGATGCCAGCAGAACTTAGTGCCACCCACAACATTTGAGTTTGACTAGAATTGAGTATGACTATGTCAGGTCACAGCATAAATCAATTTTGTAAACCAAATGAGAAATGCATCAATTTTAGACATTTCATTTATGTGCAGCCACTGCATATTAGCAATTAAGTAAATCCAGTTGGTTCATTTTTTAGTGTAAGAGGCAGTTCACTAATCTGAAAGAAAGGTGGTTTAGAATCATGGACTACTGTAGGTACCTTATGCACCTCCTACACCCATGCTCCTCCCTCATGTTGAATGTTCTCAGCATCTCTAGAGGAAATAACATTAAATCTTCAAAATATTATAAAAATGCGGATATGCTGTAAAGTGATTTGTTATAGTTTTTCTATGTGAATAGAAAAATAGTTTTGTAGGTTTTATGCTTTGATAACACACACAGTTAATGTAGGTTACAACTATCCAGTCAAGGTTATTGTTCTGATCCAATTGTCATCTGTGTTACTTAAGTATGTCTATATTTTATTTTCTGAAGCAGCACTACGGAGCCCGGGAGGTGTCATTGCAAGATATTTTGTATAATGTGCACTTATTTTAGTAGGCTAAATTGTGTGCTCATTTTACTAAATCCTGGTCTCATTTTTGTGTTTTTGTGTAGCTCTGATGTAATTAACTAGATGTCTGTTAATTAATAAATATTTTGCTTCCCTGTCTAGAATTATATTCTTCTGAAAATGAAATCACACCAAGATGGACCTCATATGTCAGACTTCATGGAAGATCTATTATTTTCCCCGTACAGAGTGGGGACTGAAGGAGGCAGCATTGCATCTCTCTTTGAGAAACATTTCTCACATCTCTGTTTTGAGAAACATTTTTTAAATCATGTGCGCTGGGACAGTGAGACTGGATATGTCTGTCTTCATAATTTAAGAACAAGTGACTCATGTTTCATAGAGAACACTGGGGACATAAAAATAAAGTATGATTTTCAGATAACTGTATAAAATATAAAGACAGTAGTGCATTTATTCATTCATAACTCTTTGTGTCAACACTGATGAAATCCTCTTAAAGGCGAACTATGCAGGTTTTTTACCTTAATATGCAGGTTTTTTAGCTCAATTTACCTTAACTTAACAGCTTCGGAGTCATTGGAATGGTTACTGGCGGCCTCAGTGTCAGGAAGTATAACGAGTGTAACAAATTACTTTACTGCATTTAAATACACATACATGCCAGGCACCGGCTAGAACAAGGTAACGATGGAGTTAGACATTCGTCATGACAGAGCCAGCGAAAAAGAAGCAAAAACGAGAAAACAGTGAAGAAATTGCCAATACTGCATAGTTTCTCTTTAAATAAAAATCCTTTAGACCGACATATAATGTCTATTACAGCCTGTTTTGCCTTCTAGCTCTCATTATTAATTTTATAATTAATTGCAACTTTGTGCAATCACAAATAATTCATTATATTGTTGCTGATATCAAATGAGAAAGGAACATGGACTGTCACATCAGGGCCAGCTATAAATGAAAATCATTTAATGTTGTCAGGCCTTCATGTTTATTTACTTGATCAGATGCTGTGTTGTATTCTGAATATGAGAGTATGATTTACTTTATTGAATTCCCTTTGAATATGCAATAGAGGAAGACTTTGTAGAGGAAGAAAAAAGAGTGCCAAAACCAAGGGAACACGAAACACAAATACAACCAGTGAACATACAGTAGGTGTTAGGCTTTGTAGCTAGCTCAACCACATTACGTCTGTTAGATTTTGGTTTTCACACAGTTGTCTGTGCCGGCTAAAAAGGTGCTAGGCAGTGGTTATGGCAAGCCAAGGTTTAAAGTTGATTTTTTCACCGGCTGTTTAACCTGTATTGTACACTGCTGCAAACTGTTCTGTACTTGAGATACATACAGTAGCACAATCTTATGGATTTTAACATACTTACAGCCTGTATCTGTGGAGCATTTGTGTAGCTGAAGAGGCCTTATTTTGAGCCACTACAGGGCATGAATAGCTAGGCCTATGTCTGAAGAGCACACTGCAAAAAGTGATATCTTACTAAGTGTTATAATCTTATATTAAAATAAGAAAATCTAATTAGTATTGTTTTTAGTACAAGGGTACTTACTTTGAACTTTTTTGTAAGATTATTTGACTTAAAACTAGATGTACTGCAGAGCGGTACAAAATGTGGCCGCATACAGTATGGGTGTGTTTGTGCGTGCGTGTTTGTGTTTGTGTGTGTGTGTGCGTGCCTGTGTGTGTGAGTTCGCTTGTGAGTAGGTGTGTGGGGGTAATGGGGTGTGTGTGAGTGTTTGTGTGTGTGTGGGTGTGTTTATTTAGACAGCAGTCACTTCTTTTGTAAAATACTCAGTCTATGGGAGTAATGTCCACAATCCAGGATAGAGGATGAGAGGGTATTTGCAGCACAGCACGCAGTCCAGGTGGATGGAGAGGGAGAGACAGTCAGAGCACACACACGCACGGGCTTGCACTATTCAGGAGGGCGGAGGCAGGTTCAGGTCTGTGACTGACAGCTAGGGGCGGGTGAACCACAGACAGGTGCCAGATGGACCAATCGCAGGGATCCGCTGACAAGAGAAGAGAGAGAGAGAGTCAAGTGCGAGTACAGGGCGCTGAATTTGACACACATACAATTCTGTGCATATAATAATGTTCTCTATTGGCAATTAATGCAAGAAGTGGGAGGATGCCCCATCAACAACAAAAGGCAAGATAATATCAAAAGTCTATCAAAGCATCACACGAGTGTAATAGTCTATTAGAGTCCATCCAAGTATTTCATGTACGAGGGAATAATATCAAAGTCTGTCAAAGTATCACACAGAAATTCATCACAGCACGACACACACAGTGAAATATGATTCCGGAGAGTCCATTAAAATACAGAGGGACTTGTTTCTAAGAGTGTCCAGACTCAGCACTTCAAATTGTAGATTGTAGCTGAAGTACAGATTGAATTTAGGCAATGAAACCACCAGGTGCTGGCTCGTCTGATTCAGTAAAAAGGGGATAACGGCACTTAACTTGGTAGAGGGCTGCTATGAACCGCGCCCCCGAGATGAATGATCAGGCGTTATTAATATTCCCACAGAGGCTGGTTCGTAGCGGCCGCCGGGCTCATGTCGGACCGGATACCAGCACGGCACTCCTTGGCTAGAGCGTAGTAGAGGTATGTTCAGCAGACAACGCACTCGCAATGGGAAGCTACGGTCTCATAACGAATATGACAAAGTCAATGGCACTTAACTTGGCAGAGGTTCTCGAGATATTTACAGAAAACTGTGTCCACCCTCGGAGGGTCAAGTCTGGCTGAGGGCGACGGATCAAAACGAAAAACAATGGTTCTGTGTCATCCTTGTGGGGCTACATGCCCACCAAGTTTCGTGCACCCCGGTCTTTCAGTGTCCCGGGAATCGTTGACACAAAATTACTGAAGAAAAAATAAATAAAAAATCCGGAAGAAAAAAAAAAACTCTGACTAAACCTATATGCCTGCCACTTTGCTGTGCGGTGGTCATAATAAAACAGTTGCATGTGTTTAGTTTCTATAGCTCCATAAAGTATGTAGTTTACAGCGATGCATAAGTCTCTCTGTTAAAGGGGAACTTGGCAACTATTTTAACGTAATAAACCTGTTTAGAAATCATTTGGATGGTTAAATGACCTGTTCCGGTGAAAATGGTGACTTTTCCCGCTGCCCCTAGCGTCCCCAGGCGGAAAACCAACCTTGCAACATTGCGACTACCGTCCCGGAAAGAGAAGTGAGGAACAAGAAACTCGTTTTAAATTGTGTTTCTTACCTTGTAACATCCACATTGTCTGCCAAACTTATGCTAACCGTTTTGCTAGCTTGTAAACAAATCCATGTGCTTTATCGTTACCTTTTTCCACAGTTTGAAATAGCATAATGCACAATTTCTCCAGCAGAGGCGGAAATCCTGCCAAGTTTCCCTTTAACATAAGCCAAAGCAGAAGTTGTTAGTAAGTTTACAGAATATGATCCACTGAACTGATCTCAGATAACAGCATGCAGCACTTCCCTTTGCTACTCCCTAAAAGGCACTAGTCTGTTGCCTTCATACTGTAAGTGCCCAAATGTTTCTTGTTTTACACTTTCTTTCAGCTTGTGACTTGGTGAAGAAAGCAGTGCTATCTCTGACTACCTTCAGTATAACACATGTCTGTTTACCTTACAGATCAATCTGGAAATGAAGAACTACAAACTGAAGTTCAGTATACTCTGGGACAGGTCAGTATTACAAGACTCACTGAGGGTAAAGCTTGTTGCTTTTCTCATCCTCCACAGATGCACCTCTTGTTCTGAGGGTCAGGGTTAGAAGCATTTGATCTTCTCTCACCAGAGCTATGAGTGCTCAGAGCAGCTAGACCACAGTTAGAAAGCTGCAAGTTATTTCCTGTTACAACAAACAAGTAGTGGCCACAGAAGATTGTGTGCATGGTGTGACAGTAAATGGCGCCTTGCTCAAGGCTTGTGGAAAAATACCCCTGTCCAGTATCAGATGTCTGGACAGTCCAGTTATGGCACAGTTGACAGCACTTCTTTTCTTCTTTGTGTTTCTGCCTCTTTACTCCTCATTCCCTCCCCTGCTGTCCTGTCCTCCTCCCAGGGACACCGACCACACATACCAGAACTGGATACCGAAGTAGAAGAGCCACCATTAACCTCCATCTATACCAGAACTCAACCCCATCCCCCAGACAGTAATGCGACGGGGAGTGAAAACACTGTCTTGGGACGCCTCTGAAAAACTGCTCATATTTATATTTAACACTTGACATTTCTTTACCCTTGCATAATTGCTAACTATCACAACATTAAGTATTTATCTGAAAAGGTGGTCATGGCTCTACTGCTATGAATGAGATAAACCACAAATATGGGTCTTAATATGCTAATGATCTTGTTCATGATATTAACTTTACAAATATATTAAAAAGCAAGCTGGTATGTTGAGCCTAAAATGTTCAAATGCAATAAACGGAGACAGACATTCCTGGTGGAATTTTATGTCTTTGAACTTTTGAATTTGAGTGTGTTAGTGTACAAAATGCAAATTGTTCACTTTACAATAAAATTTCAATGACAAGCAACAAGACAATTTACTTGACCAAAACTCCATTCTGTTCCATTTACTGACATCACACAGGCAGGATGATTCCCCCATGGCTGAAAGCCCAGATATTAAAATATAACACCTACTAGATCCATTCATTCATAGATGCATGCTAGATGTAGTCCTGTAGCCACAACTCCAGGTAATAATAATTCAAACCTCCACCAGAGGTCCGAAACAGCGCCTTGATGCAGGAAGCACATTGTGCATCAAACAATATTTTTGAAGATGCCCTTTTATTTCAAAATAATACAATATGTATGTTATTGTAAATGATGGATTCATTTATGTATATGTAGCCAGTTCACCTTGTTTCTGTCTTTTCCCCATGTCTCCCTGTTTTCCCTACATGTCCCACACTGGCCTGCTCCCGCTAACTAGGGGGGCGTGGTGATTAGTTACACACCGGAGTTCGTTCGCACTGATTACTGGCCGGACAGTATAAAACCACCCAGGTACGAAGAAGCGTTGTAAGCTCTGCCTGTTTAACCCCCTAGCGTGTCGGATTTAGTCATCAGGTATGTTGCAATACTCCCGTTTGCTGCCAGACTAATAACATGGTTTAATCAATGTTTGTCTTCACCTGTAGCTTCGTGGTCACCGGCTAGTCTGCTCCTGCTGCCCGTGTGTTAGACACCATCCCTTATTCATTCTACAGGTATGCACCTATGTTTGTCTTAAATCTCTCGTAGTTTATTTTCTGTTTTGAGTCGTAACACTTTCTCTTGTATGCCTGTAGCTGAACGTGGGTGAGTGCTCCCCATACGGCGCTTTGTGCACTAATCGTAGTTACTAACATAGGTATGTACGATGCTTGCTTTAATGGGTAACTTTCTAGGCGGCAGTAGAAGGCTTTATGTTCAATGTCTTTTCTGTCTTGTCCAGGTAGCGCGGCCTTTTCCATCTACGCGGGGTGCATAGCGTGGGTCGTGCTGCTGTCTTGTCTGTAGTTATTTTATTTTGGTGTAGCCTAATTGTGTGCGGTTTTTCAAGTACGTTCTGTGTCTTTCTTTTTGTGGGCATTAATTTAGTGTCTACGTCTGCCTGTGTTTGGGTTTATTTGGCGTTTATGTCAGCCTGCATGTTGCTTGCCGCATTAGTAGAGAGGAACGGGGCATAAGTGGCATATGCTTCATCCTGGTAACTGCTTAGGTTCTGTCTGGTGCTGGCTGTCATTTGCGTGTGTTTGTATTTCTTTTGTCCTGGTGTGCCTGCATTATCTACCATAGCGTCTGTATTGGCTGACTGTATTTTTGCCCCCCCCCCCCCCCCCCCCCCCCCCTCTCCCTTTTATTTGTTTGTTTGGCAGATGTGGGGCCCTCTTTGAGGGAGGCTAGTCACCTGGTGGTGGGACCCTGTAGCTGCACATTTGTGGTGTCATTGTTGCTTGCGGTGGGCTGCTGTGTCACTGGTAAGTCACTTTCTTGCAGTGTGTATGCACGTGTGATGGCTGGAACTTAGAACACACCTCCAGTTAGTCTGTCTCCCTCAGGTAAGCCCCCATCTGCTGTATCTTTTTAGCTCCAGTGGAGCCTGGCCCCACTTTAGAAATCACCTGTTCATATTGTATCATAATAAAAGAACAATAATAAATATTTTTGTACTTTCATAACCTCTGACTCGTTTCAGGTATTATTGCAGGACACTCCTCCCTTCCCCCCCCCCCCCCCTTTGGTTATTTAATAAACTTATGATTTGACTGGAATTCACGTTGTCTGCTTGGTGCTTTCGGACCTGTGTCAAACCTTCCTTAGCAAATTCTCTTAAAGAAGTCCCAGGGTACTAAGCCCAGGGTGGCGTAGTCGGGCTACTGGGAGTGGCTTATAGCCTCTCTTTCCCTCCTTACTGCTCTGGTCACAATCTGGCGTAGTCGGCAGGATGCACAATAAAGCGTAAACGTGAATTCCATGATGTATTGTTTAGGTTGTGAAACCACTTTTTGTATTTGTTGTGTTTGGTTTTTGATTGTGTGGTAGGTTAGGGTAGATAAAGACAAGACAGCAGCCGACCAGAAGACGGCGGATTCAAAGTCAAAGTCAAAGTCAGCTTTATTGTCAATTTCTTCACATGTTCCAGACATACAAAGAGATCGAAATTACGTTTCTCACTATCCCACGGTGAAGACAAGACATATTTTACCAATTTAGGTCCACAGACAAACATAACATTCAAGTAACCAAAAAAGTAAGTAAATAAGAGGGCACATATAATAATGAAAAAAATAAGAGCAGCAAAATTTGGTTGAAATTGTGCATGGACAGTCAATAAAATACTAGTGCAAAGTCAGGCCAATAAAAGGCTTGGGTAGTTCTGTTTGACCTAAGTAATAAAGAAAGTGGCATAGTGGTGCAAGTTATGTAAGAGCAGCAGAAGTGTTGTGTTTTCAGGACAACAACACCAAGTTGTAAAGTGTGCAAGTGTGCAGGTGGAGTAGTGCAGGCGGCCATTGTGGGTCCAATGTCCAGGATGTTATGTAGCTGAGGGTGGAGGGGGGAGAGGAGGGAGAGAGTTCAGCATCCTTACAGCTTGGTGTATGAAGCTGTTGGTGAGTCTGGTAGTGCGGGAGCGCAGGCTTCTGTACCTTTTCCCAGAGGGCAGTAGATCAAACAGATTGTGAGCGGGGTGACTTGAATCACTCACAATTTTGGTCGCCTTGCGGGTGAGGTGGGTGGTGTAAATGTCCTTCAGGGAGGGGAGTGAAGCACCAATGATCCTTCCAGCTGTGTTCACTATGCGCTGCAGGGCTTTCCTGTTGTATTCAGTGCAGCTTCCGCCCCACACGGCGATACAGCTGGAGAGGATGCTCTCAATGGTGCCTCGGTAGAATGTGGTCATGATGGCTGGTGGAGCACTTGCTCGCCTGAGTTTCCGCAGGAAGTACAGGCGGCGCTGAGCTGTCTTCGCCAGTGATGCAGTGTTGGTGGTCCAGGAGAGGTCTTCACTGATGTGCACCCCCAGGAATTTGGTGCTGCTCGCTCTCTCCACCACAGCACCGTCGATGGTCAGTGGCAGGTGTTGGGTGTGACCTCTCCGGAAGTCAACAACAATCTCTTTGGTCTTGCTGACGTTCAGCAGGAGGTTGTTGTCCCTGCACCACGTGGTCAGATGGTCGACCTCCAACCTGTATTGAGTCTCGTCGCCCTTGGTGATGTTTCACTATGTGATTTTTGCTGTAGGTTGCAGTGCAGTCATGCGTCAGCAGGGTGAAGAGCAGCGGACTGAGCACGCAGCCTTGGGGGGCCCCTGTGCTCAGTGTGATGCTGCTTGAGGTATTGTTGCCAACACGTACTACTTGGGGCCTCTGACAGAGGAAGTCCAGTAGCCAGTTGCAGAGGTAGGTACTGAGTCCCAGTTTGTCCAGTTTGCAGATGAGTTGTTGTGGTATTATGGTGTTGAATGCAGAACTGAAGTCTATAAACAGCAATCTCACATATGAGTCTCTTTTTTCCAGGTGGGTGAGGGCTGGGTGGAGGGCAGAGCAGATTGCATCCTCTGTAGACCGCTTGGCTCGGTATGCAAACTGGAAGGGGTCCAGGGTGGGGGGGAGAATGGCTTTGATATGTGACATGACAAGCCGCTCAAAGCACTTCATGATGATGGGTGTCAGTGCCACAGGGCGGTAGTCATTGAAGCAGGATGGAGCAGTTTTCTTCGGCACAGGTATGATGGTGGCAGCTTTGAAACATGATGGGACGATGGCTTGCTTCAGGGAAGTGTTAAAGATGTCTGTGAAGACATCCTTAAGCTCCCCTGCGCAGTCCTTCAGCGCAGTCCTTCAGCGCACGACCTGGGATGTTGTCTGGACCTGTTGCCTTGCGGGTGTTGATAGCAGCAAGTGTCCTCTTCACGCTGTCGGCAGAGAGGCACAGGGGCTGCTCATGTAGAGGGGGATGGGTCTTCTGGGAAATGTTTAAGCAGGCAGCCACTTACAACAACCAGACAGACATAGAGGAGTATACAGACACTGTAACCTCTTACATCACCAAGTGCATTGATTATGTGACCCACACAAAAGACATCATCACTCGGGCTAACTGGAAGCCATGGCTGACAGGGGATGTCCTCAGGCTGCTGAGGGCCAGAGACAAAGCCTACAGAGCTGGGGATGAAGCTGACATGAAAACAGCGAGAGCCAACCTGTCCCGTGGCATCAAGGAAGCAAAAAAGGAATACTCACAAGATAACCACCCACTTCAAAGACAGCAGGAACGCACAAAGCCTATGGCAGGGCATTCAGGCCCTCACGGACTACAAGCCCGCGCCACAGAGCTGTGAGAGCAACATCCCTCTGCTCAACAACCTGAACCGCTTCTTTGCTCGCTTTGAAGCACAAAACAGCACCTGCCCACAGAAGACCCATCCCCCTCTACATGGATTGGGAACCTTCTGCAGTCTGGACCTCTGGTGGTAGCTCCCCCCTCATTTTGCTCCTGTGATTATTCTCTGCAGTAGGTTACTGTGGCAGATATGGAGGAAGAAATGCAAGAACTCAGAGACATGGTCGCTCAGCTTAAGGCTGACAATGAATGACTGCGCCAGGAGAGGGCTGCTGCAGCGGCTAACACTACTGCTTCTACCTCCACAGCCACCCCTGATGCACCAGCCCGGCTAGTGCCTCCACCTGTGATTCCGGGTCCACCAATGGAAAGACTTGTGTTTATTCCTCGAGATAAGAAATGTCCTACGTTTAGGGGCGGGTCAGGTATTAGCATTGATGAATGGGAGGAAGAAGTGTGGGCTTGCATGAGGGCTCGTCATCTCTCTACAGTTGACCAAGCTTTCTTTATATTTGATCACTTAGAGGGGGATGCGAGGGAGGAGATTAAATATCGCCCTGCCATTGAACGGGAGGACCCAGTGAAGGTACTGTCTATATTGCATGAACTGTATGGCTGTTCCCAATCTCATGTATCCCTACAGGAGGCATTTTTTTCGAGAAAGCAGCAGGATGGAGAGGGTCTGCTGGAGTTTTCCCTGGCGCTGATGAACCTTATGGGGAAGGTTAAACAGGCTGCACCACATGCTGTAACTAACGCAGAGGTAATGTTACGCGATCAATTTATTGAGCATGTTTATGATGGTTCCCTCCGCAGAGAGCTTAAACAATTGGTGCGGCGTCAGCCCACATCTACACTGTTAGAGGTGCGCACCGAGGCTTTACGATGGGAACGGGAGGGTACGCCTGGGGGTGCACGAGGCCGCAGTCATTCGATGCCATCCGCCTACGGTCTCCAGTATAAGGTTCAGGGGGACTCTCAAACAGTGACCAGTACATCTCAGGGCTCTGAGCTAGCGGAGCTTAAAGACATCCTTAAGAGTCAACAGGGACAGCTTACTCAGTTAGCTCAGAGTATCGCTCTCCTACAGGAAGGTCAGAGGCGCACTAGGCCTTTTCGTGAACATAACTTAATATGTAGGAGGTGCCAGCGCCCTGGTCATTTCGCTAGAGAGTGTAATGAGGAGCAGGTTCCTTTTCGACCCCGGTCAGCTTCTTTAGCATCCGCTATGGATGGCACTGCTAGACCCACCAGCTCCAATCAGAGGTCGGAAAACTAAAGCCCACTGAGTTGCTGAGTCACAGTTCAGATGGGGCATTTATTGACTCTGGGGTTAGCTCGATGGGGACTGGCACTGTACCTAATCTGATGTCGTCATGTCCTCACCTCGATGTGGTCATGGGGGGGATTACTGTTCCTTGTTTGTTGGATACAGGGTCTATGGTGTCCACAGTTATTGAACGTTTTTTCTTACAACATTTTAAACCATGGGGTTGTGATCGCTTAAAGTCCTGTCATTGGCTGCAGCTCCGAGCAGCCAATGGCTTAGCGATTCCTTATGTTGGGTACCTTGAACCTGATGTCACTCTGTGTGAAAAGCTCATAACAAGATGTGGGGTGCTAGTGGTGAAGGATCCCCCGGGGGGCTCTAAGGTGCCCGGGGTGTTAGGAATGAACATCATCAGCAAAGGCTATGAGGTTTTGTTTGGCCAACATGGCTCCGCCTTGTTTGATTTGCCTACAGTGGTCCAGGCCCCGAGTCCCATTTTCCAAGCACTGCAGCAGTGTCACCATTCTGTTTCCGTTTCCATGTCCTCTATGTCTGGGGGTAAAGTAAAGCTGCGTGGGGGGCGGGCTGCTCGCATCCCAGGGGGTGTAACTAAGTTTGTCGCTTCAACATGTTCGAACCAGTACTCTGACCTCCCTGTTCTGTTCGAACCCTCAGATTCTGGCTTGCCAGAAGGGCTGTTGACCTCCCCTGCTTTAGTGCGGGTCTCCAGGGGAACAGTGTACATCCCTGTGGTTAACGTAAGGAATACTGATGTCCTGCTATACCCTCACACCATCTTAGGCACTCTGAGTTGTGTGGATGTTGTTAGTCTCCCCAAGGGGGTAGCTGAAGTTCGAGCTGTAGAAGCCACTGCCCAAATAGAAAACTGTTCAATACGGAGTCAGATTGAGTCCCTTGATTTGACTGCGCTTACAGATGCCGATGGGGAACGTGTTCGGTCTCTGCTCTTGAGCTATGAGGACATTTTTTCTGCTCATGATGGCGACCTAGGTTGCACTAGTCTCATTTCTCACGAAATTCCTGTGACCGACGAGATTCCAGTTAGGCAGCGTTACCGACGGTTGCCTCCTGAGTATGATGTTGTAAAATCTCACATTAATCAGTTACTGGAGGCACAGGTCATTAGGGAGAGCTGCAGCCCCTATGCCTCACCCATCGTTCTGGTCCGGAAGAAGGACGGCAGCCCACGCTTATGTGTGGATTACCGGCAATTGAATGCCAAAACCCGTAAGGATGCCTTCCCACTTCCCAGGATCGAGGAATCTTTGGATGCATTGTCAGGTGCTTGTTTGTTTTCGACAATGGACCTGGCAAGCGGGTATAATCAGGTCCCAGTGTTGGAGAGAGATAAGCCAAAGACCGCTTTTTGCAAACCCTTTGGGCTTTTTGAGTACAATCGCATGCCCTTTGGGCTGTGCAATGCTCCTAGCACGTTCCAACGGCTCATGCAAAGGATTTTCGGAGACCAACATTGCCAGTCGCTACTATTGTATCTTGACGATGTGGTAGTTTTCTCCTCTAACACCTCCCAGCATATTGACCGCTTAGAAGTAGTATTGCAGAGGCTGCAGAGGGAAGGGCTGAAGGCAAAGCTAGAAAAGTGTGCCTTCTGTAGGCCAGAAGTTGCCTACTTGGGCCACGTCATCTCTGGGGCTGGTGTCTCCACTGACCCAAAGAAAATCGAGGCCGTAGCCAATTGGTGCCGCCCCAGTCAGGTGTCTGAGCTTCGTTCTTTCCTTGGCTTTGCAAGCTATTACCGCCGCTTTGTAGAGGGTTTTGCGAAGTTGGCGGCACCCCTGCATAAGCTGGTGGCGGAGCTGGCTGGAACAAAGTCTAGGAGAGGGTTGAGGCGGGACTTCACAGTGGCTTGGAGTGAGGAGTGCGAAAGAAGTTTTGAGAGCCTAAAGACCAGACTCACTTCTGCCCCTGTGTTGGCTTATGCTAACTTTTCGTTGCCCTTTATCCTGGAGGTGGATGCCAGTTATGGTGGTCTGGGGGCAGTCCTCTCCCAGGAGCAGGAGGGCAGGGTTAGGCCAATAGCATTCGCCAGCCGAGGTCTACGACCCCCAGAGAAAAACATGGTGAACTACAGCTCCATGAAACTGGAATTCTTGGCCCTCAAATGGGCCGTTACAGAGAAGTTCCGGGAATATCTGCTGGGACACAAGTGTATCATTTACACCGATAATAACCCGCTCAGCCATCTCGCCACTGCTAAGCTGGGGGCAACAGAGCAGCGGTGGGCAGCTCAGCTTGCCTTATTCGATTATAAGCTCCGATATCGCTCAGGCAAGAGCAACACAAATGCAGATGCCCTTTCCAGGCAACACTTGGAAGTGGGCCCAAGTGGGCGAGATGTGGTGGTTCCCTGGACTTCCGTACCTACTCACCTGCAGCAGGTAGTATCTTTACCACCGCCCACTCAGTTCAGCCACACTGTTATGTCTGTTTTTCCTTCTCACTCCACATCAGAGCTTTGTGCCTTGCAGATGGCGGACCCTGACATTCACCCGGTACTCAGGCTCTGGAAGCAGAAGAGGCGGCCTAATCACATGGAGCGTCGGCAACTGTCAACCTCTGCCTTAGCCCTCCTGCGCCAATGGGACCGGTTGGTCCAGGAGCATGGGTTGCTGTATCGCAAGATCTTCTGCCCAGATGGGGGAGAGGAGATTCTCCAAGTCATTCTGCCCACCTCCCTGAGACCAGAAGTAATGACCCAGCTCCATCAAGACCACGGCCATCAAGGGGTGGAACGAACATTGGAGCTGGTTCGTTGGCGGTGCTTTTGGCCTGGCATGTCTGCGGAGGTCAAGCGATGGTGCCAAGAGTGCAGTCGCTGTCAAGTGGCCAAGGACTCTAGTCGGGGAGCTCCAACTTATATGGGTCATCTGTTAGCGTCACGCCCGAACGAGATCCTGGCGGTTGACTTCACTGTCTTAGAACCCTCACGCAATGGGGTGGAGAACGTCTTGGTTCTTACCGATGTCTTCACCAAGTATACATTAGCAGTACCGACACGAGACCAGCGTGCTTCTACGGTGGCCCAGGTTTTGGTGAACGAGTGGCTCTTTAAGTTTGGTGTGCCAAGTAGCCTTCATTCTGACCAGGGGCGCAGTTTTGAAGGCGCCCTTATCCAGCAGCTTTGCAACCTGTATGGAATTACCAAGTCCCGTACCACTCCCTATCACCCAGCTGGCAACGGGCAATGTGAGCGGTTTAACCGAACCATGCACAATTTGTTGCGCACGTTGCCAGACTCCAGGAAGAGGGACTGGGCCTCCTGTCTTCCCCAACTGGTCTTTTGTTATAACACCACACCACACCAGTCGACAGGGGAGTCCCCCTTCTTTCTTATGTTTGGTCAGGACCCTCGGTTGCCAGTTGACTTTTTGCTGGGCAGAGTACGGGAACCAGAGGTTGGTACGGTGCATGACTGGGTCCGGGAACATCAAGTCAGGCTCCAGGTTGCATTTGATGGAGCCCAGGAGCGCCTGGCCACCAATGCTGCTCGACGGAAAGGGCGCCACGACCAGCATGTGAAAGAAGACCCAATACCGGAGGGCCAGCATGTGTACCTTCGGGACCACGGGATAAGGGGACGCCACAAGATCCAGGACCTCTGGTGTTCAACTGTGTACCAGGTATTAAAAGCACCTAAAGTTGGCGGGGCTGTCTACACAATCGCACCTGTCGATGACCCAAGCAAGGTCCGGCACGTCCACCGCATCATGCTGAAGCCTCAACTTAGGATGGAGCCCCGCAATACCCCCCAAGAAGAGCAACCGCTCCAGCCAAGGCCACATCCAGAAGAAGATTCTGGAGAAGGTCTGTGGGTTCAAGTGACTGAGCCCCCCCCTCCACCTGCAGGAGAGGGCCCAACTGCACCCTCTTCGGTATACCCCTCCACCACAGAGGCTGTAGTTCCTGTCCCATTCCAGGTTGACCGGGAACCATGCTCTTTGAGGCTTGGTCCTATGGATGGTAGGCGTCCTGTTCCACCTGCACAGGTGCCAGTGGACCTGCCACCTCCAGTCCTGACCCCTCCCCCTGGGTTGTCGACATCTCAAGACGAGAACAACTCTGACCGCAATGAGACTACCCTTAGGAGGACTGCCCGAGGCACGGCAGGGCAACACTCCAATGTCCACCACCTCCCCCGTGGCGTATAGAGGCCGAGTAATGTGATTGCAAGCTCTCCTTGACCTGTGTCTTGGCTAATCGGAGTTCCTCTTCGATTTTAAGCTGTTGCCCATTTGCCAGTTAGCCTGTTTATCGTCGGGGCGACGATAAAGAACGAGGGGGTAGATTGTAGCCAGTTCACCTTGTTTCTGTCTTTTCCCCATGTCTCCCTGTTTTCCCTACATGTCCCACACTGGCCTGCTCCCGCTAACTAGGGGGGCGTGGTGATTAGTTACACACCGGAGTTCGTTCGCACTGATTACTGGCCGGACAGTATAAAACCACCCAGGTACGAAGAAGCGTTGTAAGCTCTGCCTGTTTAACCCCCTAGCGTGTCGGATTTAGTCATCAGGTATGTTGCAATACTCCCGTTTGCTGCCAGACTAATAACATGGTTTAATCAATGTTTGTCTTCACCTGTAGCTTCGTGGTCACCGGCTAGTCTGCTCCTGCTGCCCGTGTGTTAGACACCATCCCTTATTCATTCTACAGGTATGCACCTATGTTTGTCTTAAATCTCTCGTAGTTTATTTTCTGTTTTGAGTCGTAACACTTTCTCTTGTATGCCTGTAGCTGAACGTGGGTGAGTGCTCCCCATACGGCGCTTTGTGCACTAATCGTAGTTACTAACATAGGTATGTACGATGCTTGCTTTAATGGGTAACTTTCTAGGCGGCAGTAGAAGGCTTTATGTTCAATGTCTTTTCTGTCTTGTCCAGGTAGCGCGGCCTTTTCCATCTACGCGGGGTGCATAGCGTGGGTCGTGCTGCTGTCTTGTCTGTAGTTATTTTATTTTGGTGTAGCCTAATTGTGTGCGGTTTTTCAAGTACGTTCTGTGTCTTTCTTTTTGTGGGCATTAATTTAGTGTCTACGTCTGCCTGTGTTTGGGTTTATTTGGCGTTTATGTCAGCCTGCATGTTGCTTGCCGCATTAGTAGAGAGGAACGGGGCATAAGTGGCATATGCTTCATCCTGGTAACTGCTTAGGTTCTGTCTGGTGCTGGCTGTCATTTGCGTGTGTTTGTATTTCTTTTGTCCTGGTGTGCCTGCATTATCTACCATAGCGTCTGTATTGGCTGACTGTATTTTTGCCCCCCCCCCCCCCCCCCCTCCCTCTCCCTTTTATTTGTTTGTTTGGCAGATGTGGGGCCCTCTTTGAGGGAGGCTAGTCACCTGGTGGTGGGACCCTGTAGCTGCACATTTGTGGTGTCATTGTTGCTTGCGGTGGGCTGCTGTGTCACTGGTAAGTCACTTTCTTGCAGTGTGTATGCACGTGTGATGGCTGGAACTTAGAACACACCTCCAGTTAGTCTGTCTCCCTCAGGTAAGCCCCCATCTGCTGTATCTTTTTAGCTCCAGTGGAGCCTGGCCCCACTTTAGAAATCACCTGTTCATATTGTATCATAATAAAAGAACAATAATAAATATTTTTGTACTTTCATAACCTCTGACTCGTTTCAGGTATTATTGCAGGACACTCCTCCCTTCCCCCCCCCCCTTTGGTTATTTAATAAACTTATGATTTGACTAGAATTCACGTTGTCTGCTTGGTGCTTTCGGACCTGTGTCAAACCTTCCTTAGCAAATTCTCTTAAAGAAGTCCCAGGGTACTAAGCCCAGGGTGGCGTAGTCGGGCTACTGGGAGTGGCTTATAGCCTCTCTCTTTCCCTCCTTACTGCTCTGGTCACATATAGACTAACTACTTTGTTTTGATTCAATGTGTGACTAAACTAATACTGCCATATCTGTTATGATTTAACTGAATGCAAGATCACTTTGATTCTCCCTTAATTCTCCTGTAAAGATATTGGTGAGTGATTCTGATGGTCTTGATGTTTAAGTTCAACAACCTGTGTGAACAGGGGGGTAATTAAATGTACACACACAGACTATAAGAGGCAAGTCACTAAGTCTGAGAGAAAGCTGTTTTTAGAATCATGGCTATATGCACCTCCTACATCCGTGCTCCTCCATCATGTCGAATGTTCTCAGCATCTAGAGGACAGATCATTCTAAACTACGAGGATGTGAAAGAGGGGGAATCTTCATTACATAAATATGTGGATAAGCTGGAATGTTACCTATTTGTTGTTGTGTCTCATTGTGGGTAAGTCAACGTGAGTTTTGTAGGCTTTATGCTTTGATGACACAAAACTCTTCTGGTAGGTTGCAACTTAATAATGTGGTAAAAATTAAGCATTAATCCACAAAGAAGCAAATAGTATCTCACAGGAAAGCCGACCGTACAGCAGAGTACAAATCTTTAATCACGACGCTGGAGACAGGTTACAAACACAAGCATCCTAGGTGAGCATGAGAGCAAAAAGTCTGTTGTAAACAAAGTCTTGCCATTACTTATAGGACTAAAATAGAGTATTCTTAATGTCAAGCAAATATAAAGCAAACTATATCATCACCTTATGTGACACAAGTGTTTGTCCGAAAGTTTTACGTGTTCGTCTCGTCTTACTACGTCGTACTACAAGTACAGCAGGCAGTTTTTAATTGACATCTGCAAAAGCAAGTTTTGCAGCGTTCTGGACTTTGCAACAGAGACGCTAAAGGAACTCGGACTACTCCGGCCTGCAACAACACCGGACTCGCCTGCTACTCCTCCCCCGGAAAGAAAGCGTCGGAAGCGGTGTGCGAGGAAGCAGAAGAGGGGCAAGCGCGGAGGCGTCCGGGCCAGGCTAGCGGCCAGCCCAACTCGCCCAGCCATACCATCCATTCTCCTGGCAAATGTACGATCACTGGACAACAAAATGGATCACATACGACTGCTGAGATCAACGAACCGGACAGTAAGTAACTGCTGTGTGCTCGTCTTCACTGAGACTTGGTTAAATGACAACATTCCGGACTCTGCTGTACAACTGGAGCAGCTAGCATGCTATCGAGCAGACAGGGCCATTGTAAAGGGAGGTAAATCACGAGGAGGAGGAATCTGTGTTTACATCCGTGACGAATGGTGCCGGGACACTGTAGTAGTATGCAAACACTGCTCACCACTGGCAGAGTTTATGATCATAAAGTGCCGTCCTTTTTACCTGCCAAGGGAAATTACTGCGATTCTGCTAGTCGCAGTATACATCCCGCCTACCAACAACAACAGCGATAAGAACGCGGCTCTTAGTGAACTGTACCAGGCTGTCAGTGAACAACAGACGGCACACCCAGACGGTTTCACCATCTTCACTGGAGATTTTAACCATGCTGATCTCAAAATTGTACTTCCAAAGCTACACCAGCATGTTGATTTTCCAACAAGAGGAGATAACAGCCTGGACCTGGTCTACACTACACACAAAGGAGCATACAAAGCCACCCCCTCCCCCACATTGGACTTTCAGACCATATCACTGTTATGCTAATGCCCGCATACAGACAAAGGGTAAAAGCGAACAAACCGGTTCGTAAGCAGGTAAAAGTGTGGCCTGAGGGAGCCTCCGATGCTCTTCAAGACTGCTTTGACACAACAGACTGGGAAATGTTTAAGCAGGCAGCCACTTACAACAACCAGACAGACATAGAGGAGTATACAGACACTGTAACCTCTTACATCACCAAGTGCATTGATTATGTGACCCACACAAAAGACATCATCACTCGGGCTAACTGGAAGCCATGGCTGACAGGGGATGTCCTCAGGCTGCTGAGGGCCAGAGACAAAGCCTACAGAGCTGGGGATGAAGCTGACATGAAAACAGCGAGAGCCAACCTGTCCCGTGGCATCAAGGAAGCAAAAAAGGAATACTCACAAGATAACCACCCACTTCAAAGACAGCAGGAACGCACAAAGCCTATGGCAGGGCATTCAGGCCCTCACGGACTACAAGCCCGCGCCACAGAGCTGTGAGAGCAACATCCCTCTGCTCAACAACCTGAACCGCTTCTTTGCTCGCTTTGAAGCACAAAACAGCACCTGCCCACAGAAGACCCATCCCCCTCTACATGAGCAGCCCCTGTGCCTCTCTGCCGACAGCGTGAAGAGGACACTTGCTGCTATCAACACCCGTAAGGCAACAGGTCCAGACAACATCCCAGGTCGTGTGCTGAAGGACTGCGCAGGGGAGCTTAAGGATGTCTTCACAGACATCTTTAACACTTCCCTGAAGCAAGCCATCGTCCCATCATGTTTCAAAGCTGCCACCATCATACCTGTGCCGAAGAAAACTGCTCCATCCTGCTTCAATGACTACCGCCCTGTGGCACTGACACCAATCATCATGAAGTGCTTTGAGCGGCTTGTCATGTCACATATCAAAGCCATTCTCCCCCCCACCCTGGACCCCTTCCAGTTTGCATACCGAGCCAAGCGGTCTACAGAGGATGCAATCTGCTCTGCCCTCCACCCAGCCCTCACCCACCTGGAAAAAAGAGACTCATATGTGAGATTGCTGTTTATAGACTTCAGTTCTGCATTCAACACCATAATACCACAACAACTCATCTGCAAGCTTGACAAACTGAGACTCAGTACCTACCTCTGCAACTGGCTACTGGACTTCCTCTGTCAGAGGCCCCAAGTAGTACGTGTTGGCAACAATACCTCAAGCAGCATCACACTGAGCACAGGGGCCCCCCAAGGCTGCGTGCTCAGTCCGCTGCTCTTCACCCTGCTGACGCATGACTGCACTGCAACCTACAGCAACAATCACATAGTGAAATTTGCTGACGACACAACTCTGGTGGGTCTCATCACCAAGGGCGACGAGACTCAATACAGGTTGGAGGTCGACCATCTGACCATGTGGTGCAGGGACAACAACCTCCTGCTGAACGTCAGCAAGACCAAAGAGATTGTTGTTGACTTCCGGAGAGGTCACACCCAACACCTGCCACTGACCATCGACGGTGCTGTGGTGGAGAGAGCGAGCAGCACCAAATTCCTGGGGGTGCACATCAGTGAAGACCTCTCCTGGACCACCAACACTGCATCACTGGCGAAGAGAGCTCAGCGCCGCCTGTACTTCCTGCGGAAACTCAGGCGAGCAAGTGCTCCACCAGCCATCATGACCACATTCTACCGAGGCACCATTGAGAGCATCCTCTCCAGCTGTATCGCTGTGTGGGGCGGAAGCTGCACTGAATACAACAGGAAAGCCCTGCAGCGCATAGTGAACACAGCTGGAAGGATTATTGGTGCTTCACTCCCCTCCCTGAAGGACATTTACACCACCCACCTCACCCGCAAGGCGACCAAAATTGTGAGTGATGCAAGTCACCCCGCTCACAATCTGTTTGATCTACTGCCCTCTGGGAAGAGGTACAGAAGCCTGCGCTCCCGCACTACCAGACTCACCAACAGCTTCATACACCAAGCTGTAAGGATGCTGAACTCTCTCCCTCCTCTCCCCCCTCCACCCTCAGCTACATAACATCCTGGACATTGGACCCAAAATGGCCGCCTGCACTACTCCACTTGCACACTTGTACACTTTACAACTTGGTGTTGTTGTCCTGAAAACACAACACTTCTGCTGCTCTTACATAACTTGCACCACTATGCCACTTTCTTTCTTACTTAGGTCAAAACAAAACTACCCAAGCCTTTTATTGGCCTGACTTTGCACTAGTATTTTATTGACTGTCTATGCACAATTTCAACCAAATTTTGCTGCTCTTATTTTTTCATTATTATATGTGCCCTCTTATTTACTTATTTACTTACTTTTTTGTTTACTTGAATGTTATGTTTGTATGTGGACCTAAATTGGTAAAATATGTCTTGTCTTCACCGTGGGATAGTGAGAAACGTAATTTCGATCTCTTTGTATGTCTGGAACATGTGAAGAAATTGACAATAAAGCTGACTTTGACTTTGACTTTGACTTTGACTTTATCTGCTCCATTGCACTATAGCGCTAAGACCATATCATACTGTAGATGCTTTCAGTGACAACTGAGCAGTGACATGCTATTAGTTAGTTACTGGTTGTTATAGGGACTTCATGCAACATCAGACCTTCGTAAATTCCAACCTCCGATAGAGGAAAAATGACATAAACGCAAAGTTGGGTCGGATTTTTTGTTCAGAGACTCATGTGGAAGCCTTGTGCCCCGATGTATCCGACTTGACGTCACTATCATATTCTCCAACCACGGCGGCCCCTTACAACAACACAAGAGGCGAATTTCACTCCCATTACAAATAGGCATGGTATTTATAAGTAAATTAACACTACAGATAGAAACACTCACCCGAGACATTTTCCTTCTTGCTAAACCATAGTGAACAGTTTCAATAACTTATTTATGCATTTCCTGTATTTGTTTTCTGAGCTAATCTCATGAACACTCTTTTTTGGGAGGTCGGGATTTTTAAAGTTGGGTCCTCTGAGCTTACGAACAGCATGAAGGCGCTATTAGTATTGAACACCATATGGTACTGAAAACCGTACAAAATGGAAATACCATTTGCACAGTAAGACTCCAGACCACCCTAAACACATGTTGCATGAACAAAAAAACTGTTTACATTACAGCAATAACCTGCATGGGAATTATTTTGGACAATAGAAAAAAAAATCTTTTAGAGAATAGCAAAAGCACAATTGAATTCTAAAGTCTCTACTGTATACTGAATAATTACTCATGTCTTCTAAAAAATAATGTATTTTATGGCATTGTATAGCCTTTCCCAAGGAATAATATAAGTGTTGATGCAGAATGTTTGACAGTACATTTATTTATGTTTTTTCTCTAGTTGTTTTTGTTGCTTTCAGCTCAGATGTAATAAACATGATGCTAGTTTATTAATACATATTTTGTTTCCCTTCTTAGAATTATGTTCTTCTGAAAATCAAATTAAATAAAGAAGGACCTCGCAAGTCAGACTTGAGGGAAGATCTATTACGGTTCCAGTACAGATATTTAAATTTGGCAATTTGAAGTCTAAAGGTGGAAAAACTATAGCATATCTTTTTAATGGCCAAGTTTCAATTGCAGAGTCAAATTTTGCAAATCATGTCCACTGGAACAATCAGACTGGATACTTCTTTCTTCATAACTTAAGGACAAGTGACTCAGGCAAATATGTCATAGAGATCTCTGGGGACTCAAGAAGTCATTATTATTTTCAGCTAACTGTGTATGGTAAATTGTATAAAATTACAGTGCAGATGTACTTTTATTCTATCATAATTCTGTGATAATACTGATGAAATAATCTTAAATTGTAAAAGCCAAGTCTTATAAGACTAATTTAAAAGGTTTATGATCAAGAGCTTGTAACATCATTGACTAAGTTAATAAATTAACTGTGTTGTATTCTGAATATGAGGGGATGGTTTACTTTATTAAGTTACAGATTCTCTTTGAATATGCAACAGAGGAAGACTTTGACAGGAAGAAAAAAGTGTGCCAAATTTGTGGCAGAACCAAGGGAGCAGAAAAGATACATCAAAACCAGTGAAAATACAGTCACAAATAAATCATCATTTGGAAATGTATAATGTCTTAATTAAAACAATGAGTAAAAATCCAACCTTTAAGGACATCAATTTTCTTTGTGAATGAATAATGTATCGTAAATAAATAAATGTTTTTCCTTAAAATACAGGGGGCATAAGTAAGGACACCCCTTAAATTCCCATAAAGGGCAGGCAGATTTTTATTTTTAAAGGCCAGTTATTTCATGGATCCAGGATACTATGCATCCTGATAAAGTTCCCCTGGCTTTTGGAATTAAAATAACCCCACATCATCACATACCCTTCACCATACAAAGAGTTTGGCATGGGGTATTTTCCATAAGATCATCTTTCAATGCAAATCAGATCAGCTATGAGGTTAACTGAAATAAAATCATGCCAATGTTTGCATGGAATTAAAATAGCCCCACATTGTCACTCACACACCCTTATATAGAGGTTGGAGTATTAAAAAGGGTATTAATCAGTTCCATCCATCTATCTGCCCATCTGTCTGTTCACATACTTTAAAAGTACTGGTTTGGAACACACTGCCTGCATCGCAGCTGTGGAACAGCTCTGTTGTGTGTTGATTTTCATTTCGCCGCTTGCAACTTGGCAGCTATGCAACACAGGCATTTTGCAAACATGTAACAGGCCATTTGTTCTGGTTGTTAAGGCAAAGGGTCGCCTTATCTATTATTTATCCTCTGTATAACCATCCAGATCATGCTGGAAATTGGCTTCTTCTTGGTTAGTATTATTTGTTTAGGAAGATCTCCAGTTGCCTGACTGCTCTTTGTAACATTTTTGTGAAGTATTTTGGTGGTTGTCGTACACCCCTTATGTGTTATAATAGAAGGTTGTTGGGTATAATTACTTGCATATGGCATTGTGAAGTTTGGCCATCGTGACTATCCCCAACAAATAGGACATGCAACAAACACAAAAGGCATCACAGGACATACAATGGTATGTGGTAGTATGATATAATCTGATCTATATACAATTATAAATGGTGAGAGCATAGGCATAGTATGGTGTGTATGTTTAATTAAACAGCATGCAGCCTGCAAGTTTAGTTGCCGAAACACAGGGTACGAGATGTAACAGCTGAATGTTTGAATTTGAATAAAGTGCTGACATTCACTTCTATCTGCCTCACAAAAGTGCTTTTGTAAGAAGCGTCCTTTTGGTTTGGTGATTTTTGGTTGGTATGATGACACCTGTATCTTGAAGAAGATGGAAGACGGTTGGTGATTTCAGACACTTTAGTTTTTTTTCTAAAGTCAGATTTCTTGTGCACTAAGGTGTTAAGAATTACATTCAAGGAAGAATGAATGCTATAAACATATAAATTATATAAATAATATGCATCTAAATCCAGCTAAATATTTCATGCCTATTGTCAAAATTGAGATGTCTTTCTAAATCTGTCAACATCTCTTAGACCATAACATTGTAATCCATGCTGATACATTTCTCAAACCTTCACTTTATCCTTTTCCAGAGGAAGTTCCCCAACCTCAGGTGTCACTGGATGATGAAAGCTCCTGCACGTGGCGGTGCTCTGTGGAGAACGGCAGAGATGTGACTCTGGCCTGGTATAAAGAGAATGTGCTCCTGAACCAGACTAGTAACCCTGACATCAACATCAGTCTCAGTCTTCATCTTAAAGCTGAACATTCTTCCACTTATGACTGTGTGGTAGCCTAGAAATCTAGACGCACGGCAAATTAATTTGCTCAGCCTGTACGTCTAGGATCAAACCATAGGGATTTCTATTGGCTGACGCTGTGGACTTCATCTAATCACAGTGCTCTATTTTGTTAGAGAGTCTTAAGGCGGGCTTAACAGGATAACGACAGTCCTGCGACGGTGAACAACAAGGAAGGTGGCTATGGCGAACGAAGAGCAGTTGTTTGAATCGGCGTTGGCGTCAACTTTGGAGGAGTCCAACTTTTCTTTGAAAGTTGAGCAACACAATGCACTTAAGTCATTCCTTTCGAAGAAGGATGTATTTGCCGTTTTGCCGACCGGATACGGATATGGTCGTAGCGCTGGCCTATTGCATGCCTAGGCAGTTTGAAAGACAATTCTCTGCATGCCCCTTGGATTAAGCGAGGTGAATGGTTCGATTACAGACTATACATTTCAATGATATAGGATGGCCCGCCAGGCTAACTGTGTGGCTGCCAACCCTGCCATTAATCAGACAACACGCCTATCTCACAGCGATACACAACAGCAATGTCTCAAATCTACAGGTATGACAGCAAAACGCTTGGAAGTAAATTGGATAAAATATCTACTGTACAATGATCATTTTTATCTAGAATTTTACTAATCACTGTTGAGACTCTTTAAGACCGCACTCTCAGATCTGACTTGACACAAATATTTTTTTTTAACTGAGCCTGAAGCCCGTAAAGGCCAAAGAGGACAGAACATTTAGTGTCAGGGCCCTGAGGCTCTGTAATGATCTTTCAGAGGAAATCAGTTTAGGTGTCCTCCTCCTTCCTGGATTTGTTTGAGTTTGAATGGTGATTAACATAGTTATTTCTGATAGCAGTAGCATTATTATTATCATCATCATCATCATTATAATAATAATACTAATAATAATAATGATAATAATAATAATAAAATGATTATCATTACTATCCTACTACTACTACTATTATTCCACTGCAGTATTCTCTAACATCTGATACTATTAGAGTATTCTTCATCTCAACCTAATAGCATCAACTATATGCAATGTGAACATTTATATAAAAGGTCTTGATTACACTGAAAATATTTTCTTATATATTTTTTTAACAGACCAAGAACGAAAACACGACTCCATAATAATCTCTGTGGTTTTGGGTGTTGCCAGTGTTATATTAGTTGGAGTACTTTTTCTGTTTCTAAGGAACAGGAACAGAAACGAATACATACAAGGCAGGTAGCTAATTGTCTATTTTCCATTTTAGAAGAATGCATATGACATAAAACTTGTATTAAGTTATCTCCAAATGCTTACTGTATCCTTACAAAATGTATTTTTCTTTTTTATATGGTAAATTTGAGAACAATGGTCCAGGAGGACCATTTTTTTTGTATGTTGATCTCAAGGGGCCATGTCAACCCATTCCATAACCACTCATTTCATGTATAGCGCCACTTAGTTAAACACAAAAAAGTAAAAATGAGGTGTTGTAATCGCAGGTATCTGTGACCTAACATAGTCAAAACTGCACGAAATTGGAAGTGTAGGATCATTGTGACACCCTCTGAATGCACGCCAAGTTTCGTGGAATTCCGTTCATGGCGGGCCACACAATAAATTAATTTATGTTACTAAACACCAACTGGCCTGTAGGTGGCCGGAGACAGTTTTCTGTGAATATCTCGAGAACCGTAGGGCCTAGGAGGTCCACCTTTTCTTTGTATGTTGGTCTTAAGGGGGCATGTCAACCCATCCCATTACCACTTATTTCATGTATAGCGCCACCTAGTTAAAAATTAAAAAGCAAAAAATTAGGTGTTTTCATCACAATATCTCTGGCTGACATGGTCAAAACTGCACGAAATTGAAAGTGTAGGATCATTATGACACCCTCCAAATGCAATACACCAACAAGGATTCCCGGGACACTGAAAGACCGGGGTACACGAAACTTGGTTGGCATGTAACCCCACATGGATAGCATGGAACCATCGTTTTTCGTTTTGATCTGTAGCCCCCCCACTGTACTGGACCCCCTGAAGGGTAGGGCAGACACAGTTTTTGTGAATATCTTGAGAACCGTAGGGCCTAGGATGACCAATTTTTTCCGTATGTTTGCCTCCAGGGGTCATGTTAACCCATTCCATGTGCACACATGTGCATAAACAGATACACACGCACACACATACATTCACAGTAATCATACGTATGACACATACTCACACAGTAGACATATGTACGCATGCATGCACATGCACAAACACACATATGCAGGCAAACACACTTGTGGGCACGCACACCCACACCCACACACACCAGGGCTTAAATTTCACTGCGGGATTGCGGGTATTGCGCATAATTTGTTCAAGTCCCGCAACTCTAGCCATCATAATGCGAGAAATTCCCGCATACACTTTTACAGCCTGTCTGATGACGTTAATATCTGTCTGTTTCACCGACCAGGACTGCAAGAAATCTAGGAGTTGTTCTCGACAACCAACTAAACTTCTCAGATCATGTTGCCTCAGTCGCCCGGTCATGCCGTTTCGCACTCTACAACATACGGAAAATCAGGACTTACTTGACTCAAGATGCTACCCAACTTCTGGTTCAGGCAATAGTCATCTCACGACTCGACTACTGCAATGCCCTCCTGACAGGTCTCCCAGCCTGCGCAGTGAAACCACTTCAGATGATCCAGAACGCAGCGGCGCGCCTGGTCTACAACCAACCCAAAAGGGCACATGTTACCCCGCTGCTCATCCAGCTACACTGGCTACCTATGGCCCGCATCAAATTCAAGTCTCTAACGCTTGCCTACAAAGTAGTCTCCGGTTCTGCTCCCACCTACTTGAATGCCCTCATACAGACTTACACTACCTCCAGACCGCTGCGCTCCTCTGACGAACGACGTCTAGCTCTACCACCGGTACGCTCAAGCCAATCCAAACTTTTCTCATCTGTTGTTCCTCGTTGGTGGAACACACTGCCAGTTCCTACAAGGGCAGGGACATCCTTTTCCACGTTCAAAAAACTCCTGAAGACCCAGCTCTTTAGAGAACATCTACTCTCATAGCAACACTTACAACAAGTCTTACTGATCCTAGCACTCACCAGCCGTTTAAACTGACAAGTAACTGTTAAAATACAGCACTCACCGACGCACTTATTCTTACTGTACTCTAATGTGTTTTTTTTAAACTGTCCTAAAATTGTGAGAATTGTTCTAAAACTTACTGTTTACCATGTTGTTAGTCGCTTTGGTTAAAAAGCGTCAGCCAAATGTAATGTAATGTAATGTAATGTAATATAGCCTAATCATTAAGTGGCGTGAATGCGGTGCTATTGACCGGACTGATCAACTACCGAGTTGAATTGAACATAGCTTCATGCAGACGCACACACACACGGAGAGAGAGAGAGAGAGAGAGAGAGAGAACCACTTTGCGCTTACGCAAATAGGCTACGCTACCATGGCAAACTTTTACATCTGGAAAGAGCTCCTTGGTAACTATCCTGCTATCTCAGGTCACGTCAACACTTGATCCCAGAAAGATTGTCTTCGACATGTCAACATTTATTGTATCTAATGACATAGAAAACATAATGATTTGCATACACATACCGCACTATGCACAACTTTTATTCACTAGCGACTACAGCCTAAACCCGTCAGGTTGAAGGGGGGCTAATTACTCCATAGAATTACTCTCAGGTATTTTCTTAAAGTGACAGGCACTCAATTACACCTACTCATCACCAATGTGCACTCAATTGGACCTACACACCACATTAAAGATATGCCTAAGTGTTATAGGTTAAACGTCAATATGAGGCATTCAAATGACTAAATATGTTTAGCTAGTAGTAATTACTAGTAAAATGCTATACTTTAAAAAATGCATTATTAAATAAATACACTCTATATGAATTCAAAAATATATGATAGAAACACATCACATAAGCTATCATTTTCAGTGTGTGTTTGTGTGTGTGGAGAGAGTCAAGCAGAATCTAGGATGTCCACTGTTGTGAAGGATCCCACTACAGTATATATTACTGATGACGTCAGGGTGGTGGGGGCCCCAAAATCAAACACTTTTTTAAAAAAAGTATCGAAGTATTGAAATCGCAATTCTTGACTTGGTATCAGAATCGTCCCCCCCTCCCCCCCAAATTGTGTAAATCCCCCCTACATGAATAACCTAAGGGGGGAATTCCCCCCCATTTTGAAAAATGAATTTTAAGCCCTGCACACCCACACACATAAACATAAACGTGTACACGCACACATGCACATAATTCAAGAATTTCTCAGAATTATGAACAGGGGGTGGGGTTGTATAAAATGAATTTTACATGTGAAATCTATGAACTAATCATGTTTTGGTACTTGTTGTCTAGCAGATACTAGTGAGAATTGAGTGTGGATAATGCAATTTAGTGAGACAGTTAGAATCATATAGGCCTTTCAGCATGATTTATTTTTGTGGAAAAAATGTGCTGGACTGGCCGGCGGTCATATTTTGTACCGCTCTGCGGTACATCTAGTTTAAGTTAGATTATGTGTCGAAATCTGGTGTCGTTAAAATAAGGGCGCGATGACGTGGTCGTGTCTGCAGCATAGACGGTAAAACATAATGGACAAAGCGCTGTGTCTGCAGCCAGCCAGCTGTCAATCATAGGTGTAAACAAAAATTGAAAAATTGTGTGTATTGAAGCATCTTGAAAACAATTTTTTCGAATAAAAAGTTGTAGATACAAAAATAGTTTTAGGTGAGAAAAGTGACACGGAAAGTTGGCTACTTGGCCATTGAAATACATGGGGATGGGCGGAGTTACACATTGTACTGCAGCCAGCCACCAGGGGGCTCCGGACTAACGCTCGCATCACTCTTAACAGACGGCACAGTTTCCAGTTCTATCTATGCTCTAGAGGAAAGAACATTATAAACTACGGAGATGTGAAAGAGGGGAAATCTCCATCACATAAATATGTGGATATGCTGGGAAGTGATCTATTTTATGCTGTTTTTCTGTGGAGGTAAGTCAACATGAAGTTTTGTAGGTTTCATGTTTTAGTTTTGTAGGCTTTATGCTTTGATATCACACAAAACTGTTCAGGTAACAAAATAGCCTGAAAGGTTATTTAGTGAATATCTACTAGTTTATGTCTACTCAAATATTTGTTCTGTATTGTACCTGTTGATGTAATTACTCTACAAATAGAATAAAGTTAAAGAAATGTGTTATGTGGTCATTACAATGGCGTTACTGTATTCTGATCCAATGTGTTGGTAGAGACCTTGTTGCTTGGACTATTTGTTAAGCAAACTATCCTCACCTTATCTGCTCTGCCACCATCTGCTCCATTGCACTATTCACCATCTGGGATAAATCCACTATTCTATGGAGCGATTCTGAATATTTTAGCTCATAATCCTTGCTTGGTGCAGTGTAATGCTATAAATTGAAATAGTTACCTTTTTTTGTTCAAAATGAAGCTGACAGTTTAAACATGTGGAACCACTTTCACAATCCATTTGCATGTAGGCCTAAACAAATTTTTGCCGTGTATGGTATTTTGCCTTTGAAAGAAAGAAACGGCAAACCAAAACAGACGACTTTATCATGGATGGTTTCAGTGACAACTGAGCAGTGACACGCTGTTGGTTATTAACTAATGGTTGCATTGCATTACTCTTACCTCTATATTAAACACAGTATTGGAAGAGTACTGAAAACTACTACTCGAGGGACAAAATTGAAATACCATTTGTACACTTGGACTCTAGATCACTTTAAAAACAGGTTGCATCAACAGAAAACTGTTTATATTAAACAGCAATGACCTGCATGGAAATATTTACTCAAATGTCATTAGACTATCTGACAACTTTTGGAGAATAGTACAAACACAACTGAATTCTTAAGTCCTTTACTGAATTGCTTAGGTCTTCTTAATAATATTGCTTTATTTTCTGAAATGGCTTTACCAAGTAATATGATCTAGCAAATGTCAATGCAGACTGTTTGACAGTACATATATCTGTGTTTTTGTAGTTGTTTTTGTACCTTCAGCTCAGATGTAATAAACAGCATGATGGCAGTTAATTAATAGGCCTACATATTTTGCTTCCCTGTCTAGAATTCTGTTCTTCTGAAAATCAAAAATGGATCTCACATGTCGGACTTCAGGGAAGATCATTTATGTTTCCCGTACAGATCTCTCAATTTGGCAATGTGAAGATTGAAGGAAGAGACAACATTGCAATTGTCTTTAAAAGCGAATTTAGAATTGAAGACCAACTTTTTACAAATCATATGCGCTGGGACCATGAGACTGGATACTTCTCTCTTCATAACTTAAGCACTGATGACTCAGGCAAATATGTCATAGAGGACACCGTGGACCAGAACATGAGAAAAAACTACTATTTTCAGCTAACTGTATATGGTAAGTTATGTCGTTTTTGTAGTGACAGTAGTACATTTATTCTTTCATAATCCCTTGTGTCAACACTGATGAAATCATTTCATATTGTAAAGTCCTATTAGACCAACTTATAATGTCTAGGACCAAGAGCCTATTTTACCTTTTGATTTTCATTATTAACTTTAGAATAAATTGCAACCCAAAGCTTGATTCCAACCGAAAAATCACGAATGTTTCATTACATTGTTGCTGATACCCAAGGGAAGAGGAATATGGATACAATGTCACATTAGGCCCCCTGTAAACAATTTTGTCAGGCCTTTATGTTTATTTACTTGAATAGACACTGTATTCTGAATATGAGCGTATGATTTTCTTTAGTTACCGATTCGCTTTGAAGAAAAAAAGTGTGCCAAACTTGTGGCAGAAACAAGGGGATCAGAAACACACATAATACCAGTGGACATAGGTGTTAAACTTTGTAACTAACTCAACCAAATCATGTCTGTTAGATTTTGGTTTTAACTTGGTGGTCTGTGGCTGCTAAAAAAGTGTTAGACGTTATGGCTGAAGCACTGAAGAACTATGGGGGCATGGGAATTAAAGACTGACTCCAGCGTATTACACCCCTAAATCTCGTTCTCCCTTATTTCGGGATTTGGGATCTATCTGGCCCCGTCCCCTTCCAAACATTGTTCACCTGCTACTGTCTGCTGAATATGACACTGTCACTGTCATTGGTCAAAATATAGATCCAAAGCAGAAATCCTCAGCCATGACACTGACTGCTTTGCTATTTTGCTCTTGAAATGTCTTAAAGCAACACCAAAGCACTTTTCCTGTTGCACGCACGCTATTTGTTTATCCAGCACTGGCTTTGGAAATAACGATGTCTACAGACAGGGTAGAGTACGTTGCATGATTTTATGAAAGTATGATGTATTGCGACATCAGAAGCAAGTCAAATTTGTAGTTTCTTTTGTCTCATTCCATCGAACTACAGATCCGCTACCCAATCTGGCAAACTTGCATAGTGCGGTTATAGCCGATAGAGGGTCGCGAAGCGAATGCAGAAGTGCCGTTCACCCTGTTACGAGTTGATGAACCACTGAAACGATTTTGGAAACATTATTTTAAGGTACAAAAAACTCTTTGGTGTTGCTTTAACATAACAGACACCATGGACATGTTAACAAGGTTTTCACTGGATGCTTAACCTAGGCTATATTTTGTATTGTTGCAGAATGTTGTATACACTGACCTACATAGCACAAACTTTTGGATTTTAACATACTAAACATTGTATCCATGGGGCATTGTTGCTGAAGAGATTCAATATTCAAAAAGCTTTGTTGTCCAACATGTTACCATGTTAGAACATTTTCTTTGATTGAAGGCAACGCCTGTTCTGTCCTAATTATGTGTGTGATGTTTGTGGAATATGTAAGGGACTACTTAAGCCACTACAGTCAACAGGGCATAAATAGCTGAAGATGGTTTTCTTGGAGCCAGCAAGTGGGCCTATGTCTGAAGAGCCCTGTTGGATTGGCATTTAGACATGGTTGTTGTGAGAGTCAGTAATGCTTTTTGAGTATCTCAAGGTGTCTAAGATGGTGTCTTTGTTGTTGACTTGTTCTCATCCACTGTGGGTATGAGGGAACTATGGGATGCCAAACACCACTGTTGAGCTGTCTGATGGAGTTGTGGGCATAATTCAAGGAAACACAAGCAAATGATGCCCATTTGACAAACAACTCGCTCATGGAGGTGTCTCTTTGTTACCCTTTCCCTCAGGAAGGAAGGAAAAGGGTATTAATCAGATCCATCCATCTATCTGTCCATCTGTCTGTTCACATACTTTAAAAGTACTGGTCTGGATGTACCTCATCATTTTACGGCTTGAACAAACTGCCTGCATCGCAGCGGTGAAACAGTTCTGTTGTGTGTTGATTTTCATTTCAGTGCCTATGTTAACAGGTTAGAGCTGCCATACTGCCTCCGTCATACTGTACATGTGTGTCTCAGGTGTGGTTTGAACTGCACTATAACCACAACCCAGCTAGAAAATAACAGGGTGCCTTTTTTGTCCGCTTAAAGCGAATGGTTCTGGGCAGAAATACATTGAAAAGACCAGTTGATAGTCCAAATTTGTGCTAAAAAGGGGAAAGTGGAGGCTAGATGTGTTCTATAGCAGAAAACGAATGAAGGCTATTGTTACATTCTGTCGTAAGTTAACATTAGGTGAAAGATAGGCCTTTTCCATACTTTCTCTCTTTCTATGGCAACCGCGGTAAGCAAAATGATATGACTGATTTCTGGAAACAACTTTTTGTTGTCAGACAACTTTTTGGTCTTCATTTCAGCTCTTTAATGTTACTCATTGTGGATTTTTAGCCATTATCAAAGGCGAACTCGATGTAGAAGTTCCTGGTGTGAACATACAAACAGAATTGTTTCTGCGTGGGCAAACTGTATGTGAGTGTGACAGTAGCCAAATAAATAGGTACACTACTGTACCTTATGGTAGCAATTGTAGAGAGCAGAAGTTTGTGTTACAGAAAGTGCTAAGGTACAGAGCAAATACAATATGCCAAGTAATGCCTATAATGATGTGAACGTATTACAAATTGAAATATTAAAATGATAAATGGTGAGAGCATAGGCATACTATTGTATGTATGTTTAATGAAACAGCATGTGGCCTGCAATTGTAGTCTAATAACTGAAACACGGGGTAAGAGATATAACAGCAGAATGGTTGAATCTTAATCATTAATCTCTATCTGCCTTACTTTGAAAAGTGCTGTTGTGAGAAGCTTTCTTTTGGTTAGGTGATTTTTGGTTGGTATCATGATACCTGGAATACTCTATCTTGAGGAAGATAGAAGATGGTTAGTGATTTCAGACACTTTATTTTTTCTCCTAAAGTCAGCTTTCATGTGAATTCATGTGTTAAGAATACTATTAGGAAGAAAGGTACGGCAGCAGTGAATGTTATTAAACATAGGACAGAGCACCCTAGTAGAACATGTATCATACATCTGAGAATAAAAGACAAATGAATCCAGCTAAAAATCTCATGCCAAATGTCAAAATCAAAATCTTTTTAAATCTGTCAACAATCCTTAGATTGTAACATTTTAATCCATGCTGGTCCATTTCTCATGACAGAACTTCAATTTCTTAATTTTTCCAGAGGAAGTTTCCCAACCTCAGGTGTCACAGGATGATGAAAGCTCCTGTATGTGGCGGTGCTCTGTGGAGAATGGCAAAAATATGACTTTGGCCTGGTATAAAGATAATGTGTGTTTGAACCAGACCGGTAACCCTGACAACAACATCAGTCTCAGTCTTCCTCTTGAAATTGAAGATTCCTCCACTTATAACTGTGTGGCTGCCAACCCTGCCATTAATCAGACAACACACCTATCTCATAGTGATACACAACACTGTCTCAAATCTACAGGTATGACAGCAAAAAGCTCTGAAGTAAATTGGATGAAAATATCTACCGTACAATGATCATTTTTATCTGGACTTTTATCTAGACTTATCACTTTTGAGGCTCTTTATAACCACACTTTCAGATCTGAATTTTTAAAATTGTTCTTGAAGCCCAACAACAGTAAAGTCCAAAGGGGACAGAACATTGAAAATCTGGGCCCTACTACTAGGCCTACTGCTAGTCCACTGCAATATTCTTTAACATTCTTCATCTCAGCCTAATAGCAACAACCACAATATATGCAATGTGAACATTTATATAAAATGTCTTGATTACACTAAAAATGTTTTTCTTTTGACAGATGCAGGACGAGAACACGGCATAATAATGGTTTTGAGTGTTATCGGTGTTATATTAGTTGGAGGAGTTTTTCTGTCTCTAAGGAAAAGGAGAAACGAATACATACAAGGCAGGTAGCTATTTGTCCATTTTCCATGTTAGAAGAATGCATATAATGAAAACATTTTATTTTTTATAAAGTTATGAAGTTCTCTCAAACTTTTTATTATATTATCTCTAAATTCTTATTGTGTCCTTACAAAATATTATTTTCTTTTTTATGGTAAATTCGAGAACACAAACGTTTGAGTTTGCTGTCAACCCCAGAGTTATATTAAAAGATACAGCTCCTCTTCTCTGTGCGTGCTATAACTCTAGCTCCCTTTTAGCTATAGGCTAGCTATAAGCTAACTGGTCTAACCCACTTCCAGTGATTTATGCTTAGCTATGCTAATGGTGTAAAACTGGGTTGTTGTACAAGTAAAGGGTATGTATCCTCTTATCTAACTTTGGGGTAGATGACAAATAAAAATATTTCCCAAAAAGTCTGTGTTCAAAGATTACCCATTTCACAGAAACATTTTCAACCAGGCCATACTATGCTCAAGCCTTGTGCTGTTGACTGCGCAGCTCAGCCTTGCACCTGCCAGGGCTGAAGCCCACAGATTGCAGCACCTCAGATTGGGACATGGATATGCTAGCAAGGGGTCTAGAACCCATGGAACCTAGCCTTTGTCGTGAGGGGGGAGGTTTTCATACTAAACAGCTACTGTATCAACTGGCTACAGTTACACATGTTTGTAGTAAAAAAAACAATGTAGAATGTTTTGGGACCAAAATTAATTGTATTTAGATAATACAGTCGTTAAGGACAGAGAACACAACTGTAGTACAGCCATGGATAAGTTTCTTGGATGTACTTAAACATCTAGACCAGGGGTCTCAAACTCAAATGAGCTGGGGGCCAATTCTGCCAACGTCATCTGATTGGAGGGCCGGCTATTTCTGAAAATGCAATGTTATTTTTTTCAAATACCACACAAAACTGCAAACAGAAAGTGCAAGTGTTTTTATCTAGTTTTAGACACCTGTGCTAGCAACCTTAGCTTATAAATAAAATAATGATAAAATAAATATTAATACAAATTATAAAATAAATGAAAAACATAAAAACAGGTATGTGTGTGTGTTTCACACCAAATAAAAATATTTCCTCTCATAACTTTTTTAAACCTGGCAAACTAGGCATCAGGGTTAAGAAAGCCATTGCCAACACCATTGGATTTTTATATCAAAATTTCAAAAGGCCATGGCTTGAAAGTGGTCAGAGATAAAGTCCTACTGTAAATGTAAAAATCTTTGAGTAAAACAAAAGTTTATGAAGGGGGTAAATTTACCCATCTAATTTGTCACTGGATGGCAAGCACCTCAAATTATGCACCTTTCAGTAAATACTGGATGAACATATTTAAGCAGGTTTACTTTCCTTTTTTCATATTACCCACATAACAAATTAACAGGAAAACACCTAAGATGTATACCAACACCTAAGATGCTGTGGTTTAGTAATAGATTACTACAATATAGGCCTATAATAAAGTATTCTGGTCAAACAGTTCCTATCGCGGGTAATCTGCAGTACCCAGAAGTTCGCATCATATTGCGGGTGACTTTGTAGTTCTTTAGAGCCCTATTTCTACTAGCCCTGCTGTCTGTACCACATCCATTACGGACACTATCATCACGATTACCACTGCAACCTCCAAGCTATGTTGGGCAGAGGGTCGAAACAAGCATGGTATGCTTAGTGGACACCGTTGTATACACGCACCTCCATTCCATGACGCACCGTGACTATCACTGTCATAGACGATCGATCATAATCTCCAAAAGGATATTCTTCTTCAGAATTAGAATAGGTGAATAACATAGCTTACCTAAGACTTCATCACACGTGAACGTTTTTCAACATTTGGTGTAGGCCTATTTCTGCTTAATTTCTGCTTCAATTTCTGCAACACTATGGCCTGCATCGCTTCCGTGTCATTACATATGCACGTCTTTGTGTTTCTCGCGTGTAATACAAGTATTTCCTGAAAACTTTGCGCAGCGATTTTGGGTTTGAATCAAGCTCTGGATGTCTTGCACATAGTGGAGCAGAGTAGGCCTACAAATGAGATTTGTCACCGTACCTGGATCTATCGTCTATCGTTTTAAGCAGTATCGTTGTTTGTCGCAATTAATAGCCTCAAGGGCCGGATTACATTATTATTTTGTCATACGTCGCGGGCCGGAATTGGGCAGGACGCGGGCCGGATTTGGCCCGCGGGCCGGGTGTTTGAGACCCCTGATCTAGACCTACAACATAAAAATCCCATAGCCACTTCCCTAAATGGAGATAATGCCCTTATGTTTGCTCTGTCAACATAAGCCAAAGCAGAAGTTGTTAGTAAATAAAGTTTACAGTTTATGATACACTGAACTGACCTTGGATAACAGCATGCAGCACTTCCCTTAGCTACTCCATAAAAATCACATCTATACTCTCTTGTGAGTGCCTAGTGCATCTCACGTGTTTGTCAGTTTCTTTCAGTTTGTGACTTGGTGAAAAGGTCAGTGGTATTTCTGACTATATCCTCAGTATAACACTTGTCTGTTTACCTTATAGCTCAATCTGCAAATGAAGAACCACAAACTGAAGTTCAGTACTCTGAGATATTACACAGTGATATAAGGCTAAGACAGGTCAGTATCACAAGGCTAACTGAATATTACTGACAAACACTCATTCGTTTTATCTCAGAACGTGGAAGATCATTTATCTGTGTAGGCTATGGGTGTGTTTCTGTGAAAGATTGTTAGTGCCTCATACTGAAGCACATTGGTTTAGGCCTACTAATCCTCCCTGTAAGCAGATGTACCTCTTGTAATGAGCATCAGGGTTAGAAGCATTTGATCTATTTTCACCAGAGCTATGTGGGCTCAGAGCAGCAAGAGCACAGCTAGCCGCAAGCCATTTCCTGTTACAACAGACAAGTCTGGGTGGCCACTGAAGATTGTGTGCATGGTGTGACAGTAAATGGCGCCTTGCTCAAGGCTTGTGGAAAAATACCCCTGTCCAGTATCAGATGTCTGGACAGTCCAGTTATGGCACAGTTGACAGCACTTCTTTTCTTCTTTGTGTTTCTGCCTCTTTACTCCTCATTCCCTCCCCTGCTGTCCTGTCCTCCTCCCAGGGACACGGACCACACATACCAGAACTGGATACCGAAGGAGAAGAGCCACCATTAACCTCCATCTATACCAGAACTCAACCCCATCCCCCAGACAGTAATGCGACGGGGAGTGAAAACACTGTCTTGGGACGCCTCTGAAAAACTGCTCATATTTATATTTAACACTTGACATTTCTTTACCCTTGCATAATTGCTAACTATCACAACATTAAGTATTTATCTGAAAAGGTGGTCATGGCTCTACTGCTATGAATGAGATAAACCACAAATATGGGTCTTAATATGCTAATGATCTTGTTCATGATATTAACTTTACAAATATATTAAAAAGCAAGCTGGTATGTTGAGCCTAAAATGTTCAAATGCAATAAACGGAGACAGACATTCCTGGTGGAATTTTTTGTCTTTGAACTTTTGAATTTGAGTGTGTTAGTGTACAAAATGCAAATTGTTCACTTTACAATAAAATTTCAATGACAAGCAACAAGACAATTTACTTGACCAAAACTCCATTCTGTTCCATTTACTGACATCACACAGGCAGGATGATTCCCCCATGGCTGAAAGCCCAGATATTAAAATATAACACCTACTAGATCCATTCATTCATAGATGCATGCTAGATGTAGTCCTGTAGCCACAACTCCAGGTAATAATAATTCAAACCTCCACCAGAGGTCCGAAACAGCGCCTTGATGCAGGAAGCACATTGTGCATCAAACAATATTTTTGAAGATGCCCTTTTATTTCAAAATAATACAATATGTATGTTATTGTAAATGATGGATTCATTTATGTATATGTAGCCAGTTCACCTTGTTTCTGTCTTTTCCCCATGTCTCCCTGTTTTCCCTACATGTCCCACACTGGCCTGCTCCCGCTAACTAGGGGGGCGTGGTGATTAGTTACACACCGGAGTTCGTTCGCACTGATTACTGGCCGGACAGTATAAAACCACCCAGGTACGAAGAAGCGTTGTAAGCTCTGCCTGTTTAACCCCCTAGCGTGTCGGATTTAGTCATCAGGTATGTTGCAATACTCCCGTTTGCTGCCAGACTAATAACATGGTTTAATCAATGTTTGTCTTCACCTGTAGCTTCGTGGTCACCGGCTAGTCTGCTCCTGCTGCCCGTGTGTTAGACACCATCCCTTATTCATTCTACAGGTATGCACCTATGTTTGTCTTAAATCTCTCGTAGTTTATTTTCTGTTTTGAGTCGTAACACTTTCTCTTGTATGCCTGTAGCTGAACGTGGGTGAGTGCTCCCCATACGGCGCTTTGTGCACTAATCGTAGTTACTAACATAGGTATGTACGATGCTTGCTTTAATGGGTAACTTTCTAGGCGGCAGTAGAAGGCTTTATGTTCAATGTCTTTTCTGTCTTGTCCAGGTAGCGCGGCCTTTTCCATCTACGCGGGGTGCATAGCGTGGGTCGTGCTGCTGTCTTGTCTGTAGTTATTTTATTTTGGTGTAGCCTAATTGTGTGCGGTTTTTCAAGTACGTTCTGTGTCTTTCTTTTTGTGGGCATTAATTTAGTGTCTACGTCTGCCTGTGTTTGGGTTTATTTGGCGTTTATGTCAGCCTGCATGTTGCTTGCCGCATTAGTAGAGAGGAACGGGGCATAAGTGGCATATGCTTCATCCTGGTAACTGCTTAGGTTCTGTCTGGTGCTGGCTGTCATTTGCGTGTGTTTGTATTTCTTTTGTCCTGGTGTGCCTGCATTATCTACCATAGCGTCTGTATTGGCTGACTGTATTTTTGCCCCCCCCCTCCCTCCCTCTCCCTTGTGGTGCTGTTTTATTTGTTTGTTTGGCAGATGTGGGGCCCTCTTTGAGGGAGGCTAGTCACCTGGTGGTGGGACCCTGTAGCTGCACATTTGTGGTGTCATTGTTGCTTGCGGTGGGCTGCTGTGTCACTGGTAAGTCACTTTCTTGCAGTGTGTATGCACGTGTGATGGCTGGAACTTAGAACACACCTCCAGTTAGTCTGTCTCCCTCAGGTAAGCCCCCATCTGCTGTATCTTTTTAGCTCCAGTGGAGCCTGGCCCCACTTTAGAAATCACCTGTTCATATTGTATCATAATAAAAGAACAATAATAAATATTTTTGTACTTTCATAACCTCTGACTCGTTTCAGGTATTATTGCAGGACACTCCTCCCTTCCCCCCCCCCCTTTGGTTATTTAATAAACTTATGATTTGACTGGAATTCACGTTGTCTGCTTGGTGCTTTCGGACCTGTGTCAAACCTTCCTTAGCAAATTCTCTTAAAGAAGTCCCAGGGTACTAAGCCCAGGGTGGCGTAGTCGGGCTACTGGGAGTGGCTTATAGCCTCTCTTTCCCTCCTTACTGCTCTGGTCACATATAGACTAACTACTTTGTTTTGATTCAATGTGTGACTAAACTAATACTGCCATATCTGTTATGATTTAACTGAATGCAAGATCACTTTGATTCTCCCTTAATTCTCCTGTAAAGATATTGGTGAGTGATTCTGATGGTCTTGATGTTTAAGTTCAACAACCTGTGTGAACAGGGGGGTAATTAAATGTACACACACAGACTATAAGAGGCAAGTCACTAAGTCTGAGAGAAAGCTGTTTTTAGAATCATGGCTATATGCACCTCCTACATCCGTGCTCCTCCATCATGTCGAATGTTCTCAGCATCTAGAGGAAAGATCATTCTGAACTACGAGGATGTGAAAGAGGGGGAATCTTCATTACATAAATATGTGGATAAGCTGGAATGTTACCTATTTGTTGTGTCTCATTGTGGGTAAGTCAACGTGAGTTTTGTAGGCTTTATGCTTTGATGACACAAAACTCTTCTGGTAGGTTGCAACTTAATAATGTGGTAAAAATTAAGCATTAATCCACAAAGAAGCAAATAGTATCTCACAGGAAAGCCGACCGTACAGCAGAGTACAAATCTTTAATCACGACGCTGGAGACAGGTTACAAACACAAGCATCCTAGGTGAGCATGAGAGCAAAAAGTCTGTTGTAAACAAAGTCTTGCCATTACTTATAGGACTAAAATAGAGTATTCTTAATGTCAAGCAAATATAAAGCAAACTATATCATCACCTTATGTGACACAAGTGTTTGTCCGAAAGTTTTACGTGTTCGTCTCGTCTTACTACGTCGTACTACAAGTACAGCAGGCAGTTTTTAATTGACATCTGCAAAAGCAAGTTTTGCAGCGTTCTGGACTTTGCAACAGAGACGCTAAAGGAACTCGGACTACTCCGGCCTGCAACAACACCGGACTCGCCTGCTACTCCTCCCCCGGAAAGAAAGCGTCGGAAGCGGTGTGCGAGGAAGCAGAAGAGGGGCAAGCGCGGAGGCGTCCGGGCCAGGCTAGCGGCCAGCCCAACTCGCCCAGCCATACCATCCATTCTCCTGGCAAATGTACGATCACTGGACAACAAAATGGATCACATACGACTGCTGAGATCAACGAACCGGACAGTAAGTAACTGCTGTGTGCTCGTCTTCACTGAGACTTGGTTAAATGACAACATTCCGGACTCTGCTGTACAACTGGAGCAGCTAGCATGCTATCGAGCAGACAGGGCCATTGTAAAGGGAGGTAAATCACGAGGAGGAGGAATCTGTGTTTACATCCGTGACGAATGGTGCCGGGACACTGTAGTAGTATGCAAACACTGCTCACCACTGGCAGAGTTTATGATCATAAAGTGCCGTCCTTTTTACCTGCCAAGGGAAATTACTGCGATTCTGCTAGTCGCAGTATACATCCCGCCTACCAACAACAACAGCGATAAGAACGCGGCTCTTAGTGAACTGTACCAGGCTGTCAGTGAACAACAGATGGCACACCCAGACGGTTTCACCATCTTCACTGGAGATTTTAACCATGCTGATCTCAAAACTGTACTTCCAAAGCTACACCAGCATGTTGATTTTCCAACAAGAGGAGATAACAGCCTGGACCTGGTCTACACTACACACAAAGGAGCATACAAAGCCACCCCCTCCCCCACATTGGACTTTCAGACCATATCACTGTTATGCTAATGCCCGCATACAGACAAAGGGTAAAAGCGAACAAACCGTTTCGTAAGCAGGTAAAAGTGTGGCCTGAGGGAGCCTCCGATGCTCTTCAAGACTGCTTTGACACAACAGACTGGGAAATGTTTAAGCAGGCAGCCACTTACAACAACCAGACAGACATAGAGGAGTATACAGACACTGTAACCTCTTACATCACCAAGTGCATTGATTATGTGACCCACACAAAAGACATCATCACTCGGGCTAACTGGAAGCCATGGCTGACAGGGGATGTCCTCAGGCTGCTGAGGGCCAGAGACAAAGCCTACAGAGCTGGGGATGAAGCTGGCATGAAAACAGCGAGAGCCAACCTGTCCCGTGGCATCAAGGAAGCAAAAAAGGAATACACTCACAAGATAACCACCCACTTCAAAGACAGCAGGAACGCACAAAGCCTATGGCAGGGCATTCAGGCCCTCACGGACTACAAGCCCGCGCCACAGAGCTGTGAGAGCAACATCCCTCTGCTCAACAACCTGAACCGCTTCTTTGCTCGCTTTGAAGCACAAAACAGCACCTGCCCACAGAAGACCCATCCCCCTCTACATGAACAGCCCCTGTGCCTCTCTGCCGACAGCGTGAAGAGGACACTTGCTGCTATCAACACCCGTAAGGCAACAGGTCCAGACAACATCCCAGGTCGTGTGCTGAAGGACTGCGCAGGGGAGCTTAAGGATGTCTTCACAGACATCTTTAACACTTCCCTGAAGCAAGCCATCGTCCCATCATGTTTCAAAGCTGCCACCATCATACCTGTGCCGAAGAAAACTGCTCCATCCTGCTTCAATGACTACCGCCCTGTGGCACTGACACCAATCATCATGAAGTGCTTTGAGCGGCTTGTCATGTCACATATCAAAGCCATTCTCCCCCCCACCCTGGACCCCTTCCAGTTTGCATACCGAGCCAAGCGGTCTACAGAGGATGCAATCTGCTCTGCCCTCCACCCAGCCCTCACCCACCTGGAAAAAAGAGACTCATATGTGAGATTGCTGTTTATAGACTTCAGTTCTGCATTCAACACCATAATACCACAACAACTCATCTGCAAGCTTGACAAACTGGGACTCAGTACCTACCTCTGCAACTGGCTACTGGACTTCCTCTGTCAGAGGCCCCAAGTAGTACGTGTTGGCAACAATACCTCAAGCAGCATCACACTGAGCACAGGGGCCCCCCAAGGCTGCGTGCTCAGTCCGCTGCTCTTCACCCTGCTGACGCATGACTGCACTGCAACCTACAGCAACAATCACATAGTGAAACATCACCAAGGGCGACGAGACTCAATACAGGTTGGAGGTCGACCATCTGACCACGTGGTGCAGGGACAACAACCTCCTGCTGAACGTCAGCAAGACCAAAGAGATTGTTGTTGACTTCCGGAGAGGTCACACCCAACACCTGCCACTGACCATCGACGGTGCTGTGGTGGAGAGAGCGAGCAGCACCAAATTCCTGGGGGTGCACATCAGTGAAGACCTCTCCTGGACCACCAACACTGCATCACTGGCGAAGAGAGCTCAGCGCCGCCTGTACTTCCTGCGGAAACTCAGGCGAGCAAGTGCTCCACCAGCCATCATGACCACATTCTACCGAGGCACCATTGAGAGCATCCTCTCCAGCTGTATCGCTGTGTGGGGCGGAAGCTGCACTGAATACAACAGGAAAGCCCTGCAGCGCATAGTGAACACAGCTGGAAGGATTATTGGTGCTTCACTCCCCTCCCTGAAGGACATTTACACCACCCACCTCACCCGCAAGGCGACCAAAATTGTGAGTGATGCAAGTCACCCCGCTCACAATCTGTTTGATCTACTGCCCTCTGGGAAGAGGTACAGAAGCCTGCGCTCCCGCACTACCAGACTCACCAACAGCTTCATACACCAAGCTGTAAGGATGCTGAACTCTCTCCCTCCTCTCCCCCCTCCACCCTCAGCTACATAACATCCTGGACATTGGACCCAAAATGGCCGCCTGCACTACTCCACTTGCACACTTGCACACTTGTACACTTTACAACTTGGTGTTGTTGTCCTGAAAACACAACACTTCTGCTGCTCTTACATAACTTGCACCACTATGCCACTTTCTTTCTTACTTAGGTCAAAACAAAACTACCCAAGCCTTTTATTGGCCTGACTTTGCACTAGTATTTTATTGACTGTCTATGCACAATTTCAACCAAATTTTGCTGCTCTTATTTTTTCATTATTATATGTGCCCTCTTATTTACTTATTTACTTACTTTTTTGTTTACTTGAATGTTATGTTTGTATGTGGACCTAAATTGGTAAAATATGTCTTGTCTTCACCGTGGGATAGTGAGAAACGTAATTTCGATCTCTTTGTATGTCTGGAACATGTGAAGAAATTGACAATAAAGCTGACTTTGACTTTGACTTTGACTTTGACTTTATCTGCTCCATTGCACTATAGCGCTAAGACCATATCATACTGTAGATGCTTTCAGTGACAACTGAGCAGTGACATGCTATTAGTTAGTTACTGGTTGTTATAGGGACTTCATGCAACATCAGACCTTCGTAAATTCCAACCTCCGATAGAGGAAAAATGACATAAACGCAAAGTTGGGTCGGATTTTTTGTTCAGAGACTCATGTGGAAGCCTTGTGCCCCGATGTATCCGACTTGACGTCACTATCATATTCTCCAACCACGGCGGCCCCTTACAACAACACAAGAGGCGAATTTCACTCCCATTACAAATAGGCATGGTATTTATAAGTAAATTAACACTACAGATAGAAACACTCACCCGAGACATTTTCCTTCTTGCTAAACCATAGTGAACAGTTTCAATAACTTATTTATGCATTTCCTGTATTTGTTTTCTGAGCTAATCTCATGAACACTCTTTTTTGGGAGGTCGGGATTTTTAAAGTTGGGTCCTCTGAGCTTACGAACAGCATGAAGGCGCTATTAGTATTGAACACCATATGGTACTGAAAACCGTACAAAATGGAAATACCATTTGCACAGTAAGACTCCAGACCACTCTAAACACATGTTGCATGAACAAAAAAACTGTTTACATTACAGCAATAACCTGCATGGGAATTATTTTGGACAATAGAAAAAAAATCTTTTAGAGAATAGAAAAAGCACAATTGAATTCTAAAGTCTCTACTGTATACTGAATAATTACTCATGTCTTCTAAAAAATAATGTATTTTATGGCATTGTATAGCCTTTCCCAAGGAATAATATAAGTGTTGATGCAGAATGTTCAGCCAGCCAGCTAGCGTTTGACAGTACATTTATTTATGTTTTTTCTCTAGTTGTTTTTGTTGCCTTCAGCTCAGATGTAATAAACATGATGCTAGTTTATTAATACCTATTTTGTTTCCCTTCTTAGAATTATGTTCTTCTAAAAATCAAATTAAATAAAGAAGGACCTCGCAAGTCAGACTTGAGGGAAGATCTATTACGGTTCCAGTACAGATATTTAAATTTGGCAATTTGAAGTCTAAAGGTGGAAAAACTATAGCATATCTTTTTAATGGCCAAGTTTCAATTGCAGAGTCAAATTTTGCAAATCATGTCCACTGGAACAATCAGACTGGATACTTCTTTCTTCATAACTTAAGGACAAGTGACTCAGGCAAATATGTCATAGAGATCTCTAGGGACTCAAGAAGTCATTATTATTTTCAGCTAACTGTGTATGGTAAATTGTATAAAATTACAGTGCAGATGTACTTTTATTCTATCATAATTCTGTAATAATACTGATGAAATAATCTTAAATTGTAAAAGCCAAGTCTTATAAGACTAATTTAAAAGGTTTATGATCAAGAGCTTGTAACATCATTGACTAAGTTAATAAATTAACTGTGTTGTATTCTGAATATGAGGGGATGGTTTACTTTATTAAGTTACAGATTCTCTTTGAATATGCAACAGAGGAAGACTTTGACAGGAAGAAAAAAGTGTGCCAAATTTGTGGCAGAACCAAGGGAGCAGGAAAGATACATCAAAACCAGTGAAAATACAGTCACAAATAAATCATCATTTGGAAATGTATAATGTCTTAATTAAAACAATGAGTAAAAATCCAACCTTTAAGGACATCAATTTTCTTTGTGAATGAATAATGTATCGTAAATAAATAAATGTTTTTCCTTAAAATACAGGGGGCATAAGTAAGGACACCCCTTAAATTCCCATAAAGGGCAGGCAGATTTTTATTTTTAAAGGCCAGTTATTTCATGGATCCAGGATACTATGCATCCTGATAAAGTTCCCCTGGCTTTTGGAATTAAAATAACCCCACATCATCACATACCCTTCACCATACAAAGAGTTTGGCATGGGGTATTTTCCATAAGATCATCTCTCAATGCAAATCAGATCAGCTATGAGGTTAACTGAAATAAAATCATGCCAATGTTTGCATGGAATTAAAATAGCCCCACATTGTCACTCACACACCCTTATATAGAGGTTGGAGTATTAAAAAGGGTATTAATCAGTTCCATCCATCTATCTGCCCATCTGTCTGTTCACATACTTTAAAAGTACTGGTTTGGAACACACTGCCTGCATCGCAGCTGTGGAACAGCTCTGTTGTGTGTTGTTTTTCATTTCGCCACTTGCAACTTGGCAGCTATGCAACACAGGCATTTTGCAAACATGTAACAGGCCATTTGTTCTGGTTGTTAAGGCAAAGGGTCGCCTTATCTCGGTTCCTCTGTATAACCATCCAGATCATGCTGGAAATTGGCTTCTCCTTGGTAATATTATGTGTTAAGGATGAGGGTCTGCAGTTGCCTGACTGCTGTAGTTGTCATATGTCTTGGTAGTATTATTTGTTTAGGAAGAAGATCTCCAGTTGCCTGACTGCTCTTTGTAACATTTTTGTGAAGTATTTTGGTGGTTGTGGTACACCCTGATGTGTTATAATACAAGGTTGTTGGGTATAATTACTTGCATATGGCATTGTGAAGTTTGGCCATTGTGACTATCCCCAACAAATAGGACATGCAACAAACACAAAAGGCATCACGGGACATACAATGGTATGTGGTAGTATGATATAATCTGATCTATATACAATTATAAATGGTGAGAGCATAGGCATAGTATGGTGTGTATGTTTAATTAAACAGCATGCAGCCTGCAAGTTTAGTTGCTGAAACACAGGGTACGAGATGTAACAGCTGAATGTTTGAATTTTAATAAAGTGCTGACATTCACTTCTATCTGCCTCACAAAAGTGCTTTTGTAAGAAGCGTCCTTTTGGTTTGGTGATTTTTGGTTGGTATGATGACACCTGTATCTTGAAGAAGATGGAAGACGGTTGGTGATTTCAGACATAGTTTTTTTTCTAAAGTCAGATTTCTTGTGCACTAAGGTGTTAAGAATTGCATTCAAGGAAGAATGAATGCTATAAACATATAAATTATATAAATAATATGCATCTAAATCCAGCTAAATATTTCATGCCTATTGTCAAAATTGAGATGTCTTTCTAAATCTGTCAACATCTCTTAGACCATAACATTGTAATCCATGCTGATACATTTCTCAAACCTTCACTTTATCCTTTTCCAGAGGAAGTTCCCTAACCTCAGGTGTCACTGGATGATGAAAGCTCCTGCACTTGGCGGTGCTCTGTGGAGAACGGCAGAGATGTGACTCTGGCCTGGTATAAAGAGAATGTGCTCCTGAACCAGACCAGTAACCCTGACATCAACATCAGTCTCAGTCTTCATCTTAAAGCTGAACATTCTTCCACTTATGACTGTGTGGTAGCCTAGAAATCTAGACGCACCCTAGCGGCGGCAAATTAATTTGCCCAGCCTGTACGTCTAGTATCAAACCATAGGGATTTCTATTGGCTGACGCTGTGGACTTCATCTAATCACAGCGCTCTATTTTGTTAGAGAGTCTTAAGGCGGGATTAACAGGATAACGACAGTCCTGCGACGGTGAACAACAAGGAAGGTGGCTATGGCGAACGAAGAGCGGTTGTTTGAATCGGCGTTGGCGTCAACTTTGGAGGACTTGTGCTTTTCTTTGAAAGTTGAGCAACACAATGCACTTAAGTCATTCCTTTCGAAGAAGGATGTATTTGCCGTTTTGCCGACCGGATACGGATATGGTCGTAGCGCTGCCCTATTGCATGCCTAGGCAGTTTGAAAGACAATTCTCTGCCCGCCCCTTGGATTAAGCGAGGTGAATGGTTCGATTACAGACTATACATTTAAATGATATAGGATGGCCCGCCAGGCTAACTGTGTGGCTGCCAACCCTGCCATTAATCAGACAACACGCCTATCTCACAGCGATACACAACAGCAATGTCTCAAATCTACAGGTATGACAGCAAAACGCTTGGAAGTAAATTGGATAAAATATCTACTGTACAATGATCATTTTTATCTAGAATTTTACTAATCACTGTTGAGACTCTTTAAGACCGCACTCTCAGATCTGACTTGACACAAATATTTTTTTTTAACTGAGCCTGAAGCCCGTAAAGGCCAAAGAGGACAGAACATTTAGTGTCAGGGCCCTGAGGCTCTGTAATGATCTTTCAGAGGAAATCAGTTTAGGTGTCCTCCTCCTTCCTGGATTTGTTTGAGTTTGAATGGTGATTAACATAGTTATTTCTGATAGCAGTAGCATTATTATTATCATCATCATCATCATCATTATAATAATAATACTAATAATAATAATGATAATAATAATAATAAAATGATTATCATTACTATCCTACTACTACTACTATTATTCCACTGCAGTATTCTCTAACATCTGATACTATTAGAGTATTCTTCATCTCAACCTAATAGCATCAACTATATGCAATGTGAACATTTATATAAAAGGTCTTGATTACACTGAAAATATTTTCTTATATATTTTTTTAACAGACCAAGAACGAAAACACGACTCCATAATAATCTCTGTGGTTTTGGGTGTTGCCAGTGTTATATTAGTTGGAGTACTTTTTCTGTTTCTAAGGAACAGGAACAGAAACGAATACATACAAGGCAGGTAGCTAATTGTCTATTTTCCATTTTAGAAGAATGCATATGACATAAAACTTGTATTAAGTTATCTCCAAATGCTTACTGTATCCTTACAAAATGTAATTTTCTTTTTTATATGGTAAATTTGAGAACAATGGTCCAGGAGGACCATTTTTTTTGTATGTTGATCTCAAGGGGCCATGTCAACCCATTCCATAACCACTCATTTCATGTATAGCGCCACTTAGTTAAACACAAAAAAGTAAAAATGAGGTGTTGTAATCGCAGGTATCTGTGACCTAACATAGTCAAAACTGCACAAAATTGGAAGTGTAGGATCATTGTGACACCCTCTGAATGCACGCCAAGTTTCGTGGAATTCCGTTCATGGCGGGCCACACAATAAATTAATTTATGTTACTAAACACCAACTGGCCTGTAGGTGGCCGGAGACAGTTTTCTGTGAATATTTCGAGAACAGTAGGGCCTAGGAGGTCCACCTTTTCTTTGTATGTTGGTCTTAAGGGGGCATGTCAACCCATCCCATTACCACTTATTTCATGTATAGCGCCACCTAGTTAAAAATTAAAAAGCAAAAAATGAGGTGTTTTCATCACAATACTGTATCTCTGGCTGACATGGTCAAAACTGCACGAAATTGAAAGTGTAGGATCATTATGACACCCTCCAAATGCAATACATTTCCCGGGACACTGAAAGACCGGGGTACACGAAACTTGGTGGGCATGTAACCCCACATGGATAGCATGGAACCATCGTTTTTCGTTTTGATCTGTAGCCCCCCCACTGTACTGGACCCCCTGAAGGGTAGGGCAGACACAGTTTTTGTGAATATCTTGAGAACCGTAGGGCCTAGGATGACCAATTTTTTCCGTATGTTTGCCTCCAGGGGTCATGTTAACCCATTCCATGTGCACACATGTGCATAAACAGATACACACGCACACACATACATTCACAGTAATCATACGTATGACACATACTCACACAGTAGACATATGTACGCATGCATGCACATGCACAAACACACATATGCAGGCAAACACACAAGCACGCACACCCACACCCACACACACCCACACACATAAACATAAACGTGTACACGCACACATGCACACAATTCAAGAATTTCTCAGAATTATGAACAGGCAAGATGGGGGTGGGGTTGTATAAAATGAATTTTACATGTGAAATCTATGAACTAATCATGTTTTGGTACTTGTTGTCTAGCAGATACTAGTGAGAATTGAGTGTGGATAATGCAATTTAGTGAGACAGTTAGAATCATATAGGCCTTTCAGCATGATTTATTTTTGTGGAAAAAATGTGCTGGACTGGCCGGCGGTCATATTTTGTACCGCTCTGCGGTACATCTAGTTTAAGTTAGATTATGTGTCGAAATCTGGTGTCGTTAAAATAAGGGCGCGATGACGTGGTCGTGTCTGCAGCATAGACGGTAAAACATAATGGACAAAGCGCTGTGTCTGCAGCCAGCCAGCTGTCAATCATAGGTGTAATTCATTTGTTAATATAACATTAAAAAAAATCATTTCAGCGAGAAAAGAAAAATTGTGTGTATTGAAGCATCTTGAAAACAATTTTTTCGAATAAAAAGTTGTAGATACAAAAATAGTTTTAGGTGAGAAAAGTGACACGGAAAGTTGGCTACTTGGCCATTGAAATACATGGGGATGGGCGGAGTTACACATTGTACTGCAGCCAGCCACCAGGGGGCTCCGGACTAACACTCGCATCACTCTTAACAGACGGCACAGTTTCCAGTTCTATCTATGCTCTAGAGGAAAGAACATTATAAACTACGGAGATGTGAAAGAGGGGAAATCTCCATCACATAAATATGTGGATATGCTGGGAAGTGATCTATTTTATGCTGTTTTTCTGTGGAGGTAAGTCAACATGAAGTTTTGTAGGTTTCATGTTTTAGTTTTGTAGGCTTTATGCTTTGATATCACACAAAACTGTTCAGGTAACAAAATAGTCGGCAAGGTTATTTAGTGAATATCTACTAGTTTATGTCTACTCAAATATTTGTTCTGTATTGTACCTGTTGATGTAATTACTCTACAAATAGAATAAAGTTAAAGAAATGTGTTATGTGGTCATTACAATGGCGTTACTGTATTCTGATCCAATGTGTTGGTAGAGACCTGTTGCTAGGACTATTTGTTAAGCAAACTATCCTCACCTTATCTGCTCTGCCACCATCTGCTCCATTGCACTATTCACCATCTGGGATAAATCCACTATCTATGGAGCGATTCTGAATATTTTAGCTCATAATCCTTGCTTGGTGCAGTGTAATGCTATAAATTGAAATAGTTACCTTTTTTTGTTCAAAATGAAGCTGACAGTTTAAACATGTGGAACCACTTTCACAATCCATTTGCATGTAGGCCTAAACAAATTTTTGCCGTGTATGGTATTTTGCCTTTGAAAGAAAGAAACGGCAAACCAAAACAGACGACTTTATCATGGATGGTTTCAGTGACAACTGAGCAGTGACACGCTGTTGGTTATTAACTAATGGTTGCATTGCATTACTCTTACCTCTATATTAAACACAGTATTGGAAGAGTACTGAAAACTACTACTCGAGGGACAAAATTGAAATACCATTTGTACACTTTAAAAACAGGTTGCATCAACAGAAAACTGTTTATATTAAACAACAATGACCTGCATGGAAATATTTACTCAAATGTCATTAGACTATCTGACAACTTTTGGAGAATAGTACAAACACAACTGAATTCTTAAGTCCTTTACTGAATTGCTTAGGTCTTCTTAATAATATTGCTTTATTTTCTGATATGGCTTTACCAAGTAATATGATCTAGCAAATGTCAATGCAGACTGTTTGACAGTACATTTATCTGTGTTTTTGTAGTTGTTTTTGTACCTTCAGCTCAGATGTAATAAACAGCATGATGGCAGTTAATTAATAGGCCTACATATTTTGCTTCCCTGTCTAGAATTCTGTTCTTCTGAAAATCAAAAATGGATCTCACATGTCGGACTTCAGGGAAGATCATTTATGTTTCCCGTACAGATCTCTCAATTTGGCAATGTGAAGATTGAAGGAGGAGACAACATTGCAATTGTCTTTAAAAGCGAATTTAGAATTGAAGACCAACTTTTTACAAATCATATGTGCTGGGACCATGAGACTGGAAACTTCTTTCTTCATAACTTAAGCACTGATGACTCAGGCAAATATGTCATAGAGGACACCGTGGACCAGAACATGAGAAAAAAGTACTATTTTCAGCTAACTGTATATGGTAAGTTATGTCGTTTTGTAGTGACAGTAGTACATTTATTCTTTCATAATCCCTTGTGTCAACACTGATGAAATCATTTCATATGGTAAAGTCCTATTAGACCAACTTATAATGTCTAGGACCAAGAGCCTATTTTACCTTTTGATTTTCATTATTAACTTTAGAATAAATTGCAACCCAAAGCTTGATTCCAACCGAAAAATCACGAATGCTTCATTACATTGTTGCTGATACCCAAGGGAAGAGGAATATGGATACAATGTCACATTAGGCCCCCTGTAAACAATTTTGTCAGGCCTTTATGTTTATTTACTTGAATAGACACTGTATTCTGAATATGAGCGTATGATTTTCTTTAGTTACCGATTCGCTTTGAAGAAACAAAGTGTGCCAAACTTGTGGCAGAAACAAGGGGATCGGAAACACACATAATACCAGTGGACATAGGTGTTAGACTTTGTAACTAACTCAACCAAATCATGTCTGTTAGATTTTGGTTTTAACTTGGTGGTCTGTGGCTGCTAAAAAAGTGTTAGACGTTATGGCTGAAGCACTGAAGAACTATGGGGGCATGGGAATTAAAGACTGACTCCAGCGTATTACACCCCTAAATCTCGTTCTCCCTTATTTCGGGATTTGGGATCTATCTGGCCCCGTCCCCTTCCAAACATTGTTCACCTGCTACTGTCTGCTGAATATGACACTGTCACTGTCATTGGTCAAAATATAGATCCAAAGCAGAAATCCTCAGCCATGACACTGACTGCTTTGCTATTTTGCTCTTGAAATGTCTTAAAGCAACACCAAAGCACTTTTCCTGTTGCACGCACGCTATTTGTTTATCCAGCACTGGCTTTGGAAATAACGATGTCTACAGACAAGGTAGAGTACGTTGCATGATTTTATGAAAGTATGATGTATTGCGACATCAGAAGCAAGTCAAATTTGTAGTTTCTTATGTCTCATTCCATCGAACTACAGATCCGCTACCCAATCTGGCAAACTTGCATAGTGCGGTTATAGCCGATAGAGGGTCGCGAAGCGAATGCAGAAGTGCCGTTCACCCTGTTACGAGTTGATGAACCACTGAAACGATTTTGGAAACATTATTTTAAGGTACAAAAAACTCTTTGGTGTTGCTTTAACATAACAGACACCATGGACATGTTAACAAGGTTTTCACTGGGTGCTTAACCTAGGCTATATTTTGTATTGTTGCAGAATGTTGTATACACTGACCTACATAGCACAAACTTTTGGATGTTAACATACTAAACATTGTATCCATGGGGCATTGTTGCTGAAGAGATTCAATATTCAAAAAGCTTTATTGTCCAACATGTTACCATGTTAGAACATTTTCTTTGATTGAAGGCAACGTCTGTTCTGTCCTAATTATGTGTGTGATGTTTGTGGAATATGTAAGGGACTACTTAAGCCACTACAGTCAACAGGGCATAAATAGCTGAAGATGGTTTTCTTGGAGCCAGCAAGTGGGCCTATGTCTGAAGAGCCCTGTTGGATTGGCATTTAGACATGGTTGTTGTGAGAGTCAGTAATGCTTTTTGAGTATCTCAAGGTGTCTAAGATGGTGTCTTTGTTGTTGACTTGTTCTCATCCACTGTGGGTATGAGGGAACTATGGGATGCCAAACACCACTGTTGAGCTGTCTGATGGAGTTGTGGGCATAATTCAAGGAAACACAAGCAAATGATGCCCATTTGACAAACAACTCGCTCATGGAGGTGTCTCTTTGTTACCCTTTCCCTCAGGAAGGAAGGAAAAGGGTATTAATCAGATCCATCCATCTATCTGTCCATCTGTCTGTTCACATACTTTAAAATTTCTGGTCTGGATGTGCCTCATCATTTTACGGCTTGAACAAACTGCCTGCATCGTAGCGGTGAAACAGTTCTGTTGTGTGTTGATTTTCATTTCAGTGCCTATGTTAACAGGTTAGAGCTGCCATACTGCCTCCGTCATACTGTACATGTGTGTCTCAGGTGTGGTTTGAACTGCACTATAACCACAACCCAGCTAGAAAATAACAGGGTGCCTTTTTTGTCCGCTTAAAGCGAATGGTTCTGGGCAGAAATACATTGAAAAGACCAGTTGATAGTCCAAATTTGTGCTAAAAAGGGGAAAGTGGAGGCTAGATGTGTTCTATAGCAGAAAACGAATGAAGGCTATTGTTACATTCTGTCGTAAGTTAACATTAGGTGAAAGATAGGCCTTTTCCATACTTTCTCTCTTTCTATGGCAACCGCGGTAAGCAAAATTATATGACTGATTTCTGGAAACAACTTTTTGTTGTCAAACAACTTTTTGGTCTTCATTTCAGCTCTTTAATGTTACTCATTGTGGATTTTTAGCCATTATCAAAGGCGAACTCGATGTAGAAGTTCCTGGTGTGAACATACAAACAGAACTGTTTCTGCGTGGGCAAACTGTATGTGAGTGTGACAGTAGCCAAATAAATAGGTACACTACTGTACCTTATGGTAGCAATTGTAGAGAGCAGAAGTTTGTGTTACAGAAAGTGCTAAGGTACAGAGCAAATACAATATGCCAAGTAATGCCTATAATGATGTGAACGTATTACAAATTGAAATATTAAAATGATAAATGGTGAGAGCATAGGCATACTATTGTATGTATGTTTAATGAAACAGCATGTGGCCTGCAATTGTAGTCTAATAACTGAAACATGGGGTAAGAGATATAACAGCAGAATGGTTGAATCTTAATCATTAATCTCTATCTGCCTTACTTTGAAAAGTGCTGTTGTGAGAAGCTTTCTTTTGGTTAGGTGATTTTTGGTTGGTATCATGATACCTGGAATACTGTATCTTGAGGAAGATAGAAGATGGTTAGTGATTTCAGACACTTTATTTTTTCTCCTAAAGTCAGCTTTCATGTGAATTCATGTGTTAAGAATACTATTAGGAAGAAAGGTACGGCAGCAAGTGAATGTTATTAAACATAGGACAGAGCACCCTAGTAGAACATGTATCATACATCTGAGAATAAAAGACAAATGAATCCAGCTAAAAATCTCATGCCAAATGTCAAAATCAAAATCTTTTTAAATCTGTCAACAATCCTTAGATTGTAACATTTTAATCCATGCTGGTCCATTTCTCATGACAGAACTTCAATATCTTAATTTTTATCTTTTTTCAGAGGAAGTTTCCCAACCTCAGGTGTCACAGGATGATGAAAGCTCCTGTATGTGGCGGTGCTCTGTGGAGAATGGCAAAAATATGACTTTGGCCTGGTATAAAGATAATGTGTGTTTGAACCAGACCGGTAACCCTGACAACAACATCAGTCTCAGTCTTCCTCTTGAAATTGAAGATTCTTCCACTTATGACTGTGTGGCTGCCAACCCTGCCATTAATCAGACAACACACCTATCTCATAGTGATACACAACACTGTCTCAAATCTACAGGTATGACAGCAAAAAGCTCTGAAGTAAATTGGATGAAAATATCTACCGCACAATGATCATTTTTATCTGGACTTTTATCTAGACTTATCACTTTTGAGGCTCTTTATAACCACACTTTCAGATCTGAATTTTTAAAATTGTTCTTGAAGCCCAACAACAGTAAAGTCCAAAGGGGACAGAACATTGAAAATCTGGGCCCTACTGCTAGTCCACTGCAATATTCTTTAACATTCTTCATCTCAGCCTAATAGCAACAACCACAATATATGCAATGTGAACATTTATATAAAATGTCTTGATTACACTGAAAATGTTTTTCTTTTGACAGATGCAGGACGAGAACACGGCATAATAATCTCTGTGGTGGTTTTGAGTGTTATCGGTGTTATATTAGTTGGAGGAGTTTTTCTGTCTCTAAGGAAAAGGAGAAACGAATACATACAAGGCAGGTAGCTATTTGTCCATTTTCCATGTTAGAAGAATGCATATAATGAAAACATTTTATTTTTTATAAAGTTATGAAGTTCTCTCAAACTTTTTATTATATTATCTCTAAATTCTTATTGTGTCCTTACAAAATATTATTTTCTTTTTTATGGTAAATTCGAGAACACAAACGTTTGAGTTTGCTGTCAACCCCAGAGTTATATTAAAAGATACAGCTCCTCTTCTCTGTGCGTGCTATAACTCTAGCTCCCTTTTAGCTATAGGCTAGCTATAAGCTAACTGGTCTAACCCACTTCAAGTGATTTATGCTTAGCTATGCTAATGGTGTAAAACTGGGTTGTTGTACAAGTAAAGGGTATGTATCCTCTTATCTAACTTTGGGGTAGATGACAAATAAAAATATTTCCCAAAAAGTCTGTGTTCAAAGATTACCCATTTCACAGAAACATTTTCAACCAGGCCATACTATGCTCAAGCCTTGTGCTGTTGACTGCGCAGCTCAGCCTTGCACCTGCCAGGGCTGAAGCCCACAGATTGCAGCACCTCAGATTGGGACATGGATATGATAGCAAGGGGTCTAGAACCCATGGAACCTAGCCTTTGTCGTGAGGGGGGAGGTTTTCATACTAAACAGCTACTGTATCAACTGGCTACAGTTACACATGTTTGTAGTAAAAAAAACAATGTAGAATGTTTTGGGACCAAAATTAATTGTATTTAGATAATACAGTCGTTAAGGACAGAGAACACAACTGTAGTACAGCCATGGATAAGTTTCTTGGATGTACTTAAACATCTAGACCTACAACATAAAAATCCCATAGCCACTTCCCTAAATGGAGATAATGCCCTTATGTTTGCTCTGTCAACATAAGCCAAAGCAGAAGTTGTTAGTAAATAAAGTTTACAGTTTATGATACACTGAACTGACCTTGGATAACAGCATGCAGCACTTCCCTTAGCTACTCCATAAAAATCACATCTATACTCTCTTGTGAGTGCCTAGTGCATCTCACGTGTTTGTCAGTTTCTTTCAGTTTGTGACTTGGTGAAAAGGTCAGTGGTATTTCTGACTATATCCTCAGTATAACACTTGTCTGTTTACCTTATAGCTCAATCTGCAAATGAAGAACCACAAACTGAAGTTCAGTACTCTGAGATATTACACAGTGATATAAGGCTAAGACAGGTCAGTATCACAAGGCTAACTGAATATTACTGACAAACACTCATTCGTTTTATCTCAGAACGTGGAAGATCATTTATCTGTGTAGGCTATGGGTGTGTTTCTGTGAAAGATTGTTAGTGCCTCATACTGAAGCACATTGGTTTAGGCCTACTCATCCTCCCTGTAAGCAGATGTACCTCTTGTAATGAGCATCAGGGTTAGAAGCATTTGATCTATTTTCACCAGAGCTATGTGGGCTCAGAGCAGCAAGAGCACAGCTAGCCGCAAGCCATTTCCTGTTCCAACAGACAAGTCTGGGTGGCCACTGAAGATTGTGTGCATGGTGTGACAGTAAATGGCGCCTTGCTCAAGGCTTGTGGAAAAATATCCCTGTCCAGTATCAGATGTCTGGACAGTCCAGTTATGGCACAGTTGACAGCACTTCTTTTCTTCTTTGTGTTTCTGCCTCTTTACTCCTCATTCCCTCCCCTGCTGTCCTGTCCTCCTCCCAGGGACACGGACCACACATACCAGAACTGGATACCGAAGGAGAAGAGCCACCATTAACCTCCATCTATACCAAAATTCAACCCCATTCCCCAGAGGCCACTGGCACAGACAGTAATGTGATGGGGAGTGGAAGCACTGTCTTGGGTCGCCTCTGAAAGTAATTTCACTGCTTTGTACTGTGCACTATACATATGCCATACCATAGCCAACCACACAGGCTAAATCAAAAAGTGCTGGACGATAAGAGATCAGTTCAAATAGTTTTTTACCTTAAGGCAAGCTTTCCACACAATCAATTATTTAAAGGGAATTTTGTCCAATGCCTAGTCATAATGAGGGCCCTGTTTTCACAGGACATTATTATTTAGAAGCAGAGAAGAGAGCAAACTTCTGTGGCACATATTATTTTGTAAAAGTCTCATGTTTATATTTGACACATCACATTGCTATACTCAGCACAATTGCCAACTACCACAACATCAAGAATGTATCTGGAAAAGTGGTCATGACTCTACTGCTATGAATGAGATAAACCACAAATATGGGTCTTACATTTCATTTGGAAGACACTTTGAGCTAAGGTGACTATGTATAAAGACATCAGACATTCGGTTTGGGTAATGTTAAGAAGCTCAACTCATCACCCAAGCCATGCTATCTGGCTTTAACATTTAGTAGTGTAGTCAGTGGTAATTCAGTCCATGTGGATTTCAGTTGGTCTCATTTGTTTATTCTAGCAGGATGTGCCTTTCAGCTGTCAGTTAGACACACCTGCTCACAGGGGAATTCCTGTTCCCTTTATCCTTTCAGAAGTGTAACATGAATATCTGTATCCATTCAAAACCATTTAAATAAAAGAGACTTCTCCGCTTTCATACTTGCCCTCAATCCATCTATCCTACACACACACACACACACACACACACATATTCCTAAAATTCATTTTAACACAGCAACATTATATTCTTAGTGCATCTGCAGAGCCAAAAAACAAGGATCTCATATATTTGCTCTCTCTCCCTCTTTCCCTATTTGCTCTCTCTCTCTCTCTCTCTCTCTCTCTCTCTCTCTCTTCTCTCTCTCTCTCTCTCTCTTTCTCTCTTTGTTTATGCATCTTCCTGGTGTTTACAGAAAGTAGCCTTTACACTCACACATGCTCAAACACTGGCAAAGCACAAGCATGTACATATATTAACACATGCACTTTAGATTACATTTTTAGAAATATGGGCATTTTTGAATATTATTTGAAAAAATGTGAACTTTATGAATGAAGAATAGCAGTAACACTCACAGTTCTTTTTTTAAAAAAAACTTTCTTAATTGCTCCACAGACGTTTTGGGCAAGACACCCAGAGTGACTGTGACGATTTGAAAAATAAATGTGAACAATTTGTTACATTTACATTGTATTACTTTGTGGTACATCTAGGGTTTTTTTGGAACACAGCACTCTCAGCCAGTTGAAAAACCCAGAAATACATGATAGTTTGGGCTATTCGCCTTATTGACCCGGCGGCCAGAATGAGGCTAAAGGGTACACTTGCCATTACACCTCAGTCCAGCTGATGGTGGTGGTAATGCACTCCGTTTGCAACTGCCAAAAAAAAGCTCACCGAAAAAGAAGGGTTCACTGGCCTGTTCTTCTTCTTCAGTGAGTTTTTTGCCCTTGAGCAAGGCACCTAACCCCTCACTGCTCCCCGAGCGCCGCTGTTGATGCAGGCAGCTCACTGCGCCGGGATTAGTGTGTGCTTCACCTCACTGTGTGTACACTGTGTGCTGTGTGTTTCACTAATTCACGGATTGGGATAAATGCAGAGACCAAATTTCCCTCACGGGATCAAAAGAGTATATATACTTATACTTATACTTATACTTTTTTTAGCAGCTTGCAAACTGAGTGCATTACCACCACCATCTGCTGGACTTCAGTATAATGACAAGTGTACCCTTTAGCCTCGTTCTGGCCGCCGGGTATAAGGCAAATTGCTGCACTCTAGTGGTAGCATCATGTGTGACATCATGGAGGCTACTGCTTAATGATCACTTAAAGGAGAAGTAGTGCACTTCAGCAATTCAGTTCATTGCTCATCACGATACTTTGTTCAATGTCTACCAGGCAAAGCGCAAACTCAGTCAATAGGCAAAGTGTCTCATCATGTGGCATGTAAGAGCATTGAGCTGACCCAATGATATGTGTGCTTAGGACCTTGCTCGTAGTAATATTAAATTTGCAAATATATTAAACAAAGCAAGCTAAGTGGTATGCTGAGCTTAAAGTGAAGTGTCTTCAAATTCAAATGTTCTTGATTGATTTTTGTTGTCTTGGAACTACTTATGAACTTGAAAAAAAAAACACTCATTATTTGCTTTACAATATATTTAAAATAGCAAGCAACAATACAACAACTTTTTCCTTTGCTTGCCAAATATGAACCCATATCTTGCTTTATACATAACATAGTTTCATAGTATATACCTCTTGCTTTGTAAATATGGAGACAATAAAATTGCCTGGACAGAGCCATTAACAGTTCTAGCCAATCAGTATGTTGTTGCAAAAGTTCTGACAAGACAGAAGTAGAACTACCTCAAAAGGCTGTTGCATATCGTTGTGACCAAACATGTCATTCAATCAGAAAACCATGGTAAACAGTGCAAAACATTTTTTAGGTGATAATTTGGGTCAACATTATTGTTTTGGACATACAGGACATGATACCCAAAGACTTCTGTTACTGTTTTGATAATAACAATAATAATGAACTTCATGAAAGGATTAAACCAGTCTTGACTATTCCTGCAACCATTTAATCAAATGCCCTTTACGCTAGAACACACCCAGGAAATACAGGGTAACAATAAGAACAACCAGTAAGATCAAAGCAATTATGCCTCCCAGAATGCTCATTTTAAGAGTGCATGATGAAGCATGGAGATCTGAGAGGGGCAGACCCAGTTCAGAGTCCTGGATCCTCTCCCACCTTGAGGACATAGATTCAGACTCAGACCTATTGTCTGTGATGCCACTGGCATTCTGAATAGGGCTGATGATGTTATGAAGAGGAGGAAACCATGTCAAGTAAGAGGTGAATCCAGCCTGCCTTAGGAAGGTCCCCAGATCAGCATGTTTGATGTCCTGAATAAGGCTGTGACCCAAGAGGTGAGTGTGTTCAGTATCAAAGCCCTCAGATTGGTGTTGTGTGATGTACACCTTCAGTATCAAATTTGGCGACTTGTATCTTACAATGATACGATCTTTATTGCTCGTATAGAAGTTGCGTGCCATCCCATAATTCTCTCTCACATACTCGGGTAGATTCAAAGCTTCTGGGTATCGCTCTGGATTTAGATTGCCAACCTCGTAATATGTCTCTCTTGAGTTCTGCACAATTAAAGGGAGAATCTTCTCAAAGTTGCCAAAGTGGTGGAAGCCATAGTCCCCTTGCTCTGGGTGACACTGTGCCAACATGGTGTCGTAGAAATCAAACTCCAAACCGTCATTGACAAACCAGTAGAGGAGTTGTAAGCCATGTCTTGGAGAAGGTCGCCCAAATCCGGATTTCCTCAAATCCTCAAGCGTATGCAAAGTTGCACCGTGCTTGCTTTGCAATTTTACCATTGTCTCCTATGAACACAGCACAGGCATGAGGGGTGTAGAGTGCTGAATGAGTACAGTGAGTCTGAACAGCAAAGCTATTCTAATTATGATCCTAAATAATTACACATGTGATGTTCAGCAGGTAGCTGTATTTTCATCAAATTCAGTTGCAATTCAGAAATGATTTCAGAAACGTACCTTCTTTTGTGGCAGCACTGTATCTTATTTGAATCCCGTCAAACATAAACCGAAGAGTACAGTCTTATATCACAAGAACTTTGAACTTTGCACTGAATATAACACCAATAAAGTTGCCAGTATGCAGCGTGTGTGCTGAACCAAAGTTGATTTAATTCCTATAATCAATGCAATTCATCAAGCAACATCTATGCACGTATCTTGTTCATTGACTTCAGCTCGGCCTTCAATACAATCAGTCCACTCATACTGTACTCTTCTCCAGTCTTCAGGCTTCAAGGCATAAATATGAATACAGCTCTGTGCCACTGGTGCTCCACAAGGCTGTTTGCTATCTCCTCTGTGTGAGGGACCGAGGTGACCCCCCCCCCACGTTTAGGGAGGTGCGCCACTGGATTAGGTGGTGTTGAGGGAAGGCAGGAGACAGCAGTTCCGTACCAAAATATAGTCATTTATTGTCCATAAACAAACAGGCAGATCCAGGAGCACAATTGGAGTCCAAACATGAAATGCAGGGTTCTTCAGTGTACAAAAATGTACCGTGCCATAAAACTAGGCACCAGGAACCTACTCGAGGTGAGTGTGTTTGGCTGCAGTCAATGCAGGTGTGGCACAAGGCAGTTTTACAAACGTTTGTCGTAGGGGAAAAGGAGAGGACTCTTTTTTCACACTCTGCTTTTCTCCATCTATACTAATGACTTGATATCTCTCCACCACTCAGTCAAAATATTCAAATGTGCAGATGACACCACCATACTTGGCCTCATATGTGATAATAATGAGTTTCAATACCACAAAGAGGTCAACTGGGCTGTAGACTGTTTCATTTCATTACTTCATCCATCACTGTCTGGTATGGGAGGTCAGACAGTTACACCAAAAGGAAATTAGAGAGAGTTATCACCAAAGCCTCTGACATGATTGGTTGTGTCCTCCCTCCAGTCCACACTCTGTACTCTGAGCGCACCTGAAACCACGCTTCCAAAATAATCAAAGATCCCTTTCATACAAACTACCACTTCTCCCCTCTGGAAGAACTGAAACCATACATTTCACTTCTTCCCTTCAGCAATACGAATCCTGAACACAATTAAACTGATCTGAACAATTTATTTATTTCCTTTTTGTTGTTGTTGTTGGTATTTCTTTATTTTCTTCTTCACTGGAGCTAAATCCTTCTGTAACAAAAATACCACCAACATTGTTGTGTGGCAATAAAATATCTATCTATCTATCTATCTATCTATCTATCTATCTATCTATATATATATCTATCTATCTATCTATCTATCTAAAACATTTAATGGTTTTCTGTATATTGAGGTAACCATTCATTTTAATTCAGTACACCTAACCAAATTATAATAATAATAATATGTTTATTTTGTATACCGCCTTTCTCAAACCCAAGGTCGCTTTACATAGTAGGAAGGCAAGGAAACACAACAACAAACAAACAAAAACAATACAACAAAGATCTGTATGGAGCTATGTGTTAGGTGTGGAGGAGAAGTGATCGTTAAACAAAAAGGCCTTCAGATGTGCTTTGAAGAAAGAAGGACAGTCACAAAGAGGTTTGGGGGGGAGAGTTCCAGAGGTTGGGGGCCAAGGCACTGAAGGACCTGCCACCCAGGGTGGAGAGTCTGGTGCGCGGTATAGCCAAGAGATTTTGGTCAGAGGATCTGAGTGAGCGGGAAGGAGTGTAAGGGGTCAAGGGGTCGCGGCTGTAGGGGGGAGCAAGGTTGTGGAGGGCTTTGAAGGTGAGTAGTAGAACTTTGTATTTGTTTCGGGACGGAACTGGTAGCCAGTGGCGTTGATGGAGAATGGGGGTAATGTGTGCTGATCGTCTGGTATTGAATATATTGAATATATTAGACCTTCGGAAATCCACCACCATCTCCTTGGTCTTTGAAGTGTTTAGTTAAAGGTGATTGAGTTTGAGGACTTTGTGCAGTGGTGCAAACTCAATCACCTTCAACTAAACACTTCAAAGACCAAGGAGATGGTGGTGGATTTCCGAAGGTCTAAGCCCACTCTGCTACCAGTCTCCATTGATGGGGTCAATGTGGAGGTGGTAAGCACCTACAAGTATCTGGGTCTCCACCTGGACAATAAACTGGACTGGTCAGCCAACACTGATGCACTCTACAAGAAAGGACAGAGCAGGCTGTACTTCCTGAGGAGGCTGCGGTCCTTCAATGTGTGCAGCAAGCTCCTCAGGATGTTTTATCAGTCTGTTGTGGCCAGCGCCCTCTTCTATGCAGTGGAATGCTGGGGAGGAAGCACAAAGAAGAAGGATGCTGGGCGACTTGACAGGCTGGTAAGGAAGGCTGGCTCTGTAGTGGGAGCTGAACTGGAGTGCATCACTTCAATATCTGACAAAAGGACCCTAAACAAACTGATCAACATCTTGGACAATGAACGTCATCCGCTCTACAGCACTATCAAAAACCAAAAGAGCTTGATCAGCTGGAGACTTCGCTCACTGCCATGCACAACTGAAAGGCTGAGGAAGTAATTTGTTCTAGGGCCATTGAACTGTTCAATGCCTCACTAAAGGGAAGAGGAGAGATAGACTTCTCTGCTTAGTCTGTCTGCCTCTCCACCCTCTCTATGTCCATGTTTTTTGAGTACTGACTGCCCACTACTGCTTACTACTGTTTTACTATTGTACACAGCCTAATGTTTTCACTACTGTTTTACTGCTACACTGTTTTTCATGCTATATTAGTACACATGATCAATGGCTGCGGTCAGGTTTCTGATACAATACTGAATGAATGAATGGCTATAACCCTATTACCTCAACCTGTTCTTGCACTGAAATAGTTTTTTTTTATTTTACCTTGTCTACATTACACTTTACTCTCCTATTTGTCTATATTATTTATGCTGGTCTCTAGACTCTTGCACTGTTGCACTGTTGGACTAATGTTGGACTACTTTTTGCACCTCCACCATGTCACTCTCTTGAGCACCTTGCCAGGCATACATAACTAAGGACTATGGTTGGACTACTGTTTGCACCTTCATCATGACACTCACTCCCTTTAGCACCTCACCAGTCCCGGCCCTGTCACTACAAGCGTCTTATGCTTGATCACCCTCAAGCACATTGGACTTTCTTAATTTAACTTATATAGTGTATTTAGTATTTAGTTTTGTTAGTTTTCTTATCTGTCTTATCTTCTACTGTCTTTATTGTACAGTGGAGTTTAGTTATATGTTTATACTTATACTTATGTTTACCATTTCTGCTGTACAGTAAGTGCATGTGGTGTTTTATATCTGTATGCTACTGAGACCCTTGAATTTCCCCTTGAGGATCAATATCTATCTATCTATCTATCTATCTATCTATTGTAGTCTTTAAAGGGATTTAGTGGGGAGACCAAGGAAAAGTGAGTTACAGTAATCTAGACGGGACATAATGAAGGAGTGAACCAAAGTCTGTGCATCACTAACAGAGAGGAAGGGTCAGAGGCGGGCAATGTTACGGAGGTGAAAGAAGGCAGTCTTAGTGAGTGATTTGATGTGAGGATCAAAGCTTAGGGTGGAGTCAAGTTGAATGCCAAGGTTTTTGACAACAGGGGTAGAGAGGACAGGTTACCATCGATGTTAAGAGTGAGACTTGTGGGTTGTGGTTGATAGTATCGATAGTATTGAAAGCAGCACTAAGGTCAAGGAGGATAAGAATGTTAAGTGAACCAGTCAGCAGACAGGAGGAGGTCATTAACTATGCGTAGAGAAGGCCAGTCTCTGTGCCAGATTAAAAAGGTCATACAGGTCATGGTGGTTAAGAAAGGTGTGTAGTTGTGAGGCCACCACTCTTTCCAGTACCTTGGCCAGGAAGGGGAGGTTGGAGATAGGGCGGTAGTTTAATAGTGATGTTGGGTCGGAGTTAGTTTTTTTGAGAATGGGTGTGCAGCAAATTAGCTTTGCATTTACAGTGGTGGTCATTGGGGGGAGGTTTACTATTCTGTGAAATGCAACTTCATGGGTCTCACATCAGAAGAATAGAGTAGATAAACAGCAACTCCACCATTACGTGACAAAGAATGCCTGGACCTTTAGTTAAAACACTGACAAGATGTAGTTTTATATGAAATAATGAATTTTGCTAAATCTTCCACACAAACTCAACAACAGCTATGAAGAAAACATGGTGCAGGATGTGTGTATGATAAAACAGGCAAAGCACAAATGCAATCAATAAGCAAAGTGGCTCATGTATGAGTTATCATGTGGCATGTGGGAGCATTAAGCTGACTGTGATAGTTGTGCTTAGGACCTTGCTCATGGTATTAAATATGCAAATATATTTGGTAAATTTGGTAAAAACACATGACAATAGTTGATACAAATACAAGGCTTTATTTAAAATATCATAACATAAAGTACAAAAAGTTTTTACATGCCAGCTTTTTGGGAAATTAGTTTATTTGCCATCTACCTCAGAGTTAGATCAGAGGATACATACCTCTGTGCGTGCAATAACACAATCTGACACAATTAGCCTACTGTAGCTTTGCATAATTCACTGGAAGTGGGTTACACCAGTTCTCAAATAGTTCCCTTGTGTGCTTGCTATAGACTAACTGGTGTAATTCACTTCCAGTGAATTATGCTAAGCTTAATTCTGTCAAACTGAGTTATTGCACTGGGCTATCTAACTCTGGAGTAGACAAAAAAGCAAATATCCCTCAAAAACTGGCATGTTCCTTTAACAGTAAATGACCCATAGTGAACAGGTGGGTGATAAGTCTTGTGTATCTGCAGGAGATGTGGTAATATACAAGCTTTAAGCAATACAAGGGCCATCAAAATGTTAAAAGAACATCAGAAATATTACAACTATATTAATGAGGGTTGCATTCACAGATCCAGTGCGACTTTGTAGAGCAAGAAATATCATTCCATAGTTGTAGGTTCCAATGAAGCCAACTTGAATGATGGGAAACAGCACAGTCTTCATCTTGACCAACATTGTTGGGTTCTCCCGATTTCCAGTATCTGTGATCGATGTATGATGATTAGATTAAAGACACCCTTACAAAAAATAACTGCAATTATATGCAGTTTTTTCAAAGTACAGTGCAGTTATACTACAGTTAAGTGCACAGTAGTATTTCCATGTCCAAAATACTGCATTTCTGCAGTAAAGTACAGTATATGCAGTACTATGCACTACAATGCAGTTTTTTTGTGTCCAAAATACTGCATTTCCTGCATAAGAACTGCAAATATTTCCTTCAAAATTGCAGTTTTGATACTCAGAAAAACGTTTTGACGCTTGAAGTATGCAGTTATTTTTTGTAAGGGTGGGACTGTAAAGTGAAACCACTGGACAGGTTTAGGGTCCCTAATTTAAATGACTGGCTAAAATGCAACATCTTAAGTCTTATAAAGCTAATTTAATAACTAGGCCAAATCAATTGTAAATGTATCACTATGGGCAAAACACTGAAGTGCAAACATGAATCAGATGAATCAGCTACAATGTGGCCACATGATAGCTACTAGGCTATGCATGAGAACATGCTCTTGACTTTGTCCTTTGCCCACCTCTTCAAAGAACTTATAACAGAGGCACATTTCTAGACATGAGGGCAATGGCCCCATTTAACTATGGAGTCATTCTAACCTATTAATCAAAAACTTGTAAACATATCCATGTATCCCTTTGCTTCAGAGGTGTAGTGGTAAAATAAGAGGTGTACTATGAATTCTGTGATCACGGTAAGGTAGAATGCGCCATGCGGTATCAGATTTTTTTTAAAGGCATTCAGAACATGTTTGATGATGGTGGAGGTTATTGTCCAATGTTTGTAACAATACCAATGGTATTAAATGATTGTTGAAGAGTGTACATGTTGTAAATGTGGATAATACAGTGTGATTTTTTAATGTTAAAAGTTGAAATTGGTAAATAAACTGTTTTGAGAGGTGGTTAAACTCTATTTCTGAAATTTCAGAGGTGGATAAACTGAATTTACTTGCGTTTAGCCTCCACTACATCCCTGCTTTACTTACTGTAAGACTTACAATGGACTATTAGTAAATATGTGTGGTGTGTACAGTGATTTAAGGCAGAATTAAGAGTATTCAGTTACAGAAATGAATGTGAGACTGTGAATATGGCATATGTCCTAGTCAGAACTCACTCTTGATGGAGCCTTGTGCCATCCACCCATGTCCAAACTCCCTCTGTCTCTATGTCACTCAGGCCAATCCAGAACACAGTGAAATTCTTTTTCCATGTTACCAAAAACTCCTGATGAGTGGAAACAGAATGACAGTGTCAGTGTGTCATTCTCTCTCTCTCTCTCTCTCTCTCTCTCTCTCTCTCTCTCTCTCTCTCTCTCTCTCTCTCACACACACACACACACACACACACTTACATGTTCCTCTCTGCTATCTATGACCACCAGATCACCTCGTTTTGTCTGACAGTCCTTTCGACTTGTGCTCCAATCCTTGGCTTCAGTGGAGACATAGTAATAGCTACTTTTGAATCTCTGCCAGCCATCAGCACAGCTACCATCTGGTGACAAACACAGATGTATGAACAAACTCTGAACAAACTTTGTATCACAACTTGCCTAGACTTGTGCTATTAATCAATAATACTCACCCAATTTAATCACTTCTCTTTCCTTCTCTGAGACTTTAAATGCCAGTGCCTGTTTGTCCAACTGCAACTGCTGTATGTGTGTAGTCATTGCCTCATCATTGGCCACCAGTTGTTGCCTTTCTTTTATCAAGGTATTGTAGCTATTTCGCAACTCATCTTGTGATGTGATGATGCTGTTGTATTTGCCCATTTGATCATGTATGTATGCTGTGAAGTTTACTTGGTAATCTGAGAAGGTTTGCTGTAGCTCATAATTTTTCTTTTGAATGTGTGAATCTACTTGCCACAAACACACACACATACACACACACACACACACACACACACACACGTGTAAATATTGTATTATATTGCAAAATTAACTATAGGCCAAAAAAGGAGGTAAAATGCAAAAATGAAATACGTACACTGTACACACAAACCAATGAACGCAGCAATCAGGACAGCACACAGTAATCCAAAGCATATAGCACCTGCTCTCCACAATGATACATGCTTACTTTCATGGTTAACACCTGTACATGTAAAAAAAGACCAGGTTTAAAACCAGTAGTCAGCGGTGAGGTCAAAGCCTCTTGCAGCTAGTACTGAAACTAAACCGCAGACAGACACCTGGAGTTTTGTCCTCACTCAAGTTTACTAGCCTCTCATAATATTACAGCAATTTAATTTTCAATTTTATTGTCATTGCCTTTTTAACATCTTAACATCAGTAAAGGAATTCATTCTGAAACTGGGTGTATTATATTGTTCTTTTGCAAAAATATAAAAGCCTTTCTTTTAAACGGCTATTTCACAATTGAATTGTAAAAAAAACATGTGCACATGAAAGCTGAAGAAGGCTCATACAAACAAAATCATCCATGTCTCACTGAAAATTAACCACTAAAGCCTCATCTATTTCACTAATCTCACAGAACAAATGTTCTACTTGTGCTCTTAACCTCTCATAAAATATCATCTCATACCTTCTTTAGAGGGATTTGCATTGAGATTGAGGGTTTCGTAAACATTAGCTTCACCTCTGTTGTCCAAATTGGCATAGGCATTCTGGGTTTCCTCTTCTTTTTGAATATAATCCATGATGGAAAAAAACAGTGAACCTACTGTAACTGTTCCACTTCCTTTTATTCGCATGCTCGCATGTCCATGCTGAACATGTGGGTGGTGTCTGTATATGTGTCACAGACAGACATGGGCAGTATTTCAATTATTTAAAATACGTATTTAATTACTTTAGCGTATTTTGTCATTTGTATTTTGCAGGATTGGAAAAACTCAAATGTAGTTTGTAGCAAAATACTTTGAGGGATTGTATTTGAGTATTTCAACTACTTAAATACTTCTCAAATAAGCCAAAATGTCATCACTCAATCAAATATACTACCCGCTATAACCATGACAATAGGCAATGCTTATCATAAAACCAAAGGCCAGAATCTTGGTGAATCTTATTTTAAGAATAGGCTGGGTGCCTGGAGATATCCTTTGGGCAATTTCCCTATATTCAACTGTAAAGTTGACCTAAACATTTCATTACCTTTTTGGAAGAAAAGCATGAAATGTTTACCCATTTTCCATTTTTCTTGCTGTGGTATGCCACATTGTGACCAACTTAAAAGTGTTAGATCCAACTCTCTTCTATACGATCTCCTCTGAACATGTGTAAAGTTGATAAAAATGAAAAGAAAAGTCAATTGTGGGAGCCAAAATGGTCAACTTTATTACCCTTCTGTAAGGACAACATGGGGTGTAAACCCAATTTGTTTGTTTATGTCAATTTTTGTCACCCTGTAGACAACTTAAAGCCCCTTAGAACATGTCAGGAAGAAGAAAGAAATTAAAAGTAAGTAAGTAACTAGGAGCTTGAATTGTCAGGTGTGTTAAGCGCTACAAGACTAAAATTTGAAAACGATACAGATAAGATACTGAGGGAGAATATTAGGACCACAGCCTTTGACCCCATGACCTTGAGTACCTAATAGCTGATGTTCATTCTTACTACAGGACAGTATTAAAACTTGGATTTGACATGAGGATTTATGTAAGGAGTAACTAAAGGTGTCCTGATATGCAGAAATAATGGAGGAAACGGAGACAAAGACCACCCGGCAGTGGCGTGCACAGACATTTTGGGGGGCAGGTGATCAGGAGGGGGGAGGGGGGGCACTTTTTAGCGCACGTGGAACACTTAATTATAAAAAAAAATTACACGCACATGTTGAATGAAATTTGACTTGTGCTGCAATTAGTAAATCAATATACAATTAAGACAATAAAGAGACCAAAATCTGTTAATTTATGTTGCCTAACAAAACCTATACAACAGAAAACGTTTGTCTTAACACATAGATTTGCAATTGCAAACTCTACCGAAATTATTTGTAGCCTAGGCCTATGTGGTCGTCCTCACGTTATCTGTCATTGACTTGGGCTACAGCGTAAAAGTTTATCAGGTGACCAGTCGGCTAAAAATGCTTAGTTATTTGATGCTGTATGAGACATTTTACTGCACAACAAAATGATTACAAGTTGGGCTTAGAGGGCAAACTGTACGATTTTACTTGATCTGTAAGACAATAAAGAGACTAAACAGTACGAGAAGGAGTTATAGTGGGCTGTTGTCTGTTGTTGGCTGTTGACTGTTGTCATTACATGAATGCAGATGGGCATTTTTCACAGGTAATGGGGAACTTCCCGTTTCTTCTGTCACAAATGAATGTGTTAATACATGTTGCCTAACAAAACATATACAACAGAAAACGTTCTTCTTAACACATACATTTGCAAAATCTACCGAAATTATTTGTATGTGGTCGTGACGTTATCTGTCATTGATTTGGGCTACAGCGTAAAACTTTATCTAGCTTCATCTAACTAGTTTACCAGGTGACCAGTCGGCAAAAATGCTTGTTTGGTGCTGAATGAGACATTTTACTGCACAACAAAATTATTACATTTTGGGCTTAGAGGGCAAACTGTAAGATTTTGCTTGATCTGTTACCTGGCTGATGGGGCACGGGAGAAGCAGCCTGTCAGCGACCATGCCTGCTAGCTGAAGACGCTTACTGAACTGCTATGGTGCTGCGCATCTGGCGTGCCCTGCGCGCGACCGCGCGAGTTCACGTGACAAAGGAAGAGAGATAGGCTGGTCGGGTGTGCGCAAGGAGGTGGCTCATTTCGGGGCATTGTTTCAGTCGTTTTTAATGGCTCAGGTTTTCAAAAGATCATTTCAAAACCGACCTCAGTAAAATCTTCATAATATTAATAATTAAAAATTATTAAGCCATTTTCATTGATAAAGGGCAAACTTCCTAGTGCTTTAGCACCACCTAGCGTCTATGCCTCCCGGAGTGGAATTCTCTTATAGGTTGTTATTGTTGCAAGAACGACGACACAAGAGTGCTGGTGTACTTGACTATTCATGTTAATCCTCCGGTGTAGTAGTGCATACACAACCACTAGGTGTAGTAAAACATAAACAACCACTAGGTGGCAGTACATCCTGTAACATCTTCCTTTTACATAATACAAGTTATGCTACCTGTATAACTGAGGCATACTGAATACTGAATACAAAACGAAATAGCATAAGGCACCGAACTTAGGCCTACTGAATACAACAATACAAACCGAAATAACATGTTCCACCACACTGGCAACAAACAGAATACAGTTGTACTCTGTCACTCCTTTGTTTTTTTATATGGTGTACAAACAAACTATTCAAAGATCAAGTCTGTTTGGTGCCCTGGTCAGCCGTCCATAGCGCGACGTAACTGGGGGCCTTGTCGGTGTGGATATTGGATCCACAGCTGGGCTGTCGACATGCCTAGCTGGGGAAGCGCATGATGTGTGACCACCAGGCTCCACGATGGGTGACTGGAGAGCTCCTCCCTCAGCTCCTTCAGCAAGCTTCTCTGCAGATGACTGTCTGAGTTTTGGGGTGTAGTTGGCTCTGCTGGCCGCAGATCTACCCTGTTTCTGCGGTATCGCGATCCCTCTACCTCGACCAGGTAGGACCGTGGGGCGACCCTCTGCACGCAGATCCCCAGACCCTGATCCCCGTCTCCAGATGCCTGTCCGATCACCAGGCATTGGCTTCATTCGTACCTACCGTGAGCTCTGGTAGGTCCTTCGCTGAGCTGTCATAGCTGGCTTTGGAGATCTGCCTCCTGTGACGCAGCTTCTCCAACACTCCAGACACCACACACGGTTCCAACAGCTTGTTGGCCACTGGTAGCGCTGTCTTAAGACGCCTTGACATCAGGCGCTGCGCCGTACTACTGTCCATCCCTTCGGTCAGCGTGTTGCGACACTGCAGGATCGCTTTCCAGGCATCCTCGCCCTCACGGTGAGCTTTCTTGCATAAGTTCTTTGCTATCTTGACTGCGGCTTCAGCTTTGCCATTGGCCTTGGGGTGATGCGGAGATGACGTGATGTGCTCAAACTCCCAGTCTTCTGCAAACCGCTTAAACTCGAGGGATGAAAACTGAGGACCATTGTCAGAGATATCTCATGACGCAGGGCTTTAGGGATAATAACCCTGTCCCCTCTGAACAGCACTCCATTTTGAACACTGAGCTCCTCCTTGTACGCCCAATATTCTCTCACCTTTAGTTCTGCATCTTCTATTGTTGTGCCCATACAGGTACTGATGAAAGCGTTGGCATGCGAATACAATGCTGAGGCATTCCTTCTCAATTTGGGCATAATTCTGCTCTGTTGGTATGAGAGCCCTGGAAGCGAATGCAACAGGTTGGCCCTCCTGCAACAGAACGCAGCCCAGGCCATGCTGGCTGGCGTCACTCTGAATTGTCACCGCCTTTGTCACATCATAGTAACGCAGCACAGGTGTTGTCGTCGCCAGCTGCTTAACTTCCTTCACTGCTGCGTCGTGTTTCGGAAGCCAGTGCCTGTCAGCTTTCAGTCCCTTTGCTAACAGGATATGCCCGTGAAAGCGAACCTCTGACACTTTAAACTGGAGCTTCTTTATGCTGAGCCGTAGTTTGACTTGTCGACATCTATCCATGAGGGCCAGCAGATTAGCATCATGGTCACACCCTGCCTCCTCATCTGTATCCCCGCAGCCCACAATAAGGATGTTGTCTGCTATGGGGTCCACTCCATTGAGCCCCAACAGGAGCTTGTGCTGCTTCCGTTGGTATACTTCTGGGGCCACAGAGACATCAAATGGGAGCTTCAACCAGTGCTTGCGCCCCCAGGGTGTCCAAAAGGTGGTCATGTAGCTGCTTGGCTCGTCCAAGGTGAAAACCCTAGCTTTGGGGAGCTTGTAGAGTATGTCCTCGAGAGTGGGCATTATGTAGTGTGACCGCAGCAGAGCCTGGTTGAGGTGCTTTGGATCAATGCATATTCGCAGCTTGTCTGGTTTCTTGATGATCACCATGTTGCTGATCCAGTCAGTCGGCTCTGTGACCGAAGTGATGTGGCCCTCCGCCTTGTATTTCTCTGAGCTGAGCTTTCACTGCCGCCCTCATGGCGACTGGGACGTTGCAGGGGGCACTCTGAACTGGCAGAACCGCCGCATTTAGCTGAAAGTGCACCACCCCTGGGACGGATTCTACTGGAGCAGTGAAGACGTCCCGATACCTCTTAATGAGACCCTCCCTTTTCAAAAACCCAGCATGGGAAGTCCGAGGCACTCGCATGTAGACCCCGAAAGCAGGGGCTGCTGACTGGTTTCGACTATCTCAAACTGTAGGGCGTTTTTGCGGCCTCGCACAACACACTCCGTCACAAACAGACCCATGGAGGTCATCAATTGACCTGAGTAGAGCTTGAGCTTGGTGCACTCAGCGGCCATTTGACAACGCTTTTTGGGCACTCGTCGGGCATCCATTTCGGCAGAAATGCGCGTGCGCAAGGCTTCACGACACCAATCTTGCTCCAGCGGCGAGATCACAACACATGTTTGGCACGATGTCTTCACAACACACCATATGATTGGCTCAATGTATTCACATGTCGACGTTTTGCCGAGGAAGGGGTGGGATATGTGTAGACAACGGCCATATTGGCGTGACAAACTAGCCCCATGCATATCTATGGAGTATTTTTTGACTGCTGTGTCTCCACATTAGAAAGTCTCTGGTTTAACTTGTGGTGCGATTCACATCTTGTCTCTCAGGCTCATGACGTCACAGGTGGCTCCCGAGTCTAGCTGACATTTTTGCTTAATGCCATTCAATAAAAGCGCAGCAAACCACTTTTTTCCTTTGGGCCCAACGGCCCCAATGCTTTCTGTTGAGAAGAGATCATCTCCACTACCGTCTGTTTCCTGGGATGCTATTGGATTCTCCATGGAGTGAACATGAGCAGGTGCCTCCAATCCCCTGGTTTTCATGCACACACGAGCAAAGTGGTTAGCTGTACCACAGACTTTGCACACTTTTCCATTAGCAGGACAATGCTCTCGCCCTCTCTGATGATGCACACCACAGTATCTGCATGCAGAGACACTGCCTGTGGCTGTAGCTGCGCTGTATTTCTTCTGCTGCTTCCCGGTAGCATAGGGAATTTTCTTTGATGGCTGTCTGAACGCTGCATTGACGCTATCTGTATGTGGCCTTTCTTGTTCCATGGACCTCAATGTCATGTCCGTCAACTCTGCAGCTCGGCATATTTGGTAATGCCAACTCAGATAGCAGTAGACTCCGGAAAGACTCCGCCTTCAAACTGGCAAATCCGTGTAACTGTCACCTCTGTTTTACTGTCGTGATGGAGACATTGACCCGGATCAGTCACCAGGGGGCGGGAAGCACAGTCACAACTGATACGGCCAGCCATCGTGAAACGGAAGCGCGAATTTTTAGATTTCGTCGACTGCCTTACCGCCGCCAGAGCTGAGTTAGACATGGAGGCGGTTGGTAAACACGAGAGCTAGTGAAAAGAAGAGTTCATTTGATTTGTTTCAGGTAAGCCTATTTGCTTCAACTATATTAAAATGAAATACATTATTTTTGCTTTCATATAATGTTAATGGATCCTTTTGACTTTTACGCTACTTTAAACTGGTCTTGGACAATTAGCTAACGTTAGCTTTTAGTGTAAGCAAGGGTTAATGAAATGTTCATTTTATCCATGTACAAATTAATTTAGCAACGCTTTTTATCCAAAGCGACTACATTTGGTCAATTTACTTGTTACTTCAGGGCTAGTCTCCCTTAGAGCAACTTAGGCTGAGATTTTAACCCATAATTTCCAGGCTAGCATGCTAGCCTGATTCCTTAACCGCTACCGCATCCTCTGTAAGCCAGAAAATAATTGAAATGTGTTCTATGTAGTGAGATACGTGTTTGTATGTTAAAATAATGATTTTATACAGTTAGGCGTGTATCCAAGTATCAAATGAATCATGCCTTCTCCCTCCGCCCCCGTCTCTTCAGACCCAGGACCGAGGCGTTCAGGTGGCGTGAATTCGGCGTGCCCTGTCTGCAATCCTCCCTTTCAGTAAGGTAAGTGATAAGTCTTGTAGCACTGTTTAGCCTATGTTTCTGACATTTAAAACTCAAAAACCAAAATATATTACATAAAGGTGTTATCAGGGATTAAAATTCTCGTTTGTACGACGGACAATCGTCATTTGGAAATTCGAATCCCCGGTGCTGCACTCGTAATGAAAGATAACGGTCTCTCTAAAAGCTGAATGTGGAACGCTGGATACGTGCTTCACTCTAGAATCTTTCGCCCTCAGCGTGCGCCATCTTGACTACATAGCGGGAGGGAGCATTTTCAAACTCGTGGTAATCGTGGTTGAGAAAACTGAAGCAGCAGCAATGGAAAACACACTTTACAGAGTTACAATCTAGTTATAACATAAACAGTGACAGATTCTTTGTAGTGCTGCAGCGATGTTGTGAGATACGTGTTTGTATGTTAAAATAATGATTTTATACTGTTAGACGGGTATCCAAGTATCGAATGAATCATGCCTTCTTCCTCCTCCCCCGTCTCTTCAGCCCCAGGACCGAGGCGTTGAGGTGGCGTGACTGGCGTGAATTCGGCGTGCCCTGTCTGTAATCCTGCCTTTCAGTAAGGTAAGTGTAAGTCTTGTAGCACTGTTTAGCCTATGTTTCTGACATTTAAAACTCAAAAACAAAATATATTACATAAAGGTGTTATCAGGATTAAAATTCTCGTATTGTTCGTATGACGGACAATCGTCATTTAGAAATTCGAGTCCCTGGTGGTGCACTCATAATCAAAGATAACTGTCTCTCTAAAAGCTGAATGTGGAACGCTGTTGTTTTTTTTGCTTAAATTGTTTGAACAGGGATAGAAATAGACATTCCACTTTGTCACAGAGTGGCGGCTTGGACTGCTGAAGTTGCCTCTACCAAATCCACAGCCAAACTGTAATCTTCAAATTCAACCCTGAAGATGTCCCAGTTTGTGCTCCAGTCTCCGCTGAGCTTCATTGGACTGGGGGGCGGGATCGGGTAGTTGTATGCCATCTCGTCCACGAAACTAGCTCGTTAGCCTGTAGCGCTAGCTAGTAATTGTGCTAAACTAGTGAAAACAAAAAAATGAAATATGCGTGTGCACTCACGGCGTAATTGTGCTGATGCACCATCCATTAGCTGTCAATTCGCTTTTATTGAAAGCTATCCCACTTCTGTCACCATGTTGCAAGAACGACGACACAAGAGTGCTGGTGTACTTGACTATTCATGTTAATCCTCCGGTGTAGTAGTGCATGCACAACCACTAGGTGTAGTAAAACATAAACAACCACTAGGTGGCAGTACATCCTGTAACAGTTATTCTGTTTATACCCCATGTTGCCAGCAGGCATGCATTTATAGCACAACAAGGGAAATGAAGTTCAGTTTAAAAAGAGGCCGACCTGTTCAATTTGTTGTACTACTTTCATTGGTTACGGAAAATGATGGTGGGTAGTTTGCTTTGTTACAGTTGATTCCACTGTTGCAAAGCCTGCTTGTCAGTTCAATCATTGTTTACATTTTTTACCAGATCTACTTCATAGGTGCCCCAATGTACAGAATTAATAGCCCCCCTGCCACCCAATCAAAAATAGTATTTCTTGTCTCTTGGGGATACATTTTCAATAATATGCCTTGTTAGTATACCATGATTATTGTGTGGGTATTTTTGTATTTCCAAATTACTAATTACTTTTTATGTATTTTATTTAAATACATTTTTCACATCAGTATTTTGTATTTTATTTTGTTACACTTCATGAGCCAGTATTTGTAATTTGTAACAAAATAGTTTTTGATGTATTTGTGCCCACCTCTGGTCACAGACTCAGACTGGTAAAAACAGATCCTTAGATAAACAGGTTCCTTTATTGGGTCAGAGGATAATTTAGCCGAATGCAAAAGAATACTAAGGATTAAACACTCAAAACATTCAGTCTTTCAAAAAGCTCAGAAGATCATTTCCAAGGAAATATGAACAAATTCTAACAAAAGAGCTCACGCAAACTGGAAGAGGCAGGAAACAGAGGCGCACAGCATAAGTCCTTGAGTCCAAGATTGACGAGGCCAAACACAGACTGGAGAATGCGGGAAACCTTTGTAGGAGAGTTAATGATGCAGTGATTGCTTGCAGGTGAGTAGAGCTAATAGGCAGTAGAGTGTGAGAGATTCCATGTGACTGGGGAAAGCAGGGGTGTGGCAGTAGGAGAGTCAGGTGCTGGTGTGGCATGTGGGGGCGTGGCTGAGGGAGAGCCCGGTGCCAGTGGCTCCCGATGGCAGAGGACCCCGACGCCATGGACGAGGGGCAGGACAAGATGGATGTTCTCTGTGGAAGGTGCGGAGTAGGGTTGGGTCTAGGATGTCACCTCGTGGTACCCATGAACGTTCCTCCTGGCCGTAACCCTCCCAGTCCACAAGATATTCGAGGCGGCCCATCCGGCGTCGGGAGTCCAGAATGTCGCGCACTGCATAGACAGGGCCATCCTCAAGCAGGAGCGGTGGGGGAGGTTCTGCAGTGGCACCGGACTCTTTGGGAGATGGAACAAATTTGAGGAGACATGGAAAGTGGAGTGTATTCTATATTGTGGCGGCAGTTGCAACTTAAAGGTGACTGGATTGATCTGTTCAAGAATAGTAAAAGGGCCAATGAAACGAGAGCTTCTTGCTCGGGAGGCGCATCCGGATATCCCTAGTTACAGCCACACCTTCTGTCCGACAGAGTATGATGGAGTGGGTCCCCGTCGGGCATCGGCATGGTGCTTGTGTCTCCGGACGGCTCTCTGCAAATGATGGAAGGCCTCATTCCACACTCTCTGGCTCTGACGGAACCAATGGTTCACAGCTGGTACCTCTGATGGTTCTCCTGTCCATGGAAACAAGGGAGGTTGGAAACCAAGTACATGTATACACTGGAACTGCCGGAGGGAGTTCTGCACGTATTCGCCCCAGGGAAGGAACTGGTGCCAACTGTGCTGACGATCATGACAGAAGGTCCAAAGGAAGCGGTATATTTCCTGGATCTTCCTCTCAGTTTGTCCGTTTGTCTGGGGATGGTAGCCCATGCAGAAGACCCGCCAGAACCTAGAAATGAACTGGGGTCCACGGTCAGAAACAATGTCCTCAGGAATGCCAAAAGTGCAGAAAACATCATTAAAGATGTTCATCAGCAGTGGGTATACTCTTGAAAGGGAATGAGCTTACAGAACTTGGAGAATCTGTCCACTGAAACAAGTATGCATGTGTGTCCATCAGATGATGGGAGATCAGTTATGAAATCAATACCTAAGTGGGACCATGGGCGTTTAGGGACAGGCAGCGGAAGCAGCTTCCCTGCAGGTAGATGGCGTGGGGTCTTCGTCATGGCGCAGTCGGCACAGCCAGCAACAAAATTACGAACCTCATTCGCCATTCCCGGCCACCAATAACATTCCGGAGGGTCTGATGGACTCCAGGGTGCCCAGTGCCTAGAGAAGAGTGAACTACAGATGTTATCTGGCGATGGAGTGCGCTGGGGACATAGGTGAGGTTGGCTGGGGTGTTGGACGGAGCAGGATCAGCAATCGAGGCCTCAGCAGTCTCCTCATCCAGGGTCCACACGATAGGACTGACAATCAGGTGGGATGGCAATATTGGTTCTGGCTGGTTGTGACTCTCCTCAGAGGTATGGATTCGAGACAATGCATCTGCCTTGACATTTTTGGAACCTGGACGATAAGAAATAGAAAAGTTAAAGCGAGTAAAGAAGAGGGCCCACCTGACTTGTCTTGGATTTAAGCGTTTTGCTTCCCGGAGGTACTCTAAATTTCAGTGGTCAGTCAGAACGAGGAAGGGATGTTTAGCCCCCTCTAACCAATGGCGCCACTCCTCTAATGCCAGCTTGATGGCTAGAAGCTCACGGTTACCAACATCATAATTTTGTTCAGCCGGTGAGAGCTTCTTAAGAGAAGAAGGCACATGGATAGGGCCTAGAGGACCCTCCACGCTGCTGAGATAATACAGCTCCAACGCCTGTAGTTGAGGCATCCACCTCCACAATGAAGGACTTGTCTGGGTCTGGATGTGTGAGAACTGGAGCAGTAGTGAAGGCCTTCTTCAATCCTTCAAAGGCCTGGGTAGCGTTCTAATTCCAGGGAAGGGTCTTGGGTTTGCCTCTGAGAAGGGAGGTGAGTGGAGAAGTTAGTGAACTGTAATTATTAATAAAGCGGCGATAGAAATTAAGCCCAGGAAGCGCTGAGGAGGTGGCTGTGGAGACGTGAGAGGCAAGTCAGGGAATCAATGGGGGAAACTGTTGGATCCCCACATCATAACATCACCCGAGTTCCAGTCGAGGATGGGCGAGTGATGCATCAGCCAAGGATGACCCAGAATGACATCCGCAGTAGAGTGCTCCAGAACCAGGAAAGCGATATCCTCAGAATGTAAGCAGCCAACAAGCAGTTTGATTGGCTCTGCAACATATTGTATGAGACTCTTGTTTAGTGGCTTACCAACTATGGAGTGGAGGGAGAACGTGGACTGGCAGCGGGACCTCCGGACATTGAGACGGCGGCAGAGTGCCCCAAAGAGGAAGTTGCCAGCTGCGCCTGAGTCAGTGAGGGCTGTGACTATGGGAATGACCCGGAGCAGTGAGGATTACAGTGGTGCACAATGGCGATGAGCAAAAGGAGGGAACTTGGATAGCACTCACCATAGGTCGTGAAGGTCTTATAGGGCATGCTGCCAAGACATGCCCCCCAGCACAGACACAGTCTCTGGGCCAAGCGCCTTTGACGTTCAGCTGGGGTCAGACGTACGGAGTCGATCTGCATAGGTTCAATGCCAGGTTCAAGGATGGGTCCAGTTGGTCGACGGCCTGGGTTGAAGCGGGACGCTGTGTTCAACTCACTCAAGCAGCTCTCTCGTCGGTGGGCCACCCGTATTGCCAACTGAATAAATCTCTCCAAACCTATGGCATCGTCATAGGCTGAGAGGTGTAGGCAAAGTGATAGCTCCAATCCCTACAGTTCTCTCCTCGTAAGCCTCGACTACTCCGCCTCTGAAAAATACGGTGCTCTTCCTTTCGCCGGTTTCACTCATGGTTTCGACTCTCAATAGATGATGCCTTTATAAGTTCGCCGTGAACGCGCACAACTCTAGGTTATCTAACACAGGGTTGATTGAACTAACTGGTAGCTGGTGTTTTGGAACCGACAGCTCGGGTTTAGTCGCCACAGGTTCAGACAACCCAGAGGTTAAGTTTTATCTCAGTGTTTGTTAAACCTCCTTTCTGGAATACCCCTCTGGCCTTCTGTCACAGACTCAGACTGGTAAAAAACAGATCCTTAGATAAACAGGTTCCTTTATTGGTTCAGAGGATAATTCAGCCGAATGCAAAAGAATACCAAGGATTAAAGGGACACCAGACAAGCCTGATGCTTTTTTTCTACGAAATTCCCCCTCGCTCGGTCTGAAGCTCTTAAATCCTTTTCTTTGCATCTTCTGTCAAGGATTTTCGCTGCTTCTTCGCCAGCTCTGCCATTATACACACATTTGCAACAATCGCTAGCGTTCCGTTAGCCTGCCTGTGCTGTGGATGTAGGATGTAAACTGATCCTGCTTCGGTCGGCGGGTAGGATACACTGAACTTGCAAGCGGGATATTCTTCCTACAGGCAGTAGGGGCGGGCGAGAGAGTCTTTATTCGCCCTGTAATGAGTCATTTAACCATATACCGACTTGCGAAGATGAGTAATTAACACGAAAACGTTGCCTGGTGTCCCTTTAAACACTTAAAAGATTCAGTCTTTCAAAGAGCTCAGAAGATAATTTCCAAGGAAATATGAACAAATTCTAAAAAAAAGAGCTCACGCAAACTGGAAGAGGCAGGAAACAGAGGAACACAGCATAAATCCTTGAGTCCAAGATTGACGAGGCCAGACACAGACTGGAGAATGCGGGAAACCTTTGTAGGAGAGTTAATGATGTGGTGATTGCTTGCAGGTGAGTAGAGCTAATAGGCAGGTGAGTGTGAGAGATTCCATGTGACTGGGAAAAGCGGGGGTGTGGCAGTAGGAGAGTCAGGTGCTGGAGTGGCATGAGGGGGCGTGGCCGAGGGGTGTGGCAGTAGGAGAGTCAGGTGCTGGAGTGGCATGAGGGGGCGTGGCCGAGGGAGAGTCAGGTGCCGGTGTGACATGAGGGGGCGTGGCAGAGGGAGAGTCAGGTGCTGGTGTGGCATGAGGGGGCGTGGCCGAGGGAGAGCCCGGTGCCGGTGTGACAGCATGGGAAGCTAATATGAAGACTATGTTCACAATATTCTTATCCAATCTTATTTACTAAGACTTAATTATTTATGGTTTATTTCAAACAAAGTCCATGTGGCCAGTAGATTATTTAATATTATAAATACTATTTAATAATGAGTAATTCTTTTCATTTAATTATTTGTATTTTAAATGAGCTAGCCAATGCTAGCTAGAATGCACACTATAGCAAAACAAGTAGGCTAAGTGAAAGTCAAGCAATAAGGAATATCTGGCCTGGGAACGGATCCCAGCACCAACTTGTGGCCAAAAGAAGTACCAAACATGTGATGGTCCAGGTCCAAACACGGATATGATGGCAAATGATTCATATGATTGTCCATGACAAACATGCAGGCAATGCTGGGCTAATATTGCAGGTACAATGGTTTATTTTCGCCAAATTTCACATGCAGAGGACATTTGATTATACAGTATTTACAGTAATTGTAATTGTTCTCATTCTATTATGTAGAGCTTGAATAACCGATTGCAAAACAATAGGAGTAAGCTAAACTAAAGCAGAAAAGCAACATCAAATTGTCAGACATGTGATGAATAAACACAGGTTTTCAAATCTGAGTGCAACTAGTACCCGGGTGCAAATAGACCCTCGGTTTAATTTTGTGTGAGCAAGGTGCAGAACCATGCATTACGGGGGGGTTTTGCCATGTATTTTCTCCCAGTTGCACAGCTATGACATCACGACAGTGTGATTGGCCAAAACCTATGATCAAATTAGATTAGATTAAACGTGTGATTGGCCTTTTTTAACTAATGCACGTCCTTTGCCGAGAAAAGAGAAGTCCACTCTAAATATATGTCCATAAGCATGCATGAATCATTAACTACTTATAAATTGTGGCCCTGTTTTTGATGTATATTGCAATGGACTGCTCTCATCCAGCCAATAAAACATGCAAAAACAAGTTCATCGAAAATGTTCGTAATTGACACAAAAGACATGACTCTGGTTGAAAAATGATCTGTCTGGGCATGATCAGATTACAGTATGTCCAAAATTGAAAATACTGAACTGAAAGTATGAAACAGGATAACAGGAAGCAAAACTGCAGTAAATCACACACTTGAATTCTATTGCAATGATTAGGACAATTAGTCAGTTTCACTGGAACAGTTTGGTATCACCTTTTCCACAGTTGACACGGTTGGTCACAGCTGTTTCCGCTCACAGATAAAGGGCATTGGCCGGAAGCAGGGGACGTCATTCCAGACCTGGAGGGTAGCTGGATGGCCACGTCTAATGGAGGAGTGCTGTGGGCTTGATTGAGTAATTCTACAGAAAACAGCACAGTCCTCATTCCCATCACTGTCGTTTGGTTCTCCCATTCTCCACATTCTGCAACTGTGAATGGTATGATGGTGTAAAGAACTTTTTTTACATGAACATGTCTCTCACCTAAGCATGTGCACATATAGACATCAAAGGGGGCTTGAGACACTGCCCTTTTTCTTCCAGGAGAGACAGTGCCCTTTTTTCCTGGAGTGTTTTAAAAATACTGAATATGCTATGCATGTTGCTGTTTGCACACAGATTCCCTGACAAAAACTAATGATTGAACAAAGAAAACAAAAATTATGAGGTCAGAAGATTAGACTTTGTTGATTTTGCATTCTGGTGCCCTCCTCTATTGGTATTTCTTGGCTTGTGTGGAGATGAGTGCTGGTGAACGGATGACTAAACTACTAGTGCCTCAAGTTTACAGCTAAGTCTAAATAAGCAGATTTACTTGTTTGGTGAATTTAGGGTACAAGATGCATTGCAAACAGATATACAGCTACAACAAAACAAAACTAAAAATCTTTCCATTACAGTAAAAAGACATAGTAAACCGAATTATTAAAATTGACATGTAGCCTATAGGGAGAATCTTTTGCCTGTGATGTCCTGCCTGAAACTAGCCTGGCGAGTCAGACCCACATTAAAATGTAGGGTCTGGGCACTCACCGTTCGCAGTGCTCAGTCCGAGGGGCGGGGATAATCGGTTGTCTTTCAAATTCCCTCTGCACGCAATAGGACGCAATAGGATATTTGTTTTCAAGTAGCAGGGAATTCAAGCCAAACCGTTGCAACTCTGCCATCAATCATTATCTTAAGCCCACCAAACGACTCTATACACGATTTCAATGTCCTGATTAAGTTTCGATTTCTGGAGCTCACAAGCCAACGGAGAGTTGCTAGACTAGCCCTAGACTAGCGCTAGGAGCGGGTCTAGATTTCTAGGCTAGCCTTAAACAGTAACTACATAATTTTGATTGTATAGTCTCCTTATCTAATAATGTATAGGGGAATGTATAATAGCCTTCTAGTAGTAATAGCCTGTACCTTTATCTCTCTGTGAATAGATTATTTTGTAGAAATATTTTAAGAACATTTGCATGAGTGTCAGGGTATTTTCATAAATCGGTTAAAGGAGAATTCCGGTGTGATATTGACCTAAAGTGTATTGAAACATGATACCGAGTGTGAACGTATGTCTCATAGCCCATCTCGGCTTGTCCCCTGCACTCCAAAATCTGGCGCTAGTTAGCCGATGCTACCAACAGCTTTTTCAATAGTGGTGCTTCGGCATCGGGCTAGCCTTGCAAATAAATCACTGTTTTACACCCATTTATGAGGCTCAATGTATCTCCACACTTCATTGGTAGACTTCCGAGGGCCCTGACATTTAAAACGAGACATTGAGAACTTTGAAAAAGCACTGGTAGTTTACTTACAAGACGATTTATACAGACAGTATCTTCACAAGTTTAGCGTTTGCAGCCATCTTGAATTTAGTCACGATAAGTCGAGCAACGAGTAAGAATGAACAGGTATGATAAGGGATCAGATTCCAAAAATAATTCAGTGGAAATGCATGGATTCCAGTTGCTGCTACTGGAAGAAACTGGAATCCATGCATTTCCAAGTGATTTATTTGCATGGCTAGCCCGATGCCGAAGCACCACTATTGAAAAAGCTGTTGGTAGCATCGGCTAACTAGCGCCAGATTTTGGAGTGCAGGGGACAAGCCGAGATGGGCTATGAGACATACGTTCACACTCGGTATCATGTTTCAATACACTTTAGGTCAATGTCACACCGGAATTCTCCTTTAAGTCTGAGATTTTCTACTATATTATCCATGTGTTTTAATGCATTCTTCGTTTTAAAAAAATATGAGAAGTGGACTTTTTTCTACTTGAGCCCCTGCCCTGTCTGTGCACGTCCCTGCTCTTACCTCCCAGTTAATGGGGTGCCATCCACCCACCTCCAGACTCCTTCTGTGTCTGTGTCACTCAAGCCAATCCAAATCTCCTTCATGCCCTCCTTCATGTTGTCATTTAAGAACTCCTGTGGGAAAACATGTCATTTTCATTCACTGATGCACACGTAACGCATCTCTATCTTCTCCTTGTCTCAGTTACCTGTTCCTCTTTGCTATTGATGATCACCAGGTCTCCATCTTTTTCTCTGCAGTATTGTCTGCTCTCATTCCAGGTTTTCTCCACAGCTGAGATAAAATAACAGCTAGAGCTGTGCTTCCACCAATTCTCTGGGCAGCAGTCTCTCTCTATGAAATGTATAACACAATATATATATCTTTGTTGTTGTTTTTGTAGTTACATACACGTACATGCATACTTACATTCATCAAATTGCATTTTCTTGGAGACAGGGTTTTACTCACCAAGCTTAGATACTATTTTCCAAAGCCTGTCATTCTCCTTGGTCAAGTTGTTGTGACTGATTAGTATCTGGCCCTTCTCATGCTTCAGTTTGTTAAAAGAGGATTCCAATAGCTCCATTTCTTGGCTGAGATTGTAGAAACTGTTTTCTAATTGGTTTCTAATGACTGCGCGTCTGACACTGAGATAGACAGTAGAAACTATGACTACACAGAGCAGTCCCAGACACATTGCCAGGGGAACACAGACATTTCTCTTTGATGGTACATCTGCAAGACATAAAATATTGAGATTGAAATACTGATTGGATGCTGAGAAGATTAGAATTTGGGTAATAAAAGAGAGCTAAATAAGTTTAATAAGAATATGGACCCTTTCAACAAGGTAAACAAAAACAATGCTGGAACGTTCTATTTGGGCCCCAATCTACTTCCTCTGCATTAAGATAACATATGGAATGTTAAAAAGGAAGTCTTGTGGGGCCAACTATGATGCTGATAATGGAACTCTCTTGAAAGGGTCCATACTGTACTACATCACATCCTCTCTCAGGGTGATCCAACAGCTATAGCGGACCATTTATTTTTTTCTGCCGTCACTGTAAAACAAGAATTTAATTTCAAATTGGTGTGTCTTTTCTTACCTCTTTTGATTGCTGCTGTTTTAAATTGTAAGGCCTCATAAACCGCTCCCTTATCTCTCTCACCCTCTTGGAGGCTGTGATAGGCATCTTCTGCAAGGTGGTCCATCATGGCATGCACTGTTCAGACATGTGATAATACTGTATGCTTCCTTTTCTGGTGTTGCTAATCTTGTTATGTCAGGTGTGTGTGTGTGTGTGTGTGTGTTTGGTTTGTGGTTATATGGTGTCAGAACGTACGTGCAAGTAAGTAAAAATATCACAGAGATGCTTTTTTATATGTAGCCTAAAGGTGACAAACGTCTCATGTTTGATTCAGAGACTGTAGTGCTATCATTCCTTGTTTCATACAGTGGAAATGTTTTACAATGCACATTTAAGATGTTGAAAGGGGTTTAGGTTATGCGTCAATGGGTCAGTAACAATGGATGAGGCATACATCTTTGACTTTCATTCTTTGACTTTTGCCTTTTTTAACACATATTTAGAATTCATACAGAAAGTTTGCATCTCCTTGCCTAAAACTGCTGTATTTAAAAAGAATTGACATTAAATAAAGTATGTTGGTTCTTTGTAGGTACTGCCAACTGCTGCCTACTGAACTCTCTTCAATAGTGGAAAAAAAGAACAAGAACTAACATAATATGTATATTCTAAACTGGTTCACAAGTCTATCACATGTTACAGTATGTTAACAGTAGGGCTGTCAATTTTTTTGACCGCTGAAATCGTGATTAATCACATATTTTATTACATGATTAAAATTCTATTATTTTGCGTTTTAGAACTCTACAGAAGTCCATATGAAGTGGTTTCACTGCGCAGGCTGACAGGTCTCCCAGCCTGCGCAGTGAAACCACTTCAGATGATCCAGAACGCGGCGGCGCGCCTGGTCTACAACCAACCCAAAAGGGCACATGTTACCCCGCTGCTCATCCAGCTACACTGGCTACCTATGGCGGCCCGCATCAAATTCAAGTCTCTAACGCTTGCCTACAAAGTAGTCTCCGGTTCTGCTCCCACCTACTTGAATGCCCTCATACAGACTTACACTACCTCCAGACCGCTGCGCTCCTCTGACGAACGACGTCTAGCTCTACCACCGGTACGCTCAAGCCAATCCAAACTTTTCTCATCTGTTGTTCCTCGTTGGTGGAACACACTGCCAGTTCCTACAAGGGCAGGGACATCCTTTTCCACTTTCAAAAAACTCCTGAAGACCCAGCTCTTTAGAGAACATCTACTCTCATAGCAACACTTACAACAAGTCTTACTGATCCTAGCACTCACCAGCCGTTTTAAACTGACAAGTAACTGTTAAAAACAGCACTCACCGACGCACTTATTCTTACTGTACTCTAATGTTGTTTTTTTTTTTTTTTTAAACTGTCCTAAAATTGTGAGAATTGTTCTAAAAACTTACTGTTTACCATGTTGTTAGTCGCTTTGGTTAAAAAGCGTCAGCCAAATGTAATGTAATGTAATGTAATGTAATGTAATGTAATATGAACATTGTAAAGCTATCTTACCAGTGTATCTTGATTGGTAATCAAAAGAATGCAAAAAAGTTACTTTATCAACTTAATTTGAAGACTTATTTGATTATTTCAAATGAAATTTCAAAAGATGTGCATCAGGCCTGAGGCAAGACAATGTCTTCTTCAGAAATATAGTGGAATAAACTGAAATAAATGCTACAGCAGAAGTGCATGCAAAACATGTACACACATTATAAAGGGCATAACATACTCCATATATTCATTATCTTTGAGTTCAGATAAGGAACTTTTCATATTGAGAAATATGCACAAGTGCATGTACAAAATCCTAGAAAAAGCCTAGGCCTACAGCACATTTCAATGAAGTGCATAGGCTAACAAACAGAAATAGCCTAAATCTCCATTAACTATGTTCAGTTCAGTTAACTATGTGTAACAGTGTAGCAGTGTAAACAATGTTTAGCTTGTAGATTATAGCTTAAAGTGCTTCGGTGATAATGTTATTCCATGACAACTGAGCTGACTGGGAATTTCTTTTTGCTTATTTGTTTTAAAGTAAAAATGCACCATTCAGAAGCCTAAGTGTCTGTGGCAGTTTGAGGGCAAGAAATGGTGTATTAAAGGGTCAAAATAGTAGCAGCCAAAGAGAATCATTGATAACAGAACAATGATGGTGTAAAATAAAAGTCTTTGGCAGCATGTGATTAATGCGATTAAAAAAACACGTTATACTTGGTCCTTAATCAGATTCAGATTTGGAGGGACAAAATGTTAATCAGGGATGTCAAACATAATGTCCAGGGGCCAGATAAGGACCACCAGCATGTTCCATACAACCCCCCAGATGTTTTGGGTAGGTAGGGAAAATTATAATTAAAAAAAGATCCATCTACATCCAGTTGTCTTCAACAAAATTTGACAGTGCAATACTGCAGTTGCATATATATACTGTGCATTAGTTTTGAACATTTGCAAAAACACCACCGTACCATAAAATCCAATATAAATGTAAAAAAGTGCACAATAACTAAGTCCAACATACTTAAACACACACACACACAATCACATTAACATTTTTCAGTTCTCATAAAATGAGAAAATAAAACACTGCCATCTTATGCAGGATGCATTGTTCAAACTATAAAGAGTGCAGGTTGTATAGCAATTTAAAAATCCAACATGAATACAAGTACACACACACACACACACACATAAGATTAACCTTTCAGCCATCTTCATCAGTGGAGGTATCCTTAGGAAGAGCCTGAGGGCTGAGAAATTTAAGCAAAGCACCTTGAGGGAGAAAGAAAAGATATAGCATTTACATATTTTGATATTTAGAAGGGATGCAGCTGCTTTCACAACTACCAATGCTTACTGTAAAAACATCCCAAGCTAATGTTATACATTGACCTAGGCCTACTTGTAGCTTAACATAGCATTTAAGCATTCTGCTGTTTGAGAATTAGACAGGCGCACCTGATGTGAAAAGGATCCCTTAGTAAAAGGATTTCAGTGTCATATTTCGGTGGCACTAGCTAAGCTGTCGTGGAACTCGAGATGACATGTCTACTGATAGGCAACAGGTTCGTGGATTTGGGCTAGATCAGCCACATTGCCTGACACTAACAGAAACTGAGCCATACGTGAGGTCGTGGGCTTACCAAAAACTAATTGCAAAAGATGCATCCTACCTCATCTGTTGTCGTTTGGTATTCGAAATTGGGCTTTTCACAATCCGGGACATTCCAGAATTAGAGGACATTTGGTGTCTCCCCCCTGATATTTCAAATACTCAAGTCCAAAATAACAAAAATGTTCACATAACCTGCAAGTGAAACTGTCATAAAGCAAAACATAATCATCTGCTGGGGAAAAGTGGTTCCTTTACATGATTAAAAATACTGATTAGTTCTGGAACACCCCTTAAAATGGGGTTTTTATCCTGTCCCCGGCTCCTGATGACCAACTTTTAAATCAAATTGAACAGCTAAAATAAGTCTTTAATATATTATCTTTTGCAATATTTTGTGGATACGCATCTATTGTATCTGTAAAAAAGAATTTCTTTGATTATAACATATTTTAAATACTATTTATTGTGCCATGAAGTTGTGTCCCCGAATGTGCACGCAACCCTGTTACCAATACCATTTTTGCCTGGCTGATAAAGGGTTAAAATATTATGTCATATTACAAACAAGAAATGACATCATCCAATCATTTTCAAAAAACATGGGTAGACAAAAGGTGAGTGTCCTCTTCCAATTTTAATATATTTTCAAACTTTTCTGGGATAATTGAGTACGTAAAGCTTAACCACGCAACCCTGTTATTCATGTTTTAAGATTAATGTTGAATAATTTAAATTTTTATTTTCTGTATTTGTATAACCACATTGGTCCTTGACCTTGGTAAAATAGCTAAATTTTACAGCTAGCTTCTGTTCATAAGGTAGATGCTATATTAGCATTAATTCGCAACCCTGTTACTCGCAACCCTGTTACTCTAATTAAAGTAACATGGTTATTATCATAGTTATCAGGGTATATTTTGTTAACTATGATATATTTATGATTAAATATGCTGAGTTAAATTATAAAAATGAATTTATTTGTATAATTAAACATTATTTACATATTTTAAATAAATTGCCAGATTTTCTTCTGTTAGTACAGCGTCATTGCAGCATAGTGTGCTAAAATACATGTTGAGATTCAATTACAGCTGAAAATAAACACATTTTGGTTAGATATTTGTGATTATTTGCAATAGATAGGCCTAATATCAGAATTTGTAATGGATTTCTACAGATTTATGATGTTATGACTCAATTTGCAACCCTGTTACAATTTTTTTTTTATTAAAACAAGGATAAATAATGGTAAGTAATTTTGCTATCACACAAAAAATTACATCAATAGTCCTTAGAAAAGCTTATATGATTATATGCACAATGTATCTGAGCATATTTGAGAATAGATACTGGAATTATAAAAAAAAAACTGTATGTCACTGTTCAAATGGAAGATAATTAAGCTTTTGATAGTTAGTCTAATTAACATATATAATATATATTAACAATCTTACCTGAAATCATATGACTATTCAGTGTAAAATGATTTCCTTTATTGAATGAAAAAGGATTTACTGAAAAATATTTTAAAAATTTACTTTTTTCATGCTATTTTGTATTTGTAACAGGGTTGCGTAACTACATGTACACAGCAAATAAAACATATGAGGTGGACAAAGTACAGTTGATGCCTTAGCTTGACAAATCATATAATTTAGTAGTTTATGACCTATATTTCTTAAATATTCAACATAAAATGTTAAAATAGAAAATAATTATTTAAGAAGTGTAAATGCCAAAATGTCCTCTAATTCTGGAATGTCCCATCCAACGATATATCCAAAGTGCGAACTAGTTGGTGATGGCATATGGAAACTGGCAGTATGCATGCTACACGGAGTTCTAACAGGTGCATGGCCTAATAAGCAGGCAAGATATAACCCACGATCGCCATGGTCTCGTTATCAATTCGTGTTTGTGGTAATAATGGCAGCAACAATAAAACCATCTTGATCTTCATCATTTTTGACAGATCAGCAGCCTCTGGATGGTCATATGCATAGTTAGCCTACCTTTAGTTTGCATTTACATTTTAAACACTGAATCTACTGTCTTTACTGCCGGGAGAGAACAAAAATCCTGTATTCTTTTCTGTAGCCTAATATTCTTTTCTCAAAGTCAACTAGCCTGCTTGCAACGTCTCTCCTCAGCGAGTCACGTCACTTTCACTTCTATAGCTAGACTATAATGTTTAATCTATGGATAGCTATATTCAAAGCTATCCATAACCTTTTTTGCTATTTGCCTATTTGACAACAAATATAATGACAAACTGCGAATTTGTAGGCCTATATTAACAAAAAGCAAGGGGTGCTGCAGCACCCTCAGCACCCACCTTCCCGCGCCCTTGATTTTATCCAGTGTAATTTATCACTTACCACTATCTTGTTTTTTCTTGTCATCCTCTTCCTTTCTCTTCTGGCTTCCGGACGCATAACTCCGCTTCATTATGACTGCCGAGGTTTTATATTTTCGCGGCAGCAGCAGAGACCACAAACCTGGCTGGCTGGCTGCTGTCAGCGACTACTGAGAGGGGCCCCCTTGAGGGGGATCCCGGTATTGCCGGTAACAGTGTCGTTGCACTTTACTGCATTGACTATCAAAGGGGCGCTCACAGTTTGTCGTTGCATTTTATTATGACCGCCGCGCAGCGATAGGTTTAGTCAGATTTTTTTTTTTTTTTCTTTTTTCGCATGTCCAAATTTCCGTCAAGGATTCCCGGGACACTGTAAGACCGGGGTACACGAAACTTGGTGGGCATGTAACCCCACATGGATAACATGGAACCTCCTGTTTTCGTTTTGATCTGTAGCCCCCCCGCTGGACTGGACCCCCCGAAAGGAGGGTAGGGCAGACAGTTTTCTGTGAATATCTCGAGAACCGTAGGGTTTAGGAGGACCTTTTTTTTTGTATGTTGATCTCAAAGGGCCATGTCAACCCATTCCATAACCACTCATTTCATGTATAGCGCCACCTAGTTAAACACAAAAAAGTAAAAATGAGGTGTTGTAATCGCAGGTATCTGTGACCTAACATAGTCAAAACTGCACGAAATTGGAAGTGTAGGATCATTATGACACCCTCTGAATGCACGCCAAGTTTCGTGGAATTCCGTTCATGGGGGGCCACACAATAAATGAATTTATGTTACTATACACCAACTGGCCTGTAGGTGGCCGGAGACAGTTTTCTGTAAATATCTCGAGAACCGTAGGGCCTAGGAGGTCCACCTTTTTTAAGTATGTTGGTCTTAAGGGGGCATGTCAACCTATCCCATTACCACTTATTTCATGTATAGCGCCACCTAGTTAAAAATTAAAAAGCAAAACATTAGGTGTTTTCATCACAATATCTCTGGCTGATATGGTAAAGTGTAGGATCATTATGACACCCTCCGAATGCATGCCAAGTTTCGTGGACTTTCGTTCATGGGGGGCCTTACAATAAAATAATGTATGTGTACATTTAGTGACCGTACACCAACAAGGATTCCCGGGACACTGAAAGACCGGGGTACATGAAACTTGGTGGGCATGTAACCCCACATGGATAGCATGGAACCATCGCTTTTCGTTTTGATCTGTAGCCCCCCCGCTGGACTGGACCCCCCGAAAGGAGGGTAGGGCAGACACAGTTTTCTGTGAATATCTTAAGAACCGTAGGGCCTAGGATGACCAATTTTTTGCGTATGTTTGCCTCCAGGGGTCATGTAAACCCATTCCATATGCACACATGTGCATAAACAGATACACACGCACACACATACATTCACAGTAATCCTGCAGTACGTATGACACATACTCACACAGTAGACATATATACGCATGCATGCACATGCAAACACACACATGCACGCACACACACCCACCCACACACACATAAACATAAACATGTACACGCACACATGCACACAATTCAAGAATTTCTCAGAATTATGAACAGGCAAGATGGGGGTGGGGTTGTATAAAATGTATATTACATGTGAAATCTATGAACTAATCATGTTTTGGTCTAGCAGATACCAGTGAGAATTGAGTGTGCATAATGCAATTCAGTGAGACAGTTAGAATCATATATGCCTTTCAGCGTGAATTATTTTTGTGGAAAACATGTGCTGGACTGGGCGGCGGTCATATTTTGTACCGCTCTGCGGTACATCTAGTTTTTAACCAGTCGTTGTCTTGGGGCCCCTGGCCAGCTAGGGCTGTCAATCGATTAAAAAAAATATAATAATAATATCGATTAAAAATAATCTAATTAATTACATACTCTGTGATTAATTAATCTAAATTATAATCTAGGGGACACAATGAAAATAAATGAACTCCAGTGATATGCAAATTCCTTGCTGCAGACATTGCAGAGGACTTTATTTTCAACACTTTATTTTTTATCAACACCATCAGGCCGTTTTTTAAAAGTAAATGTTCCAATTAATGATCCAAGCAGCACGTTTTCTTCTCTCTCCTTCATTTTACAGTCTAATTTTTACTGACTAGAACGGCTTGGGGTCAAAGGTCATACAGAATCGATTAATCTGCACTATTTTTTTAATCAGTTATTTTTTCTCAAATTAATTAATCAAAATTAATTAGTCATTTTGACAGCCCTAATATATATATATATATATATATATACAAGGATACAAGGATACAAGGAAGTTTATTGTCACATGCATATAGTTACTGGAAGTAAGAAATGCAGTGAAATTATGTCTGGTGTCAGCCTATTTGTGCATTAATGGGGGGGGTAAAAAGTGCAGTAGAAGAGGGGTTTAGTAGATTAAGTGGCAAGGGCTGCATAAAAAAAGGTGGGGGAGGATTGGGATTGGGTGGGGGGCACCAACAAGGAGCACCCAAGAGCAATATATACGCTGCGCGTCAGGGTCCGGTTCGCCCTGTCGGGACTTATTTTCCCAATAATGACCCGGCGTTCTATACATTATCCCTTACTTATCCCTCAACCTCATTACAGTGCCGGATAAGACAGAACCCGTATCTTCCTGGGAATAAGAGTAGTTCCCTTTCCCTTAGCTTAGTGTACAAATGATGGTCCTTCTCACCAATTAATTTCTGTTTGCACCCACCCACATTGAATTTTAACTTCAATCAATGTAATCAGATGAGTCTGAAAGATCCATTTTGTTGGTTCAACCATTGGGCTTACAGATGTAATATTTCTTTTGTTGCTACTTTGATAGTTTGAATGTTTTCCTTAAAGATGCTACTAACTAAAAGACAAGGGTCCAAAATCTAATATTATAAGATTTGCATATGATGTATAGGCCTACTTCTCATGTTCCTTTAGTGCACCTGCCGCAAGGTGACCCATAGCGCGGACGCAAGGCTTATTCTTATCTTACACTCAATAAAGTGAGGAATTTTTCGCGATGCGCTCCACTTTCATTAAACCTTGCGCCCTGGGGTGTGGCAATAAGTTGTGGTCTGGTGCATGATCCAAAAATCGCTACAGTGTCAGACACCAAACAGGACGAGGACCACAAAAGCGTCACGTTCAAAAGTTTATTTAAGGGTTGGGGGTTAAGGGGGTTCAGGAGTTCCAAGAGTCTGCGTGTGTGTGTTCCCCCAGTAGCCGAACAGCGATGGCAGGAGCTGGATGATCCGGGAAGTCCTGGGGGAAGCACACACACAACAGCAATTGAAACGAAGCAGCAGTACAGTCAAGGACTAGGCAGTATTCGTAGAAGAGGGACGGAAGGCAGGTCAAGATTACCGGGGCTGGAGAACACAGAAGTAGTCGAGCGGGTCTGGGATCACAGGCAAAGAGTCAGAGGCGTTTTCCAAAACAGGCAGGTAACTGGTGCTGGTTGCAGACGATCTGACAAGTGTGGACTGAAAAGCAAGGCTTTATATACAGGACATGATGAGTGGTGAATGCAGTGCAGCTGGTAGGTTAACGAGGGTGAGGCAGAGCAGAGCAGGAACAGGTGGAGGTCATCAGACTTCAATCAGCACGTGTTACCAGGCAGAGAGAGAGCTCATGACAGAACCCCCCCCCTAAGGGACGGCCCCAGAAGTCCCCAAGAGTGACACCACGTCGGGAGGGCGGAGGGGAGCCGGTGGAGGGCTAGAATTCCTCCGAGCGGTCCGAGTGAACCTCCTCATCCTCGGAGGGAGCTGGAGGGTCGTGGACAGAAGACGGGACAGGTACCGAGACAGGGTCAGGGTCAGGCACAGGACAGGAAGCCGGGCGGGCAGGACGGTTAGGGACCCCTCTGGGGCGGCCCCTACGGATTGCAGGTTGATCAGGATGCAGACGGTGGAAGTCGGCGATGAGTGTCCGGTCCACAATCCGACTGGCTGGCACCCAGGTTCTCTCCTCAGGTCCATAGCCCTCCCAGTCGACGAGATACTGGAGGCCCCTACCTCGCCGTCTGGACCGAAGCAGGCGTCGAACGGTGTACACCAGCCCACCGTCAACGAGGCGAGGAGGAGGAGGAAGCGGCACGGGGACCAGCGGGCTTTCATGCGTCGGCTTGACTTTCGAAACATGGAAAGTAGGGTGCACCCTCATGGAGGTTGGCAACTGGAGCCGGACTGCGGTTGGGCTGATGACCCTCTGGATAGGGAACGGGCCGAGGAATCGAGGTGCCAGTTTACGCGATTCCACCCGCAGTGGGAGATCCTTGGCTGACAGCCACACCTTCTGGCCAACACGGTAGGCGGGTGCCGGCGATCTTCGGCGGTTAGCCCCAGTGGCATAGCTGACAGCTGACTTGAGTAGCGTGGCACGCGCTTGTGACCAGGTACGACGGCAACGGCGGGCATAGGCGAGGGCAGACGGGCAGGACACATCTCCTTCCTGGCTGGGGAACAGGGGGGGCTGGTAGCCATACACACACTGGAAAGGTGACATACCAGTGGCAGAGCAGGTGAGGGAGTTGTGAGCATACTCTATCCACATCAGTTGTTGTGCCCAAGCCTGGGGTTTGCGAGAAACCATGCACCGCAGCGCCTTCTCCAGCTCCTGGTTTGCCCGCTCGGATTGACCATTGGACTGGGGGTGGAACCCAGAGGTGAGACTCACTGTGGCCCCTAGAAGACGGCAGAACTCCTTCCAGAATGTAGAGGTGAATTGCGGGCCTCGGTCAGAGACAACATCCCTGGGCAGCCCGTGTAGACGGAAGACATGATCAAGAACAGCCTGGGCAGTCTCTCTGGCAGATGGCAGTTTAGGGAGGGGAATGAAGTGTGCCATCTTGCTGAACCGGTCAACCACAGTGAGAATGACCGTCATCCCACCTGATGGTGGGAGGCCAGTTACAAAGTCCAAGGAGACGTGGGACCAGGGTCGTGTGGGCACAGGCAAGGGCTGGAGTAAACCAGCGGGGGGCCGAGTGGAGGACTTGTTCTGATTGCAGGTGGGGCAGGCACGGACAAATTCTCGGACATCCCTTCTCAAAGAAGACCACCAGAAGCGCTGGGCAAGGAGATGGCAGGTGCGGGCGGAGCCCGGGTGGCAGGCAAGGCGGGAGTTGTGTCCCCACTGTATGACCCGGGACCTCAAATTCTCTGGGACGAAGAGACGACCGTCTGGGCATGCACTGGGACTGGGATGGTCACGGAGGGCCTCTTGAATTTCCTCCTCGATATCCCAGGTCAGGGCAGCTACGACGCAGGGATCGGGCAGAATTGATGCAGGTTCCTGGGAAGGGGCGTCATCCTTATGAAACTGACGGGAGAGAGCGTCCGGCTTGGTGTTCCGAGAACCTGGGCGGTATGACAGGGTGAAGTTGAATCTGGTGAAAAACAAGGCCCAGCGGGACTGTCTGGGGTTAAGACGTTTGGCATTGCGGATGTATTCGAGGTTTTTGTGATCGGTCCAGACCAGGAACGGAACTGTGGACCCCTCCAGCCAGTGACGCCACTCCTCCAGGGCAAGCTTGACAGCCAACAGCTCACGGTTTCCAACATCATAATTGCGCTCTGCAGGTGAAAGCCGGCGAGAGAAAAATGCACAGGGGTGCAACTTGTTGTCCTCCTCTGCCCGTTGAGAGAGTATGGCCCCGACTCCCACGTCTGAGGCATCCACCTCGACAACGAACTGCCGGTCTGAATCCGGCATCTGGAGGATGGGGGCAGTGGTGAACCGGGCCTTGAGGGTATGAAAGGCTGTGTTGGCCTCTGGGGTCCAGAAAAAGGGGTGTTTGATGCTGGTCAGAGCTGTGAGGGGAGCGGCGACGGAGCTGTAGTTCCGGATGAATTTCCGGTAGAAATTGGCAAAACCGAGGAATTGCTGCAACATCTTCCTATTCCCCGGAACTGGCCAGGAGGTAACTGCCGAGACCTTTGCGGGGTCCATCTGGATATTGCCTTCAGCGACGATGTATCCCAGGAATGACACAGTCTGAGCATGGAACTCGCATTTCTCCGCTTTGACATAGAGCGAGTTCTCCAGGAGCCGCCGAAGAACCAGCTGGACATGACGGGTGTGTTCGGACAGAGTTCTGGAGAAAATTAAGATGTCGTCCAGGTACACGAAGACGAATTTATTCAGCATGTCCCGCAGCACATCATTCACCAGCGCCTGGAATACCGCTGGGGCGTTGGTGAGACCAAATGGCATTACCAGGTACTCATAATGGCCGGTGTGGGTGTTGAATGCAGTCTTCCACTCGTCACCCTCCCTTACTCGCACTAGGTGGTAAGCATTTCTAAGGTCCAGTTTGGTGAAAATAGTGGATCCCTGGAGCAACTCAAAAGCAGAGGTGATTAAAGGCAGAGGGTACCGGTTCTTCACTGTGACATCATTCAGACCTCGATAATCAATGCAGGGGCGAAGAGAACCATCTTTCTTTCCCACGAAGAAGAACCCGGCACCAGCAGGAGAGGAAGACGGGCGGATGAGTCCAGCTGCCAGGGAGTCCCTGATGTAATCCTCCATAGTTTTTCTTTCAGGAGGGGATAGTGAGTAGAGGTGACCTTTGGGTGGAGCAGTCCCAGGGAGGAGATCAATGGCACAGTCGTACGGACGGTGTGGGGGCAGAGATGTGGCTTTGGTCTTGTTGAACACCTCTCGGAGGCCATGGTAACATTCAGGGACATTAGAAATGTCGGGGGCAGTGCTGGGAGGTACTGAGCCGGGGGGCAGCGCGGCAGCACGCAAACAGGTCAGGTGGCAGGCATTTCCCCACTCTTTCACAGTTCCGGAGGCCCAATCGAGGTAAGGATTGTGGAGACGGAGCCAAGGGTAGCCCAGGATTAGGGGTTGGCCTGGAGAGCTGAGCAGGTGGAAGCGGATGGTCTCTCGGTGGTTTCCTGACACCATCATTGAGATGGGGGCTGTGACGCTGGTAACTGTGCCAATTACGTGACCGTCCAGGGCCCGGGCTGGAACAGGAGTGGACAAGCGATGGCTTTCCAAGCCCAGCTGACGAGCAAGTCCTGTGTCAATAATGTTTGCTTCTGCGCCAGAGTCCACCAGGGCTGCCAGGGTGTGGGTGGAATCAGACAGGTGAAGACAGACTTGGATGAGGGGTTTACGGCTGATGGAGGGCTGAATGTTCATTGAGCTCATCCGGATTCCTCCTACATCTGGTGAGCTCTGGCTTTTTGCTGGACAGGTGGCGACTCGATGACCATCACCACCACAGTACAGGCACAAGTTGGAGGTGATGCGTCGCTGGCGCTCTGCAGGGGTTAGGGAGGCGCGGCCGATCTCCATCGGTTCAGACTGGTCCGGCTGGCTAGATGGTGTGGCAGGTGCGGACAGAAGGGCAGTTGGAACACTCCGTGTGCTAGTGGATGGACTCTGGCGCCCTCTCTCACGACGGCGGGCCTGGATCCTGCGGTCGATGCGGACAGCCAGAGCAATGGCTTCATCAAGAGTGGGGGGTTGATCATGGGAAACCAGCTCGTCCTTTATGTAGTCCACCAGGCTGTGGAGGAAGGCATCCACCAATGCTTCCATGTTCCAGGAGCTCCGACTTGCCACAGTTCGAAAGTCAATGGAGTAATCCGCAACAGTCCTTCTGCCTTGGCGAATACTCATCAGGATCCGAGATGCCTCGGCTGTTGTGGATTCCAAATCGAATACCTTGAGCATCTCCTCTGCGAATAGGTTGAAGGTTGCACATGCTGGGGTCTGGCGCTCGAACTCCGCCGTTCCCCAGAGTCGAGCTCGGCCCGTCAGGTGAGTGATCACGTAACCGACCCTCGCCCCTTCAGTGGCAAAAGTCCTGGGTTGCAGGGTAAACTGGACACGGCAGCTCGTCAGGAACGCCCGTACCTGGGTTGGGTCGCCGCTGAACCGCTCTGGATTGCCGATCCTGGGTTCTGGGGCTCCGGCAGCCACGGCAGCAGTGGACTGGGCAGGAGACTCGGGTGCTGGGCCGGTGAGCAGGCTGGCTGGGGCTGGGCCGGTGGGAGCAGGCAGAGGAGAAAGGTTGGTGAGAAGTTGAATGATCATTGCAAGTTGTTGCTGTTGCTGCTGGAACTGCTGACGCTGTTGGTAGCCGGCTTGAAGTAGGGAGGCAATGTCAGCAGTGTTGCGGTTGGCCTCTCTCTCTGTCTCTTCCAGGCGTTGCATGGCGGTGGGTGGTTCTGGTTCGTCGGTTTCCATGCTGGTTCGACCGTGCGCTGGGTCCATGTTTGGTCAGATCGTACTGTCAGACACCAAACAGGACGAGGACCACAAAAGCGTCACGTTCAAAAGTTTATTTAAGGGTTGGGGGTTAAGGGGGTTCCGGGGGGGGTACAGGAGTTCCAAGAGTCTGCGTGTGTGTGTTCCCCCAGTAGCCGAACAGCGATGGCAGGAGCTGGATGATCCGGGAAGTCCTGGGGGAAGCACACACACAACAGCAATTGAAACGAAGCAGCAGTACAGTCAAGGACTAGGCAGTATTCGTAGAAGAGGGACGGAAGGCAGGTCAAGATTACCGGGGCTGGAGAACACAGAAGTAGTCGAGCGGGTCTGGGATCACAGGCAAAGAGTCAGAGGCGTTTTCCAAAACAGGCAGGTAACTGGTGCTGGTTGCAGACGATCTGACAAGTGTGGACTGAAAAGCAAGGCTTTATATACAGGACATGATGAGTGGTGAATGCAGTGCAGCTGGTAGGTTAACGAGGGTGAGGCAGAGCAGAGCAGGAACAGGTGGAGGTCATCAGACTTCAATCAGCACGTGTTACCAGGCAGAGAGAGAGCTCATGACATACAGTATCTTACACCCTCTAAAATCATTACGCCACTGACCAAGAAAAGTGGTCTATAGTGAAAGGCGCATATAAAGTACAGCTGAAGATGCACTGTCAGGAGATAAATATCTTTAGGTTTTTTATTCAGTCATTCGAACATTACTGCGGTAAGTGTTGCTTGTTTCAGATGGTATCCCCTTGTCAGTCATAGTGAAAGTAATTAACTGCGTAAAACTGTTAAAGTTAGTTTCACTTTGGCTATGAGTTCAAATAATAGACGAGTGCAGATGCATGTAGGCTATACTCTGCTAGTCACAATCAGGTTTTAGTAAAGCAAGGGTTAGTGGAATCCCTGTCCGCGCCAAATGCGCCGCTGACTATCAAAATACCCATGCGCTGTTTGAGGTTGAAGTTGAAGTTGAAGTTTAAAGACAGGCCACGCCATTAATGTCTAGTCTATAAACATTGCTCCTCTGACCATCCGTTTCTGAAATTAGGGCCCTATGTGTTTGAATTTCCCTTTTAAGGCACATTTCAAAACATTGTAAACAATTATTAGCATCCGTATGAATTATATCATCTTATTGTCACTGCAGGTTAGGTTACACTGTTGGTACGTAATTATGTAATGTTCTAATGTTACTAGTTATTGCTATTGTCCTTAATGTAGTCTTACCAACATTTGTATTGTTTTTATTTATATATATAAGTATAAGTATATGAGGGAAATTTGGTCTCTGCATTTAAGTATCCAAATCCCATAACCATAACCATAAACACACCCGCACACCCTCACACACACACACATATGCAGGCAAGCACGCACACACACACACACACACACACACACACAAACACCATTACCCCCACACACACACTCACAAGCGGACCCACGCACACACAGAAGCACATATATACATATGCACACACTCATTTACATACACAAAAGTAGGAAATGGAGTAGGAGATGGAGACAAATTGACAAGCGTGATTTATTTTTGCGGAGAGAATGTGCAGGATTGGGCGGCAGTCATATTTTGTACCGCTCTGCGGTACATATAGTTTTTTATGAATTGCCACTGCATAGCCTACCCGTGTGGGTTGGCGTGTGGGTTGGCATGTTGGTTGGCGTGTGTAGTCAGACATGATAATCATCCAAACATCTTGCATTCCCTTGACCCATGTGCATTGACTCAGTGCTGCTAAAGCTCCGCTTCTCTGGTGTTGCTGCGCTGTGCTGCGTGAGAGGGGGAGTGCTACAGAGGTTAGAGTGGAAATAGCCAATGTGTGCTTCTCTTGCCAATATCTTTTGCATTTCTTATCCAAACAATCTTCTTATCTTGGCACTGCACTCGCTTGTGTCTGTAGCAAGACACCTGTTTGAAATCAGTTGGACAAACGATTCGAGAGATATGCGAATAACACACACACACAGATTAGATTAGATTCACACACACACACAGACAGACGTTAGATTCCTTCATCAGTCGACTGTTGAATAAGTGGACAGTGTTTGAGAGCAACAGCATTTCTCGAGACATGCCATGAACCTGCAAACAGTCAACAGATCAACTATGCTGACCTGCCTGTTACATCTCATAGCCTAAATACTGTATCAGAGATGTACTCAAAAAGTCGCAACTGAACTTGTCAAGTGGTACAAAGTGGAGCCAAGTCTCTGTCATTGTGCATGCCCTGATTGCTTGATATTGCAGTGTGTAACGCTGTTGATCAGGAAGGATTGTGACCCTTTTAGTTGGTTTTTAACAACTGGGTACCATGCACTAAATGGTGATATATTGAGTCTTGACATCAAGGGGCATTGTCATTGTGTTGCTTTAGGTGATACACAAGGCAACTTTTTGAGCAATGTTGCTGGGCAACACCAACCATGTTTTCCGATTGGATGAATAAAGTTTTCAAGAAACTTGAGGTTGGTGTGAGAGGTATTGTGTGTGAGAGCAACCTACACATTACTCATCTGGGATCTTGAGCAAGGCACTTAACCCAAAGTTGCTCAAAGACAAAGGCCCTTATATAATTATGTAATAAAATTTACATATGGCTGCTTTGGATAGAAGTGTCTGCTAAAGGTAATGTAATGTAACAACAAGTCTGGGAAATTACTTAGTCAGCACCAGTCAGAGGTTACATTCATTGTTGTGCACTTTTATGATATCATCATGTTTTACCAAATATATTTGGCAGTATTTTTAAACTAGTCAAATACACACCTATAAAGTATTTTGACACACATACAAAGCAATTTCCTTCAACCCAATAAAATACAAATTCCGAAATACTATTTTGTATTTTAAATGAAAGATGAAAAACATATCCACATGCAATGACTTTGAATATTTTTTTTTTTTTTTAAAGTGAAATTAATAAATTAGACTAAATATATCTTCTCAATTACTAACCAATATCTGGAACCACCAACTACAAAGAGAGCGGATGTCAGAATTTAGATTGATGAAACTCTTAAAAAAAGAAAAGTACAACATTTCAACTCTTTTATTCCTTTTTTTCATTTTTTTCTCTTTTTTCTTATTGTCTTTTTCTAAGTTTCTGGTCCAACCCAAAAACAAATACAAGGATTATCATAATAAAGTTACAAGGTGCGACACGCACTCCCATCTCCCAAGCCCCTCAAACCCCCCCACCCCGGCCCTCTAGGGAATAAGCTATTTTACAAGCCTTTACAAGTCCTGCTCAGGGTGCGGCAGAAGTGCCTTTCGCCCTACGAAGAGTTTGTGTCCCATCAAAAGGATTTTGGAAACATTATTTTAAGCAGTGGTGGGCATTACACTTCTACATTTACTCAATTACTGTACTTAAGTCGCTTTTTCATGTATCTGTACTTTACTTGAGTATTTCAAGTTTGTTAATTTTTTTTAACTTTTACTCCAGCATATTACTAGGCCAAATATCTTACTTTCACTACATTTTGTGCCAGCTGAAGTTGCCTACAGCTGAAGTTCCTTTTGTCCAAATGTGTACTTACATCTGTATTTTCTATTAAGCGAGCTAGGCTTTAAATAATGGTGTTGCCTAAGCTATGTTGTTGTTATAGCCTATCCACTATTTACTGTACCTTGTTGACCCCTTTTCACAATATTGATGTTACCATAACATGACGCCATCGAGCAAATGATGATAGACGATGATAGACAAAGATAGACAATCTGACACTATCAAACACAAAAGGGAACGTCTTGATTTGGTCCGAAAGTGTAAAGCATTCAACAAAGCAAAAAGTGGTTACTTTGAGGTAGCCTATCTAAGATATCACATTAGTTTTTAGTTCTTTCTACATACAGTTCTTAGTTGATTTTGTCCTGGAATGAAAGAGAAAGGCTCAAAGAATGCCTATGTAGGCCTATATGCCAAGTCATTTCAACAATATAAACATAGTAAACGCAACTGTATTAGTCATAGGCCTAATACATTTCAGGACTTTTACTTTCGCCTTACATTTGAAGGCAAGTACTTTTGTACTTCTACTCAAGTGGAAATGTAAAAGGAGGACTTCTACTTTTACTGCATTTATCTAAATTTAACCATGTGTATCTCTACTTTCACTCAAGTAGGATTGTGTAGCAGTGTTGTAGTACTCGAGTCCATAAGTCATGAGCTAAATTTAGAGACTGACTTGACTTGGAGGCATAGTGACTTGACTACAACACTGTTATGTAGCATGGCTTATTTGTCCACCACTGATTTTAAGGTAAAAAAAACTCTTTAGGGGGGACCGTGGATGATAGCTGCACTCTATGTCGATGGCGCCATGTGGTGCCAAAATGAGCAAATTTAGGACTTTGGATTTTGTTCGACAGTAGGCTATTTGTCCATATTTAAAATAAAATTCAATAAACATGCAACTCTCTGTTAACATGGTGTCCTTGAGTTATAGGCTACTGATTAGGCGGCATATTGTCTGTCAACCAAGTTCAAGATTAAGGAATGGGCTGATGCTATGTCTGAAGTTGAAAGGTGGTTTGTTTTCCTGGGTTAAAGATTTCCACTGAAGGCTACATGTGTCCATAATATTGATCTAATCTCGTCTATTTTTCATTTAGTGTGACGGGCCTTGACAGTAGGCTACCTAAATGATAGGCCTTTGTTTGAAATGTTTCAAACACTGTGAAGTCGCCTGCATTTTCAAATAATATGCATTTCCCCCTGCATGCTCGTCACCAACAGCGCGTTCACGACAACCACTTTGCTGCGTAATTTGCGCGCCGCTCGCAGTTGAGACACAGGGTCTAGCTACCTTTCTCAGGCCCAGCGAGGATACATGTTCCGATTTCAGGTAACCTCAATTTATTCTACTCTCTGTGTTTTGTTTAAGTGCAAGTGCCTGATTCCTAACAAAAACAGGAGAGAAAATACTAGGTTATTCTTGTAGGCTTATGTCTTTGTTTGTCGCTGCTCATAACTAGCTAGCTGTAAAAATTCCTAACGTTGCGTGCGGCCTAGGAGCACCAGCCATTCCATGTCACCCTATCCGTTGCACGCCTGGGGCAATCATATAGCTAATAGTGGTGCTTATTGGGATCTTCTCAATCCCATACAGTTTTACGCTTTTTGACCATCTATAAACCATTGTCGTCGTCCTGAATGCTAATAGGTAGAAATGCTTTTGATGTTACGCCAACTGCATAGTTAGCTTGCTAGTTAGCTATCTCTGCTGCATGCTAGCAAGCTATCTAACCAATTCTGAATTTAGAAGCAAACTACCTCACTGTTCCTACGTTGATAAACTCTGCTTTGGGAATCTATCAATGATTGTGGGTGTCGTGTGGCAGCGTTCCGTCATTGTGTACACGTTGTTTATAGATGGGAAATGGCACCATGAAGATGCCCCAAAATAGTACAGCCAGCCTAGCCACGTTATCTGTTTCCCATAACCCGTTGATGTTGAATTAAATGTGATGGCCTTAGTACTAGTGTTGACGGTAGGTTGAAAGCGCGAATGATCAACTTGTGCAACATAACCCTCATACTCCATCCTGATTCGGTGTTCTTACATTACATAATTTTGCTTTCTGATAAAGCTGAAATCTGGGCTGAGTGTTGGATATTGTGAAAACAGAGGCGTGGAAGGCTGTATTAAAATCCACGTCATTTTAATATTTTGCTCAGGCCCTTGTTTATTTTAGGTTGGTGGTGAGCTCTAAATCTGTGTGTTCTCCCTTTCTCGTCATGAACCATTCTCAGTCTCTGGATGAAGATTGCACCCTGGAGGAGGAAGAGGAAGGGCAGGTAGAGGAGGAGGATGACATCGACCAGTTCAATGATGACACATTTGGAGCCGGTGCTGTTGGTGAGTCCAGATTTATCAGAGACAATTTGTTGAACTTTCATTTGTGTTGTGCGTTTAATTATTTTAGATGGAGGGAAATTTGTCATGAATGCTGTGTTTGCGTCTGAATGCACAATGGTAATTGAGGTTTATTTTCAGATGATGACTGGCAGGAGGAACATGCTCGCCTGGCGGAGCTAGATGAGAGGGTGCGAGATGTGTTTGCCGGGGGCGATGCATCCAACGCCTCACTACCACCTCCGCCGGGCAGCGTCCCGCACCCCTCGTCTTTGCCCCGGCCCTCCGCCTCCACACTGCCTCCTCCAGGCCTGGAAGAGCGGCGCGGTGGGGATCTGGCCGAATCCCTAACCCGTCTACTCCTTGGGTCAGATCCTGCCATTGCTGGAGTGGGCGCTGCAGAACCGGACCACTCCCGCTTCCCGCCCATGTCTCAAGCCCAGGTACCCCTCTCTGGGCTCCCAGCTCCACACCCTTCATTGCTAAGCTACCAACAGCACCAACACCTCCTGCATAGGGGGGGAACCCCCTTGCCACAGGTGAGTGTAGCCATAGTGTAGAACTGGACATTCGGGTCGTTCCGTGTCAAATCAGATGAGGTTGTTGCTGCACCGTCTCGGACTTAGTTCAAACCTTGTCTGTATCATGAATGGGTCCCAAAACCAAGGCCAGTAAAAGTTTTCTGTTCAAATCCTATGTCTTCATATTATTTTCAGCCCTTGAAATTACTTCAGTTTTACAGCCTGAAAACCACATTATCTGGGAAGCAATCCTTGGGCATTAATATCATGAAAAGTAACCATAACCAACCTAAACTTGTTCTCAAACATGTTCTCAATATGACTGAACCATTAAAAGTTTGTATGGCATGTTGATTGATTCTCTACAAGGCCCTAGAATTGGAAAAATGTGCTCATTAAGTATTGTATTTGCAGACTAAATACTGATTGATGCCATGTGGGTACAGAAAATAAGTTTACAAGACCCCCAATGTCTCCAGCTTTGCATTTTGTTCCAAATATTTTATAAAACTGATGGGCATGCAGTACAAACTTTTAATGGTCCAGTCATACTGAGAACATATTTGTCTTCCATCCTACAAAGTTTGGGCAGGCTAGGAGTAAAGCTTTTTAAGATTTTAATGTCAAAACCTCCATGATGAGACATTTTTGAGAGTGTAAAATTGATAAAAAATCAAGGGTAAAAAACTGGGACCTAAACATTATGTAGACAAACTTTGAGCAAAATCTGATACTGTGTAGCGGCACCATTTTCCTGTATTCGGTCTGATTTGCCACGGAATGACCCATTCATGTTCTGGAATTGCAAAGACTTGCAAAAGATATGCTTTTATGACTGGGCACAATATGGAAAAACCCAGGCCTGGAATTTCATTATTTTAGGAGCAAGGCCACTTGGCCTTCGGTTGGGCGTATTTGGGGGGCACAAAGGTCACACGTCAGGACATCAAGGCTGAAGTTAGCTATACAGTACATAAACAGTATGTCTATATGGGGGCGTGAGAGACTACTTTAGTGATTGGCTGAAAACATTAATGCCTTTTGAAAACCTCAGAGGTAAACACATTTATTATAGAGACAGACTACAACATTACTTCAAATCAATGACACATTTATTATTATTATTATTATTATTATTATTATTAATGATAATTATTATTAATAATAAGACGCCAGCAAGGCACTTTGTTAAATAATTGAAAAAATTGCAATGGTTTCGTCAGAGGACTAATCTTTAAAAGTTTTCTGTGGATGACAGCATTTTTGTCAAAAAAGGTGATAAAAAGTAGCCTGATCTAGGCAATTCCTGACTAGTTTGGGCGAAACAAAGAACAATGAATGAGCTAACATCATGCTTTACTATTGATAGTTCAGTCATTGTTGTTAAATGAATCATCCCATAGGCCTGTGTATAGCAAACTAATTTGGTTTTAATTCCAGCATTTGGCAAGGCTGTCTCATAACATTTCGGCTACGCCAGGGTAGTGTTCAATGAATTCCTCCTCGGATTAGTGTGAGAGAATTGGATAAGTTAACGTTATCAACACGTTATCAAGTAACGGAAAACATTAGTTCACTACGGCAACGTAAGGTAATGGATCAATGATAGCTGACATTAGGCTATTGTAGTGCTGGGCGGTATGACCAAAAATGTATCACGGTATTTTTCAAAATTCTTACGGTTTCACGGTATATGACGGTATTTTTTTTACCATGCATAATCAGATGTTCATAGCATTTTCTACAGGTTGAGAGAGGAATTGCTGTAGTACATTAACTAAGGATGGTCTATTTTACTGTCATGATGTAGAATAACTCCACACTAGTGGTAATGCAGTTTTGCATGGCCCCAGAAAATGATGCTGTTTACAAAGAGCCACTCATGATTCTAATGAAGAATCTAATCAGAATGCAAAGACAATTGCAGTGAAAATACAGAACTTTTACTGTGCAAATTTCACAAGTAGGCTACATCTTGTATAAAACCAATACAAAAAGTAGTGCAACTTGCAATAATTATACTTTTTGAAAATGATACAATTTAAAATAAAACCTCTCTGTTAATATGCTTACTCTGTCAAATAGGCCTATCAGAAATGTATTGTTATTGTGTGGTTTACATGACGTTAGTGGTAGGCTAACGTTAACTTCATGTGGATGTGGATGTGTTGTTAGCCTGCCATGAGCTTCGGTTCGGTTCGCGAGGCAAAACATTAACAAAAAAGATCGTTTTGGTGCACTGATGACCGTCAGGATCATTTCTAACTAGACAGCTAGTATTGCTCAGTGCATGTCTATAACATGCTTTACTTGCTACCTGAATTTCAGTGAATATTCTTAAGGTGAGATGAATGATAATATCATTAAGCTTCACTGTGTTCGGTGGATTGCTAACTAACGACATCACCTACTAGCCAGCTAGTTACAGCTGTTGAACAATCTCAATAGAATTTTCGTGACGGTAGGCTAAATCCTTTTCAATGCAGTATGTATCCCTTAACGTTTTTCCTTAACTAAAGAAACAATTTAAGGTATTATTCTGTGCAACACCCTTAAATAAACCCCTTACCTAAGGAGAAATTAAGCCTTAAGGGTCATACTTCAGGGGAAAAACTTAAGGTGCTTTGTGTTTACCCTCACTATGCCTCGCAGTGGCACCATGCGTGCGTGTGAAAAAAAGTCCCTCTGAAACACTGTCGCGCGCGCAGCGTTCCAAATGTTGTGTAATCAAATACACCGGTATGGCGGTATATTAAACATTTTTATCTTTTTTTATTTTTAAAAATTCATATCATTCATATGATAATTCATATCAACGAAAATATACACCGGTATACGGTGTGAACCGGTATACCGCCCAGCACTAGGCTATTGCATTCCAAAGCTGCCTAATGTATCTCAATATCTTGCCTATTAATAATAATAATATTAATAATATTCTTCTGGCTGTTGGTTTCTTTACGTGCACACTGACGTCACTTTCTCCACTTCATCAAAGACTAAATTAATTTGCGCTGTAAAGCGATCTAGCATCATTGTCTAGTTCTGATGCTAAGATTATTTTGACAAGGCGTAGGCTACGAATTAAAATCACTGCATCAGTCGCATACTAAGCAGAATATGGAAAGAAGGGGGAAGCAGTCATGCAGGGCACCAAGGCCACAGTGGCCTGTGAACCTCCTATTTTAAAGGGACATCCGGCCAATGCAAGGGGTAACGATGGCCGTGGCTGCCGTGAAATTCCAGTCCTGGATATAACTGCTCACTGGCTATATTTAAAAAGAGAGATATAAAGCCCATCTGTTGAGACATTTGTTTGTCATAGTGTGCATGCTCTTTATTTCCTGCACAAGACCTAAATAAAACGCACCTAAGAAACTGATAATATTTTGGCTATCACTGTGATTTCAACACTTTATGAGAAGAGAATACAGTTAGTATACAAGGCATTGAACTCCCTTTGAAACCTATGAAAAAGCCTGTCAGTAACTCATCCACCTTTGAAGAAACAACGTGTGTACTAGAGAGTACACTCATCCGCCTTTGAAGAAACAAACGTGTGTACTACAGATCATACACCATTTGTCAGATTGAGTGATAAAGATATATTTAACCCAGGCTGTCTCCTTTAGGTGAACTCTCACAGTATATGGGAGAACAACATGGGATTTGGACCTGTGAGTGTTTCTCCTGGACTGGTCACGCACATGGAGGTACAGTCTAGGAATTCTCAATCTGTTGTGTTGGTCCTCTTATTGTTGCAGTTTTAGTCACAGTTCTCAGAGTGCAAGCATTTCCTTGTTCATTATTCCCTTGTAGGACAGTCCACTGATGTCCATTATTAAGGAGGTGGGGCTACCCAAGAGACCCCCGCCAATCAGGGGTGAGGATGGCCTAGACTTATCAGAAAGGGTGCCGCCCCCCCGCTCATCCTCACCAGTCATCGGGAGCCCTCCTGTGAGGGCCGTGCCCATTGGAACCCCTCCCAAACAGCCACTGAGTCACACCCTCAACCAGCAGGTCAGTCTGGTGTGATGGGCTATCCCCCGCATTGTGGTTAGCATCTAGCATCTAAATGTATTGTTGATTTTGTTCTATTATAAACCCCTTTTAAGTGTTCCCAAAATACTCTCGTCTTTTTACCACTGATAACGTATTAGCATACCGTAGTGTTTTTCTGTGCCATAGAAGACCTTAAATCAAACGCTAATTTTAGTCTTTTTTGTGTGTCAGTAACTCATGTTGGTCTTGTGCATCATAGTAGATTGTCATGTTGTGTTACAGATTGCCTGCTCCCTTGTGTCGGTGTTGGTTGGTAGTAGAGTTTAGCTACCGTCCTGTTCTCTCTCCTCAGATCCATTGCCCTACTGCGGTTCATGTACGAGCCCCAATCCAGCACCGTTTCCCCCCTCCCTTCCCTGAGCGCCTCTCTCCTAACACCCTCCTCAACATCGCTGTGAGTTGCCCCAGTGGGGTCCACCCTCTCTCTCACCTGTCCTTGCGCACCTCCTGCCTCCTCTGTTAGATTAATGGGTAGTTTGGGCTTGCTAGTAGATTAATGGGTAGTTTGGGCTTGCTAGTAGATTAATGGGTAGTTTGGGCTTGCTAGTAGATTAATGGGTAGTTTGGGCTTGCTAGTAGGTGGCAATGCATGGCCCTTAGATGTATAATTGTTTGATCTTTTGCATTGGATAATGATGAGCGGTGAAACATTTATACACCACAATTTAGAGGGTGACTAATTGATTGGTATTGGCCAGTGTTTGAGCATATCAAGCGAATTAACCGGCATACACATCCGCAGGCAACCCAGTGTTGTGGAACACGTGTGACAGAGCCCCTTGTGTCACAGCGGATGTTGCCCAGTGCAGGCAAAATTTTGGAAGAATGAGAATAATACCATCATAACTACTGGGAGAAAATGTCAAGGCTTATAATCCTTATCTTTTCAAGCCTTATATATTTAATTTGTCAGACATTTAGAGAGAAAATGTGAATAATCATAGGCCACTTCGGAACTGTATTGATAGCGAGCCTTCAACCTTCAGTACAGAATCCCGGTAACGGGCCCGGAAATTTACGATGAGCATTGTATTGATAATCTCCGACGTTATCAATTCTGGTTTTGGTACTGGAGAATTTCTCTCCCTTGGAGGCTGTGTGTGACAGAGCAGCTTTCACACACACACTGCAGCAGAGCCTTATTCAGACACAGAGATTCTGCTCTTAGTAACAATGGCAGAGAGAACTTAATGTTCAAAAGTATGATTGCCCTTTACAGTTGTCAGTTGATGACAATGCCCCATAATTAGTCTAATTGATGTGCCTGTGAGTGCAGAAACATAAGCAATTTTTCGAAACAAAACAACATTGTCATTAAACGTGTCTACAATGACATGACATTAGCGCAGCAGATATGTATAGTATAAGTATATATACTCTTTTGATCCCTTTTGGTCTCTGCATTTATCCCAATCTGTGAATTAGTGAAACACACTGCACACAGTGAGGTGAAGCACACACTAATCCTGGCGCAGTGAGCTGCCTGCAACAACAGCGGCGCTTGGGGAGCAGTGAGGGGTTAAGGGGCCTTGCTCAAGGGCATCTCAGCTGTGGCGGGGTTCAAACCGGCAACCCTCCGGTTACAAGTCCGAAGCGCTAACCAGTAGGCCACGGCTGCCCTAATGCGCAGCAGCCTGTACAATACAAGGAAAGAAAGTCATTTTTATATATTTTGCAATCGCTTAGATAATGGCCATTTGGCTTGTAACATGCTTCAGGACCGTTTTGGGAAGGTGCGTTTAAAGGTACATTTACTCATGCACCCTGCTATAAACATTTCCACAAATTCCCTCAATCAAGGGTGTGTGTGTGTATGTTTTAATATTAGATTGTAATGTCTATGCAGTTTTATAAATTATAGAATAAATATATCCGCCATTGGCTGGCCTGATTTCATCAGCAAGATCAGCATTAGCAACGGCCCTAGTGTAACCCATATCGGTCAACCTCTACCTACATGGGTATTAGCCCCCATTAGGTATTAGCCCCCTGTCATTTTTGTATTGTTTTACTTGTTTGTTTTTTTTCTTTTCTCCTGATTGCCTCCACGTCTTTTCAGAACTCTCCTCTGTGTCGGCCTCCGTTTCCTGCTGGGGTGGGACCGGTTCTCTCTCAGATCCAGCGGGCCCAACTGCTCAACTCCCAGGTGTGTTGTGTGATGTTGCTTGATGTTGCCCATGCAGGTAGAAGAGAAAAATGGCACACTGAAGAGAGGGGCTTCTCAGCCCTGGCGTTCTCAGTGCCTCATCATTGGTGCAAATGTGTGAACACTATTCTGTGACTGTAGAAAGAACAAGTTCTCAAACTCTTTAATCAGGTCTATCTGTTTATTCTTTTCTCTTTTCCACCTTTTCTCCAGGTGGGGCCGTTTTCTCGAGGTGGACCTGCTCCTCCCATGTTGCCAGGCGGAGGTGGGGGTTTTAGACCGTTTTTCAGCCAGCCTCCTCCCCGAGTGGGACATCATGTCCCCCCTCCTAACCACAACCCCATCCGGCACAACACTACACACCTCCACCCCCAGCACCGCCGGATGCTTACACAGAGGATGCAGAGCAGGGGGTCAGTAGCCATCATATTGAACATTGGCTGGGAAGAATCATATGTGCTGAAAGAATTTGGGGCACAAGTCTGCACTGATAACCAGCAACCTATTTTCAAAATACACTGATCATTATTGCAAGGTTTATGCAGGAAAATGCAGTTCCCTTTAAAGATAGGCAGATGTGACTCCCTGCATTATTCAATTGTGTAAATTAATTAACAGATGTTGCTTTCCTATCTTTCCTGCATAGCATCATCTAGGATACTTATGTATGTGTGTGTTTGTTGCGTCTCAGTGACCGTGGCGGTCGAGTAGGGGATCGGCGTAGCAGGGATCCCTACAGTAACCTGATGACCCAGAAAGAGAAGGAGTGGGTGGCGCGCATCCAGATGATGCAGCTCCAGAGCACTGATCCTTACCTGGATGACTACTACTATCAGGTAGCAACTGCCAGCATCATCTAGCTCTAGCTGCGCTAGGTCAGCTCACGTGGTTCCCCACGGATGAGCTAAATCCTGTTGTGGTTGAGACACTTATGTTGCTGTGATGTGATTGCTTATAGATCTGTGGTGTTCTCTCTGACTGAGATGAGTTCTGTCTTAGTGTGTCATTGATGGGTTATTTTGTCATCTGAACAGCAGTAGTTTATTTTCTGTGTGGCTTTGGAGATGATGATGATGATGATGATGATGATGACGACGACAACCTTGTCTTACTGGTTATAGAACTATTATGAGAAGATGGAGAAGCGTCTGGAGAGGGACAAAGACAGTATCAGGAAGGAGCCCACCACCAAACTGATCACCCCTCAGGTGGCCAAACTGGAGCAGACATACCGGCCAGGTAACCATCAGGACACATCCCATCAGCACTTTGTAGGCATCAGAAATGCGGATGGCAATTACCTGGAGTACAAGAGCATTTATTTCATACATGACCTCTTGGGGCATCCAGGCTAGCAGAAATGTCTGCATCAAACTTATTAAAGTACCTGTTTTTGTTATGAATATTATCATGAATGTCAATGACTGACATTGGATTTTTTTTCTTCCATAGTTCAGTTTGCTGGCTCCCTAGGAAAGCTCACCGTCTCAAGTGTGAACAATCCCAGGAAGATGATTGATGCAGTGGTGACCACTCGCACTGATGATGAGGTTGGGATATCTCCTTAATCCTTTCCGAACTCAAGTACTCTGACATACTGTAGGTTGTACTGTTGTGAAAACAGATTGAAGGGGCTTTTAGACGTATGTGAGTGACTTCCTGTAAATGTACAGTGTAACAGCAGACCACAATCTAATCCGTGCCCGTGGTCCTGTGGCGTTGATGTTCTACATCTCTATTTTTTTTTTTACAACGCAACAGGAGAAGAGGGAAAAGCAGGTGTGGAACAAGAGGAGGCAGATCCTCTACACTGTGGAAAAGGTGAGTTCCCAGGATTAATGGATCTTTCCTGGGTTCTCCTACATAGGAATCACTCATGACGCGTATGTTGTTTACCCTACTGCACATTCTCTCTCTGATACCTGGCTTCTCCCAACTGACTGCCTAACTGTTGTGACCTTAGATGTACAGTCTGCTCCTGGAAGTCCAGGACTTTGAAAAGAAATTCCTGCAGACTCCGGAGGAACAGAGAGAGGCCCTGCTGGAGCAGCACAAGACCCACACACTGCAGCTCTACAACTCCCTCAAAGAGAAGGAGTGGGAAGACAGGTGAGGTGGAGAGGAAGGGCTAGAAGGCAGAAAGAGCAAAGAGTGGCTCCAGTAAAGACTCCAGTTCCCAGGATCTTTGATTATACACTTGTTCTTGCTGAAAGTAAAACATTCATCACATTTTCATATCAGTTTAAATGTTTTGCCTCTCCGTGAAGTGCATGTTAAAAGTAAGTGTTCTTTATTTATCTATTTATTTATTTATTTGTTTGTTTGTTTGTTTCTCTCTTGTCTGCCCTACAGAGTCAGTGATGAACAGTGCCTCATGATCATGTCTGTGAGGAAGGGCAAACGCCTCATGTCTAGGCTCCTTCCTTTCCTGCCCCCTCCTCAAGCTGCTGCTGTTGTCATGGGCATCGCCCGAAATCTGCCAGCCCTGGCAAAGAAAGACAAACATGACCAGGTGTGAATTACTTCAGGGAGAAAACCAGAAATGTTTGGGTACACAATACCTAAAGGCAAAGTTAGAATGAATGGGCAATGTAGACTAGAAACAATATAAAAATCCCCCATCAGGATATAGTCTTGAGAACCATGAAAGCACAAACAAGTACAACTTCTGATTTCAAAATCGGTGTCAAGTGTCACCCTCTCTGTAGGATAATGCAGTGAAGTACTCAACAGGTCAAATTTGCTTTGTTATTAAATAATTTGTATTTGACCAGCAGGTCCTGTGCTGGTTAGTTGAGCCAGTCGCCGTCGTAATCCAGTCCATGTCCAGTTCCGCCCTCACAGACCTCCTGCAGGAGCTGCAAGGCAGCGAGGGTCAGCTTCCCAGAGTACTGCAAAATAAGGTACCTCTGCACTGCACTGGGAAAAGGCCTAGATTGGAGCAACATACATTTCTTTTCCTGTTTTTTTTTTCCTTTTATACTATTATATTTTGATCTGCGCTCTCACCAAAGGTTTCTGTTTTTCTTTTCAAAACACATCCTTGTGTCACTAGTTTGGCGTGACACTGCTCTACCTAATTCTGAGTGAGGGGGAGCGAATGCAGAGCTCTGATCCCAACTGTCAGCTAATGGATGATAATCGATGGTAAGTGTGTGTGTTTGTGTGTATCGTGTAAAGTGATTTGAAGGGAGTAAAGTGTTGGATCATTTTATTACCTTAACGTTGACAGTCTTTACAACGTGTGCTGTTGTTTTCTTTTGTAGGACAGAGTTGGTGTTCTCGGTGACTAGAGAGCTGTTGAAAGTCCCCTCGTCATCGCTCTCCCCTCCTCTCTTCACACCTCCCAACCTTCTCTCTCTATTCTCTCGCTATGTAGACCGCCAGAGGCTGGAGCTGTTACAGGAGAAATTACAGTGAGCGATCTCTTCTCCTCTCTGGCAAACTTTCTTTTTAAATTCTCACTCCTGTAGACAGCATGGCCAAAGTGTATAGACATGTCTGTTCAGTAACACATTTAACTAGCTTGGACACGCCCATTGCCAGTGGTCGCATAGAACCATACAACCATGCATGCAATGCTCACAAGAATCGGTCATATTGAAGAGCTCAGACTTTTACCTTTACACTACATAGAAATAGCCCAGCAGAGCCACACCAGACAGACATAAGGATTCTATTTATATGCCTTAAAGTATATTTTCCAAATATGAATGATTTAAAATGACATGTTATTGATGTAGATTGATGTATTTATCTATGTAGTTTGCTGTGCGAATTTGAATAATAATTGAATGGCCAGAAATGGTTATTATAAAGTACTTTCAGTTTAAACTTTATTTCCCAAACTTTTTTTTTTTATATAAGATGCCTTGGAACTAGAAAGACTACCACACACTGTGTTATGCTTGCAATATGAAATTTATTGTGATCTACATTTCAGTCCTTAGACCTTTGTCGGGTTTATTAAGCATTAAATGGTTGCCCCCACCCCCATGGCCAACTGACCTGTTCAGTGCCACAAAAGCGTAACGATGAAATGTTTCACTTTAAGTCATTAAATTGTACAGCTATGAGATATTCACAGCCATTTCTGTGCATAGAACTTTTGTGTTCACTCATCTGTTGGTTTAACGGCTTTATAGTTTTACCTACATACACTAGCCAGCATGGATAACTTAACATGTATGACATGTGGAGGTGCAAGTGATACAGTTTTAATTGAAAATTAGTTATTAATGTTGGGGTTGTGAAAAGTTATAGTCTTATTCCACTGCCTGCAGCTACCATAGCATTTTTTTTTTCAGTATATTGACAACAATAAATCTGGTCTCACGTTTAACTTTTATTTCTTTCTGTTCCAGGATCACTGCATTATCCAGGTAGAATTGACTTCGGGCGTCAAGAGTCCTTTATTCAGAGGCTGACTGTTAGTGTCCAAGTGTTCATGTGTGAATGAGTGAGTTGCGTGGCAAAGGGAGGGATTAGGGTTGATTTTAATCCAGCAGAAAACTATTGTCACTTTCTTTTTTTTGTGTTAAAATAGGTGTGTGTCAGGATGTATGTGTGAGTGAGAGATACATGAAGGTTGAGTGATGAAGTGAAATCAGCATTTTTAAATCTTGTTAACATTGATGCCTGTGACAAAAACATAAAATTAAAAAAGTATTTCTATTGTTTAAAATCAAGTTTTATGTATTTTTCTGCACATGTTGGATTGGATTTTTAATGTACAGATCTTATAATAATGTAATCTTTTGTAGCACTTCAAAATCCAAGTTATGGATGTACAAAGGCAGCAAAATCAGAAGTAGTACATTTTCAAAATAAAGCAAAGCAACTAGATGTTTTGCAATAATATAAGTTGATATATAGTATCAGTAGTATAGTAAAGTAAATATAGATCTTATTTTGGAAATATTTTGTGGAGATGCTAAAAACTTAAGATTACTGTCAAACCAGACCCCAAGATTATTCGCAACAGGTTTGATGTGATCCAAAAGGAACCTACAGATGGCATAATTTGTTTTGTTGATATATTTGTTTAATATCACACAGACATTTATTAAGTGAATTCAGCACACTAGGATCTGAAGATCTAACAGGCAGGTACAGGCACTCCCACCCAATGCCTCAGTCTATCTAAGAGTATAGTAATCAGTTGTGTCAAAGGCTGCACTAATATCCAGAAGTACAAGGACACATGCAATCAGTTGTTCTTAAAAGGTTGTTTGTAACCTTCAACAGTGCTGTGATACTTTTGGAAACCAGATTGTAAAACAGCATGAATGGTAAGTAGGATATCAGCCTACAGTTTTTGAAGAAGAGAAGGATCACGTCCAGATTTCTTTAGCAGTGGGTTCACACAAGCAGATTTGTAGTAATCGGGGACATCTGACCATGAACTGTTAAAAACAGGGATAGATTCTATTACTTATGAGTTACTTATGAGGTTTTTGTTGGAATTGTGGCCAAAACTAGGTGAATTTGCTGTGGGATTCCTTGAAAATTGTGAGTGTTAAATAGGAAAACAATCCAATATTCCATAACTCAGCAGTACTAGTAATATGGAAAAATGCCAATTTCTGAATTTGCAGTCAAAATGCCAGATTGAAAATCCTGGAAGGACCAAGCATCTTTGGCTCATTTGACTAACCTTTATAAACCCTGTAATGTTACAGTAGAATATTGTGGACTAGCCTATATAATCTGAGGTGTTTCACATCCATCCATTTTCAAAATCTGGCTCTCTTGATGAGGGGGGAAGTATATATGTATCTATATTTATAGATTTGTATGCATGTAAGCATTTGATTATTAAAAAAACGTAATATCCAGATAACATGCACAGTATGCATTAAATGGCCTCAAAGCATATTGTCACTTTAAGAGAAGTCTATGCAGCCTTTGTCCACAAGAGTGCAATACAACTCCACTAGTCCTGCTTTTTATATATTACAGTTTTTCACAAATGCTAAAACACATTTTTTTTTACTTTCCGACCTTTTCTCAAAACTGTAAACACAAAACTCCATTCTCAAACTCCATTCACAAAACCTCCAACACTTCTTGCAAAATCAAACATCTGTTTTTACGTCTGTGCTTTGTCACTTGTGGTTACAATTATGCACATGCATCGCAGTGCAAATGTGTTTAGTTTTCCAAACAGAGTAAATGAGATGTGCAAATTGCTTTTACTAGGTAGAAAACTGCTTATGGCTTAGCCAAAAGAGTGATCGATTCATTAAATGTAGCCTACGTGCTCAGGCAACAGAGCATTTGGTTCAGAGAATGTTTTTAGTAGTTTTTTTAGTAATTGAGGAAAAAATGTAGCCTTTGTATACATCTAAAATTGTATTTGTATATCAGAATTGTTCGATGTTACCGTCTTCCACCTTTAGGTACTTTAATGAACAACAAATGCTTCGAAACTGGTCCCAAAAGGAATTTCCGCCCGAACAGGGACTTGAACCCTGGACCCTCAGATTAAAAGTCTGATGCTCTACCGACTGAGCTATCCGGGCTCTGCACGCATAGTTCGCTGTTGAAATTTTGATTGACATATTACCAATATATCTATCATATGTATTAAACTTCATAGTTATGTGCTCCAACCACTGCACATTTCTTCGGTTCCGTCTCGCTACCTCTGTGGGATTGGCATTAAAATTCGCTTACCGGATGCAATTTTAGCGAAAGTGTGCTATAGCCTAGCCTAACAATGTAGGTTACATTTAGCGTTGTAGTTCTTGTCACCAAGAAAAGGTAACACGCAGCATTGCAAATATGTCCTTGAAATAGTAACGTTAGTAAATGTTTGGAAAGAATGGTTACAACCTTTTAAGGAAACATGCCATTTTACGGAAACTGCCTAAACCGTGTAAAAATCTTGCGCACACCATCAACTGTTGGAATAAAGGGACTTGATAACTGCTAATGTTAAAGTTTTCTTACATTTCCTTGAGTATTCAATGAAACGGCTAACGTTAGTGGCAACATTATGACACGTATTTGTTTGTTTAGGCCATGCCAGAGCTAGATAGATAAGACTCTGGGCCATGCAATCTGTCGTTCGAATGAAATGGAAAAAGGTTGTCGCGTGACACATTGTTATGTTGTGTGGCTTTAACATTGCATCACAATCGTACAGCGATGAGAGAATTATGACGACAACTATTGAATATCGACGTACATTTACTGCTAGCAAGTTTTTAAAACCGTGTTCTTCCCCCAGCAACAGGTGGCTCCGTGGCGCAATGGATAGCGCATTGGACTTCTAGATATACACTCATGAAGTGATTCAAAGGTTGTGGGTTCGAGTCCCACCGGAGTCGCACTTTTTCAAATGCCCTGTGCATGCAGTGCAGAACCGAATCAGCCACTAGCCTGCCACATTCTAAGACGACTTCCTAAATAGAGAATAGGCTACCCTTCCATATGGTTATGCCATGGTTATTAACTGACCTTCTGTTTTCTTTTACACGATCTGTCATAAATAAGGTGAAAAACACCACCCTTCCCGAAACTCCCCGAAACTCTAACTTTGCTATTAAACTTGTTAAACTGCGCAAACACACACTGAATGCCTATAACAAAGGAATGAAATGTTTTTCAGACAGTCATTATCAGACAGTAATTTTCACATACAGTATAAAATACCCAGTTCTGTTTCTCTAACTAAATATTTCATAAAATGTCGGGGGTTCGGCTAGAGCCTAGAGTTTCTCTATCACTCTGTGCTAGCCTAAATGAGCTAACATCCAGGTAACTGCGCTAAGAAAATACCTAAGATAATGTTAGGCCTATAGCCTGGCTGCCTGATAACACTGATGGGCGAAATCGATTACAAAGCGATCAAATGTAGGCCTATCAATCTGTAAATAAAAATATTCTATCTAAAATATTTGTTGGTTAGCAGCTAACCCTTCAAGTTGTATTGGTGCTACTGCCAACTCTAGTCTACTTTATAGAAATGTTTTTGTGCTGTTGAATATACTACAGCCTATGTTTTAAATTGCATGCCATTACTCAAATTCTTTGCCTACTGTATAACATTTGTGGTCGACATGCCATCTGCAATAAACCTTACCTCCATGGATGCCGAGCAGCATTTAGTTAACTTATGACAGACGTTGTCTTAACGCGAGGACATGGCTACCGCATGGTGCGTTCGTGGGTCTGAATGGCATGGCAACGTCAGCGAACGTCCAGTGCCTTGCAGCCGTATAATTATTAAGCTACTTGACTGCATATCAAAGGTTAAAACATACGCACATAAATCCTAAATAAACGACTATATTTACTCAATTTTTTAAATGAGCTGTATTTGCTCCTGTGTTTGGCGCTTAAGATAGCCTATGCTGTTTTCAAGTGACACAAAATGGTCAAGTTTATATCAAAATTGCAACATCAAAGTCCACATGGACAGCAATTGAACTAATTTACAAAGTGACTAAAAACAGAACTGAGAATGTCAGAGCCAAGCTGGTAATGATGAGAGATTGATGAAGCCAGGCTGGTGGTGAGATATGGCGCGGGAATCGTGCCTAAAACCTTCCGACCGTCCATCTGATCAACCAACCAATAGACCAACCAACGTCATACCACCCGCCTTACTTACATGTATCAGAATAATTTCCTTTTTATAAGCAGCCTACATGAACTTACACGTATCCAACATGTGCCCAGAATTGTTGCAACATGTACTTATTCTGTTGGAACATGATGGATACATGTAGGCTTGTGTTGGAACATGAATACATGTAGGAACACTGCACAATGTTGAAACTTCATTAAATGAACATTCATTAGTCAATTTGTGTCGTTATTAGTGACAAGCTATTGCTATTGTTGCTCAAACTATTATGCGTTATAACCATCGGCAAAACAGGACAACCAATTATCTGCGAGATATGAGAAATGCCATAGGCTGGCCTTACCACATTTTCTCTTTCTTACATCAATACGTTATGGAAGCATATGAGCCCACTTCAAATCTCCAAATATGTGATTATGTATCCTATACTATAGGCTAAGTTTAACAACGTTTTATGGACAATATCCCTCAGACTGCAATTTGAATAGATTTTGCTGTGCTTTACTCTAAAAGTAGACCTACGGCCATTTCTTAGAGTGGCTTGAGATTAACATAGCCTAAATACTGTAATGTTGACACTAATAAAGATACGTTTATAATAGGCTAACAAATGAAAAGTGTTTTCAGCTGAAATGGCATGAAGGCTAGGGTGATATCAGGTAAAATGGGCCATCAGCTAAAATGGGCCATTTAAGGTTTGGGGGTCCCAGCCCCTCTGGAATTTAGAGCCAATGACTGCAAAGGATTTCAGACTGTTGTCATAACTGTGCTTGACAAGTAACAGGTGATTTGATTGGTTTATGGTTGCTATGGTGGGCGGGGCAATAGTTCAAATCAAGACTGCACCAGAAAGCTGCATGGTAAGTAGCCTGGCATATCAAATCTAACTAAACTATTATAAGGATGATAAATCTATAAAAAACAAACATGCACATAAAAAAAACTGTGCATAATCTGTCTTGATGGCATCCACCAGAAATAATGCTGTTAGTTTGGTATATGAACTTATTTTTTGTAAAAGTGATGTTTTTCTTAGCGGCCCAATTTACCTTAACCCACTGAGGTAAAATGGGCCACATGGTTTCAGCTAAAATGGGCCATCCTCTGTGTCACTCACAAACACACATACACATGTGTGTGAGGGTGTGTGTGTGTGTGCACATACACATTCGCCCACACACTCGCACACCAACCAACACGCACACATGCACGGACACAAACACACGTACACACACACACACACACACGCACCCAGTAATAATGGTGGTCGATATTTTATTTACAGTGAGTATGGCAAATGCGAATGAAGTGAGAGGAGAGGAGAGAGGGAGAAGGAAAGAGAGAGGAAATGAGAGGAGGAAGGATGAGAGAGGAGACAAGCAGAGAGGAGACAAGCAGGAAGTGAGAGAACAGGTGAGGAGAAAGAAATGCAGAGGAAATGAGAAGAGACAGAAAGAGAGAAAAGAGAGGAGGAGCAAGGGCCAGAGAGGAGAGGATACAAAGATAAAACAGGGAGAGAAAGGAAGGCCAAACAACTACAATCTGTGGAAAGTGGAGAGGATGAAGGGGGCCTTAGATGAATACAGGGAGGGAGTGAAGACAGGAATTCCAGTGAGTGTGCACCTCTTGTCACGTGCATGGGGTGTGCCGCGTTCCACGCTGCAAAGACGCATTAGTGGAAAGGTGACGGGCAGCAAACACGTGTCAGGGCGGAAGCCCTACCTTCCACAGGAGGCGGAAAGGGAGCTTGCTGCCACCCTAAAGACCTTGGCGCAGAGGGGTTTTCCATTCACCAAACGCGATGTCCAGCAGGTAGCCTTTGATTTCGCAGCTAAGAACCAGATATCTGGTTTTTCCAAGACAGCAGGGAGGGCTGGATACTACTGGTTCCACAATTTTTTGAAGCGCAACCCAGAGCTTGGGATGCGAAAACCAGAGGTCCTATCTGCAGCACGGGCTGCTGGACTTAACAAAGTGGTGGTCAACCAGTGGTTTACCCAATATGAGAGTCTTCTGGTCGAGCTGGGTATTGCGGGCACACCATCACATATCTGGAACTGTGACGAGTCTGGCCTTCAGGACCAGTTCAGTTCCACAAAGGTCGTTGGGCAGGTTGGCCAGCCATGTGTGGAGGTGTGTGCCGGAGAGAAGGGGGAGACAACAACTTGTCTGGCAGCATTCAATGCAGAAGGCATATACAGCCGAACCATGATTATTTTTAAGGGGAAGCGTGTTCGTTCTGAGTGGCTACAGGGGTGCCCGGAGAACACCAGCGTAAGGTGTTCAGACAATGGCTGGATTACCTCTGACCTCTTTCTGGAGTGGGGTCAAATGTTCATTCAGTCCCTCCCTAAGGATGACCCCAGGCCCCACCTTCTCCTCCTTGACGGCCACAGTAGCCATGTCTATAACATGGAGTTTATTAAGCTACTGAAGAGCAAGAATGTGCACATAATGTGCTACCCTGCCCACACAACCCATGCGCTGCAACCGGCAGACAAGGCCCTCTTTAAGAGTTTGAAGCACCACTGGGACCAGGAAGGCAGGAAGTGGACGAGGATGATGGCGGGGCAGAAGCTGTCAAGGATGGAATTTTTTACGGTGTTCAGCAGGGCTTGGGCAAAGGCTGCCACTGTTGAAAATGCCCAGGCAGGGTTCCGGGGGACAGGGATGTTCCCACTCAATAAAGACATCCTCCCTGAGACTGCTTTTGCCCCCAGCAAGACCACCGAAAGAGTGCTACCATCCACTCTACCATCCTCACCCACAAGGCCGCAGTCTCTCCCAACCCCGCCCACTGGACCATGGTCGCCCCTGCTGACCTTGACCCACTCTGCCCGCCAGCCATCAGCTCTGCTCTCTGGACATCAGTCCTCCCATCCACCAGCCAGACCTCAGTCGCCTGCCGATCCGCCAGCCAGACTTCAGTCCTCTGCTTCCCTGACACCCCTGCTACCTGTGGAACCACTGTACTTTTTTCCAGATGAGAAGGTGGTGTTTGAAGAGGTTGTGTTGGAGGAAGTACCGGAGGAAGATAATGATATCTTCAACCAGTTCACACCACAGGAAGAAACACACTCCCCGGATGAGGGACCTTCCACCTCCACAGTAAGTGATATTTTATACTACTTTCAAACTTGACATGTTACATGACATGTTACACATGCATGCTCACGCAAACATACACATTCATGCATGCACGCACACACACACATACACACAATTTAGTCCCTAATCATATAAAATGTACACAAAATAATTATCCTATGTCTTGCAATAACATAGGCTCTTTTTGTCATTTTCTTTTTGTTCAGTCTGTGACATTCACTGACTTGATCACAGTGCCACAAAGGGAGAGAGCCATCAGAAAACGTATGAAGCCACCCTCATATAATCTTTCAAGTGAGGAACACATTGACTATATCACAAAAAAAACATCCAGCAAGAAACCAGCTAAGCAAGCCAGCAAGTGCCCGCTCAGCAAGCAACCAAAAGGGAAAAGAAAGCAGGAAAAGAAAAGCAAGTCACCTTGCAAAGTTTGCAACACCCACTATGGTGACCCAGAGGATCCTAAGGCTACTGAGGAATGGGTAAAATGTGACCCTTGTTCTGCCTGGTTTCACGAAACCTGTGGCGAAGAGAATGGGATCTGTGCTGACGATGGGTTCATTTGCAAAGACTGTCTTTGAAACACCTTTTCATCACATACACACACTAATGATATCAATGTTTTAATGTTTAATATATCAGTTACCAGTTTTGTATGAATTTTTGTAGTTTGCGCATTTCGTTCAAAATGTGTTCTTCACACACACACACACACACACACACACACTGATCTGTCACTGATCTATTCACTGATCTGTGCTGTTCCAAAAATTTTTAATTGCACATTTGAATATGTGAGTTTGTACCCACAATGTGTTTTTAATGGCACATATGAATATTTGTTTTGAAATTAAAATTGATGATAAATTACCATTCCCTTTGCATTTTGACTGGCCGAATGCTTACCTGAAACAGCTGGCCCATTTTACCTTAGATGCTGGCCTATTTTACCTGAAACTGCTTATGCAAAAAAAGTTGGCACAGTTGATGTTTCAAGAACTGTAGGGCCTAAATAATTATATTTTATGACATAATTTCAACACAAAATGATCAAAAACAGTCATTAGTAATCATAAAAACACTTGGAAAAGGCATATATAGTATTATATTATTTTCCCAACTGATTTACCAAAAAGTGGCCCAATTTAGCTGATATCACCCTATATGTGGACCGCCTGGACCTTTGAGCAAAACATCAGCAGACAGAGAAGCCCTCAGTGTAGCAATGCACACTGTTCGGGGGACCTGCTTATCCAACTGTGGGTCGCCAGTTGAACTGACAGGCTTATCATAAATTCACATTTATTTCAATTTGGCTATAGGCTACGATTAAAGTTCACAACTAGGCCTACTCGCAATATGCTGTCGACAACTCGACACTAGTTAACCACAATTTGTAGCCCTATTGGTCATGTTAAGCGTTACTTGCAATGTGAAACTAAAATCTAAGACAGTAGAAAATTATGTTTTTAATTTAATTAAGTCTTTAAACATAATTTTCTACTGTCTTAGATTTTAGACAAACAGACAAAATGCACCAAAAACAAAACCTCCGGAGAGGTAGCTACACATTTGTTGTTGCATGATAAAGCAATGAACGTGCTGGTAGGCGTTTGACATGACGTTTGATGGATCCACCGGATGGTAGGAAGGGAGGTTTTTGGCATCATTCCCGCGCTATAGTGAGGGAGGTAAGGGTCAAGCTTGTCGTGAGATGATGCAGTGTGTGTTTGTGGGGGGTGGGCTGCAGGGCCAGCTGGTGGTGAGGTGGCGGGGCTTGGCTGGTGGTGAGGCGAGTGTCACAAAGTTGGTTTGTTCGCCGCTCAAGGGCCTCGAACCCGCCACCTTGACACACACACCGGCATGGGAGATGAACGCTCCAACCACTGAGCTAAAAGGCCTAGGCTTCCAACTCAGCGGTTAGAAGCGTTCTTAAGGTTAGGGCTGTGAGACGAGCAACAAGCATGCTAGCTCAGTCTGCCTCCGTTACACGAGGTTGCGGGGCTTGGCTGGTGGTGAGGCGTGGGGCAGGGCAGGTATGTTACATGTTACAGTTGATAGGACAAGGTCTTTGAACACACAAAGGGAACAATTCCAGTTGAATCCAGACTGAATGTTTGTTGGGGCTGCAGTCAAAGGATGAGTGGTGGCAATAATCCCATCCCAGCCAAATCATAAATCCCTTTCGCACCGGAGGGACTTTTTGCAGTTCCGAGAACGCGTGTTCGGACAGGACGGAGTTGAGGATTAAGTTCCTCTGACCGCAGTTCCTAGAACTCTGTCAGCAGGCCTACCTCAGGCCAGGGTCTTTTCAGGAACCCTTAGTGACTTAGGTCTACGTTGATTGGTCCAACTCATAAGTCAAACCCAATGTCAAATCTGCATAGACCTCTCCGGAATAAGTCCCGCATCCGAAACATCCGGATCCACCCAACTTCCGGATGTCGAATGTCTATGGGAAATAACATGGCGTTTCGAAATATCATACCTGTCATACATCTGTAGGTGACGAAGTAGAAAAAAATGGTGGGCCGATTGGCCTACACACTTCTGCCATCTAGTTTCCACTGGATTTTTTGATTGGATTCCGGTATACCCATGGCTATGAATCTGTAGGCTAAAAAACACAGCAGTAGGCTATCTTGAACAATCCAACCGCAGGTTTCACTGGGCTGTAGATTGAGGCTCTTGAACATCCCAAACAGTCCTAACTTAATAGCCTACCATAGGCATAGACTAATAATACTTAATATTAAGTTCATGGGCAATGGGGAGTGAATGATTCTCCTGGCGTGAAACACACGGTGCTGTTGAATCTGCCAGGTCGTCAGTAGAGCGCAAGAAGCACAGGTCAGCTGTCCTCCGCTCCGCGGCCTCTCATGCAGACACCGGAAAGCCAGGCCGCAGACCAGCGGCCCAGCGGTCGGACCTCCGACGGCGACACCATGCAACACAAAGCAACGACAGCATAGCTAGCCGCCTGAAGTTGCAAGTGGCGATCTCCCTGCAGACAATCAACTCGACCCGCGACAGATTATAACTCTCACAATGTCTTTAAAACTCACTCGCCATGTACAAATAATCATGTGCTCTATTGTTCCTACAAAAGTGTTTAGCCTGCTTAATGCATAACCATCAGGAATTGTTAGAACTACCCGTCATGAAAAATGTGACGTCAAGCCGTGGTGACAGTCACTATGTTGGAACCGGAATGTTTATCATTCCATGAAATTTTGTTTTTTATAAAGTAGCCTAAAACACTCTTCAGTGGTCAGTCGTTTGTGAACAACCGTGGGGTACAGACGGATTTCCTGTTATCGAGACGATTCGTAGTTGCTTTTAATCAAATGGAGTACAGGCTGTTTTAAACGTGTATTACGTTTCGGCCGTCGAAAGAAGACGATCGGGACCCAGACGGAGACAGAAACCGTCGATGTTGGTAGCCAGGCTGGATGGAATACCATTACAGCAGAGGCGGGAACCCAGGCTGGAGGGATATCCATTAGGCCTACAGCAGAGGCGGGATCCCAGGCCTACTGGGAGACCGTTGAAGCCGACACCCAGGCTGATTGGACTGACGGTAAGATTGTAGCTTATTTCTCTCCTAGCTGCTTTAAATGGGGGCTGCTGTTTAAATAGGGGCAGCAGCCGTGGCCTAGCACTTCGGACTTGTAACCGGAGGGTTGCCGGTTCGAACCCCGACCAGTAGGCACGGCTGAAGTGCCCTTGAGCAAGGCACCTAACCCCTCACTGCTCCCCGAGCGCCGCTGTTGTTGCAGGCAGCTCACTGTGCCGGGATTAGTGTGTGCTTCACCTCACTGTGTGTTCACTGTGTGCTGAGTGTGTTTCACTAATTCACGGATTGGGATAAATGCAGAGACCAAATTTCCCTCACGGGATCAAAATATCAAATTTCCCTCACGGGATCAAAATATCAAAATACCTACTCAGACCAATAGCCATTGATCCGTAAGATTATGTGTGTAATCATCTCATAACCTTAGTCTCAACAAAGGTTTTATTATTGTCTTGTAGGCCTCGTTATCTTCCTGAGGGCAGGATCCCAAATGGTGAGCACTCATAATTATTTAGGGTGTAGTTAGGCTACTTTGTTTGATAGAACATTATACCAAAGTAGGCTATACGCTATGTCCCTTCTTGCTGCAGGGTCTTCTGGATGTTGAGCATAGACAAGTGCTGCCATTCAGGGTAGGCCTATTTATTGCATTTTTATGTCATCAGCATGAGTCGATGCAAATTGGTGACTTTAGCTCTCCACTGCTTTCGGCTTTTCCAGTTAAAATACATTTTAAAGATAATTTTCACTGCCATATTATGTATATTTGTACGTTTACGGTATTGCAGACTCAGGAAGTCCAGAACATGCGCCAGACAGTGGGGTTTGAGCACTCTGAGTGGTTCTCCAGTGGTCCGAGGGTAAACAAGCAAACAATGAAAACATTTTGCCATTGTATAGACTAGGTTTTACCATCTGTGTGCCTTTTTCAGTGTACCTCTCCACTTCTGTCCATCAGTGTGCTTATTTTATATAGTGGGTGCAGGTGAAACTCTCCTGCATGGAGAGGCTGGACGACTCCATGAAGAAGCAATGGTGGCACCTGACCAACACCTTCTACTTGGAGACCCCAGAGGTATTCTAATTAGCAAAGACTTGTTGGTTTGTTTGATTGTCAAATATCTTTAATTCAATGGTTAACACATTTTCACGTCACACTAATTTCTAGGGAAGCCGTGTGCAGTACGCTTCCGTGAAGCTCGTCACCTACATCCAGGTATAGATACATACTTTAGCTGGAGAGATGTTTCTATAGTCATGGATCTCTACCCCCCTTTAACACATAATTTTTGAGTGAACATGCAGATCATTATTCAGTTGGTATACAGACCATGTTGTTTTGTTATTCTAGCGGTACTGTGGTGGGATCATCCATGTATCGTCCCGCAAGGAGACGGAGTCTAGCTTTCATGTAGAGATGGATGGAGTCCAGGTATTTTTCTTACTGTCACCCATCAATTGTTTACTAAGTCTTATATATTATCATTATCACATGGTGAATGGTCTTCTACAGATGGTCGAGATTGCGAAAACCTTCCAGGAAATGACCATCTCTGCAGATGGAAGGGTTTCGACCATGGAACGGACTTCGTGGTCCCTGCTCCTACCATCCCTGTTTCTCAGCCTGGCTCTGGTTCTGACACTCCTGGCTCTGACACTGCTGCCTCTGGTTGTGATTCTCCTGGCTCCCGACACTGCTGCCTCTGGTTGTGATGCTCCTGGCTCTGACACTGCTGCCTCTGGTTGTGATTCTCCTGGCTCTGACACTGCTGCCTCTGGTTGTGATGCTCCTGGCTCTGACACTGCTGTCGGTCGTGGCGCTGCCTCTGGTCCAAAATGCTTCCTCTGGTCCTGATGCTTCTTCTGGTCCTGACGCTGCTATTATCTCTGATGCTGCCCGTGGTCATGGCACTCCTAGTTCTGGTTCTGTCCGCTGTCATGGTTGTGGCGTTGTCCATGGTCATGGCGCTGCTGCTGATCTTGGTGCTGTCGGTGCTCCTGACCTCGCTGGTGCTGGCACTGACCATGTTACTGATGCCGCTTGTCCTAATGCTGCAGGTCCTGACGCCACTGGTGGTGCTGCTGAAGTTGCTGATAGGCTAAACCCAATCGGGCAGCTTGAGGGGGCTCGTGCCAGGCTGGCCCCTGTGAGTTTTGTGGAACCTCAGTGTCTGTTGCCCATATATTCATTTAGCAGTTCTGCCTAATTCACACCACTCTCTGTCCTCCCTTCTGTAGCAGGTTCAGGGTGGGTTCCTGGATCGTCTGGTGACAGTGATCCATGCCTTCCTGCCCTCAGAGGCGTTGCCAACTCAGGCAGTACAATGCTGGGAGCTGCTGCAGGTAAATTCCCTCTTCACCAACCACGTCCTGGATGTAGTTTATGTATCAGTAGCCTTTTGGACTGAATAAGCTCTCTTTGTGTCTGACCACAGGCTGATGTGCTGGGTTTCGGTGTGCCATCCAGTAGGACCATTTACACACGGGAACACAGCTGCCAACCTTTGTGGACCAGATGGATATAGGGAAAAGAGTTTTTTGTTTTGTTTTAAACCAGTAAAAAAAAATATTTTAGCTCAACAACCTGTGAAGTTTCCATCTATTCTTTGACACACTTTAAATAGCAACATAGTAATGAAACAGTTTACAATGTATACCTGTAACTGTGAGTCTTACTTATTTTACTATGCAATTACAAATAGTGCAGAATTAATTATTTACTAATATTTTTTTATATATATGAATGCACTTGGTGTTGTTTGGCACTCTCATTGTAACAATGTACAGTATTTTGTAATAAATTTGCTTCTGGGTGATTACCATCTTGTGAATTCTTAGGTGAGATATAGATAGATAGATAGATAGATTACTTTATTCATCACCAAAGGAGAATTATGGTGCATTGCACAAAGGAGAATTATTGTTACAGCAGCAATTAATAATATAAACACATATCACACATATACATACATACATACATACAAGTAAAAAAAAAACAATTGGATATAGTCAAAGGGGAGTTGTTGTAAATAGTTATGGCAGTGGGCAGGAACTATGTTCTATAACGGTCCTTGTTACAGCGAAGTTGGAGCAACCTCCAGCTGAAAACACTCTGTTGTCTGACTAGTTTGTTCAGTTATGTTAAAGCTGCAGTTGGCAAGATTTTTTTTGATCATATTCACTGAAACTGACACTATGCTCCGACAGAACAATATAAATCAGCTGGTTTTAGAAAAATGAGAGGGTGGTAGTAGGGGAGGGGCATTGTTGTAAACATTAAAAATGTTGCCTAAGTCCCCTCAATCTGTCAGACTTGCCAACTGCAGCTATAAGGAGCTTTTGCAACATCCTTCTCTCAACAACTAACTCTAGGGGTTCATGTGTACTTCCAATTACAGAGCCAGCTCTTTTAATCAACTTTTTGATGTAATTTGCCCTGACACTGGTGCACACATTAAAATACCTAAGCTGCCTCAAGAAGTATAGTCTGCTCCAGAGATGGCAAAAGTAGGCTACTCACTTAAGTAGAAGTACAAAATAAGAAGATTTAAAAAGAGAGACGGGCACTCTTGCACTCTGGTAACATTTGTGTGGTCCAGGTGCTGTTGAATAAAAAATGGTTGTCATTCACAAGACTACTTTTACTTTTATACCTTAAGTAAATTTCCAAGCCTGTACTTTGTTACTTTTACTTGAGTAAAGAAGTTAAACCAGAGTATTTCTTAACACAAGTATTTGTACTTCTACTTGAGTATGGAAAGTGAGTACTTTTGCCATCTCTGATGGGTGCTATACTTCAATTATCATTACTATCATTATCATATACTTCAAACATTCAATTATCCTTATTACTGTAATCTATATGCCCACTTCTGAATTGTGTTGCATCTGTAGGCCTTTTTATGAACTCAAAATAGCAATTTAATTATTTCAACTCATTTCAGACATTCCGCAAGCTATTAATCCTCCGTAACACATATTTGAAGAACATGAAATAAAACCTTACTTTTAGTAATTTAGGCTACCCGATCTGCAATACGTTGCCAACAGCCTTGCCTTGCTTTGTTTGCTGCTGACGTATTTGATTTTTGTCGTAGAGGGAGTTTTAATTCCTCGTAACTTGTCACAATAATTGTGCATTCCTCGTCCATAAAATAAGGTGATCGCATCATCATTGAAAGTGATGACTTGCGCTGCAACCCACCCCTTTTATGTGAACGCGCACAAACTCCAATTAGGTTAACCCCGGTTCAACAAATCAACTTCTTAATCAGCGTCGTAGTACCGATTAACACCACTTATGATAACCAGGTTTTGTCAACCCCGGTTTAACAAAGTAACCCTGGGTTACGGGTAGGTTAAGCTTCCTTCGTAGTACAGGCCCCTGTTACAAGAGGGTCTGGCGTCCCTTTGTTATGATGCACTTCCTGCGACGGTCATTCGTCTCTAAAGTCTTACAGTCTTACCCACTCCAAAGTACACCCGAGGCAAATTCCAGACAATCGATGTAAATGTCTGTGTTGATAGAATAGTGTAAGAAATACAACCTCGCATCGCGTTGCAATAGTTAGTTGGTGGTAGGCATTTAAGCAACGCAGCGGCGGACTGACCATAGTACCAAGGCTACTACTAGTAGGGTATACTACGAATCTCGATTAGTGGGTTAGCGAGGTATGTTGCGCTCAAAGCCAGGGTATGCTGTGACACGAAAGTGGATCTGTTTTAGTGTTGCTATATCACCATGGTATCTTATGCTGTCAACCAAACCTGGTCGGGAAGAGGTTATGTGCTAAGTTATAGCTCAAATTGTGTAATCTACCGCCCACTGACCAATCAATTGTCTTAAAAACAAAGTTCTCACGTGTAGAATTCTGTCATATAGCTTACAGGTGGAGCTCCGCCTCTACTAACATTTTGGATCTCGAATGCGCTTTAATAGTGCTGTGCGTGCAAATATCCCACTATGGACGTGCATACCATACAACAACTGATGACAATTGATTTATTTGATGTTATAGGTTAGACACAAAAAATGACCGCAGTGTAGATTAAGCCAAAGATAATTCATGCGTAGCAAGATGGGTCGTCCTAGTTCATGTCTATGAGGGCAGAGTGGAGTTCAGTCAGAGACGGGCTCTGGTTCAGTCCCCGCCTGTATAGGGGCGTGCCACTGACGTATGACTGACATTTGAACTCCTCGGTTCCACGCCAGACAGAAGCCGGAGTACAAAACAAACTTGGTATACACCTTCATTAAAGGTGCCCTGCCACACAAAACCGTTTTTACTTGTATTTTTTTAAACATGTTAGGTCCATATGTGTTTGAGCTATGTCGTGAATGTGAAAATTATCAGCTAACTCCTCTGTCAGCTCTAGCCACTGAAAAGAAATAAGCGGAGAAATTAGGCCAATTGCAGAAGCTCTTCAGATTGACGTGGAATTGATGAGCTCATTACTATTCATGAGCTCGCCCAGTTGAGACCATGCCCACAAAATTCGTTTAGCTCTGACAGTTTTCGTAGGTCTATGCAAGAATGGCAGAACCCAGACTCAGTTTATTTTTTGGAACAATGCCACAGGCTTTGCTAAAAGGTTGCTGTTGAAGCCTGGAGCAGGCTACCATCGCAGTCTACGACCAGTGCCTGTAAGCAAAACGTAATTGTCAACTCAAGGAAGTGCTGTTATACAGGTTTAATGAACTTGCTAGCCTAGCAGGTTTTATTTATGCACATTTGGACAATGGTAGCACTCGCTATAGCCAAGCTAAATTCATGCCATGAAGCTAAAATTAGTTGATAACGGCTGTCATGTTATGGACGAAACCTACTAGCTGTTAGCCAATCAGAGTCAAGCAGCTTAGCTCGTTGAATATTAATGAGAACTGGCGCAAATCGAGCCAAGTCGTCGTGCAGGCTTTCAATACCACACTAGAATGGCTTGAAACAAGGTAACCAAGGCATGTTTTCCACAAAAAATGTTACAGAGTATGGTAGAACTTCAGACATTACCACAAAGTAATGAAATACGTGTAGCAGGGCATCTTTAATGTTGATTTTCTACCGACTGGAGGTTCATACTGTCACAACATTCTCCTGAAATGGGGAGGAGGGTTTGGAGATCATGATACCGTGTCCGAAATGTGCATCCATTGCTCAGAAAAATAAGGCTTTGACAAATTCTGGGAAATTCTTGGATTCTGCCATAGACCTCAATGTTAAAAAGGGAGCCCGATCACTGCATAAATGGGGGATAGTGGCCCCCCCTCGTGCGGGGCGTGTACTACTGCTACCCTATTTGCATTTCAAGTATCTTCGTAATCAACCATCTTTGATTAAGCTATCGCCAGACAATGTCGGAGAAGGGGAGAATTGCCACTCTCGGGAAACTTCCAGTTTCTGAACTGGTTGCAGTTCCATTTCTGGTTCCACATGAGGGTGCTCACGAATAAGTGCAGAATGGAGGTCTATGGAGCTGTACCCCTCAAATCCACTTTTCTCGGAATATAATTTTTTGCCCAGAAATTTGAATGTTGCATGCAAAATACACACCGTTGAATATTATATTTTTTGAGTCACTTATTTGTTCTAAAAAGCCTTTCAAATGCGTCAATGACGTCATTCATTAGCAGAAAGCTAGTGTGTTGTGGGCAACAACGACCCAACCTGTAAGAAATCGGAAAGAATCGGAAAGACTCGTTCATTCAACTTTTGACCTATAATCCATATTGAGCTTGCAGAAACCAAAATCAAATCTTCGATTTTTCAACGACAACCAGGTGAAAGAGACACATTTAGCCGTCTAGCTCCATAGGCCCCCATTGTTTTTGCACTTATTTGTGATCGCCCCTAGCGGAACTGCAACAGATTGCAGGTACAATGGAGTTAATAGGGAGTGATCCGGCTCTCCGTAAACGGGCTCTGCTATCGCTCATGAATGTGGAAGTAATTGTTTTTTTAAATAGAGGTGGTCTTGTGCGTCTCCACGTTTCACGATTGGCCAACAACATCCCAACACCGAGAACGCGCACAGATCTGAGCTGAAAGCCTAGTTTGACAAATATATCACATAACTGCTATCATAGTATCACTTAACGTATACCCCTGAGTCAAGGCTTTGTGAAGCCTCGATATGTCTACATAACCTAGATATGTCTAACGGTGTGTTTCCACACACCGAAATTTCGCGTCGCTCTCATTAAGGTTGAATGGAGACGAAATTCGCCCCGGTTGGACGAAATGAGAGCGAATCGCCGAGGCAGGCGAAACAAAGTTGGCGAAAGTTTAACTTTATTTAAATGAGGACCATTCGAGAACCAATCAGGTCTGCGTGTTTGTGTTTGGAGGCGGGAGTTACAAAAAAGTCTGACCAAGATTTGTATGTGATTCAAATGTTTCTACACGAACATTGGCACTTGTATCAACACGAATTTCGGTTTATATGACACACAAACTTAGTCAGAGCATATACACCACTAAATAGACCACAAGATGTTAGTTTAAGCACTCAAACTTTTTGGCTAGCTGACAGGCGAACTGCTAGTATGTTTGTACATTGGATTGCATTGCAAACCTAGCTAGACAGCTATAGCTACATGCTGCAACATGAAATATATTATGTCTTATTGACCTTGTTGTTTCTGTGAACATGAATTCTTGTTTATAGGCAACATCAACTTAGTCGAGGCATAAAGACCCCTGGATATCGTCATTAGGTACTTAAACATTTGAACTAACTGATTAGCCTAATTAGCTCGCTTGCCACCACTGGCTAGACACTGCAGTCAAAAGGTTAGCGGTTTGGCTATCACGCCCCCGAGGCGAAATTTCGCTGGCCGAAATTTGTGAGGTGTTTCACTGTGTGGAAACCCACCGTTACGTGCTTTGTAGTATACCCCTACGTATCCCCATTGGAGTGCACTTCTATGTTTACTTTTCGGCGCAGTACTACTAACCGGTAGCCTAGAAATCTAGACGCACCCTAGCGACCGCAAATTACATTTTAATGTGGGCAGAGAATGTCTAATAAGGGGAGAACTGCCACTCTCGGAAAACTTCCGGTTTCTGAACTGGTTGTAGTTCCTTCTGTGGTTTCACATGAGGGCGCCCGTCCACGAGTGCAGAATGCATGGAGGTCTATGGAGCTGTACCCCTCAAAAGCCACTTTTCTCGGGATATAATTTTTTTTCAAGTAATTTGAATATTGTATTCGAAAGGGGAGGCAAAGAAAATACACTCGGTTGAGTATTATATTTTTTAAAGTCAATTAATTGTTCTAAAAAGCCTTTCAAACGTGTCAATGACGTCATTCATTAGCACAATGCTAGCGAGTTATGGGCAACAACGACCAGAAATCAAAAGTACTCGTTCATTCAACTTTTGACCTATAACCTATGCTGAAGTTATACAAACTACAATCAAATCTGAGATTTGTCAACGACAATCAGGTGAAAGATACAAATTTAGCCGTCTAGCTCCATTGACTCCCATTCATTCTGCACTCATGGCGATCGCCCCCAGTGGAAATCTGGTGGAACTGCAACCAAAATTCGGTACAATGGAACTTAATACGGAGTGGCCAGGCTCTCCGTAGACGGGCTCTGGTGTGGGTCTGGCTCGTCAGGCTAACTAACCGGAGCAAGTATAATTCCGCCGCTGCTTAGAAACTAGTCCCTCAAAATGTAATGCGATCATTGAAATGCAAGGATAGAATAATGTTAGAAACTAGATGTACCGCATAGCAAAATATGACCGCCGCTCAGTACATCCATTCCGCGAAAATAAATCACACTTCAATTTGTCTCCATATTTTACTCCATCCCCCACTCTTGAAACTTTTGTGTAGCCTATGCTTGTTTGGCATGCCTGAGTGTGTGTGTGCGGCTGCACAGAAAGTAGCCTACTGGTGCTGAAAAGGTGAATAGATTGTAGAATAGCCAAAGAAGATGTAGCATTGTTATAAAACCTTTAAAATCTCTAAACAATCACAAGTAGGGCAGTTCATCACAGTTCATCCATTGCCACTGAATTGATGAAAGGTCACCTGTAGGCTACATTGTTTTTGGGGAAAGCAAAAGGTATCAGCATAATGTCATTTATTTATTTATTTATAAACAAAAACATCTCTGTCAGTTCCATGCCGTTTTCAACAGCTATCAAAAACAAAGGTCATTTTTGGATGGATGGATTTTTTGTGATTTTAGTCATCTTTAGTTCATGTAATACTTTATTGTCAATGCACAAATTAAGTAACGAAATGTTGTTTTACATCTAACCAGTGGTGCAAATAACTGACATGTCCAAATGGGCCTTGATGAAATGCGTCGCTAGACTGTTCATACACATTTTGACAAAACTGTAACTAACAAACTAGATCCTAATAGAAAGCTGTTAGCTTCCCTAAGCTACAGGTAGGCTTATAAGGTGGGCCTATTTACAACATAAATTGTCAATAGGCTATGCTGGCGACACAAATAAAATCTCCTTTGGAAACCAATCCCTTACAGTATCAAGCGGACTTAAACTGCCATATCGTGGCGAAAAGTTGTAATAAAATTCACGTAGCTCCATGAGTCAAGGAAAGCGCGAATGAAGTAGCCACTTCTAAATGCGACCCACTACACAGTAGCTTAAGGTGTGTTGCTAAAGCAGCCATAATGAAATGAAAGTGTCATTGTTTGGATACTTCACACACGTGCTTTTTAATTTCACAGACTACAACTACCGAGCTGGAATCAAAGCACATCGATTCCCCTCTCACACCCTCCACGCACTTAAAACAAAATAAACAGGGGCCTCAGTCTCACGCATGTATAGGCAAAACTGTATCAGACCGGTGTAACGTTGGTAAATCTTCCATTGCACGGAATGATTTTTGTAGCACGTGTAACAAATGACAGTCGAAAGATACAATTACAGTGCTGCTATCAATTTGCTTGGTATAACCGCATTTATAGTTTTCTATAAATGCAATCAATCAAATTGGCCTCCATCACTCAACCAACGCTAACGGTAACATTACCTAGGTCCTTATTGATATTATAAGAACGTACCTGCCGTAAAAACCAAGCATGTCTGATAAACATCCTCAGATTTATTTCGGCTTCAAGAAGAAATGGGAATTACATTTCATGTGAACATCGTCCTATCCTTATTAAGGTGCCATGTGTAAGAATTGAGGTAAAAATATCCAAAAAATTAGCTACACGCATCAAAAGAATGAGAAGAAATAAGGGTGATGATGTCATTAAAAAAATGCTGCATAGATATCAACCTGAATTAGCATGCTAAATTACTAGCCACAGCCCGACAGGTGTCATAATACCACTTTCGGCCATGGGAGGCGGTATGCGAGCAACATAACCGCCAGCCAAACTGTAATACACATTTCTCGGTTGTTACTCTAGGGTAGACCAACTCACTTTCTGAATACTGCCCCCATCCTTTATGGAATGTGGAGTATGAATTGATTTTTTGGCGGACATACACATGGCACCTTTAGACGTTCTCTGCGGTAGCCTAAACCAGGGGTCCCCAACCTTTTATGTACCATGGACCGGTTTGATTCCTATTTTTTTTTTCACGGACCGGCGGGGGGGTCGGGGGTTCCATGTTCCATATGTGTTGTGCATGCATTACTTGAAAAGAACTAGCTCCAGTTATGAACAGTGAAGGTAACGATCTCTTGTGAAAAACGTGAACTTGAAGAAGTGAAAATTGAACAATATGAACTATGAATATTGAACAACTTGAAGCTAAAGTGTGAACATGCTTAACAAAATATGGGAACAAAACATGGGAACTAAACGTGCATTACGAATATAACCAGTGTGAGCCCTGCTTGTTTCCCTGCAACAAGAAGCTTCCATCTGGGGGTGATGGAAGACAGTGACACCCTCAGTGTGTTTGAAATGTCCAGTCGATTGCGCAATTTGGTCTTAGTTGCAGTCATTGCCGAAAACCCGGCCTCGCATAGATACGTGGTGGGAAACGTTTTCAGCGCTTTTACGGCTATCTCGGGATATTCTGCTTTGGTTTTGATCCAAAAACCCGCCAGAGAGGTTTCCTTATACACACTCTTAAGACCATTTGCAATTTCGAACAACTGCTCTTCCTCCTGCGCTGACAAGTTAGGACTATTACACTCTAAAAAACATTGGGTTAAAAACAACCCAATTTCAACCCAATCACTGGGTAAATAGTGGTCGAGCCCAGCACTGAGTTATATTAGCCCCGAAAATTGGGTTGTTCGGTCAACCCAATGAGTTGGGTTGATAGTCTAACCCAAACATTGGGTTATCGTAACAACACTGTTAGGTTAAACCTACATAATTGTTGGGTAGGCTATCTTATATAACCCAGGATTTATATTATTTTCACTGTCATTTCTGGGTTATGCTGACCTAATGTATGGGTTATTCTAAGTATCTTATTTTTCTCCTTAATCCAATCATATTAATTGATAATAATTCAAATAAATGTTTGCAAATCATTAATGTTACAATATAATGTTTTAAAATCCATCCAATGGGCAACAATAGCCATGCAATGAAATAAAACAGTTCGACATTTATTTATTTTGCAGTTTATTTTTTGAACAGATAGCTAGAAAAAGCTTGTGATACTTCCATGAAGGCAGGCAGATTCCACCGTCCGTTTTGGGGATCACACCTGTGAATCAAAGAAAAAAAAAGAGTGCATTAATCACTGTTATTTACAGAACTTTATATCAAGATTTCCATGAACCATTATCATTGAATGATGTTGACAAACATTAAAAATCCACCAGGAGACAAAATATTAGCGCAACACACTCGGAAACCATGACCACCTATGGACTTGTGTGTGTGCGTGTGTGTGTGTGTGTGTGTGTGTGTGTTTGATTGTGTGCAATCATTGTGCATTCTGATCAGTGGTGAAGGGTAGCTTCTACATCTCTGGGTGGACTTTTAAAATCCGTCTGGATAAAACATTTTAAAAAAGTTAAAGATACATACCTTACGAAATCGCCTGATTTCCATTGCATGCTGACAGCTGGTGGACTGGACGGTTGGAAGAATAACGATGTTTTTTCGAATTCTCAAATAACTATGCAGCTGTGTTAAAGTCACCCAGGTGCTGGGTAGTGTACTCCACGTCGGGTGGGAGAGAGGAGGGGCGCTGTTCTAAACTATCAACCCAACAAGCTGGGTTACAGAAAATAACCCAACATGAGTCAAAACAACCCCACAAAATGCCCTGACAGCCTCAACCCAACGTTTGGGTTGAGAAAATAACCCAATATTTTTTAGAGTGTAGGGATATTGACAAATGGCTCATTGGTTTGCCGTGGATCTTTGGAGGATGGGAAGTAACGCTCAAACTCATTTGAAAGCGCAACAAGGTGATCAGCTGCGAGAGAAAGTGCCCTACGTCAGTCTCTCCCAAAACCCCCACTACTGTTTGGAACATATCAAATACACCCCAGTCCACTCGTCGTCCCCACAAATCAAGCTTGCTTTAAATGCAGCGACTTTATCTGCCAGTTTAAAGACAGTCGTCATTCTCCCCTGGAGTGACAGGTTGAGGTCATTAAGCAACCCGAATATGTCACACAGGTAAGCGAGTTTTGACACCCAGTCCTCATCACTAAAATGTGCAGCTAACGGTGACTTTTTTTCTGTAAGAAATCTCTGCAGCGGCTCTCGCAACTCAAACACTCTGGCCAGTGACCTGCTAAAGATGCTTGTTTTTTGTTGCTCATTCTAGCAGTTTAGCTAACTTCGTGTGACACTACCGTTCGCCAAGAACTGATCAAGTGAAGTGAGCTGACCTGAGGCTGCGCAGCGCTGAAGGCAATATGTAAAAGTGTTGAAGGCGGGACAGACAGACGTAAGAAAATAGACCTTGCAAAATGCAAACATGCGTGCAATCAAACAACTGCATATAGACCTATGCCATGTAAAAACGTGACATTATTGCGAATTAAATTTAGTTTAGTTCGCATGCATTTTTTTAAAACTCATGTCGTAGGCTACTGCCCGGTTAGCGGCCCGGTGGTTGGGGACCGCTGGCCTAAACTATAGTCCTTGTAGGAAGCGTCCATTGTTTTTCCAACCCACTTTTAACTTCCAACAAAATTACGTCTCACTGCAACGATGCGCCATCTAGTGGACAAACGATTACTTATCGCCAATACTGGAAATGCAGCCATGATGATGATGATGAATATTTGGCTTTCTTTTAATCATACTGAATTTGTAATTATGTATCAGCCGTTCTAATACCGATAGTATGTGGGTGCCTGTGTGTGTGTGCATGTGTATATATGTGCACCGCCATCTACAGGCCAATGAGTGTACAGTCACTAAATGTACACATAACCTAATTTTTTTTAGACCCCCCCATGGATGAAATTCTACGAAACTTGGCATACCCCCAGAGAATGCCAGGTCAATCATACACATAAAATTTGGTGCAGTTCTGAACATCTTAACTGAAGATAGGAGCGATTAAAGCAGAATAATATTGCATTTTCATTTTTTACCATGTTTTTTTCAGAAATGAGTGATTATGGGCCAGGTTGATGTGGGCCCTTGAGACCAACATATAATAACCATAAAAGATTCTTCATCCTCAGTGCCACGGTTCAGGTTTTTTGCGGTTCGGGGCCCCAGCACGGGGGGGAGTAGCTTCGCTAGCGGCGGTCATAATAAAACTATAAACACAGACATTTACATCGATAGTCTGGCGTTATAATTTATTTGCCTCGGGTGTAACCAGTGGGTAAGACTTTTTTTTAGTGGCAGGCTATTACTGATGACTTGCGCTAGCTTAGCACCTGCGAACTCTGCAACTAGAAGGACGGGAGGAAATGTGTTGAAAACTGTCTCCACTGATAAATATCACACTTGCTTACTTGGAAATGAGGTCCTATGTCCAAGATCTCGAACCACCCCGGTAACACACCATGACACGCCCACACCACACACGTCACTTCAGGTTGCAAAGTGAAACTTTGAGATACTGAAAGAAACAAGATAGCCCGCTGAAAACTGAGCAACCAAGGAAGACACACAGTTCTCGTAAGTGGACGGTATCATTCACCTGATTAATAATCATTGATTAAACTGAACTGATACATAAGCGATAGGTTAATATTTAGACGTTTAGACTGTTCGGCTACACATTTGCCTGCCTCATGGGTTGATATGCGGAAGTCGTAGCCTGTTTGAAACAAGTCTGTCAGACAGACGGTAATTGTTAGCATAGTGTAGTGTTCTATAGACGTATCATTTTCAAAATAACATATAATGTCCAGATTCAGGTAAATTGCATGACCTAATGATCTTTATTTTCCTGGACTTCCTTTGAACAGACTGGAGTTAGCTCAAATAAACCCCATCACCAGGGTTGTTTACATAATGTGATGGAATGTATAGCCTCTACTTGGCAAATCATTTTTGTGGATCCTCTTACCAAATGTTTCACTATGCTCATAAGTGTTGCTTTAGTTTTATGAAGTTGTAATCTCCTTCCTCAAGGTTCTCTTCAGTTTCAAAGGTCTCACCTTTTTAGAATGTGCTCTTAATAGGTATAGGAGCTTAAGCAATTGTCAGACACAGTAAGTAAAGGGTTTACTCACTTTAAGTTTTCTTTCTAGTGTGCAGGAAGGACATAGAAGAAGGCACAGAGAAGTTGTAAGACATTGACGAAGGACAAACAACGAACATGGAGAACAGGAGTGCTTCTGAAAACACTGATCTGTATGAGAGAGCTAATCCTTTTTTAAACACTAATGGAGAACAGACCTTGATGTGATCTGAAAACAGTGTGTAATGTAGAAATATGTTTGTGTGTCTACTTATTGTCTATATTTTCATTTGAAAATATACAGCTGACATAAAGCACAGGAATTAGACAGATACACACATGAGATAGTTGTCTTGACACATGATCTTAAAGAGATTGGACAAAAGGCACAATATGAGTTTTACAGACTAAGTAACAGAAAATTAGAAAAATACACACATTTTTTTCTAATTTAACACTTCCTTAGACTTGTAGACTGACCATGTCTAATGCTATGAAGAAGGCACTACACTGAAACATGTCTGTGCAAAAGATGTCTCCAAGAAAAATACTACCGTAGTAGTGGGCTTTTCTTCCTTGCAAAAGGTGCTAATGCTCTGATGGATTTATTTGAATATCTTTTCTGCTTCTCTTAAAGACCGGCAATGTCAGACGGTGAAAGTCATTGTCAGAACTACAGACCAACAAGATGTTGCAAGTCCTGCTCTCACATCACAGACTCCTCCCACTGGGTGCTGATGGAACCCTCGGTCTCCATGGAGTCCAAAGTCGAAGTGTATAAACACAGTTCTCCCTCTGGAAGTTTTGAGTGTGCTGTGTCTGGTTTGCGCTGGGTGTGCGCTGGTGAAGTCACTCTACAGTATCACTTCTGTGACACGTATGTTTTTACAGCAGATCTTGCCATGTTACAGTACACAACAATGGGTCCTTTGATGGACATCAAAGTGCTGTCAGGTGAACTGCTGGAGGCTCATCTGCCCCATTTTGCCTGTCTGGAAGGCTCAGACTCTTCTCTCAGTGATGCTGTGAGAGTTGTAAGTGGTGTGGACGACAATTTAATTCTAGAGACCGGCGAGCTGACTCGTTTCCATGTGAAGCTCCTCAAGCCATCTCTCTCACTGACAGAAGTCGTGGTGAAAACTGACATCCAAATCAAAACCCACCTGGAGGTGTTAATTTACCGGACAAGAGTGAGACCCCTGGTCCTCTTTACGTACCTGGTGCCCTGGAGTGGCTCCATGATGCAGACTGTGAAGGACGACCTGCGGCAGCTGAATGTCAGGAAGATTGAAAAGCCCCAGCCTGAAATTTCGCTTTGGGTCGACTCCAAATTCAGCCTGAAGACGTCTTGCCACTCTGAGATTAACCCGCACGAGTACACACTGAATCTCGTCAGGCCGAACTTCTTTGAGGTTTACATGAAAGAGCCAGAGGACTGTTTTGACTTGGAGTTGATCAGTGGAGGGCAATCCATATGGAAAGCTGAAGTGCGACGTGCAGACTATGGCGAGGTTAAAAGAGTTGTGACGTACACCCCAAGCAAAACTCCAAGTCTGGACGAGGGGAGGATGGCCAACCTGTCAAACAGAGGTACACAACCAACACAGCTCTCCTATCTGTGTGTATGAGTGTGTGTGTGTGTGTGAGGCATGAACTTGTAAAGCAGTTTGAGTGATCTGAAGAGTAGAAAAGCACTTTATTAATGCAGTCCATTTACCAAAACCATCAACATAAGAACTCTATATACACAACTGGACCCAACTGTATTTGTGTACTTCTGTACAGAAGAACAGATTTCAGAATATAGCCACAACTTATTGTTCTCTGAAAATTCAGTACTATGTTTTTTTTTTTTCAGAAACAGTCTTTTTCCGAAGTGTGGCGATTATTAATTATTATTTTATTATGAATTTTTAATTGAAACCTGATGCTGCTGACCATTTGTTCAGGGTTCTTTGATGATCTCTTTTCTAGAGCGACTCTCCTTTTTCCGGCCGGATCTCATCACAAGAACGTCGAGAGGCGCATTCCTAGATGAGATGGAGGCGTTGGCGAAACACCAGCCCCCCGTGCTGAACAGCTATGAGACCAAGCACCTTCTGGAGAATGTCAGTGGACTGGAGGAACAGGTGACCTGCCTCCTGGACATGGTGGACAGAAAGGGAAATATAGCGTCTGGCATAATGTTTGTCGTCCTTAAAGAGAAGGACTTTTACCTCTATGAAGACATTCTACTGAATCTTCAAGCCAATCTCCCAGAGAATGCAAAGTGAGTACCTCTCCCTCAAAAATTGCTATTATCAGAGATACTTATATGTGTTTTAAAAAAGGCAAATTGAAAAAGACATAAATATTGGACTGAAAAAAGGAGTCGAATGAAAATGTATGGTCGGTACACTAGATGCTGCTACCAAACTAATTTAATGTGCCGAAAGACACACCTACACTGTAGAAATCTACACCTCAAGACATCATTGATAACATAAAAGGTAAAGCATAGGGGAACTATGCAGGTTTTTTAAGCTTATTTTACCTTAACTTAACAGGAGTCATTGGAATGGTTATATGACTTTTTTCGGGTTGAATGGTGGCCGTCTCGCTTCCCCCTAGTGCCTGTGAGCGGAAAAAACACCCTTACAACTTTGGGCCAGTGGGCCGACGGAGTCAGTGTCAGGAAGTAACGAGTGTAATGAATTACTCTACTGCATTTACATACATACACGCCAGGCACCGGCTAGAACAATGTAGCGATGGAGTTTCTCAATCATTCGTCATGACCGAGCCAGCGAAAAGAAGCAGAAAGCGAGTAAACCGTTGTCGGAAGAACAGGGAAGAGGGAAACAGCAGACTGACCGATTGAGGAGTGTCGTAAATCATATACTCTGAGGCTGTAGGGGGAGCTCTGCAGAGAAACCTGTGAGCAAAAAGCGAAGAAATTGCCAAAACTGCATAGTTTCTGTAATAAATGTAATTACTTAAGCTGCATTGGTAGAAGCACTGTCTTGCTCTTGACTAAAACCTGCATCCATAGGTCCAGGAGACAGGCATACTAGCGAGGTCGACAAACTCATGGGTGTTAGCATCTGTTGCTAGCATGTCTCTTAAAGAGTTTATTTTATTTATATAAATTATGAAATAATCATAATATATACGAATATATCAGGTTGCTGTACAGGCTCCAGATGGAATTTGAGCTTGAAATTGAGTTGGCGAGCAAAGATTAATCACTGCACAGCTGCACAACCACAGTTACATTACGAAGTATGAAAGTGTGTGGAAGAGAAAATTTATGGTGGCAACTAGACATTATTTATGAATCCCAAAGTTCAAGATGATGTCCACAAATGTCCTCTGATCACACCCCAGAGGTATTTAGATCTTTGAACTTAAGAAACTGTAATCAGAGAATGTAATCAAACTAATCAATATTTTCATAAATAGTTGGTCATTAACTTAATAGTTAATAGAACATTAATCAATTAGTCAATTCATTGTTGCAACTATAAAAGAAAGACATTAGAAAATTAAATGTCAGTTCCTTTACTCTGTTTAGCAGCTCCTTGGTAATGATCTCGGCCTTTGTGTGTTCTGTCTCTTGGAAGTTTTGTCTCTGGTCCACTGATCCACTCTTATTCATCTTTTTCACAGCTAACGTCATGTTTCCACAGTAGTTTGTTAAGGACACATTGTGAAGATCGGTGCTAATCATCCCAAAATCTCTGGAGCACCAAACACCAGTGGACACAAGACATTAGAAGAGTAATTACGCAGTATATCATGACATATGGTAATTAGTTAATGAATAACAAAAATAAAGATACATGTTGCACTTGCGTTATTCCCGGTAGTCGTGCTACCACGTGTGTGTAGATGGTTACTGTTCCAGAGTCCAACAGCTGGAGTTTGGTCCTTACTGAATTATACCAGAGACGATTGCAGTGGTGGTTAGTTATCAAGGATCTTTGATTATGCTGTCCTTGTCAATATACAAACTACATTAAAGGTTTTTACAACATTTTCTTTTCTCAGTCACTTTGTGACATTTGTTCATTTGTCCTTAATGTTTCTCAAAATAATTAATTCAATCACCGTCTGTAAAATCCCGATTTTGTATCTTAAAATAATTATGTCCTTAAAAATGTTGCGGCCAACAACTAAAGGCAGTCATAATATGGTCAATAAGTCGATGTAAAATGGCATCCTGGAAGTTTATTGCTTATTTCCAGATTTGCTTTTAACTGTTTCCCTCTCACTCACAGTAATTTATGACCATACTAGAATATTTTATACTAACTGAATATTACTTACTTACTTGCATGTTCAGCGTCATTCATGCCACTGACAACAATTTAGTGACTGTTGAAGAATAGCGTAGCGGGATGCAGCAATTCACTTGTGAGACTGGACAAAGGCAAGACATATACAACCTGGGCAATCATTGTCTTCTGTTAAGCACAATGGTTAAATATGCCATAACAAACTGTGGTGTGATATATTGCCACATGTTTATCTAATGCTGACCTAATACTCGCTTTACTTACCAATACTTGAATTACTCTGGCTTGAGTTACTCTGGCGTTCCTATATCAATCCTCATCAATCACATGAAAACAATCAAGATTTGAATGTCAAGTGATTTTGCATTCCAAAACATTCCAAAAACACAATGTCACATGTGGTATACACACAATGATAACTGGTGATAACATAACAAGCATCCATTAATATATCATTACTTGCACAATGAATGCTTAAGGGAATCATAATACTAACAACTGGTTTGTATTATCTCCTGTGCTCTTTGTTGGAAATTGCTGTTAGGATAATTGCTGTTAAATTATCATCAAAGAAACTACACCAAAAAGAAAAGTAATATCTCTTTAAAGATGAATTATAAGTTTTATAGTAAGCTTTGTTGACATCACGTTTTTACGTTGTTTTTTTATTATTTGCACTTCATATTGTGTTTGTATCGGATACTACTTTGATAATTATTGTTACTGTCTCTCTGCTCATTGACTTTACTATCATATATCTGAGACATATCTGAGTGTGCTTTGAATTTGCTCTGGGGTTAACCAGAACATGAAATGGCCATGAGTGTAATTCATTAGTAATTGTGTTGTCCCTTGTTATAATGGTGGTGTTGGTGTATCTATCACATTAACAATTCACATACCTATTTTCACAGTATTCTTACTAATGAGTGGGCCAAAAAGTGTATACTAAATAGGCAGAAGATGCCTTTCATCACGCCCACAAGAACTTCAATGACATCCAATTCTAAATCCATAGGAATGGATGCAGCTGTAACAGCTTCCACTATTTTGGGAGGGATTTCCACATGAGTGTGCAATTTATGCCCATTCATTCAGAAGACTGTTGGTGAGGTCAGACACTGGTGTTGAACAAGGCAGCTTGGCTTGCAGTCACTCTTCTAGTTAATCCCAAATGTGTGAGAAACTTCTTATAACAAAGTGTGGTGAGGCTAGCCTAGAAATGCTATCATATTTGAAATATTAATCCCCAAACTAAGGCTTCCAAGATAAGGCATTTTCAAGAGTAATAACTAAAAAATCATCTCAATAAAAATGCCTTTATTTCTTCTTTTCAGCTTGGGCCAAAGTGTGAAGGTCCGCTTGTGCGGTTTGGCAGCATGCTTCAGCCTGGCCCTCTCCTCCAACGCAATCTACATGAGCTTCCTTTCTTTATCTGTGCCTGAAGTTATCAGACATTTCTGAAGATTTCTTAGGCCTAAAGGACACTTCAATGGAGACTATTAGAATTAGGATGATAAGTCTGAATATTTGTTGGACCAAACCAGGTAATAAATAAACTTTCTTGAGACACACACTATTTCAGACTATTTCAAACATTATTATATAAAATAGGGCAGAGTAGGCTTTGAGAGTTGAGGAGTTTGCATGCCTGAAATATTTGCTATGATAATGTGTGTTGTGTGCTCTTACAAAATCAGGTTTATCACATCACTATGATAAATCCCAGGTACATGTTTCATGTTGCGCAAAATTGTCACCCAGGCTGGAATTGAAAATCGTACCACCTCACTGAAATCTTCAGATGGTGGAGAAATTGAGGCGATGGCATTTCCTTTAAAAGGTCATGCCCTTTTTAATTAAACAAAATTGAGACATCTGTGGCATACATCATCAGCCACAGAAATACAGATGAACACAGAATGAGTAATGTACAGAAATATGCTTTCACCTGAAGAGCAAAGGACCATCTGCAGTCGCATTAGGACACACCATTATTAAGATTCACAAATTAAATGATATAGAACAACCCTGTCTATCCTTTCTCCATATTTAAAGTAGTCTGCGATTCTGACCAAAGATTGATGATATTTAGCTCAACAGCCAATCAAATAAATCTACATCATGTTACTTGGTTGGAATAGTTCATGGCTCACTCGGAGCTACTACATTTGTTTCCCCATTTACAGACCCAGGACTGTGTACAAACACCATTTCTGCTTTGCAAACATAAATACACACACACACAGAACCAACAGCTAGAGGACAGTGAGGAGCAATCAGCTGAATTAGACAAAGAGTATACTAGAGTAGAATCATGGACTGATCCTCTAATCCGCCCCCTGTTCTGCGTCCTATGTGAAGCCCCTGTAGCTTTGGGATGTTCCAGCCCCCGAGAGCAGCGCCCCTCTGAACTGGGCGCGGCTCACTAGCGCCCCCTCTCTGTGGTGGGGCATCAGGTGGGTGCGCTGGTGCGACTTGAGGCTGGAGCTCTGGGTGAAGCATTTGGCACAGGTGGGGCAGCGGTAGGGCTTCTCACCACTGTGCACCACGGCGTGGCGCACCAGGTTGCAGTGCTTGGTGAAGCGTCGGCCGCAGGTGGCACAGCTGAAGGGCTTCTCACCCGTGTGACTCCGCAGGTGCTCCTTCAGCTGGCTGAGACGGGCAAAGCTCTTGGGGCAGAACGAGCAGACGTACACGCGCCGCTCCGCACACAGCGAGGAAGAGGATGAGGTTGATGAAGACCCTGCCGTGGGTCCGACGGAGCGCCACTGGTGGGGCCGGAGACGGCGCAAGGCGCCAGTCTGATACCCAACAGTGGCAGTGGCGTTGTTGCTGAAACCACCGATGCCAACACCATTGTTGCCGCGAAAACCACTCAGTCCCAGCGCAGGCCCACCTCCAGTTCTGAAGCCCGCCTGGGGCCGGCTGCCACATGGCTCCTGTCCGTCACCCTGAACGCCCCACCTGGCACGGCCCGTGTTCCTGGCCATCAACATGGCAGAGTTTTGTTCCATGGTGGTGGGTCCTATGAGGGGGGGGGGAGGGGGTGGAGTTGGCAGTGGGGGCACAGACAGAGGCTGGGTGTGTGTGTACGTTTCTGTGCTGAAGTCACTGGTGGATGTTGTCCACAGGGAGGCCCCCCCATGCTGCTCCATGCTGAACTCTCCTTGCCCCAAGCCCTGCTGCTGCTGTTGTTCTTCTGTGGCTTCCCCATCGTTCCGCTCCTCTTTTTTGTCCTCCTCCTCTTCTTCCTTCCTCCCACCACCCTCTTCCTCCTCTTCGAACTTCACCTGGACCTCCACAGTGACCTGGGCCTCCTGCTCTCCTGTGTGTGTGGTGTGTGTGTGTGGGCCATGTTGCCCATCCAGTGGTGTGTGAGACACTTCCTCCGCGGTGGCTGCTCCGTCTGGTCCTTGGTGGGAAAAGGTCACCTGGTCTTTGGACAGACACACACACGCACACACAGATGACAATGAACACTCACTCACATACAGGCTCATGTGTTTAGCTACAATCTGCTGCATCCCCAGCTGATCTTGCAAAGGCCGTATGGTAACGTTATTGGTAAAGGTGACCTCATTGTCCACTTCTCCAACAGTGGAGATAAAAGGAGATGCCTCCCTTTCCTCTGTATCTCTCTCCCATTTGTTGAAGTTTATTTATATGGATCATGGTTCTATTTTTGTAATAGATAATATGTGTAATGTCTACTTGTCCATGTATGTATTGTGCTTCAGAGTTCAACACTGTACTGATATAAAATTCCACTGGCCTTGGTCAGGCGGCTATAAACAAACTGTCTGTGTGTGAATGATAATTGATCTTTAAATAAATGTGTGGTTGACAGAGATAACACTGAGTATGACACTTAAAATCATGTGTATGACATGCTTATATCTGTGGTTGCATACTAGTAGTGAGTTATGACGTGTGTAGGTGTGTGTATATTTACATGTATGTATGTGTGTGTATGTATGTATGTATGTATGTATGTATGTATATATGTATATGTGTATGTGTGAGTATGTTCGCTTACCTCCCTCCCTACCCCACATATTGTCCTCTTCCGTCTCCTCTTTGATCAAAGGAGCCTGATTAAACACAGAATGTCATTGCCATCAGTAACTGTGTGTAAGTAACTCTGTGTGTGTTTGTGCGTGTATGTGTGTATGCGCGCACATCTGTCTGCGTGCAAACATGGCAGGGGGGGGGGGGGCGTCAAAACTAAAATCAATGGTTCTGTATAGTATAAGTATATAATTTGATCCTGTGAGGGAAATTTGGTCTCTGCATTTATCCCAATCTGTGAATTAGTGAAACACACTCAGCACACACTAATCCAGGCGCAGTGAGCTGCCTGCAACAACTGCGGCACTCGGGGAGCAGTGAGGGGTTAGGTGCCTTGCTCAAGGGCACTTCAGCCTTGCCTACTGGGGTTCGAACCGGCAAACTCCAAGCGCTAACCAGTAGGCCACGGCTGCCCATAACCATGTGTCATCCTTGTGCGGTTACATGCCCACCAAATTTTGTGCAGCTCAGTCTTTCAGTGTCCCAGGAATCGTTGACACAAAATTACTGAAGAAATAAAAGGGAAAAAAATTCTGGAAGAAAAAAAACTTTGACTAAACCTATATGACCGCTACGCTAGCGACGATCATAACTAATGAATGTAAATGTAAACTTCACAACTCATTTCAAAATGCGTTGTAACGGCATAGAAAGTCCTCAATTTAGATGAGTTCACAAAATATCCTTAACTAACCACTTGCAACTCCTGAGTTAGTCATGAATTATAGTATTAGGAAGTGTTTTATACAACATTTATCCACACCCTAACACCCTATCATTAATGCATGTGTTTAATCCTTATTTTCATAAAGGCATGCCTACATGTAGGTGTAAATAGTTTCTTAATCACACACACACCCAACTGATCTTATAAACCATAGACAATTCCTTAACAACTGTTAAATAATGGAAATATTGCATAATTATTAGTATTAAAAACAATTTATAAACATAGCTTAGATATAGGCTTATTCACTATGAACAAACCATTTATAACTGTGTACAAATGCTTTACTGATGAGAATTAATGTAGGAACAATAATTTACAACTGATGAACAAACCATTTACTAATTGTTTACAAATGCTTAATAAATGATGAATTGTGTGTAGGTATTGTAGGTAAAGTGCTACCGAAAAATTAAATAAACTAGACCAATCCAAACTCCACAGCCGCCACATTACACGTGAGGCACCATGAAAAGAATTAAGACTAACCACATCAGAAGAAGGATGAGGGACAAGTGTGTCTTGCACGAGTGGTGGTTGCCTCTGCTCTGGAATAACGGTGGTGTGTTCTTCACTCCACACACACGCCCGGTTTTGGATAGACACACTTCTAGGAGTCGGAGTGTATCGATCCGATACCACACACAACGGCACTGAGACAGACAACCACAGACACACAGACACTGTTATGTTGCTGAGCAGTTAGCACAGGAATGGTAGAACTGAAGAAAAATGAAATTAGTGAGGGAGAAAGATTAAACAGTCCCCAGGGTCCAGGAGTTCTCAATTTGTTTTGGTTGCAAGGACCCCCTGTGGGGTAGGAAATATCCCGAGGACCTCCTCATAATCGTAAAAATTAAGTACAGCATACTATTGTATTCTCTGTTATGGCCAGGATCACCATCCTGTGTTTTTTGGCAGGTGTATAACTTGGTCTTTTGTCAACTTTGGATTTTGCATCACTTGACAACATGGACTGACTCAAACATTTTAAAGCAAATTATTTTGCGGACCCCTTGGCTATGAGTCACAAACCCCCAGGGGTCCCCAGACCCCAGTTTGACAACCACTGCCCTAAGACACAGGCCCCACAGACAGACAGAACTCTGGTCATCCGCAGGTTGTTTTAAACTGCCCTATAGAAATAAACTGACTTGGCTTGACTTTGTATAGCAGAGATGAGTACACTCCTGTTCAGTAGCACTTATTGCTGTCAAAGGATTCGAAATCCACTTCCACGTTGAACAGTAGCCTGTGTTACTCTCACTTATGTCTAATTAATGTAAATAAAGAATAAATTAATAAAGAAAATGATCATGCTGTAACAAACCTCTAGAGACTAGGGGAAATGATCTTGTATTTTATGTCCATAGAGATGAATGGTCCCATCTAAAAATGCCATCGCCCCAACAACATTTGTCCCATAATAGTTTGAGGCACTCAATAATGGGCACGTTTTAAAACAAACAGAACTTGGCTATTCAATCACAGCAATTAAAACCATAGGCTACAAGGTCACACTCCACCATAGGCCTATTTCAGTATTGGTGCTACATATTCACTGTGGTAAACAATAGTGAAGAAAATAGTGAACCTCATCTAAGATCAACAGCTCTTCAGCGCAAAAGTGCAGAGTTCACTGACTCCAGGTCACACTTGGCAGAAGAGGATCTCCGCATGGTAATGAACGCACACGAAGAATTTCAAAGAATAAAACAAGTAGGCCTAGCCTACATTTCAAAATCCATTCTTTGGATATTAAAACAATTTAAATAAATAAAAAAAATATCATAAACGACAGGTGTAGTAGCCTAATTTTCGTTGCTATTATGGGGTCCATATTTACAGTAAATAAAAACTGCTTGGTTTTTATGCACAGGAGTAACTTAAATGCCCCACTGTCCAACTTCGCAGTAGGCCAGTGAAAAGTGGTACAATTTAGCATCAGTGTATAGCCTACTCACTTTTGTTGTAACGTTATAACCTAGCTTTACCTTTTTTCCTTGGTCGTCCCTTTGTCCTCCGCAGTTCGTTCTCCATGACATGGTATTTTCTCTTCAGAGCATCGATGTCCCTCTGACTCCGTCTCATTTCCAGGCGGATCACCGCGCAGCTGTCGTTCACTCGTCGGTTGATCTCTGCTACGGCCGCCTTGGCCAGTATTTCCATGATGGACACCAGCTGTGCCTGGAAAGTACAATTCGACATCTTCCTGCCAGTGGTGTATCAACAGCTTTAATTTACCTGCTATAAACTGCTGGAAACGTTTCCTACTGGCCAGTTTTCTTTTTGCCTTTTAGCAACAGTATGTTTACCTACCTAAAATGAACATTAACGACTAGTCTGCTGCTGTCAACATACACACACAGAGCTTCCACACACACAACAACCAAAGCATCGTTGCAAAGCAACTTCCTGTCTAGTTGTGACGTAAAATAAAAATAATTACCGTAAATAGCCTATTACATTATCTTTGCAGGTCAGAAAATCCATGTTATGAACGGCACCGAATCTGTAGAATGACCCGATTTCTGTCTGTCCGCATTTCAACCGTTCTATTTTCAGACGTAAGAAGCAGCTGATCCCTTGATTAATAGCCTATACATTTGCAAAAAAAGAGGAGGAAATCAGTTGGTCCTACATCAACCACGAGAGGTCGCCAAAGCCCACATCAACGTGTCAGAGGCTCATCACCTGTTCCTCTGTTACAGAGGAAGATCCGTCAAACGAGCAGCAGGACTGTCCCTTAGGCCTATGTTAAATATTGAAACTGTCTTGAAATGATCACAGGGGCCACCGAAATAGTCATAGCCTTTATTTGCAGTGTATGACGTAGGCTAATTGACATTTATGTCTACAAATGACTAAATCTAAATCTTGTGACATTAATAACATAATTGCTTCCAATACAAAAGGTATGTGGACAGAGATAGATAGATGAGCAAATGACTGATGCACATCAAATGAAACACAGAGTAAGGAGAAATAAGGATTGTGACAAAGCTGTCTCTCACACACACACACACACACACGCTCACACACACGCTCACACACAGACACAGTCATCAAGTCAGGAAGTCACGAAGGGAAGTTTGGTGGTTTCTTGCGTCACCATCTGTGCTGCTTGCAGGCTGAGCCGGTGCGGTGCTGAAGGTAGGGTGCGCTTTCTGCCTCTTCTCTTTGCTCTTTTTTAATCTCTAATGCCCATTTCTGGGGGAACGGTACTCCTCGTCTGCCATTCAGAGGCGATGGTAGTTGTCTAGGTATCCAAAGGGGCCACAACAAGGGCCCAGGAGTGTGTGTGTGTGTGTGTGTTTGGAGGTTCAGAGAGTGTTTGGCGAGAGTGTACGTATGCTTCTCAGGCAAACGGGGCCTAGATAGGTAGTGACTAGCAGGCCTTGTCTTCAGCCGAGCGCAGATCTCGCTCACTTCCGCACAGAGAGGCAGGGTAGCGAGAGGAGCGTCAAGCAGACACAGGGAGAAACAGAAAGATGCAATGTAGATGGGGAAACAAAGAAAAATGATGGAAAGAGTGAACAGGTTGAAATGGCACTGCAGTGTGAGGTAGGAGATCCAGAGAAATAGAGGGAGAGACAGCAAGAATGAGTAGTGACTGAGTCACAGCATGTAGTAGCGAGGAGTAGCGAGTGAGAGATGTGGTGCTGACGCTCCCAGAATCAACCGTGTGGGTCAGCCTTTAAGGCCTTCAGTGGACAGTGAGACAGCAGTCATGCTATGGAGAGAGGGGGAAAAACAGGGGATGAGTGAATGGGGGGCGACAGAGATGAAGGAGAATGAGAAGGAGAGAGAAAAGGCTTGAGGGTGTGGCCATGTTTTTGCTCAAAAACTTTCACAGAGCCATCAGGAGGAAGTGAAGAAAGAGACGCCAATTCAGTGTGTTTGTGTGTGTGTGTGTCTCTCTCTCTCTGTGTGTGTGTGTGTGTGTGTATCTGTATTTTACTCGACTCACATCTGATAAACTCCCTGGCATATATGGCTTAGAGTAAAATGGCAATGCATGCTTGTAGGTGTGATTGTAAATGTGGGATATTTTTGGTGTAGTGTCAACCCTAAAATCTGTGGTCTTGTGTAAGGCCACGGCCGTTGAGATTTCATAGCTTGAGATATTTTCCTGTTGTTTCTTCTGCGTGTGCTGTGTGAGTTGTCTGTTAAGTGACGTTTGTGCACGGAGATTCAGGTGTCAGTGAGTTTCTGACCATTTGTATACAAACAGATCAAATGTGTTTTAAAGCTCCAAGAAGACCTGTGCACCCCAAAACAGAAATTGAAAGAAACTTCTGATTTTCCAGTAGCCATTGCTAAGTATTCATGAGCCCTTTATAAGCTACATTTAATTGGAGCAATAAGCATGTCATATCACCGTGTGTTCATATACAGTATGGTCATATATTGTGTTATATAAGGTACGGGAAGCACATTTTCAAAGATTCTACGTGTTCTCAATCATGTTATTTTTACAGGAAGTCTGTCATTCCCATCTGCTAAGTCACAGGCCATGTTCCACAATTTAACCCACCACACCACAATAATCTACCACACATTACAGCATACTCTCCACTCACGTAATACTGTTTAGACACACACACACACACACACACACACACACACACACACACACACACACACACACACACACACTATACATGCCTGATATGTTCATGTGAGGAAGACAAGGAGCGAGAGCAATGAGGAGAGCGAGAAGGAAAGGGGGGAACAAGGAGAAGGTGTTTGGCTGTGACCTTATGGAACACCTGACCACCACTGGCCAGGAAAGTAAGAATGCAGCAACACACACCTGAGCTGGACATTGACTGGCTGAGACACTGACTACACTCAAACACACACCTCTCAGTCCACCTCACAGTTTCAATGGTACCATAAGCAAAGTATATGAATGCAAAGTACTGTATAACAGTTTTAATTATTTTATCTGTGTTAATGTGTGTCAATAGAAAATATCACATTTATATTTTTAAACTTTCTTTTTGGAAATATCAAAATTGATTGAGGTATCTGAGGTATCTGTTGATGCACTTTGCATCTCCATTTGTTTGTCACGACTGTTCATGCCATTTTGAAAGAGTCTTCACTTCTCACTTCACTACAGCAAAGTTTCAGAGTTGGAGAATTTATTTGGTATATCTCTGCCTGTCAGTTCCTCAGGTGCTGCGCTCCTGCAGTGAGTTTATTGAGGAACATGGAATTGTTGATGGAATCTACAGACTGTCAGGCGTGTCGTCCAACATACAAAAACTACGGTGTGTGTGTGTGTGTGTGTGTGTGTGTGTGTGTGTGTGTGTGTGTGTGTGTGTGTGTGTGTCCGTTTGTGTGTGTGCTAGTGTGTTTTGTGTATGTGTTTGTGTATGTCAGTGTTGTGTCCTATACAGATTGACAAAGATTTATTGGCATGTTAAAAAGATGTTTTTTAAAAGTGTGCATGTGTGTCTTCTTCTGTGTGCAATGCTGTCTGTGTGTGTGTGTGTGTGTGCGTGCGTGCGTGCGTGTGTAGGTCTGAGTTTGACAGTGAGGGGAATCCGGACCTGACGAAGGATGTGTACCAGCAGGACATCCACTGTGTCAGCTCCCTCTGTAAGGCCTACTTCAGAGAGCTGCCCAACCCGCTGCTCACCTACCAGCTCTACGACCGCTTCGCTGTGAGTCTCAAAATTCATGTTCACTGCACATACTGTAAATGAACACACACACACAAACACACACACACACACACACACGCACACACACACACACGCACACGCACACACACACACGCACACACCCACTCCTGTATATTTCAGAAACGGTAATGCCCATTTTTCTTTCTCCTCTCGGTTACCTGTAGGAGGCAGTGGCAGTACAGCTGGAGGATGAGCGCCTAGTGAAGATTCAAGACGTGCTGAGTTCACTACCCGCTCCACACTTCAGGTAAAACACACGCTCTCTTTCTCTTTCACTCTCAAGTTACTATTTCTCTGATTCTCTCTCTCTGTCTGTCAGACTCCATAATGATCTAAAAAGTTACAGCATTCATTAAAACAACCTATCTCATCCCTGATCTCATTCATTTCAATTCTCTCTCATTGTGACATTCTATTCATTACTCTGTGTGAATTTGGCTAACCCTATGCTTCATATGTTCACTATGGCAACTTGCAACACCATCGTGTGTAGGAAGTGATACAGTATTCACTGCAGTACATTTAGGAGCTCAACAGGTCTTTAGGGAAGTGAATGCATGGGATGGGTACAGATTGTTATGGCCTCACAGGAAATGCAGGTGCTCAGTACTAAGCATAATGTGCGTCTGAATGTCCACTGAGGATTTATTAGACAATGCACAGTTAAGCTGATTACTGAATTTGGATCTTCATTTGAAAATGGGAAGTAAATTGGACCAGTAGTTTTAAGTCACGTGAGTAGACTTAAAGAGAAAGAGTAGTGGACCCGATTACAATACCCTCTGCCCCCTACTGGTGAGGGTAAAAAGAGAGATGAGACACTGGTGCTTAAATACTGTATATTATGTGAGTGAAAAAGGTTTAGTTAATCAGTCACAAAATAGCAGAATGTTGGTGTGTTTTATTTATGTCCATTCTCATTATGTTGTCAATTTCAAAAAGTGCCATACTGACGTGGTGCTTACCATAAAAGCCAAAACAAGCTAAAAGAAGACACAGATGTAAAGATGGTACAATATAAGAACCAGATAGTGTCATCCGTTAGCAATGCTGTCTTTCTCTCTTCCGCTCTCTCCCTCCCTCTGACTCTTTCTCTTTGTCTGTCACAGGACTCTGGAGTTTCTGATGCGTCACCTGATTAAGATGTCCTCTTTCTCTGCTGAGACCAACATGCATGCCAGGAACCTGGCCATTGTATGGGCTCCAAACCTGCTTAGGTGCGTGTCTTCTACACTATGTAGCCCACACTTGGGACATACTAAGTCCACATGGGTCCATTATCTCTCTGGCAGACCTTGTTTGTCTCTTCAGTAGTTCTTCAATGACTCTCTAACCATCTCGTAACCATCTCTGTATCTTCATCATGCTGTGGTCTCTTCACAGGTCTAAAGACATCGAGGCATCTGGCTTCAACGGCACGGCGGCCTTCATGGAGGTGCGCGTCCAGTCCATCGTAGTTGAGTTCATCCTCACTCACGTGTCTAAGCTCTTCCCAGACACAGGTACCTGGACTGCAACACCTACCGGCTACTCTTTCCTACACCTCCAGAGGTTGTAGTCATTCTAAAACACTAGTTTCACACTCCACTAGTGTTGAATGTCAGAATGACCACACCTCTATGACTTTGCCATTGACACCTGCTACTATAAGTCTATAACTATAAGTCTGCCTATTGCAGTCAGTGGTCTAATGTCACATGCAGTGTTACTGCTGATGCCACTATATCACCACAGTTATAACTAATGTTATCCATCTGTTGCATTGCATAACTGCAAAAACTATACATGAGTTATCATAATGGCTGTAGCATGATGGCTATATCGATGTCTAATGATACATAAACAACAACACTATTTCTACTATTACTATATTACCGCACTACACTATACAACTATTATTACTACCAACAAAGCTGCTATGATGTTTACCGCTGCTGCTGCTATGATATTGCCCACCAGTGAATTAACCCGTGTCTTTTAAGGATCAGCTTCAGGGATGCCAACCGAGCGCAGGAAGTCCCTCCCCTCACCCACCTTACAGGGCAATGAAGACATCTTCTTCAGGTCCATGCCATCCCAGTATCCTGGAAACATGAGCCCAGGCAACGGCCCTCCTGTCATGAGGCCTTACCACGCCATCATCGAGCCGTCTGACAAGTAAGGGCACGACCTCCAGCGTGGCATTGGTTTGACACCTGAGTGATAGGGACAATGCTGCATCTCTGTCATCAAGTCACAAAGTGCTGTGAAAACAATGTCTGAAGCAGTAAAGAACTACCCTGGAGTTACCCTGAGTTAACTCCACCCAGAGTTCTCGCGAGAGCACAATCATGGAATTGTCTCTGCGAGACACTCTGGCAATGAGCAATGATGCACGTTACTTTTACCCCTTGCATCCCGGGGAACCAGCTAAACTGATGAAGACAGCGCTGCAACGTTGGAGGACAGTAAACATTGGTCGTAGTGTTATCCGATTGCGTCGAAGTCCGAAATCATTCAGAGTAAACATGGTCTAGTGTTATCCAATTGCGTGCAGTGAGATTTTTAAATGCATGCTTGTTGCTGCCCCTCGAGTTGGGCCATTACATTGTTCGTGGCCAGACCATTAATCTTTCTAAATTACCAGGGTCTGGATTTTCCAGGCTAGTAAAGAACTGTATTAGCACTGTGATCAGTTGCTCGATCAGTAGCAATGTTGATCTAGTATAGCTGTAGTTTTAAAAGTTAGTTTGGCGCTTTAACAGAATGTTTTCCACATACCACTGATATACTGATTAACAGTGTGTCATTTTGAATCATTGAATTGTAATCTTGAGCATAGCTGCATACAGACACACATATACATATTCAAACATATTCAAACTTAATCCTATGCCCTCTCCTGTTAAACCAAAGTGCATGGATGTAGCATGAGGTCCAGAGTCATTAGCATGAAGAAAACCTCTTTGAGGGCTAAGGGTCTCTAGTGTTGGAATGTAAGCTTAATCAACTGAGTAAATGTTCCATGTTAATGTTATCAGTTCATCAAATAGCAGCCCAAGTCAGTGCCTCACCTCTTCTTGGGTTGGTGGCTATCTGTGGTGGCTTTGGACTGTGTTGCCAGGTTTCAGGAGAGAAATCAGCAACCAAGTCAACTCCTAAAAAAAGAGAAATAAACGTAATGTGACAGGCTATGTAAGTTGCTTCCTGGGCTCACTTCCCTGTTGACTCATTTTGCTTTGAGACCATGAATGAAATAAGCCTCAATGCTGAGAGCATACATGCTGCATTTCTTATGTCAGTCAGTGCTTTGAACAAGATCTGCATGATCTCCGTATATCACACTTACAGAAATCTGCGCGCTGCATTTGAATAGTTAGCAAACTAAAGAAAATCCATCACTGATGGACCATCAATTGCAGGATTTTGATTAGTTTTTATTTGTTTGGAGAAGACAATGGGCAACTCTGCTTCAATGCTCTCTGCTGCCCTGTACAGGAGAAAGGGCTCACTGAAGGGACGGAAGTGGAGATCCATATTCAACCTGGGGGGCCGGCTGCCTGATCCACGCAAGCGCAACAAGGGTTCCACCAAAGGTACACACACACACACACACACACACACACACACACACACACACACCGAGAGACAGAAAACACTCCACAATTATTGATGCAGGACACATACAAACACAGATTACAACGTTCCATTAACAGTAGATGTACACTATGTAAATAGTTAAACCATTTCAGTATACCCACAGTGTAACTACTCTCATAATGCCTTATATACCACTCATTTCTGTGCAGAGAAAGAAAAACAGTCTTTAAGGCCAGCTAAAAGCATGGACTCCCTCAGTCCTGGCCCTTTTGAAGGTATGGTTTCTTTTCCTTTCATCTTTTCAGCTCTCCTTGTATTACTTTATACTCCATCTCTGTTTTCCTTCTGCCCTGTGACTCTGTCCTTTTCCTTTCAAATAGGTGCCACAACATCTTGACTGACTCAACATTCTGTTTCCTAGGTAACCGTCAGGGAGCCTCGCCCACTCAGCTGTCCCCCGTGGTCCCCTTGGGACAGGAAGGCGGATCCTCCGGAGGCGGAGGCGGGCTCACCACCAGCAGCTATGCGGTGACATACCGCCGAGGGGGCGGGGCCAGCGTGAGTGTGGTCAGCGGCGGGACCCAGGGCACCTACAGCCGCCTGGACTCCGTTGGTGGGGCCTCTGGAGGAAGCGAGGGGACTGGGCCGGCGGCGGCGGCAGTGACGGGGTTGGTTGCGGGCGGGGCACTAGCTCCGGTCACCCGGTCACCAGGGCAGGCCAGCAGGGCGGAGAAGCGGGCTGGGATCCACATCTCGGGGCCGTTCTCCGTCACCGTGCCCCTCCACATCACCTCTGGCCTGGTGGGGGTCATCCAGGGGGCACAGGGCGATGAGGAGACCCCCGCACCTGCACAAGAGGAGGGGGAGAGACGGAGGAGAGGCAAAGGCGAGGAGGAGGAAAGGGAGGAAGAAGAGGAGAAGGAGCGGGGCCGGAAGGAAGACAGGAAGAGAGAGGAGGAAGAGAAAGAGGAAAAACAGATAGAGGAAAGAACAAGCGAGAGTGAGAGTGGTACGGGTGGAGAGAAAGAAGAGGAGGCAGAGGGAGAGAGGGAGATACATGAGGAAAAGGTAGAGGTCACACCGCCAGTAATGGATGGAGAGTGTGAAGAGAGAAGTTTGAATGGGCGACTGAGCAGTGAGGAAGAGGAGGAGGAGGAGGAGGAGGAGGAGGAGGATATAATTGAAGAGGAAGAGGGAGAAGCAGAGGAAGAGTATGAGACTGGAGACGGAGATTATATGGGTGAGTACCAGTTGGAACAGTAACTTAATACTCTTCACCTTAAACTTGACTTCAGGAGCAAAATTACCTGGCCGAAATCTCAACATTATCCCTAAACTATCCCTAAACAATTTTGGTTATAAAATGTGAACCTCATGCCTATCTATGACCATCTTTGGTTCTAAACATAAGCAGTAATCACAAAATTATGTATCTGTATCAGTTAGTGTCATAATTTTGTAACTGATTTCTGAGGGGATGACTTCAAGCCTAAAGCTAGTGATATACTTACACTTGACAAAACAGACATCAAAAACCAACAAAGTGAGAACGTAATCAATAAACAACAAATACATTACATTTATTCTATAGACAATGTCTTGCTGAGAAAATACAGTATCTTTGTACTGTTGCCGTCAGTATTTAGAAAGTTTGGTCATTACATTCAGTATAAGACAATAAGGTGGTAATGAATCTGCCCTTATTCTTTTGTCTCTCCACAGAAATGCGGTCCACAGTGCTTGTTCCATCAGCATCAGCAGAGGAAACCCCAGAGGTGGGTTCCTCTGTAGACGCTGATGTTCCCATGTCTGTCGAGGAGGAGTCCCCTGATGCAGACCTCCCGTTGGACTTCCAGGACACGTTTGGATTCCTCGATATGATGGACAGCAGCACATACCAACCGGTGTGTGTGTCCTTTGAATGTCTATTTTGCTTTGTGTATGAGACAAAATGTCAGATAGATAGATAGATAGATAGATAGATAGATACATAGATAGATAGATAGACAGACAGACAGACAGACAGACAGACAGATGAATGGTTCATGGTCATACTACTGTCTTTCATAATTCATACAACAGGCTTTTTGTACTTAACTGTCACACCTTCCTTGGCGGACCCTTCCGTCTCTCTCCTTTAGAATAATGAGTTTTCTGTGGAGCCTCCGTGCTATGAAGATGACGAGTATGAGGACAGCTCATGGTATGATCATGACGTCCAGACCAGCATTTCCACTCCGCAGAAAGCCCAGACGAGCCCACCGTCTCCGGTGCCCTTACACACGCTGACCTCCCGCCCGACGTCCCTCCCACTGCACACACGTCTGTCAATCAAATCCCACAGTCTTCCCTACAAATGCAGCCCCTGCTACCCCAATGCCTCCTCTTCCTCAGACGAGGATGAAGACGAGGTTGTGCTCTCAGACCCGAGCGATGAAGAGGATGAGGATGAGGATGATGACGAGAGGGGAGAGTATGAGGATATGTTTATGCGCAGCCTCCCTAATGAACTGGAGTTTCATGGCTTGGCCTGGCCTGCATCCAGGGGTGAGCCTCTGCCTGCCAGTAACAACGAAGATACTTGCCTCAGTGGCCAATCAGAGGACAGAGTGCAGACAGCTTTTATTCCACCAAGTAGTGGCTATGTGAACATGTCCAGGGTAGGCCAATCACATAATTCAAATCAGACAGACACAAGCAGTAGTGTTTCTGGTAGCCAATCAGAAGGAAAAGTCATACATGACGAAGTCCAGCTGCCAATCAGCTCTCAGAACATCAATGACGTTGACCAATCACAAAGCTCACCTGCAACAGACACAAGCTCACTAGCCAATCAGCTCATGGACATTCTCCCTCTTAGCCAATCAGAGTGCTCAGAGGTACAGACAGACTCAAGTCATGATTATGAAGAGATGAGGGTAACAGATGTAGAGAGCAACGGAGCAACAAACAAAGAGATGGACAAGGAAACACACAGAGAAGAGAGCAAAGAAGAAGAAGAGAGAGAAGAGAGAGGAGAGGAGGGACAGAGGTGAGTAGAGAAATTATAACTTCTTTCTCACACACACACACACACACACACACACACACACAGGTGTAGGCTATACCATGATGTGTGATTGACACTCTTATACATCACAGTAAAGCAGAGCACTGAAATGAAGAGACATCAAATTGACTATGACTTCCACTTTCACTTCCTACATCAGAAATCCACAAATCAGGCCAACTCCCATCTGTTAAACTGTGCTTGTATGTATGTATGTGTGTGTGTGTGTTTATATCTGTATTTATGCTGTGCATGTGTGTGCATGTGTGTGTGTGTGTGTGTGTGTGTGTGTGTGTGTGTATGTGTGTGTATGTGAGTGTATGTGTGTTGGTGTGTGTGTGTGTGTGTCTGTGTATGTCTGTGTGTGTGTTTATATTTGTATTTATGCTGTGCTATGTGTGTGTGTGTGTGTGTGTGTGTGTGTGTGTGTGTGTCTGTGTGTGTCTGTGTGTGTGTGTGTGTGTGTGTGTGTGTGTGTGTGTGTGTGTGTGTGTGTGTGTGTGTGTGTGTCTAAGTGTTCTTAACTGATTTCCTCCTCCTCAGAGCGGATGAGACCTGGGTGACCCACACTGCCACCGCTGGACCAGACACTCGCACTCAGCTTGACCAAGACTCCACTGGCACTCACCTCGGCCCTCCGCTGCCACCCAGAGACCATCGCAACAACACACAGACAGACTCTAACCACTGCCATGGTGAAACACCCTCAGATAGTGAGGTAGAAGAGGTGGACTGGTCAGACCTTCACCCAGCCTCAGCCACTGCTGTCCCCTCACAGGGTGAGACTCGGACTAGCGCTGGGGAGGGGTCAGCATCAGAGTCAGACACCTCCTTTAATGTGGTTTCCCATGAGCCCACAGGGGGAAGATGGCAGGACGGAACATACCAGAAGGAAGAGAAAGAGGGTGAAGAGATGGAGGAGGAAAAGGATGGGGAGAATGAAGGAAAGATAGAGACAGGTGATGCTGATGAGGAAGAGAGTGACAAAGAGGAGGGTGGACAAGATGAGAGAGTAACAGATGAAGAAGAGGATGGAGAGAGAGAGAAAGAGGGTGAACAGAGGGTTGGCAGAAACGAGGGAGAGTGGACAGAGAGGGAAGAGGAAGATGAAGAAAAGAGACTACCTGTGGCGAAGGAGGAGGAGGAGCAGCCAGATGGAAGTGAGAGGGCAGTCACAGATCAAAAGGGCCCTGCAGAGGAAATAGCAGACCAGAGAAGCATAGGCGAAGAAAAAGAAGAGAATGAGACAGAAAGAGGAGAAAACGAGTTTTTCATGAGCACGGGAGAGGCCGGCGCTGTGAGCGGACAGGTGGGGAAAGAGAGGGAGGAGGTAGAGGAAGGACACACAGAGGAGGGACATCTGGCGCCAGCCGGACACCAGATGGCCGAGCAGCTGCTGGAGTCTCAGACAGACCACAGAGCCAGTGAGGATGCAGAGAAGTCTGAGCTGCTCAGAGAGGAGAGGGAGAGGGAGGAGGAGGAAGAGCAGGTACAAAATCCCATCAGCGAGGCAGAACAAGGAGGGGAGAGGAATGTTGGAGAAGAGAGGAAGGATAGAGAGAGTAAGACGGATGACAAGCTGGCATCTCTGGGGCAGGGCCTGGGCAGAACTTTGGTGGTGTCCAAACAGGTGCCCGTGAGGACGCACCAGGCCAAAGCTGTGCCTGTGGTGCCGCCCAAACCGCAGCAGTCCCGTCTCACAGCGCTAGGCCTCAGACAGCAGATGCAGAGCAGAGACACACACAGCCCACAGCAGAAAGACAGGGACGCGCCACACACACAACACACTCACAAGCAAGACACCAAAAGACCACAACAAGACATACAACAACACACACCAGACACACAGACCCCAGACACAAAAACACTGAACACACTGCACGATGACAGGCAACATCAGGCTCAGGTGAGGCACATAGAGTCACCTGTAGCACAAGAGCACACAGACGCTGCGCTCCACACAGGAGACACCACACAACCCTGTGGGCCAGAAAATGACCCACCCGCAGAGCACAGAGATGCAGACCCATACCTGCCACACATAAACCAGCAACACCCACAGATGGAGACACCAGAGCAGTCACTGGACACCAGAGCAGAGCAACACGCTGCACAGAGACAGAGTGAGACAGAGGTAGGGACTGGCGGGGATGAAGGTGGAACGAGAGAGCAGGGGGCAGAGGGCAAAGACAGACAGGGGGAGCAGAAAGACGCGGAGGCAGGTAGAGACGCAAGTCCTGATGTTAAAAAGAACAGGCTGAGTCTTCAGGAAGGAGAGCGAGAACGGAGGACCAGAGATAGGGAGGTGAAGAGGAACAGCGGAATCAGCATGTGCTTCGATGAGGCGGTTGCACGGGCAACCAGAGAACGAGAGAGGGAAAGGGAGCACAGCGAGAGAGAGAAAGAGAGGGAGAGAGGGGTGAGTGTACAGGACGAAAAGGCTCTGAAATAACGCTTGGGGAGAACCCAGGGGTTGAGAGTGAGCTGAGCAGAATGACTGACAGTGATAAAGATGATGGTTTTAAAATGTCCCTCACATATAAATGGGCTGATATTGGTCCAGTGAATGTAGATATATGATGCTATAAAATTAGTTGAAATTTTATGGGGGGGTTTCCCATAAATACTAACTCATAAATGCAACTATCTATAGATCTTTTTCATTTTGACATTAAATAATAGGGCAAGCACAGATGTTGCTAAATATGTAAATGTAAGTCTCTGTTCAAAGTAAAGGCCACCGCAAATAGGTGCCTTTATGAGTTTCCACGCATATCAGCATTTTTAACTAGTAAGCATAGGCTAGTTTCCTGTACAGTTTCTTTTTCTTACATTTTCTTTTTTTTTAGTTCTATTTTATTAGCATTTTACTACTAAATAATAAATGGTGATATTCATGGTATTCAACAAGAAGGTGTAGATCAATATTTGTATAGATATACTTGCAGGTTGCACAGTAGAGGGTCATTCAACTGATTTGTTCTTGGACATGGGGGTCTGGTTATTTCTAGCTGAGGTTTTTTCCCCAATAAAACCATGCAGCCTTCGTTTAATTTTGGTGATATTCATGGCATTCAACATCCTGATTTGTATAGATATGCTTGCATGTTGCACAGTAGAGGGTCATTCAACTGACTGAAATTCAGTTGTTTTATTCAATCAAATGATCTACCAAATTAAATAAATAGACCTCATTTGTATAAGGGTGTTGTTGTTTTTCAAATTTGGTATAAATATATAAATATATATATATGACTCTGATTGGTTCTATTCATTTTTGTCATCGGTCTACACACAGTATTCCACAACAATAAAGGATGTTTTGCCAGTGTTTTTTTTTTTTTTTTTTTTACTTATCCACCGAATTAAATAAATAGACCTCATTTGTATAAGGGTGTTGTTGTTTTTCCAATTTGGTACTTGGCAGGAGTTTTGTTTTGTTCTTTGGAATCGTAATTTAGTAAGAATCACTGAGATTGTATTTCTTTAATAAACCTATGCAGCTTTCATTTGACATCTGTTTTTCATGGTTCTATTGCAATTATCACATCATGTCTCTTAGCTCCATTTGTGTCAGACATAGTACAACCTTTTCAATGGCTGTATTGTTTCACATACAAACTTTAACAAGTGATTTCTGAATATAGAAATTATAAATATATATATGACTCTGATTGGTTTTATTCATTTCTGTCACACGTCAAAACACACACACACACACACACACACACACATATATCTCACTTTCTCCAACTTTTGCACATCTCCATGGAACTTTTTATTTATTATTTTTGATTTCTCCTCCATCTATCTACCCATGTCCTTGATTGCCTAGCCTTTCACCATTTTCTTCAGTTTCCACCATCAATTTTTAATGGGATTGAGATCCAGACTGTTTTCTGGCCTTGCCATTGACTTGATATGTCTTTCTTGAAGAATGGTTTTACCATTTTTTGCTGGAAAATTACTTCCTTATCACCAAAACTTCTTTTGATTAATGGAATGACAAAAGTGTTCAAATTTCAACTTGTGCATGTAGAGTAAAGGTAATGACTGCCATCTCCTCTGGTCCTTTACCTGACATGCAACCCCCCTTATCATCAGTGACTGTGGAAACTTTCTTGTTTTCTTCAGACAGACACCAACATCATCTCCTTGCCCTATGTAGATTTGTGATTCATCTCTGAATATCATCCAATCATCCACAATCCATTTTCTCTTTAGCCCACTGTAACCGAATGTAAATGAAAAATATATTTTATTTTATTTTTTGTTATTATATATTTTGGACTCTTTTGTCATTCCATCAATCGAAAGCAATTTCCCCTTGGGATATCAATAAAGTATCTATCTATTTATCTATTTTGGTGATGAGGAATTCATTTTCCAGGATGATAATGTGTCTTGCCATAGAGCAAAGAATGTTTCTTTCTTCAGGAAAAACATAATCAAGTCATGTTTTGTTTTGCTATGCTGTGGTATGCTGGGGAGGAAGCACAAAGAAGAAGGATGCTGGGCGACTAGATAGGCTGGTAAGGAAAGCTGGCTCTATCGTAGGAGCCGAACTTGAGTGCATCACTTCAATATCAGACAAAAGGACCCTGAACAAACTGATCAGCATCTTGGACAATGAATGTCATCCACTCCACAGCACTATTGTAAAGCAGAAGAGCCTGATCAGCTGGAGACTTCGCTCACTGTCATGCACAACTGAGGAAGTAATTTGTCCCCAGGGCCATTGAACTGTTCAACGCTTCACTTAAGGGTAGAGGAGAGATAGACTTCTCTGCATAGTCTGTTTACATGCTATATTAGCACATTTGCACATTTATATAGCACATTTGCACAACCCCTCCCTCCCTCCTGGACTGTGGCCATACTTGATGCTTAATACCTTACTCAATACTTGACGGGCTGTAACCCTTTTACCTCAACCTATTCTTGCACTCACATAGTTTTGTTATATTATCTTGTCTACATTATACATTATTCTCTTATATGTCCATATTACGATCCCCACCCTTTCAACTGTATATTGCATCTTGCCTGTGTCTGTTGAGGGGTCCACGACCATGGCACCCTTGACAGGGACAACAAGGAAGCAATCATCCTCAGCTGTACACTGAATTACAGCCTCAGTCCCGGCCCTGTCAAGCTTGATAATCCTTAAGCACACTATGTTGATATTTGATTTAGTTTATATAGCATATTTAGTATTTAGTATTTTTGTATCATGTTTATCTTCTACTGTCTCTATTGTACAGTGGAGTTTTTTTTATGAGTATATTACTTTTTCAGCTGTAAGTGCATGTTGTGTGTGATGTCTGTATGCTACTGAGACCTTGAATTTCCCCTTGGGGATCAATAAAGTATCTATCTATTTATCTATTTATCTATCTATCTATCTATCTATCTATGTCAATGACGTATTGCAAACTGCAGTTTGACAAAGTTGAAACCTGAATGGTGGATACTGTTCTACATTAGTTAAGTCTATGCCTCAGAGAACTAATTATGATGTTTTAGGTTTGTGATTATTTCCTCTTGAATAATCCCTACATGATTAATAAATACATTGCCTTAAATCACTACTTTTTTGCAAATGTTTTGGAGCAAACCAGAATGTTCAAAGCCAGAATGTTTATCTGTTACAGAAATATATTTTTGAGGAACATCTGTGATTTGTATTTAAAAAAAATAATAAAAAAAATAATAATAAACAGCTGAATTAACATCCTCCAAGAGTGGTGATTCCATATTTTGCCAGGGGTTGTAATCCCATTATGAGGCAGAGGCCCCTGACTTTTTAGAATAAAATTGCGCATCTTTTTCGATCTTTACGGGTATCTAGTTTGAGATGCAAATTCTATTGGTCCTATGCAAACGCATGTGGCACTGTTCCCATCGTCACAAATAGGAAATAACAGACAAACATTGTAACAGTAGATGCTTCATGATTTCATCCTTTTAAGTTTGTCCACAGCCAACAATTACTTTGATATTGCAACGTAGCCTATGACAGTGGACATTTGAGATACATCGATGTCGTTCTGAGTAGGCTAACAGTGTTAGAACAGTGTAATGTGATTCTAGCTAACCACAGCTCGTAGTAGTAGCCTACTACAACTATTGTTAAACAGGCTACGATGTGAACGGTTTTATATGTGTCTTCGGTCGATCCGGTTCATTTTGTTGCGAATTCGGCAACCATTTAACAGTGCTTAAGCTAGTCGACAACAGCGTGCAAACCTTTGTATTAAGCCTACATAATTCATTCCAAATCTACACATCACATGCATGATGTCAAATTCAATCGATATACAGACTCAGTTAGCCTCTATTATGGAAGTCTTCGCCAAATCAGCACTAGCTGAGATGAGCAAAGTAATCGACAACGACTCTTCTCTTTTACGGCAAGAGATATCCAGACGAGAAAGAGAGATTGAGGCACTCTGGAGGCGACTGCAACTGACAGAAAATGAGTTGAAATCGGCTCGACAAGCTCAAGCACAAGATAAAAAGTCTTCAGTCAACTTGCGTTCAGTTGGAATCCAAGTGAATAATGGGGCGTCGCGTGAGCAAGGTAATAATTCATATATGAAGAGTATAAGTTATGAAGAGACTAAATGCTGACAATTCGCCATATTCAACCCGAACGAAGTAGTAGCCTAAGCTGACCATAAACAACAGACACGTCGGAGGGAAAGGTAAGGGAAAGTAGTTGAAGAAGCGCAGGAGGGAATCGACCAATCACACTGACGGGCACATAGGCCTACACGATGTGCGGACAACATTCTTCTACTTCTGCTTTGGCAGACCGATATTTCAATTACAGGCAGTCATAATCATAAACTAAATGTTAACAATGCAACTTTGCTGTATGTACACGAATGAAAACAGACAATACCAACATACTCAAGCCACCGTGATAAAAGATTAGATTAGGCCTAGATTAGATTCAATATTGTTATTATGCAGAGTACAAGTACAACGAAAACGAAATGCAGTTTTGTCTAATCAGAAGTGCAAAAAAGCAGAGAAGTCCAATGTGATATAGCCTTCAAACTATAAACAGGTGGTGCATAGACAACACAAGATATAAAGTGCAGTAGACTAGTATACAGTTGGCTAACGAAGGTGGTTTACAGTACATTAAATATAAATATGTGCCGTGTATAAGCAGTAACCTTATAAGAGCAGAATAAATATGGATATGTAGTAGCAGTAGTAAGAATAATTTAGATATATCCAGTGTATTTACAGAATATATTAGATAGATAGATAGATAGATACTTTATTGATCCCCAAGGGGAAATTCAAGTTCTATTATAAGTGTACGGGTGGGGGTGTAAGGGTGTCGTTCAGTGTACGGCACCCTTCCATCACCAACAAACCTCCACAGATGGGGAATGAGGGAGGGCCCATTGTGTAGGCTATGTGGAGGGAGGGGAGCAATGGTGCACATACTGGCAGGATGCAAAACAGCTCTTAGCCAAGGAAGATACAGGTGGCGCCATGACAAGGTTCTCAGTGTGCTGGCTGACATCTTGGAGCAGGAGAGGCAGAAAAAGCGCCAGACCAGTACAAGGCTGGCAACATCCATTCATTTCATCAGAGAAGGGGAGTAACCCCCAGCCCCCAAGAAGACCATAAAGAGCCTCTTGCAAGCAGCACAATACTGGGAGATGAGGGGAGACCTGGGAAGGAAACTAGTCTTCCCCCAGGTTGTGCAAACACCGCTGAGGCCGGACGTGCTCTTATGGTCTGAGGAGGCAAGGAAGAGGAGGAGGAGGAAGATCATCTTGATTGAACTGACGGTCCCATGGGAAGACAGGTGCGAGGAGGCCACCAAGTATCAGGACCTCGTTGAGCAGTGCAGGGCCAAAGGGTGGCAGACCTGGCTATTCCCGGTTGAGGTCGGGTGTAGGGGTTTCCCGGCGCAGTCTGTGTGGAAGACACTCACAGCTCTGGGTATAGCAGGAAGGGAGAGGAAGGCAGCTGTCCGTAGGTTGGGTGAGGCAGCAGAAAGAGCGTCTTGCTGGCTCTGGAGTAGAAGGGAGGAGTTGAGCTGGGGGCCAGGAGGACATGGGCAGTGCCACCACTGCCGACCCGCCAACTGGAGGGTGTTGTGGTTCAGGGTCAAAACACCCCGTGAAAGTTGGACGCCACCTGACGACATGGCTGTAGCTGTAGCGTTCTCTTGGCTGAAAGCTACAGTCATGCACTACAGCCAGTGACTGAGTTAGAGAGCATCAGCATAGATGTATCCAATAGTAAGAGAAACAGAATAAATGGATATTCAGTAACGCAAAAGTCTGCACAATGTAGGCACTCCTTATCTCTGGTAGCCTAATATTTTATGGTGAATGTGAAAACAAGGCTATATGGTTGGACTACATGTCTGCTAGCCTACTGATTTAGGATAGTGCATAACCATTATGACAACATCAAAATAGGAATTAAACGTTTTTATATGTTGAATGAGGAAATTGCATTTGTTCATTCTCTCTTTATACTATTTTGACAGGAAACAATTTTACCTGATCTTGGCCTATTTCAATCCTTCTTTTTTAACACTATACAGTTGGCGTCTCCAGCTGGGCTGGTCCAGCTATGACCGAGAGAGGCCCTGCAGCAGAGTGGAAAGATGCGATTGTGCATTCATTCTCTCTTGAGGTATGCGATTATTTCCTAAAGTTCATTCTGTTTTACCAGAGTTACCACATGTCATGATGTGATATAAGAGTAAATCTGACACAGCCTACTGCTTTGCATTTGTTTTTTATTTCACCAACAGATTTGTGTACATCACCACCTCCTGTAAGAGTTTTGCAATGTTGCTGTATGACCAGTGTTATGAGACAGTAGGGCCTATACTATCTAGTGTTGTTTGAGAGAAGGTACCTTTCCTTCTGCATAACCCTATGTTCCTGTAGGCCCACATTATTCTTTCAGTGTGTTTGCTTGCCACCCCCCCCCCCCCCCCCCCCCCTGCTTTGTTGGTGATGTTTCTAGATGCTTAAGTTCTTTGGTTTGGCAATCAGGTTGCTGTGTTTCACAGTTGTTGGCTACTGGCAGTGCATTTTGCGCCGTTGAAGGAAGGCCTTTACGGATCCGACGGGTGTTGTGCCTCCCACCTGCCAGTTGTTTATGGTTAAATCCTGGGTGTGTTGTTTTGAGCCAGTTGTGCATTGCTGTTGTATCCTGTGACACTTTGTATAGTATAAATTTGCTTGATTGTTGATTGTGCCAATAGCGTTTTTACATTGTATCACTGAAAAGTAGAAGAAATAAATTAATCTCAAATTAATTACAGTATTTGTTTCATTGGTCAGTAGCCACACATCACACATCACACAACGATGAGCTTTCCTCTTTGCCTTTTAAGTCCATGTTGGTTTAAGGAGGACTTGAAAAAAGGAAATGATCAGATGAACAAATGTTATTGTTTCTATGACAAGTGACAAGTGAAGCGCTGAGGCAAAGATTGTAGCTAGGCGGAGCTCCGCCTATTTACAGTCTTTGAGTGAGGTATGATTCGCTGGGCCAAATTTAAGACAGAAAAATGGATTTAAAGGTGTTTTCTGTCCCTCAGCGCCTCTTACAGGCCATGCAACAATAATGTTGACGTGGTGAATTCATGACCTGCATTTTTAGAGCTGAAATGTCAAGGATGTCACCCATTCACATTGATGTCAGGGGGGAAAAAGGTGAAATACAAAGGCAAGAGAAAAGACTTTACAAAACCTGGAGTGATGTGGCAACTTGGGTGGAGATAGCAGATCTGTTAAATTTAGTTTTTGCTATTTATCTTTAGTATTTACCCCCTGAACACAGTCCTGCCCCCAGTGTTCCCCTTTGTGTTATCAGTCAGCTGTCAGCTCATAAAAATGCTAACTGTTCTGGGTGTTTTTAAGACAGTGTGGTCTGATTGTCTTTGTTTTGCCTCTGTTGTGACATGCCAGGTGGATGTGGAGGAGGAGGATGATGAGGAAGATGAAGAGCAAGGGCCTTTTCAGATCAAAGAGGAGAAGTCTGAAGAGGAGCCATGGAACAAGGCTGATGGTAATGCACAAATACACTCTCACACACACACACACACACATGCACACCCACGATCACACACTTACGTTTGGTAAGGTACTCGTATGTTAACCAGAGCTTCTGTTCTCACAGGTGGTGCTGCAGTAGATGGAGAAGACTGCTGGGAGGAGGAGGTAGACACGACAAACACACCTGGAGAAGGTATGGGGTCTCACAGGTGCCGTGTTAGGTGGTGTGTGAGAAGACAGGTAGCAGAGGTGTTTGCCTCTTTGTTGAACTCACTGACACTTACAGCTGCTAGGCAACAGTAGATTAAACAGACGTGACACAAACCTAGAAGTGTCATCTTTGGACAATGTAATGCAAGGTCGCAGAAGCTGTTCTGATGTCATGTGAAAGGTTACTCCAGCTGCACCTGCTGAATTTTGTTGCCAAACCAATCAGAATGCTTTGTCTTGGTGCACAAAACAGTTCTAATCTTTCTAGTTTTTTCTAGTCTACAATTTATATTTAACATCACTGCTGTGTACAGCATGCAGTGTACTACTGAGTGATATGTACTGTTTTTTAGCCACAGCATAATCAGGACACACATTTCCTCACAGATTAGTCTGTTTGTTTGCGTGTATGCACACGCATACATAGGAGATATTTCTGGGTGGAAAATAAATTATTTAAAAAAATGTAGACCTCTTTAAAGCCATTTCTGTAAATATTATAATATTCTCATAAAATATAAATGGCTTTAAAGGAACCGTATGTAGGATTTTGGCCAAAACTGGTACTACAATCACTTTCAAAATACTGTAGAGAGGTGTACACCGCAGATGTGGTAACTAGAGCAGAGCTGGCAACCCAGATGCCGAAACACTACTGACTTAGTGATTACTAGATAGGTGGAGGGTGGCAGATCAGGCTAAAACACAAATATGTAAACATCAACATCAGTTGAGGGCTGCAACTTCACTTTTTTAAATGACGATATCCTGGCCGGACTACTGTTGTCAGTGATATAAGTATTTGAAATTAGCATGATTTCCTAATGTCTAATGACAAATCAGGGCCATTTTATGATTAATTGAATTACATTTCTTACATACGGTTCCTTTAAACTGACTGAAAATTAAATTTAATGTAAATGAAATGTAATTTCTGTTTTGTCAGAAATTGTGCTTATGAGTAAAATTAAATTCCAGATGTAGGCATTTCATTTCTAAATTTGGCAAGATATTTGCACTGATGTGTGGAATAACATGAGATTTGCATTTTACATACCTTTGCATATAAATGTGCCAATATCCATGCATCCATTCTTTCTCTCTCTTTCTGTCCCCCTGTATGTGTGAATGTGTATATGTATCCATTTCACGTATGGTCATGTGTGTGTGGGTGCATGCATGCGTATCTGTATCTGCCTGTGACTGTATGTATCGATTTCTGCATGTGTGTGTTCTCGTGCCGCAGAGGTCTTGGGTCAGCGTGCCCCTGCTGACCCGAAGCTCTACGGCACTTGGGAGGACTGCAGTGCTGACAGGGACACGGGCCTGACCGCAGACCACCCGCAGGAGGCCCCTCCTTCCTCGCTGCCCATGCCCCACCTCCTTCAGCAGCCACACCCCCTGTCCCACCCCCCGCTGGCACACGTGCTCCAGCGAGACCAGCGCTGCCTCCTCTCCTCCCACCATCAGGACCCTCCCCCTCCCATCCCACCCCTCCCGCATCGCCACTGTGATGTCACCAGCGGTTACGGCCCAGCCGAGCACCCATCTGCGTCCATTGGCGTCGGTGCCGGTGGGGAACCCGTGGAGGGTCGTGACGGGGGCAAGAGGTCACGCTGCGGCCAGTGTGGCAAGACGTTCACCACGCACTTCTACCTGAAGATTCACCAACGGATCCACACAGGGGAGCGGCCCTTCACCTGTACGGCCTGCGGCAAGCGCTTCTACTGCACGTCGCACCTCATCTCCCACCAGCGCTGCCACACTGGTGAGAAGCCCTACTGCTGCCTGGAATGCGGCAAGGCCTACTCCCACCTGAACTCCCTCAAGTTGCACCAGCGCAGCCACGCCGAGGAGGGTGGCCTGGGCTACGCCTGAGGGCAAATACCTGGCCTGGCATCTGGCATGGCATGGCACGGCTCCAACTCCCCTGGTGAGGGTGGCCTGTAGAGAGAGAGGGTGGGGGCCTGTTTGGTAAGAGGCATGTGGGGGGTATCTTGGTATGTGATATACCACTGGTTCATTCTGAGGCCATGCCCTATGCTGTGCCCTTTTTCTTGGGTGAATGGTGTGGGTAGTGGGGGAGAGTCACGAAGGACATGGGCTTAGGGTAGGGTTGTGGGCTGTTTTTATGTGTAACCAGCAGCCCCTATACTGGTTACTGGTCGTCCGACACCAGCTGCCCCCAAAATCCCCAACCCCCACGCCACAGTAAGATGACCTCAAACTGATGCACAAGACTGAATGCGTCGAGTCAAAATGGGGGTAAACAGCTGGGGCTCAGAACACTTTCATTTTGTGTGTGTGTGTGTGAGAGAGAGAGAGAGAGAGAGAGAGAGAGACTATGTGTAAACTGCATGTTTGTATATGTGTGTGCATGCTGTTAATGTCTGTCAGACCAAGAGAGCACAACCACAGCAGTCCACTGCTAAAACAAGACAAGAAAGACACTTTGAAGCCTCCAACATATCTGATGTACAGACCCTAACGGCTCAGATAAGATAGAGATGACTGTCACTGTGGGACGACCCTGGACCAACAAGCCTTGAACACAAAATTGAATTTCTGTGGGTGTTGCAAGCTAAAGTGTCACAAGTGTTGACATCCCCTGAATGCCTGAGGTGTTACCAGATGCTTTGTGCATAAATATAAAGAAAAAGCTGTGCTTGCTGTCACATTCATTTAATTGCACAAAATGTTGAATCAAATAAAAGGGTTTTGTGTTTGTCTGTGTAGGCCTACAACTTACTTTCTTCCAAGTGGGGGACAGGAACAGAAATGGCTTTGTGTAGATCTCAATAGTGGATCATCAGAGCTTTGGAATGAAGCAAACCAAGGTCCTTCTAAGCTACTGTTGTACAACATACGTTTTCAGGAGAAAATTCCCCAGGCCAGTTTTTAGCATAGATGTTGGGCAATCAATAGCCTACATTAAATTAATTTAGAGCTTGGTTAGTGTCATTCGCATATAAAAACAAAAAAATCAGTGTGTGAACAGACTAACTGACAAAAAGACACACAAAATGTTAGACTAACTATTGAAAGTGTACTATTCTTTAAATATTGTAAACACCAGTGTCTCCTAAGTAATATAATAATAATAATAATAATAATAATAATAGCAATTTATTTACATAGCACTTTTCAAGCACAGAACACAAAGTGATTTACAGACAAACAAGAAACCAAACAATAGTAATAATAATAAATAAATAAATAAATAAAAGGACAAACTTAACTCAATATAAGAAACAAATGGGAAAATATACAGTACCAAAGCAAACAAATAAAAAATCATGATAACAATAAATAAAATGTTTGCTTTGGTGATATTTAAGCGTGTTATATTTCCAACACAACAGTTCCTAAACAAAAGGAGGAAACGTATGTTTGAATGAACTTCATTTCCCAGTGTTCAAGGCGCTCTTTATTGACCAGTAGCGAAGAGAGAAAACACTCATAATACACCAAGCCAACACAGTTGCGTCGGTTCAGATGTCTCTAATCACTCAACGCGAGTAGTTGGTGGTTTTTATTCTCTGTTATTTTACGCGTAACGTAGAGGATTGGCTAGTTGTGTTATAAAGATATCGGTTAATCTCGGCACGTCCATTACTAGTGGTTTAGTGTTAAAACGTAGACATTTATTTGCTTTGTAGCTAGCTTGGCTAGCTCTGTTCGACTCAGAAAAGTAATCGTGTCGATATTTGTTAGCCTAGCTAATTATCCTACGGGTGATCATTGGTTGTTTTAGCTTGTTATTTTCATGGACATCAGGCCAAGTAATTGCCCTTTGTTCAACAACTCTTGACTGACTTTTTGACTACCAGCGACAATTTGTGAGACACGGCATAGTGTATTTTTTTCCGAGCTATACCTTCTTAGCTCGTATTATACCGAAACGAGAACTCCAAACAAACAAAGAAGGTTTTGTATAGAAGCTAGGTTAGCTAGCAAATATAGCTGGCTGGCTGGCTGGCTTGCTAGCTACGTTAGCTAAACAGTACTGACAATTAAATCTAATTGGTTCCAAGTTAGATAACCAGCCAAATATCTTTAACATGGCTCAACACAGTCATACTCAGGTTGCGAGCTCGCAAAAGGCACTAATGCTTGAAATGAAAAGTCTTCAAGAGGAACCAGTCGAAGGTTTCAAAATAACACTGGTGGACGAAGCAGACTTGTACAACTGGGAAGTAGCCATTTTTGGACCCCCCAACACACATTATGAAGGGGGATATTTTAAGGTAACATTAATTTAACTTATTGTTTTATATCTATATAATGTTAACGGCCATTTCGTTTTCCTCCGCTTGCTAGCGGGCCAAGACGCTATATTTAGATACCAGTGGCTAGCTGTTCTCACCTGCTATAAATAGTAGGCTAAGGTAGCTTGCTATCTGGCTTCTAATTAACGTTAGCTGGCTTTGTGGCCAGTTGCTTGGTTGACACAATATCAGCCCTGTGTTGATATAGCCTGCCTTAACCTAACCACTTTTGTTCGAACTGGAAAAAATACGTTTCTTCCGCCTAAGCCTTAGGTAACACTATGTAGGTAATGCTTCGCTAGCTGGATAGGCTTTCAGCTATCTAGCTGCAGTCTTTGTTCCTAGTTCTCAGAGCAGTGTTCAACAAAAGAATAATTGGCTAATAAGCACACTACTTCCAGGAAGCATATCGTCAGATCCTTTGTTTATTAGTGTTTACCAACAGACACAATGTGTTACTTATGCTGTGCCATCAATTCAATTACATTAGCAGCTATCTGAATTATGTACATTTTTTTGTACACTACGTGTAAAATCACTACATGGTAGCCTATACTGTTGTACTTGAAATGCAACTTCAAAGAAAGGAACACCTCTGAAACGGATAGCTCTCAGCGAATATCCACACAATGGACACAGTGACCCGTTCTCTTGGCATCTACTTGTGTTTTCTAAAAAAAACTAAATAAATTTAGATGCATAAGGTAAAACTCTTGTCAAGTTAAATACTTAACTTTTTTGTCACTAACATATGAACTAATTCTAGGACAATAATAGAACAGAGGCAGGAATGCCGTAACCTCCGGATTAGGGAATAAAGTAGGTCATAACGAGGAAAGTTCAGATCTCGCCTTTGTTTACTTTTAGTCGTACATTGGACTTGGCAGGTTCTGTAATGTCAACACTCGGCCCTGGCAGATTGGGACTCCTTGCCCAGACCTGAATAGCTCCCAGGGGCTGCGATCCATCCCCAGGGGCCGCCTGACAGGTCATGTGCGAGACATTTTTGCACCAGAACCCGACCCCTGAAGAGCAGAGACTGTATTTTAAAAGAGCAGTTGTGTCTATGTATGTACTTAATAATAATAATCATAATAATAATCATAATAATAATAATAATAATAATAATAATCATCATCATCATCATAATCATAATAATAATAATCATAATAATTCATAATAATAATTTCATTGATCACTGATGCAATCAGTGGTTTTATGGCCTTTATGAAATATTTGAGGTGGGGTGTCAAGATTTAGGAACTACTTACCTACAGGGAGTTGTTGAAAGGTTTTGTGATGAAATTGTTTTTGTCTCGGAGCTGGTTTAACTGGAAAGGGTAGAGCTGTCTTGTTTGCCTGACAATGAAACTGAAGTTCGTCTGTCTGTGTTTGCCTTATGTTACAAACTGCTATATTTGTGTTTTCCCCACTGCCTTTTTAGGCCCGAATCAAGTTTCCCATCGACTACCCTTACTCTCCCCCAGCCTTCCGCTTCCTCACCAAAATGTGGCACCCCAACATTTATGAGGTAAGATCAACATTGCACATACACTAGTGACCGCATGATTTCTGTTGTGTCTTGAAGGACATGGCCCTGTACGGTGTCCTCGCCAAATCAGACCACCTGTTAAGTAAATCTCCATTTAGGGAAGACGACCTCAAAAGTACCACAAACCAAAAAATGTCTTTGTCCTTAAGCCACAGCCTGGGGATTAGAGCCAGTGGAGTTTGTTTTTGTTCTAGGAATGGATACCATTCTAGTTGTGTTGCAACCACTCTGCTCTACTTTAGGGCGGGGAGTAGGGCTGACTATAGGCATAAGGGAGGGGTAGGGGGTGTCGTAACTGAGCCTAAGGGCCTACATGGATAACTGGAGGTGGATGGTGATGTTCTGGCATGTTTCAGACACCGCACGTGAGAGTCCTTCCTCTCAAGGCTCAGGCCAGGAAGCAGAGAACTCAAACAGGGCCTCAGGGGATTTTTTGTCACCGGGGCCACATGTTAGTCAGGTCTGCCGTGTGGTGGTTTGGGGCTGTCATTATCGCTCATTATTATCACGTCTCGAGTGTTCTTTTGAACAAAGATGGACTTGCAGAGTCCTGTTTCGCAGTAGCTGAAGTTAGTAAATGGGCAACGGAAATGAGAGATGAATTTTGAAGTTGTCATGGCATTCATTGACTACAACATGGTTACTTTAATCATAGATACACAGAAACCGAGCACAGTCTTCAGTACCAAATCAAGTTTGTTAGTGTCCATTCATGGTTGTAAGAGCAGTATGTGTGAAGTTCAAATAGATATACATGTTAAACAGCTGAGTTTTGAGATTTAGGTGAGGACTTTATTTTTCACGCAGATGGAACACGCAGCCTTTTTTCCAATCTGATAACGGGGTCTGTTTTGAACCACTGTGATCATTATCTGTGATTAGTTCATGATAGTTGATTGATTTGTTGTCTCTGACTGTAATTAGTCCATGTTTGAGTACTTCAAATTGTGACTAAAGACTAGTACCTATATCTCCATAGAATGGTGTTCTTTTGTGTACAGTTCTGCCAAATGATAAGTCACTGTGATTTGACATTTTGCTGTTGCCTGTGATTGTTCCATGTTTGGGTTCTAATGTTGTTGTGATAATGACATGCGTGTGTCCACTTCAGAACGGTGATGTGTGCATTTCCATCCTGCACCCTCCTGTGGACGACCCCCAGAGCGGAGAGCTGCCCTCTGAGAGATGGAACCCCACACAAAACGTCAGGTAAACACAGCGCACAAATAACTACAGTTAACAAACAGCACACATTTTTATAAAATAAACATCACAATAGGGCCAGTCATCTTGATGCCAATTGTCAGCACCACGGGTCAGGTTTAAAGTCTTGTGATTCAGGAAAACTGCAAACTGAAGGCATCCAAACAGAAAGGAAAACTCATGTGACTGTATTCTCACATCAAGCTGAAATATGAAATAGCGTTGCACAAGAAAAATGGAATTAGATATTCTGCTATTTAGATAATTAGATATTCTGCTATTTTAGATTAATTTTACGTATGTCGTTGCTTTTGCATTAGGGCACTGGATTAAAGGAAACCCAACTATTTGCCGTCTACCCCAGAGTTAGATAAGAGGATACATACCCTTCTCTGTGCGTGAAATAACCCAGCCTGACACAGTTTGTCTGTCTAGGCATAATTCACTTGAAGTGGGTTACACCAATTATCCCATCACTCCCTTTAGCTATAGGCTAATTGAAACTATTGCTTTCAATTTATATTTTGCCCACATAGTGCTGCTGTTGTCCCCATAAAGATACAGTACATTTGCATATGGCTGTGTTTAATACCGCACGCCAGTTCGCAGAGCATCTGGTCACACTCACGCCATTGCGGCCTAATTTATGACGATAGGCAGGAGACAGAAATACAGAAGTGATGTTATTCTGAGACCTATGTTTAAAATAAATAATGAGGACCGCTTTCTGTGCAATGTGCATCAGTATGAGTAGCATTGAAAGTTGCTGCCATCACACCACCTGCAAATCTATCCTAAAACCATCCATCCCATCTCGGATTGTGGTTTTAGTCAGATTTAATCACAGCATAAATAAATCGTGTTTATGACTATTTCAATCGTCCCTCCCTATATTACACTGGTAACTGTCATCTATTAATTTCTTCTGATACCCTGACCATAGAGACAGGCTTATCCCAATGTATTCTACAGTATACCAAAGCAACAACAAGCCGTTGCCACAAAGACACTGTGATGAAAGCGGAGATAGGAACTCTTTAATACATATGTGCCTGTCTGTATTTTATGTGTGTTTGGCTGTGTACACGTACACATACACACACACACACGCACACAAACCACTATGGTTTCCTGTTGACGACATACTGCTGAGTGTAAAAGGAAGTTGGCATCAGTCCCCTCACCCTCTGCTCTTTTTACATGTGGCCTTCCCATCCCCCGCTCCCTGCATGGCATCTCTGACCCGATTGTCCAGGGTAGCCTGAACTCCCCTCAACAGCTTCAGCTTTAGTTCTAATGACAACTTTTGAAAGACCACTAAAATGTTTCTGTGAGAACTTTGCTTTCAGCATCAAGCCTGTTCTTATTCACTGTTTGAATGTAATTTTTAAGTATTGTGTTTGATCCAAAGTAGATGTTTGGTTGTGTGCGAATAAGACCTGTTGAAGGCTCCCCTGTATGAAAGCTTTTAGTCCTTCACATTCACATATCAAGCCAGTAATTGTCATCGAATCTTATAGTTGATCTCGCCAAAACAGTAATTAAGCACAGAGACATTAAAGGGCCGCTCTTTATTTTCAACTGAAGTCATTTCTTCGCTGATTTTTCTCATTGGTTGTCACATTTTGACGCGACCATGTATCAAAAAATAGTGCTGCTAGGATTCCCATTCAAAACTCCATTTGACCCAAAAACGACAACACCAACAAGCTTAAAAGTGGCGCTTCAGACATAATTATGCTTTTAAATGAAAGTTTGACTTGTGTACATTCACAAAAACACCCTAACCTTTCAGAGAGAAGCTTATGCTTCCAGGAGTCCAGAACTATTGCCACTTTTGATGTGTGACGGCTCCCGTAGTTGTAAACGAGGCAGCGCTTGAGCGGTTGGTTGCTATATAACTCCCAACCACTAGATGGTAGAATTTCTTAGAACCCGATTGACGCAAAGTGAGTCAAAAAACACACCCTTTCTTCTCTGTTACATTGCTCCGCAACTGTTCATCGCAGCGAGATGAAACAGAGCAGAAGTGGGCCTTTCCAACGAGACCACGCACTTGTCTGTACGTTAAAGTATGAAAATTAAGAAAAATCATGAAACTAAATCAAATTGCATCATATTTACAGTCTATACTTCTCTGCGTTCACCTGCGCACCCATTACTCTCGTTTGAATTACTCACGAACCCGTGAACGCATAGATATGGCAAGCATATCAGATGAAAGAGGAGATACAGGGCTATCCATTGGTACCAAGTATGTCGATCCTTCTGGCTTATAAAAACAGACGAAGTGACTGCAAAATAATAACGTCATGTACAAAAACCAACGCTACACACCCATTACTCTCGTTTGAATTACTCGCAGACCTGTGATCGGATAGATATGCCACACATGTCAGATGAAAGAGGAGACACAGAGCTATCATTTGATACCGAGTCCTTCTGGGTTATAAAACAGACGAAGTGACAGCAAAATAATAACTTCATATAGCTTGACTTGCCTCACGTTTTTGTCTGTTTTTGTGGCAAAGCATGTTCATAATCCGGTTTTGAGATCCTAGCAAATTCCTGCATGGCATCCAATTCAAGGCTCACATTGCATCCCAGTTTGTTCGACAAAGAAACACCTTTTTTGCCTTTTTTTTTTTGTTCATGGCAATGCAGTAAAAAGTTGTAGAGAATCATGAGTGCAGACACCATAGGCACACACAGGCCAGGCTAACACGTAAACTCGGGTCAAGTCAGCTCAGATCAGTTTGTGTCAGATATGGAGCGCAGAAAGGTCATTTTTAATCACTAAATAAAAAATGCCATTTATTTATGTAAGGCGCACACCACATATGTCTAAATTGCTCAGCCCCAGAGAATCCCTCCACCATGGCAATGATATTACCAGATTCAGGACAGTCTGCCCTACACACACATGAAATGCATATAGAGCTATGAGCTTGCTGTGGTGAGATACATATTTGTTTGATGATGGTAAACGCACACCTTGTGAGGTGCTCACTGGACTTTTCCCCCCCCTTTGTATTTGGGAAATGCTATTAAACATTCTCCTGTCTAATAGTGTATGGAGTTGTGCATCCAAACTAAGTGCTGATGAAGTTCTAACCCCCCAGGACCATCCTGCTGAGTGTGATATCTCTGCTGAACGAACCCAACACGTTCTCCCCGGCCAACGTGGACGCCTCCGTAATGTACCGCAAATGGAGGGACAGCAAGGGCAAAGAGCGCGAGTACGGCGAAATCATCAGGTGAGAACGAACACACACACACACAGGCAACAAAGTACTATGGACTAAAACACAAAATGTTAAAATACTTGTAAAACTGCTGAATGTGGAGCTTTATTGTTCTCTTCCTATACCACATTGTGATTACGCTAATAAATACTGTAATCATTGGCATACAATGAGGGTGGCTGCTCTTTTTCCAAAATAGTGAACTAGTCAACATGCTGTGTAAAGACTTGAGGTACACATAAGAGACTTCTTCTAACAAGTTTCTGAAGTGAAGATCCAAGTTTCAAAAATTTGGTGAAAATTCTAGACCTCATGTTGAAAAGCCACCACAGACTCAGTAACCTGTATTGGTGGCCATTATGTTCTATATGAACTTTTGCTTTGCGTTTAATTACCATACGTATAGACAGGGGTTAGATGAAGCTAACCATGCTCTTCCCTCTGTCTGTGTCCACAGGAAACAGGTGTTGGCCACCAAGGCTGACGCTGACCGCGACGGTGTGAAGGTACCCACCACGTTGGCAGAGTACTGCATACGCACGCGAGCCCCCGCCCCCGACGAGGGTTCCGACCTCCTTTACGATGATTATTATGACGATGACGACCTCGAGGAAGAGGACGAGGATGACTGCTGCTATGCCGAGGATGACTCCGGCAACGAGGAGTCATGACAACTCACCGGCTCGTCTTTCATCCACCCCCACCCCCCTAACCCCTCCTAAAAAAAAAAAAACACACACACACTTAACTGCAACATCTCATAAGCGCGCACACACACACACACACAAACGCCCCCTGCCTCCCGTCCCACCCGTATACACACTCATGGACTTCTACCACAGATACTAATGCCAACATGCATACACACACACACACACACACATACACAACCTGTTGCACACAGACAAGCATGCAACCCCCCCTCTGTCCCCCTCCTGCTGTGGACAGACAGATGTTGAAATGGACTACAGAAATTTCTAGAGTTTATTTCTAATATTATTCCTTTTTTGTTTATGATCTTTTCCTCTTCCTGTTATTTTTTTTCTCATCTTTTTTAGACGATGAAGTGGCATCCCATTATTCATCCCTTCCTCTTGGTTTTTTTCCCTCCTTCCAGGGTTTTCCATGCTGCGTGTTCTCTGGCCTGTGTTGATATGCCCTTTTGCACCCCCCACTCTTCCCACGTTTGTGTGTGTGTGTGTGTTTACCTTTCACTGCTGAGGCGCTGCAGGTCAGAGTGCTTCTTTTGCGTTCACCAGAACAAACCCATATTACCAGAATTATCTGGGAGCATCCTATCTAGGTAAACCACAGGATGACAACAAACTGCATAAGCAAGCAGAAGGCCAGCGTAAGGTGAAGGAAAGGAAAGTGTACCTCTGGCCTTTGGAGAGCCTCTCTCAGAAAGAGCGAGTGTGAGAGTGGAAAAGTGTGAATCATCTGGAGTCTGCTGGGAACACTACATCCCCATGCTCCCCTAATGCCCCTCCAGTCAGAAAGGACAAACCCCATCAATTTGCTGAAATGGCCTCAACTGTAGTGGGGTGAAACAATACAAAAGGACATTTTTTCAGAGCAGAGTGCTATCAATGTGTGTGTGTGTGTGTGTGTGTGTGTGTGTGTTTCCTACCACCCACCACACATGAAAGAATAGATCCGTTTCATGCAGGAGTGTTGTCCTGAGTCGGAAGGGGTCTTGACATGACACTACCACATCATTCAGCTTCAGACTTCAAAAAGGAACCATAGCTTAAGCCACTGGCAAGGTTGGGTTTGATGGTTTCCATTTCATTTTTCCAATTTTTTTTGTGTGGTGGAGATCATGGTTCATGTTTTGCTGTCGCCATTGTTACTCTTCGTATATTAGTGTGCTTGTTTTGTTTGCCTGATTCGTGGGTGTCGGACGGGCATCTCTAAATGATAGATGGACAAATAGGGGGAAACAAACTTGGAGGAAATGATTTTATCGATTTGATTGAATTCCAGTTTAAAATGGATTTATACACAAATTATGTACCCATATTGTGTTTTTATCATAATGAGAATTTATTTAATGTGTGCGTGTGTGTAGGTTTCATGCTAGGAGCTGGTGCTAGCGATGGATTGGGTGCGTTTCCTGAATCTTTATTCTCAAGCGATTGTGTATGGTATTGAGTCACTGATGGCATCAACTTTTCCTCTCCCTGCTACTCTTTCAGATCAGATGCTGGGTGAGGGGTGCTTGTAGCCCACCCAAGAACCATGGACAATGTACTTGGTTTTTTTTTTTTTTTTTAGTTTTTTAAAGATGTTTGAGAGTGTTAAGAGCTGAAATGCTGACACTCCTAATGTCCTTTTCCTTTTCGCGTTGAATTCAACGATACTGGAGAGTGGGTTGACCTTACTCTGTGAGAGCAAGCTGTGTCTCTACCCTACCTCCTCTCCCTCTTCTTAGCAACAGAGAGACTGGTGTGACCTGTTCCCTGTTTGGATCGAACTTGTGTTTTTCAACTCAGGACACTCCCAACAAAACACAAAGACAGCAGCAACAACAAAACGTGTATGCTTTAAAAAATACTGTCATGGCCCCTGGGCTCTTTAGTCATCACTTTTAAGGTTTACAGCTTCTCACACTCTTGTTCAAGTGCACGTGGAAGTTATGGGCGCTCCTTTTACTTACCAATCTATAAGTTTTATTTTATTTTTTCTTGTTTTTTAATGGTTTGTTGGTCTATTTAAATGCAAATGGAAATAAAGAACTTTATTAGAAAATACTTTTCTTGCCGTTTTGACTTCTTACCCTCAGGCAGTGTAGTGTATCATGAAGCCTTGATGGGCCCTTGTGACTAAGAGGTTTGCCATTTTCATATTTCTAGAATAGAGAAAACATGGGTGGGGGGGACACACCCAAGCCAGCTAACCCCGCCCTGCTCCCTGGGCAATGGGTCCCTGGTGTCTGCCCACTGCTCAAAGGGTGTGTGTGTGGACTCTCATCTGCACCCCTGCATGCTGTGCTCCTAGTGTGCTCACTGCCTGTGTGTGTGCGCGCATGTACTCGCAGATTCCTGTGTGTAACTCACCTTGGGCTCTACTCCCATTCACGTTCATTTCTGATTCTGACTACTTGGTTGATTGGCCTTGTGGATGGATTCAAGTTTGATACAAAGCTTTGAAATTTTCCTTGGATTTGGTAATGAATTGTTGATTCTTGTTTTAAAAGTAGGGTATTTTTGTAGGTTTTTAGGCATTCACAGCATTTTAAGTTTTTCATGTGTAACTGAAATATCACAATTCATCTATTGATGTGTAACTGAAGTTAAATATTATTTTATCCATGTCTTTATTACTGGTGTGTCTTTTTTTCAACCCTGGCAACAGCAGCTGACCGTAGATGCCATGTAGACTTGGATTGGTCAGTGGTACTGTAGGTAGGTTCACCTCAATACAAATCGACCTACTTCTATATTATCACCACCAGCAGAGAGCAGTAGTGTCTCAGTGATGAGGTCTCCTGCAGACTAGAGCCAAAGTTGTTTACGGTCTCTTCAAGAGCACAGTTCTACAGACATGATGTTGACAGATGGCTCAACGCCACCTGTTGAAAAGTCCGTAGGCCTATAGGCCTACAACACATAAAGGACACTTGAAAAGGACGTTTCGGTAGGGAGACTAACTGTCTCCGTGTACACGTCTTCATTCTCTTGTCTCACACATAGGCTACAATGGGCAATGCAATCACTTATTTTAAGCCAAAGCCTTTCATCCTATCATATCTGAGTGAAAACTTTGCTCATAAAAGCACCTTTAGTTTGCAGTTCATAGTAACATTGTTTCCAAATGTTAGAGTTAGATCAACAGCACAGCAGTCTACCTTTGTGGCCTTCTACACTCGCAGACGTGCAAACAAACCTATGGACACCGCGGACAGGTCATTTAATTTAGTGCAGGCAATTATGGCCGGAGACCATTAAGAATGGCATGGCCTAGTAGTCTAGCCATTGTAACATCACTGCCAGGTATTTTTCCTATCCAGAACACATTCCATGACCATAAAATAGGGTAGACTAAATCTGAGTTTTACAATCGATTTCCTGAAGTCTAAGCGACAGTCCGATGAAGAATAGGCAAAAAAAGCCTGTACGACTGAAGCGTTAGGCTACATGACACTGTTCTTATAGGCTACAACAGACAAATAATTAGGGGGCATAATTGGCCTACTGGTTAGCGCTTCGGACTTGTAAACGGAGGGTTGCCGGTTCGAACCTCGACCAGTAGGCACGGCTGAAGTGCCCTTGACCTAACCCCTCACTGCTCCCCGAGCGCCCCTGTTGTTGCAGGCAGCTCACTGCGCCGGGATTAGTGTGTGCTTCACCTTACTGTGTGTTCACTGTGTGCTGAGTGTGTTTCACTAATTCACGGATTGGGATAAATGCAGAGACCAAATTTCCCTCACAGGATCAAAAGAGTATACTTAAGTAGATAGATACGAAGATACTTCAGATACGAAGTAGACTAAACCTGACAGTAGCCTTCAAGGAGTTTGTGTTGGTGCATGTCTCAATTTAGATAGTAAAACATATATAAACCCCTAGGACTACCCTATTAGCCACGAGCAAATGTCATGTAAAAGAACAACAATTTAAGTGCATAAGTGCTCTGACAAACGAGACATGGCCAGCAGCTTAAGAGATGTCTTTGTTTAGGAGGATAGACCTGTGATTGTGGTGGAAAACTGGGTTTCTATCAGTTTTTCTGGTGAACAGTGTTAGTTCCACCCTCTCAGAATGCTCTGGAGACCTGACCTTACCTGCTCTTCCTCTCTCTACCTGACCTGTGTTTTCAAGGATAATGGAGTCTTTTGTAGAGTTCAGTTTGTGTTTAACTCTCCCAGTTGTGTACGCCTTTACACATCAACCTCTTGGCCTCTCATCCCTCAGAGATGGCCTCGCTGTCTAGGTGTCGGCCTACCGGTAGGCCCAGTGTAGGCCATTCTAGAACTGGTGAGCCGTGATGTCTGTCGGCCAAGAGGAATTATCCTAGATTTGGTATGTCAGTGACACACGTGCAGGCCTCTCTTTGTAGCTTATCTGTAAGGAGGATGAACAGCAGACATGAGGGAGAAAATAACTTGTTGCCAAATGTCAGAGGAAAAAAAAACTGATGCTACGTTGCCGTGGAGACGGCGGTAGGCTCTCGGTTCTCAGCTCTCGGCTCTCTTTACATCTCCTCTTCCTCACCGCGTTGTGCGATTCCATGAAAGGTGCAGTTTGTAAGCGTACCGTTGGATTTGGGCTGACTTTGTTTTATAAGTTATTTTGGATTCATTGTTGCTGTGTCACAGCCTTCATGGCAATCTTTCCGATCAAGAGGGCCTAGTTGTCCTAACATGACGCAACAGGTATTGACAGAGCCAATGGGAGCTGTCAGTGTGCAATCTAGGTTATTTATAGTTACACCTCCCTGCATAACATACAATAACAAATGGACCACCTCAGGAGCTTTCATTTTGCAACGAGTGTAAGTTGACTTTGGTTTACCCATTAGTGGGAGGCCTCATGCTTGCCAAAGTCTCACCAGCCAAACTTGCCCTGAATACTTCAGTCAGTAACTGATGACTCCCCTGCAACCACTGGACCCTCCGAATAAGGATATAAACTACTTGAGTTACTTGCTTAAAGGTGCAGTCAGCGATTGTGTATAATGTGGCATTTGTTTATATTTATATTGAAATGTCTTAGCAGATGCTCTTGTCCAAAACAACATACATTATATTTTAAACAAGGGCCAACCAAAACACACCAGATGGTAGCTCAACACTCTCTACAGTATTCCCAGAGAAACTCCACACAGTGTTCAGCTTTTGTTTGGGGGACAGGCTGCCCCCAATTTGATTGTTTCTGGTTTTGAGAGGCTGGGCTGCCTATGAGACAGGTTTGAGCAGCTACTGTAGCATGGGCTTGTCATGGACAAATGTCATGGGCTTGAAATCGCATACGATTGCTGACCTCGTCTTTAATTAAAGTCAGTTAAATAAAGTACCACTGGTGCTGTCGATTTATTAAAAGTTATCAGAGCACTTTTACTCTGAAACTTTATTGTGTTTATGTCAGAAGCTGTCAGTCAAAAGAAACCGTGGGCCCAGAACCTTACGGAAATGAATGACGTTTGACTCAAATACCAATTTATATTTTTTAGTGAATTTATTTATTAAAATATATTCTCAGGGATAATTCGGTTTGCATGAAAGATTGACACCCTCAGCTCAGTGTCAAACTGAGTATCTTTTATTCCCAGCCAATCCAGATATTTCCTAACATATCATCATCCATCTTGTCACAAGATCAGACCCTATCTCATGCAGTATGTGCCACAATTCCCCCAACTGGACTATTGCAACACAATGTTAGCAGGCCTACCTGCATGTGTAGTGAGCTTTTATCCCCATCTCGATTACTGCGGTCCTCTCATGAGTGTCTGCTGTGTTGGCCTTCCATTAATACTAAAAGGTCACAGTCAAGACTCTTTTCTTCTGTGATTCCTCATTGGTGGAATGTTTTACCTATGTTCTCTATTCTAGCATAATTAGCATTACTTAATTCTCTTTACAGTTATACTATGGTTATTGTTATTATGAAGACTTGTTTTTATTGTTGTTGTGGCGTGTTGAGACACATCAACAATGTATTTGAATTTCCTATTCTTTCTTCTTTCTTTCTTTTTTTTTGCTACTGTAATGTTTATTTTTTTTGTTTAAACAAAAACTCTAAGATAGAAACATAAACATCAACTTAAAAGGTGCATTCAGACACATGTATAGCTAATACATACAAACAATACCTATGTCAGAAGAAACTTACCACAGTGAAATTTGATGCGTTCCCTGAAGGTGTTCACGTTGGCAACCTGGGAAATTAGAAAATATGTGTTCATCAGGCCATTCTAACTGCAGTAATGTGCGCTTCTCTCTAGGCAATTACTTAATTGCATTTTAATGTTATGCACAGTGAGAGAGAGAGAGAGAGGGGGGGGGGGGAGCTAGCGAGCAGTCGTAACCATAAACTAGATCCAGGAAAAATGGTTTCCCAAATGAGGTGAACATGATGCTCAGTTCATAACAGATCCAGTAGGCTCAATTTCACAGAGACAATAGGTAGGCTAGTGTATTTGATCAGGCTATGCTAAGGCAAATATTTGTGATGATGGGGCAAATTTGCCAAGAGGGAGGTGATTGCTTTCTTCGTGTGTGAGCAATAGGCTACTGAAAATGAGATATATATTTACATATACAATTATGTCATTGCCGCTCCCCTCATAAACTTAAGCTTATTGTCTGCATACAGAGTCGCGTGTTTTATATTATTATTATTATTATTCAGACTTGACCAGACTTTTCGGCTTCTGAGCAAAGTCACTGCGTTGCAGCCTATTTCACGTTTCCACGGATACCAACTGTTAAATCTGAGTTAGTCTACAGTCATGCACAGAGCAGAGCGCATTCGTGATATCTGTTAAGCAGGAAAAAAGACAAGGCAAGTTGATAGTAGTCAAAATATTAATCATGCATTTAAAGACATGGGACTTGATAGAAGGGTCCTGTCAGCACACTGGAGTGTGCCAGCGAATGGCTATTGTCTTTACAGTTGGTAATGTCACTGTTTTTTCTTTGCAGTTAGATTTAAAAATAGTAGTTAAATAGTTCAACATACAAACTTTAATGTTTCCTTTTTCATAGTGGACGCAAAAAAAACAACCTAATTAATTGTGGGGATGCGCACGAGCCTCAGCAGTCTCTCATTGGCTGCCTTAAGTAAACACGGCGCGCGGGGGGCTAGGGATATAAACGCCAAGTAGGTTTTCTCCTCCGACCACCGTCGCGTTCCTGTCTAGGACTAAAGCAATAGAGGAGAGGTGGTGACACGGTGAAGAGACTACGCACAGAAATTCATGCGAAATCTGGTGGTTTTCTGTGTGGACCTAAAGCGATTTCTGCTCTACAGTAAGTTTAGCGTTGACAACTCAACAGGTGCACTCATTGGAAAAACAGTGCTTTACGAGAACTTTTGCAATGTATGGTTAACTAGTTTACATGAAACCAATGCAGAATGATCTATAGTCTTCAATTTTAGTACTGCATCATTTTTTATACTGTTTCGTACAATTTGTAATTGATGAAAGGTTAATTGTGAACTTTGGTTTTCTTTTGTTTTGTTTTCTGCTTTCTGCATAGGCTATTTTATAACGACCCTAAGAATGTATTTTTACATTCCTATTGTGGCTAGAAGTTCGGGCTTTTATAAAGAGGTTTTAGCTTCTCTGAGAGGTACAGGGATTATTTCCTGTGAATGACTGTGAATGTAATGAACTAGTGGTTAAACTGTTTATGTAACCTCCGGTCTCCGTCCACTCCCATGGCAAATACTGCGCCGAATGTGTTCTGAAAACAGTGGAAAACAGGAGGTTGGCGAGTGTGCTACCGAAATCAACCCTTTTTTCGCGAAATAAGTAAATGAAAACTTTACAGATTTGAAGATCAACAACCGCCTAATTCTTAATATTTTTCTCGTGTGTTTGGTTGATTTTGCCTCTGAAATCTTATGAGGAGACATTGGTTTGATGTATAATAAACGTGTCATCATTCCCACTAGTAGTAAAATGAAAACGCCCGAGGTATATGCAAATATGTTGGTGAAGCTGAACTTCCTTGTCCTATTAAATTTATCATGGTGAAATTGAAAATGTTAACTGCTCTAGTCTTCCTGCAGATAAAAATAGTCTGTAGTCTGCAAGGTGCATAGTAAAATCCATTTTAAAACTACCTATTCGATCCTATATTGATTAATTTCAGTTGCTCCTCCTTAGCACAGAAGAGAGTATCAAACCAATATTGAAAATATGATTAAAACCGTCCAACATGGTGCAGGTTGAATCCAATCTAAGGATAAATCAATTAGCTTTTAAAAGATTTTAAGAAACTCCACCCTTCTTTGTGTTGCTATAGCAGCTGATTATGTTTCCTGGGCAACTGTCAGGCTGACCCTAAGAGAACACAGAGGCCCTAATTAATTGATGTAATTAATCAATGAGCTGATCGATGTGTCTGGGCCCCCTCAGGTCTCCAAGGCACTGAATCCCATGTGGCTGCTGGAGAAGATACGTGGCTCGGTGGAGAGCCGGCAGTTGCAGTCAGCTGCTGAGCGGCAGGAGAAGCCGGCAACACCGTACAGCAATGTGCTGACGCCGGACAAGATCCCGGACTTCTTCATCCCACCCAAGCTGGTGTGCTGCCCACCCGAGGCCGAGACCCCTGAGCCGCAGCCGCGCAATCCCGGGCTGCGGCCCTCCATCTCGGAGCAGGTCATCTGCAGCAAGACGCCCAAGGGGAGCCCGCGGAGCCCGCGCCTCCTCAACCGGCTCGCTGGAGACACCAAGAACCTCCTGAAGGCAGCCAACCGCCACATCATTCAGGTGGAGAGCGCTGACGAGCTGGCGTCGACCGACAATGGTGACCTGACCACTAACGCGGACCCCCATTCCCAGACGGCCATGTCTCTGCCCTACGTGCCCAAGGCCCAGACCTCCTATGGCTTCACCACGCTGATGGAGAGCCCGCACACGCGGCGCAAGGAGTCACTCTTCCACAGCGACCCCACCAGCCCGCTCACGTCGCCCAACACGCAGCGGCGCTCCACGGGCCAGGGCGCCACGCACCTCAACCCCAGCGACTGCGGCGGGCCGGGCGGCCACGGCCACAACCCGTACCGCTACTTCAGCGGCGGCGAGAGCGACACTTGCTCGTCGGCCGACTCCTCGCCGTTCAACTCGCCGCTGCTCTCGCGCTCTGCCTCGCTCCTAAAGATGTTCACGCAGGACGCCACAGCCAAGGTGGTGCGTGCCAAGCGCGCTGTCGCCCGCCACAGCTCGCTCTCCACCGACGAGTGCAGCTCCGTGGAGACCAGCCCAAACGTTCCGAGACGCTTCCGCTGCCCGCCCTCGCCTGCCTTCGGCGCCCGCAGGGCCGGTGGCGGGACCTCCGAGCGGCTGACCCAGCACACGGTCAACCTTCACAAGGGCGGCGCGCTGCGGCTCTGCACGGACTACGACGTGGAGGCGGCTCGTCTGCGGGTGCGTTTACTGGCGGCCGAGGACCTGTACGACCAGCACGTGGACGCCAAGAGCATCAACTGCTGTGTGACACTCTACCTGCAACCGGGCAAGCTGCAGAAGCAGCGCAGCACCATCATCAAGAACAGCCGCAACCCAGTCTTCAACGAAGACTTCTTCTTCGATGCACTGCCTGTCAGCCAGGTCAAGAGCCTGGCCATCAAGATGAAGGTGGTCAACAAGGGCACCAGCCTCAAGAGGGACGTCCTGCTGGGCGAGCGCACCGTTCCACTCAGGGAGCTGCTGGCCGGGCTCTAAGGGTTTTAATGTGAGAATGCCACCACCACCAGGAAAGCCCAACAAAGAGAGAGGGTCAGAGAGAGAGAGAGAGAGAGAGAGAGAGAGAGAGAGAGGAGATAGAGAAAAGAGGACGACTAACTTGTGCCATGATGTGTGTAAGGTGTGGTGTCATGAACCTGTGTGTGTTTGTTCCTCTTTGTGTGAGTGTGTGTGTGAGTGTGTGTGTGTGTGTGTGTCTGTCTGTGTGTGTGTGTGTGTGTTGTGTGTGTGTGTATGTGTGTGTGTGTGTTGTGTGTGTGTGTGTGTGTGTGTTTGTGTGTGTGTGTGTGTGTGTGTGTGTGTGTGTGTAAGAAAGAGAGAGACACAGCATATTGAGGGCTGCTTTGATTTTATTTGATCTTTTAATGATGCTACGGCACTTTTCTGATAATCGCCTGCAGCCTTTTCATCTGAGCGCCGCAGCTGAACGGCCAGATCAGAGATCACAGCAGCAGCTTTTGTCTGATGTCCAGGGGGAGAGCTGCAGGCTGCACAAAACGTGAGCCATGTTTGTGGGCAACTATAGAACTGTTGATGGACATGGAGCCTATCTGGCTTTTCTGATAACTTTGGAAACGGAGAAAGAGGGAGGGCCTGCATCATCAGAGGACAAGAACTTGGAGAAAGAATGACCATACTTTTAACTCCTCCACTCTCCTTTCTCTTTCACACAGTCTCTCTCTCCCCCTCTCTCTTCCTTTCTCTCTCTCTCTCTCTCTCTCTCCTTATCTCTGATCCCCTCTCTCCCACATCTCTTTCTTCTTTCCACTCTGTAGCTCTTCCCCTCCCCTCTGCGCATGATTATTGCTTCTGTGTTCCCTACATCTCATTCAGGGAATCGCTGAATGCAGAAAAAGGCAGCTGTTTCCCTGAACGGACTGAAAACCGTGTTTTTGATGCAGTTTTTTGTGGGGATAGAAAAAGAGGACTTTGAAGCCCCACAGTCCCTCATGCAGATGCGTGCTTCACTGGTTTCAGCAGCTAACTCGAGAAACGAAAAAAATAAGCGGCACTTTAGTATCACTGTGTAGCCAGATTCTGCCGGCTCCAGCCCCTCTCCCCAACTCTCCTCCTCTCTTTGTAGCCTTCACATTGTCACATTCAGTTAAAAATGAGTATTTTGTCAATCTTTTTGTGTATTTATAGACAAAGAAATGTTATAATTGATTCTATTATACTATATCATATTATATTATATTGTATTATATTATATTATATTAGTCTGTAGCAAAAGTTTGTTAAATTTTGTATTCCTGTGTTTCTGTAAGCTGTATGAAACACGTAATGTATCGACGTAAGTCTAGGCACATTGACTGATGGACTAAATTGTTGTACTTAATTATATGCACGTGTGTGTGGGCATTAGAATGCATGTGTGTTTTTACACGTATGTGTGTGTGTGTGTGTGTGCGTGTGTGTGTGTTGTTTGTGTGTGTTTAATAGTATGTGTTGGTTCACAAGGCTCATGGTGATTCTGCTGTACGTTGCCGTCACGTGGTCTTCTCGTTTTCTAAACATCTTTGTGCTACATCACTGGGTTCTAATACCTTCTCTATTAGATCTCCAGCGATATTGGTTCAGCTGCACATTTCCTGGCCTCACCTCTCACAAAGTTTGGAAGGAATGTCAATGTCAAACAAATGAGAGTTCTGAAGCACATTAATTAAAAGCCCAATGATTTTGTTATATTTTCCTCATTAATTAGGCCTACCTCTGGCAGTAGGGCAGGTGATTATGTACATCTACATTATCTTAGCTGGTGTAAGTTATGGGCACAAACGTGGTAGTTAATTTTGACATTGTGAGTTGCTAGCAAAAGTCAAAGGGAAAACAAAGATGTTTCCATGTAGAACCAGGTTTCCCCCCTTTTTTTGTCAAGTAGCCAACTATGTTGTGATTGGTTCTTTGACGAAGCACAAATTCCTGGCATTTGTTACCACTAAAAATGACAGGTCTTCCTGTAGGCTATGATTCTAAGCTCATACCATTGCGATAAAATGCCGCCAAATGTGACCTTTGTACAGTGTTCCTGCTGTTATTCAGATGAATGATTGCTTTAATTATGGAATTCAAGATATTGTTACAGTGAAGAATTACAGTTAAGCTTAATGATTCACTGTGCCCTGATGACTTAAGCATTTTCATTCTGGAAAAAGGAAATTGCTTTAAGTGCACATTTAATACCTGAAGAAGTCACTCAATGGATATAAAAGAGGCTTCTTAAAATGGAGTCACATAGTTGCTCCCCTCCCACATCACTGTTAAATGCCTAAAGGGATTGGGAAGGTAGCTTTTGTATTAGTGCAGGCAACCCTCTGACTTTCAGTGATAAACATTCAACAGTGCCAGCAAGCAGAAGAGATCTTTTCTCCTAGAGACAAGTATGATGAGATACGTGTGTGTGTGTGTGTATGTGTTTGGGTGGAGGGCAGTGGGGTTTGTGGAGGTGGTAGTGTTAGGAGATGGTGATAATGGTGAATTATTTTGGCCCTGTGCCATTCGCTGCTCAGTCAGGGCTTGTGGGTGTTTCAGTGTGCAATCAATCCTTGCTCCCCCACTGACCCTGTGTGCACACACACTTCAGACTGGTCAGCAGCTTTCACTGCAGACAAGATTAGAAACACAATTAGAAATGCTCTCTCTCTCTCTCTCTCTCTCTCTCTCACACACACTCACTCACACACACACACACAGGAGTAGTGTGTGGTCAACCAGGGCTGTTGTTCATGGTTTCCTGGTGCATTGATTAAGGCTCATCCCGCTCCTATTTATAGCGCTTATTTAAAAGAGACAAAGTGCAGGTATTAAATGCCCCTGAGGTGGCCAGCGAGGAGAGAGAGCCGAGAGCCCCTCTGCCCCATCCCCTCCACCCTAAAAGCCCGCAATTAGCACCAGCCTGGGGAGAGGGGGGTTGCCTGGCAAGAGAGAGAGAGAGTTGCATTCAAAAATGAAAGATTGAATTGGCTTCCTCGTTGGATGTTACGGAAAAAGTCCTGTCTATGGTCTCGGCTGCGGTGTAGGTTGTGGGTGGGTTAGGGTTGAGTATGTTGTCTGGTACAGACTGAGGGCCAAGAGGAGCTCTGTGTTTGAAAGACAAATGGAAACGGCTTCTTCACTGAATGTGAGGGAAAAGACCATGTCTATTGTTTGGAGGTGGGGGTGTGGTGTGGTGTGGTGTGGTTGAGTATGTGGAAGGGGCAACTCCCTGTCTGTGATTTGGATAGGGAGAGAGGGGGTTGACTGGGGGAGATAAAAAGGTTAAATAGCCTGTGTTTGGGAAGGGAGAAAGGGGTCTGTGTAGGTGGAGAGTGGGCGAATGTCTCCATGGTTGGCTGATTGGAGTGCGTGGGAGTGCAAAGTGGTTGGGGTCTGGTGGGGGGGTGACGTTTAGTTGAGGAGAGGGAGACGAGGCTATAGATTAATCAGATTAATTTCAATATCCATACCGCCAATGAGAATGGTGTGTGTGTGTGTGTGTGTGTGTGTGAGAGAGAGAGAGAGAGAGTGCCAAATCTAGGCAGGTCATCAGAAATGAAGTGCCTATCCAATGTACTTGATGCAGTTCTCTTCCCCAGATCACCCACCAATAGAGATACCACGTGGTCCAGATCTCTCTTCAAATGTAAATAGGGTTATTTTGTTTTATTCATTTTTCCCCTCCTTTCCATTTATCAGTGGATTTTCTTTTTTGGTCTCAACAGTGCCTGTTTTTGGATTAGCAACGATGTGTTGTGTCAATGTGCCTGAAGTCTTGTGAAGGCTGAGTACTCCTTCTGATAGTCATTTTCACTCCAAACAGAAGAAATTGATTTTAGCTGGTGATGGTATTGTTTTTTTTAATCAGCCGTCGAAGAAGTGTTGTTTTCTGCTTTTCTTTTTTGGGAGGGTATTCATTAACTTTATAACCCATATCCCACTGAAACACGCTATTGACTTGTCTGTTTTTTGCATCCTCAATCAATAAAGTATGGTGTTAATGACAGATGGTCTTTCTCATTCTTGTGGTGGTTGAGGCGCCTCGATTGACTGAGGGTCACGTCCTTGCCATCGACGGTGATTATGTTATTTTACCTTCCCACTGCCTCGCTCGCTCTGCCCTTTGTGGGCCTCACCTTTTCAACCAGTGCTAAGTGCACTTATTACAGATAACACGGTGTGCTGTGTGCTTGCTAACCCTTCATCTCTCTCTCCTCTGGTGTCTTGCCATCCCCATCTCCTTCTTATCCTCTCCCTACCGCATCTCTCTTTCTTCTGCTTGTTCTATTGCTATCCCTCGATCCTCTCGTCTCTCTTCCCTCTTTTCCTTCACTACTCTTCAAACACACATTCTCTCTTTCCCCTTGTCAAGCTACCCACTTAAGCTTGTACAGTAGTTATCTGGAAATTAGAGACAGACATTATCCCAAAAGCTTGCTTTCTTCTTTCTTTCACCTTTTGCTATTTTGCTGCTCTCTTTCTTTCATTCTCTCATCCCCCAGTCTGTTCTTTTCTCCTTTTCTTTAATCACTGTGCATAGGTTTTCTCCTTTGCTTTTCTCTACTTCATAAGATAGTCTGCCAATTTAAGTTGGTAAATGACTCTCATTATGACATTAGAAACCAAAATGATCCTTAAGCATATTTCTCACACACTTGACTTCTTCTATTATGACATTTTCTGCCTTTGCTCTCAGTTATTGAAGCTTATTATGTCAGATGTCCTGTTATTTAGACAAGTAATTTTCAAGTCAAGTATTTGTACTAATTGCCCAATTTAAAAGCAACTAATGGCTAGCCAAAATGCTTTATATTGTTCACAGCATGTATATCTCTACCTCTTCTTTTCAGGTTCCCATTCTGCACTAAAGAACATTGGGAACAGGACTCTGAGCAACATAGAACTCTGAGTAACATAGAACCCTGGGAGAGCACCCTGTTCCCATTATGTCGTTTTTATAGGAGTGGTGTTACGTTCCCTGTGTGTTTGTGTGTGTGTGTGTGTGTGGATATACATTTTGAGAATATGAGATCTTGGGAACATAGGACAACCCCACTCTACCTTCTCTCATTCTCTGCACCTCCTCTCTCCTTGGCTGATGTGCCCTCTCCTCTCTTCTCTTCTCCTCTCCTCCTCTCCTCTCGTCTCATCTCCTGCTCTTCTCGTCTCTCTCATTTATTGACTGTGAACCGCTGCATTCTTCAGTTTGCTCTGACAATGACAACACCCCTTCACACATGACAAGAGACATCATCACATTGGTCTGAAAGGTTTAAAGGTGCATTGTTTTGCAAAAACAAATCCTTATAAGTGCATTATTACAATAGACATGTGTGTTGTCTGTATGCTGCTGAGACCTTGAATTTCCCCTGGGGATCAATAAAGTATCTATCTATCTATCTATCTATCTATCTAGACACTTTGCCAACATGCTTTGTATAACATCTCTAGTGTCAAGATACACTGCAATTTAAAAAAATCAAGGTTCTTAATATGGAAACATGTGAGAAAATAACATTCCTGATCCTGTTACTCTGTGTGTGTGTGTGTGTGTGTGTGTTTTAGTGCTGTGCATATGTGTATGTTTTCATGCCAGTGCAGTGTGGTGTGTTGCTTTGTCACTGTTTAGCTGGGAGGGACCACTGGCATTTACCAAGGTTTGCATTTAGCCCAGCTCTGCTGAAACGCTAGCCTCTGGTGACGAGGACAGAGCCCTCCTCATCCCTCTGTTTACTCAGGTACACTGTTGTGCTCTCTCTCTCTGTCTCTCTCTCTCTCTCACACACACACACACACACGAACACTGATGGAAAAAAATGTTTCCCCAGAAAAACCTGCCCTTCCGTTTCAGTAAAATGTAATAAAAAATAATAAAGAGGTATTGTGCCCCCTTGGCCCTACATGCCTCCCAACACACACACAGGATGAAGTGTCAGGGGCTTAGAGCTCATACCTCTACCCATCACTGACTGAAAGCCCCCCCCCCCCCCCCGACCCTTTAGGCCATCCCCAACATATCAATACCTCCACTGGCCAATGGGAAGCCATCAACACATTCCTGCGGTGAAATCCCCCGGTCAGTCAATGGGCTGTCACGAGATTGGTGTTTTATTCAGACTGTCCAGGGAGCCGGTCTCAAAGATTCCGGATGCTTATCAGAGAGCTAAATGACTTTCATACACACGCACACACACCCAACACGAGCTCACACACACACTCACACACACACTCTCTCTCTTTCTCTCACACACACACACACATACACACACACACTCATTGTATACACACACAGAAGATTTGACTGGCTTCGGTACTGTACACACTTATATTCACACACTTAACTTTCACCCACACATTCTCTCTCACACACTTACCAAGGACACACACTAAAGCACAGACACACACATAGACACTGACAAACAGACTCACACTCACACACACCTGTATAGTACCTATTACGCACATACTATACAGCGAAACCAACCCAAACCCTCTGTTTCCCCCTCTCTCATCCAGACAGAGACTCTCCTCCCATCTACTGCTCGGTGCTGTGCTGCTGAGCAACAGAAGGCAGCCTGCGCTTCAGCTCTGATATGATTTACAGCGATGTGCCATAACCTGATTGAACTCTCTCTCTCTCGCTCTCTCTCTCTCTCTCACACACACACACATGCACAAGCACGCTCACCTGCCTAAAGGACATAAACAAACATCTAACTCCATCAGTCTAGACTAGAGGAATAATTGAAGAATTAGCCTACACACACACACACACACACACACACAGAAAAAACTCCACCAGCCCAGAGGAATGCTGCCGATACATACTCTCTCTCTCTCGCTCTCTCCCCCCCATCTCTCTGTCACACTCACACACACATACACAAAACTGCCAATTTCCAAAGGAGTACTTTTGGGGCATTAGACTTAATGTCTAATGAAGAGCCATTCTCTGCCTGGACAGATGACAGACTAACACTCAATTTAGGCACCAGCGCTCAACTTCCGTTGTGTGTGTGTGTGTGCAAGTTGTCGGTTCAATTCCCGGCTTCCACCGTTGTGTCCTTGAGCAAGGCACTTAACCCCAAGTTGCTCCGGGGACAATGTGATCCCTTGTAATATAGCTGACATATGTAAGTCACTTTGGTCAAGAAGTGTCTGCTAAATGTAATGTAATTGTCACATATGTGGGAGGGGGGGTTTGGGGGCCCTCCCCCAGAAATGTTTTAATTTGTTTGATGTGATTTCCTGTATTCTGGTGCATTTTGGGGATGGCCAATACTAAATTCAATCAGATTCATAGCCTACATCCTGATTTGTTAATATTGAGGCAATGATTCCATGCAAAAGCTTGGGCTTCAGGGCCCCCTGACCCCATGGGCCCCTGGGCCTGGGCCCGGTAGGCCCGTGCATTAATCCATCCCTGTGTGTGGGTGTGTGTGTGTTTATGTGATCGATGTATAGATGTATGTATGGAGTACTCGTTGTAAATTGGTTCATACATTGGTTCGACCCTATAATAGCTCACTACTAACTGATCTAAACTTGTAAATCTCTAGGCAACGTGAAAAATGATGTATGCTAGGCTAAATCCTAGAACTAAAGTAGCTTCATAGAACTTGTACAGATGTGTCTTGAAGTGACAAATACAGAATACATTATGGTCTTGGTCTAGAAACGTATGTGCTTTGAGTTCCACAGCTGTAATATTAGCATTTATAACTCTGATGCACGAGACTCAATACAGCATAACGTTCAGCAGTCAGCTGTTCACAAGATTCATCATGAACTGAGCTGGAACAATTAGCCTAGAGAAACACAATGAGAGAATTGATATCTATGCCCTTTGGTGCCAATATTCAACACCATTTAGCACTAAGACCAGGGCTTAATTTGAGCCGGAACACGCCGGAACATGTTCCGGCACCTCCGACATTGGATCCGGAACCTTTTTTATTGGATCCGTCAATTAAGTCAATATAAAAAATAAATCGCCTAAACGAAAAATAAATAATTTACTTTTTGTAGTGTTCAATGTTGATATCTTTCTTATTAGTCTTTAGAAATAGGGGAAAGACCAAACAGGATACAACAAGCTAATCGAGGATTTGAAAGTGCTTTATCCACAATATTGGTCACAGGAGGGTGACGCGCTGTTTGGGGAGAGAGAAGTTGAGACGCTCTGCCAGCAGTTTTGCATCGATAGCCCGCGGAATGTCATCAGGGCTCACCATCTCCTCCCCATTTGCCTTGTCGGCCCGCCGCTTGCCCGGTTCAACCCCTTTCCTTACGTGAGGTCATGGATTTCTAAAGGACATAGGTGTAGAAAAAGAAGCAGGGTAATGGAGGCCGGGGGTCTGGATGCTGCTATGGGCCATTTTGGACAAGTAGGCCTAGGCTACGGTAGGAAGAAATCGCGCTTCCACGCTGTATCTAGTTGATCATTGATCACTGGGTGTGGGTGGTCATCATTGCAATATATAGCATACTTTAGTGCCGAGGCTATTAGCCCCGTTGGACTGTTTTGTTGGTTCCCCTGTATCTCCTGTTTTCCCGGTCTGTGTGCGCGCGTGAGTGTTTGTGTCTCACGCTACCTCTCTGTGTCATATTATGTGTCTAGTTGATTATTGATTACTGGGTGGTCATCATTGCAATATATAGCATACTATAGCCTATATGTTTTTTTTTTTTTACATGTTACACCCATGCAGTGCAGTGTGTTGCAAGTTCTGAAGTTAATAAACATTGCCCTGGTGTACACACCGCGTTGTTTAGTTTTTTTTAGTCAGAGCTATGTACGCAGGTATGTTTGTTGTTGAGTTTTGCCGGATCCACCCCCCCTTTGCGCTCCGGCACCTCCCACTTTACAAATTAACAAATTAAGCACTGACTAAGACGGTACCCAGTTTGTCAAAAACCGACAAAAGGGGTCATGATCCTACCCAATCATCAACGTTACAAAGTGCAATATCAAGCGTTCATGCTTTGGCAGTCAGAGACTTCATTCTCATCATAAGTGAGTGTGGCACAAGAATGAGTTTGAAGCTGTTATTTAAAAGTAAACAAACTACATTGTGTTGCTTTAATTGACTCCCATCATCTTATGTACCTTGCTATACTACTGCTTCATGTCTTTGTTTCCATTCTTTTTTCACACCAGGTATCTATGCGCTGCACATGTTTAAGTGGTCTCCATGGTACTTCCATGAAATTCATACTTTGGATATACTCGTATGAACAGCTACAAAAGCAACATCTGGTTTGTTGGTTGACATGTTGGGGTCACATTCTAGTACACTATATAATATAGAACTTGATTTTGCATTATATGTTGTACAGAGCTCTAATTTAATTTTCCTTTCTTTTTCAGAAAAAAGTTTGTAAATTGGCTTTAATATTATCTAATGTAATTCAAATGAAGCTATGTACTGAGCTAACGTTACATAGAGCCTGTTTTGCTGTATAAAATGTCCTTATTTTCTAAAATTAGGCTATTCATTATACTTTTTTGTATTATCTTAATTAGATTTGATTATGGTTACGGTCCCAAAAACCAATACACCCACTCATAGTGCTTCAGGTTAGGTACTGTATGACAACAGTTAAAAATCCATTTCCAGACCACACTTCAAAGAGTATGGATACTGTACCTGTGTGTGTGTGTGTGTTTCCATGTGCACGTGCCTACACATCTCCCCCGCTCTGACACAGGCTGAAAAGCATGGGATTGGTTGGGGAGCCATTGCCATGGCAATCACTAGGAAGACACACCATTGGTAATCATGTCCCCTATAAAATCTGCAGGTATTTTCTGCAGTGTGCCTGAAGGGTTCTGTGAAATCAATTGTGCTCCCCACATCCGCTGGCTCACATTGTGTGGCGTAAAAGACAGATTTTAGAACTCAGACCCCCATGGGCTCAGATGATTGTCTCGGCAAAGTTTCAATGTTGCATAACAATGGAGGCAATCTCGCTCAAGTCATTTCATTGCCCAGATTGTAGAGGCAAAGATTATTGTAGACATGGATGATATTTTTGGTTGATGCGATATGTACTATGCCAGGAGAGGTCTCCTCACTTCCAAACCACACAAACACACACACACACACACACACAACACATACACACACACACAGTCTTTTACAGACTCACAAACATACACATACACACACACACTCTCACTCTCTCACACACTCACACACTCTTTTACACACTCACAAACACACAGACCTCCCTTCCTCCTCCACCGCCCCTCTGTGATCATCCCTTTTTAAAATGAGGGGAGAAGATGAGAAAGTGAACCCACAGTGTGGCAATTACTCTTCAGCTCGCTGCTCAGCACTGCTGCCTCTGCGTTCTGCTCACCTTGCTATCCGAGCAAAATATCAACCCCTCCACTATCATTCCAGGAAGGCAATTTTTCTTTCATTTTTTGGATTCTCTGTGATTCATTTTTAAATTCAGTCCCATTGCAAGATTGTCTAGACCTCTAGAGTCATTTTCAGACAAATTTCTAAATATGGCTCTTCGTTGTGGATTATCGGGAATGTGTCTCCAAACTCTGTCCCCATAAACTACCTGAACATAGACGTTTGCTCAGACCCTGACGGTAAGAAGCCCAAACGATCTCTGCTTGTATCAAAGATAAGGCTGACCTCTGCCATGCCCAGGCACTTTGTTGATGCTGATGGGAGGAGGATGTTGTTTCCTGGAAAAACGTGTAATTTTCTTTGAGGGAACACTGGGCCTAAAGGGTTCTGTCCACCAAACTGGGGACAGTTGTCATTTGCATATAGTGCAGAGCTTTGTCAAACGGATGTTCGATCCTTAGACATGATGCTTACATGCGGACATCATGTGCGTAGGTGTCGTTTGAACATAAACAGAATCTCTGTGTGGTTGAGTGAGGGATGGGGGCTTGCAGAGAGTGGGATATGACATAGGGCCCAAGTTTGCAAGAGGCGGGATATGTACCCAATCTGTGCCGCCTGCCCGATCCGTTCCACGCATGCACAGATGATAATCCTTTACAACGATTTATGACACTGCCCGATCTGTTAGGCGGGAATTTCATTCATTCACCGAGTCATCTCTGGTTGTCTTCCTTCCAAATAAACAAGATATTTAAGACAATGATGTTGTCGTGTATGGTTATTTTAACAGAAAAAGGAAGTGATTGAATGGTATGAGTGATCATAGATCATAGGCCTTTCAGCCTTTTATTGCAGTGCAGTTTTGGCGAGAAAAACAGCTGTGAGAATAAGCTACTTATTGGCTCTTGTTCAGTTTACTCTTGTAGCCTACAAATAACAACAAACAAATGTTGTGGATTGGATCGTTAGTCAGCACATTGACGAAGTCGATGTGAACAGCATAACTCGACGCAAAGACATTCCCGTTCAACTTCTTCCTAACAACATTGTTGTTGCTCCACGATTCATACCTATGGTTCCGTTAAGTGATTTAACACGTGTGGTACAGATGATAGGCATAGAGATCGATGCTTTCTTTCAGAGCACTTCCTTGAATGCGCAGGACGGATCAGGCAGGCAGCAGAGATTGGATACCCACGGTGAACTCAGCGTGCTCATCTTGAATGTTGTTGTAACAATACAGCATGTATTCCGTTGCATCCACAACATCCGCAGCATAGATAAAAGATTGGAGTGTGACATAGAAGCAATTTGAAGAGATTACATAAATGAATGTAGTCGTGATCGAATTCGTTACTGGAGAAAGTGTCCTATGTGTCCAAAAGGGTCCCAACATGGCACAGGCCATGAATAAACCCATGAAGGCTCAGTTTTGCACACGATCGACCCTGTCCGTTGTCGTGGTGGTAACGGGTCTCTTGTCTCCACGCTGTATCATGAGAAGGGTACTGGCCATGGGCCTGCGGAACTGGCAACCTCTGGATCACCTGCATGAGCAAGTTGAGGTCGAGGAGCCGTTCGTTGAGCCGAGCGCTCTCCCTTGCCCAGTCCTCTTGGGCGTTGAGCCGAGCGCTCTCCCTTGCCCAGTCCTCTTGGGCGTTGAGCCGAGCATGGTCTTCACGCTCCTGGTTCTCCAAGGCCCTCCGCCGATCCCGGTCATCCATCTCGCGATCAAGGTCCGTCAGCAGGTCCTTCATCTCCACCACTGCCCCGGTGCGTGCCTTTCTCGCGGTGAGTGACAGGTTGACACTTGAGAAAGAACACGAATGTCATTAGATTCAACAGAATTAAAAGCCAGCTGATAGTTATATTTTGTGCGAAGTTCAGAATGCCAACACAAACAATAGATTACCAGTACCCAAGACCGACTGACTCATTGCCGCATACTGCCTTCAGCATCGCTGTCCAGCATAGGAGAACTCGCGGAGGTAGACACTGTCTCGGATGTGGACAGAGATGGTTCCTCGGACTCCAGGCACTCAGTATGGGATGTGCCTGACACCTTATGTCTGAAAGCAGTTTGTCACTGCCAATGCACCTGGTCCCGGTAGGTCTCGTCCATTCTCTTGTTAACCTCTAAGGTGGCCGTTGGTCATCACAGAACATAATTATACCATCTCTTCTTCTGGGGCTGTGGAGACCTGGAGGGGGACTACTGTAGGAACCACAAAGAGAAAATAACAGAAGGAAAAAAAAATTTATCTGACTCAACCACCAAGTGACTAACATCACTATGGCAACCCTGGAGACTTGGTGACGGAGGGCTGAGCAAGTGGTCACTCAGGCATGGAGGGGGCATTCTATTCTGTTGCCCGGGAGACCCATCATGGCTTGCTGTGGACAGTCAAGTTTTTCAATAGTCTTTGGAGAACTTTTCAGAGGATTATGTCCGAAGAAATTAGCAAACGTTCCAAGAAACTTGGGCAGCATGGCAGTTGGTTAGAGTTATTTAAAAAAAAAAAAAAAAAAAAAAACATTTTGTGCACAGATTTACAGTATAAAAAGTGAAGAAATGTTAACTCCACTTTGAGAGCAAATCCAAAGATCTGACCAAACATCTGACAGAAAAGCTTACTGCCAGCTGGGCTTACATCCAAAGCTGCTTTGTGTCAGGAATGGAGCTGTTCTCTGACTGAACCCGGACAGTACGATCCGACCAGAAATGGACCCAGCAAACTCTGACTTCCCTCCAGGAGGAGACGGTACTGTCAGGGTTGTGCAGGAGGACCCAAGTGCAAGACTCCAAGAGGCAGAATTACAGACAAAACACGATTTATTTTAACACAAACTTAACAATTAGACTTACAACAAACAGGACTTGGGCTAGACAAGGAGAAACAGAGAGACGATCCGACAAGGAACAGAGAAACAGGAGGGTAGAAATACACAGAGCAATTAACAGAGAGACAGAGGACTGGACAAAACCAACGAGACAATAACAGGGAACAGGTGAGGAGGCAGAAATGGAGGGAAAACAAACAAGACAGGAAGCACAGACCAAATAAGGAGATGGGGCGGAGACAAAGACAGATGACAGGCAGGAAACACAAAGCATATGGGGAACAGGCAAAAACAAACACAGGACAATACACAAAATGGCCACCAGGGTGGCACAAACTTAACAGTCCGGGACAGATCCTGACAATAACTCCTAAGAACCACTTTATTAATTAAGTGTATGCTGAACAGATATGTCTTTAAGACCCCTCTTGAAATACCCAAAACTATCACAGGAACGGAGAGCATTGGGCAACTCATTCCATTAATGAGGAACCACTGAGGAAAAGAGGTTCTCAGACAACATAAAGGGCCCTATTTTGGCGATCAGAAACACTTGGTCACTGGCGGGAAGCTTAAAGATGTTTTTGGCCATTTTTGGGCCAGCCCACATTCATTTAGATTTTGTTGGGCACATTGTTAAAAATGGGGTTGTACTAATTCTCTTAATTAACCAGAGGTGTGTTTTGGGCGTGACATGCAATAAACCAATCAAACCCACTGAGGAAAAGAGGTTCTCATCTCCCATACCCTTTAAAAGCCAGGTGCGCTTAAACAATGGCGAATTGCTATTAAAATGGCGCAGTTACCTGGACGACAAGAGCAGTAGAAGAAACCGACATGCTTGTGCGTGAGGTGAAGGCCCGCGAGCACGTACAGGGAAGCGAGAACAAACCAAAACCCATGACGTGAAGCGTGGCGTGGGAGGAGGTCGCGGGAGCATGTCTTCATTTTATGGCATCACCAGAACAGCTGCATAATGCCGTAAATGGTACAATGGAGACAGGGAAAGCAAAAGCTTGCCCTGAACCGAAAACAGCTTTTGGAGACGGGAGGGGGACTGGGCAATAGTGAGGATCTGAAAGCACTGAGGGATTTGGAGGGTTAGAAGTCTGTGTCCAACATCAATGTCAGTCAATGCTTATAATACATACAGGCTTACTATACATACAGACTTCTTGTGAAAATGGTTTTGTTTAATCATCTTATTGTATCTCTATACGTTAATACCTGAAACAAAGCCATACAATAAATAAACCAAAATCTCCTGCAGCTATGCTGGCTGAAGATTCTCCTGAGCCCGGAACCAGTGGAGTGGAGCAGGGTGCAGTTGTGGAGGGAGAAGTGCAACTGACAACATCGAGGTCCAGGGGAGCAATGCGCCAACCCAGATCATGCCGTGGCAGTATCGACCAGGAAGATCAATCTTTTTTGGATCTCCAGCTGGCAGGTCATCAGCAGATATGCTGGAGAGGAAGCTGGTCGGAATCCTACAGTGTTCGGAACCTCAACACCCGCCAGATGGAGATGCTGCTGCAGCCTCTCTGGGGAGGCTTGAGGAGGCAGTTGAGCGCGTTGCTCCTGCTCCCTCCACCTGATCTCCTCCATTCACCAGGAGCACGCTACTCCTTGCTCCTCCTGGACCCTTCCATACCCCCCCGCTCCAACAAAATGCTCCCCGCCTGCGAACCCGTGGAGGTCTAAGAGGGAGGACATGAACTCATTTGTTTTTTTTCCCGCCATAGTTTTTCTATGGTCGTTGCACTATATTTTCAAATTATTAACAATCATATTGTGAATCTAGGATCATATATGCATGGTACTATTTTTTTAAAAATGTCTTAATAATCAATGAAATGTTTGCTCACCAGGCTACAGACGTGTCAGCTCTTCTGCCAACTGATCCCTCCTCTCTTGTGCTGCTGCTGGTGCATTTGAGTTTATTGGCATCGGCACATGCAATTCAGCATCATGTCTTCTAAAGTCCTGTAATGTTTCCTCATCTATGTCTACGAGACATCCATGGCACATGGCAATGTTATGCAATACACAACATGCCAAAAAGAATGCTGCAACTTTCTGAGGACTGTACTGTAATGTGCCACCTGACTTATCCAAACATCTGAAGCGCATTTTCTGAGGTTTGTACTGTAATGTGCCACCTGACTCATCCAAACATCTGAAGCGCATTTTCAGCAACCAAAATGTTCTTTCAATGATGGCACATGCTTTTGCGTGTTTTCGATTAAACAACAATTCACGCACTGTTGTTGGCATGAGGTAAGGTGTAATCAGCCATGTCGATTTAAATACCTACACGTCTTGCTAATATTGGTGAAGTGCCTACTCAATTTTATGTCATTACCAATTTGCAAATGATGGTGAATAACTACTCATTGTGAGATGTATTTTTTAATATCTTTTTTATAATTATGTTTCCCATTGTAATCATTTGTAATGTTTTGCATGGATGTGCACTGGTGCACGTTCCTGTATATGAGAGAAGCAGGGTGTATACGCGTTGTGCACTTGCCCATATCACTGTTGATAATGCGCTCTTAAAAGAACATCATAAACAACTCACCATGGATTTTTGACCAGCTTTCTCTTGGTCAGTGGCGTAATGATTTTTTAGAAGGTGTTAGATAGTGATTTTTGGATCATGCGCCAGACCACACCTTCTGCCACACCCCTGGGCACAAGGTTTAATAAAAGTGGAGTGCATGGCGCAAAATCCGCCAATGACTGGGCATAAGATAAGAATAAGCTTTGCGCCACGTTTTGCGCCACCTTGCGCCGGGTGCACAATAGAGCCCAAAGACGTGTATGAGGCTGTGAGCAGTGGAAATAAGAAGCTTTAGTCTGACATTGCATCTTTGTCCCATAGAATTACATTGTACGGCCATCTGACTTTAGGTTACAAAATGGCACCTATTGTTATGTTTGCCAAACTTGTCTATACTGCTCTGGGTCAGACTGACTGCTGTTGGTCAGACCGAGTTACATCATCAAATGGAACTTTCAGTTGGTAATATTCTATTTGTAATAATACTCCTCAAAGGGTTCAACAGCCCAATCCCGCCCTGTTCTGGCTCTGACTCAGAGCTGCTATTTAAAGGTGAAAGGCAGCCAGCAGCTTTTGGGCTTATGGTTGCCCAGGCAAAGCGTGTTGTCAAATGTTTCTAGGAGCCAGAGAACAAAGCATTTCCTGGTTGTTCCTCAGCGTGAGACACAAGCACATGTGCCCTGACCCCGTCACACAGAGATGCTTCCCTTGTGTGTTTGCTAAATATAAACTCCACCACCTGTGCCCAGAACAGAGGCAGACAAATGATCATTCTCCTGTCTCTCCAAACCAACAAGGCCATGCCCCCCCCCCAACCCCATCTCTCTTTTTCTTTATTTATTCCAAATTACATCAGCTGTGCAGGAAGAGACTACTGTATTATGGAGGCTTGCCATGATTGGGGTGCTACTACTTCGCTTCCCTTCTGTGATGCACGGCTCTGCTCGTCTCTCTCTCTTCTCCCAGCCCGACCTTTGAGAACGCAGATGAAAGAGCTGGACTGGGAGTTTGTGTGATTGCGTGCGTCGCGTCCAATAAAAGGCCAGAGCGCTTGGGTACACAAATCGAGTAATCAACATCAACAGTATTTTTACCAGCTCAATGAGGAGGGAAGGGAACTGCTGTTTTGCAGAGAATGATAATAAGCCGGCTGTAGGACGGAGACATGAAAGGGTCGGGGGTTTTGTAGAGCCCCATAACATTTGCATATGGTTTTCTTTTTTATGATGGGGGGAGGGGGTGAGAGTGAAGGGTAGTGGGTAGGAAGGGAGCTCTGATTTCATTGATTCTGTTTTTGTCCACTCCATTGAGGGCCACCTTGCATCAGGATATCTAATCAGCCCGGTCTCCAGTCATGTGCATGACGTACCGTCGACAGGGAACAAGTCATACATGTCAAAGGTGTTATTAGGAGCCACAGAAAGAAATATATGTATATATGTTGTTGTACCCTGGTCTCCTCACACAATTCAGTCAACAATATCTAATATCGGCAGTTGTTTCTCATGTGTTACTGCTACCATGGTAACATGCAAAACCAGCCACACGCTCAGACTATTACATTTCAGTTTGGGTGTGTTGTACCACAAAACTGGAATGCTTTGGAAACATATCTGTATAGTGCACTCATTTATTATCCTTATTCTGCCAAAGGCCCTTAGAGGCAGCCATTAAGACCTTTTAGAAATGCAAAGATATCTATCAAGGTAAATAGCAAAACTAAATAGAAAGGCTTCATTGAAGGATCTGTGTAGCTTCTTAGAGAAGTTATCTGAGTCAGTGCTGTGGTTCTAGGTTTTTTATGGGCTTATGAAACCCTTAAAGCTTTCATAATATGACATGTTCATTGTTCTACATTAAGATCAAGTCAAAGAACTCACTGTGGAGAGCACCATATCACAAAATATCTTATTTTATACAAATGATCTTCAGTCCAAGACATTCCTGACGTGGTGTTTCTGACCAGCATTTCATACTGATGCAGAAACAATCTAATTGCTCTTTCCAAACAATTGACAATTCCTTCCCTGTCGTGTGTGTATATTGATGGGGGCAGATTGCCTCTCTGCTCAATGAGATGTCTGATTTGCTGGACTCGTGATGTTTCCGCTGTGGAGAGCTTGACCCTTTAAAATGTCACAACTGACAGCTGGACTCCTCGCCTTTGGCCCCCATCTCCCCCAACAGGGCTAATGTTGAGACAGGGAGGAGCAGTGTGGATACAAAGAGTGTTCAAGATGCATGCTACTATCAATCTCCCCATGGAATAGCTTTCAAGCTGTGATCAGCCTATAGGAAATTGTATCCGATGCCTACACACACACACACACACACACGCACGCACGCACGCGCGCACGCACACACACACACACACACACACACACAGAGAAAAGTGCTGGGCTTTCTAAATATATACAGCTGTTTTAACCCTGCAGTCTCAGACTGTAACTGTATATCTGAATTGAGAAAGAGATCGGTTGGCATTATCAGAAACCTTGACAACGGTGCCGTGTGTTTAAATAATAAATATCGAGGACCTACACCTACACCTGACTTCTCACATTCAATTCCCCAACATACTGCATTTCACATTCTAGTAAATTAATTCAGTGTTTGTATGCTCTTTGACACCCTGTGAATTCTTTTGGGGAATAGTTGGGCTAGCTGGCCATGCATTATAGATGCAGTTACGGATGCAGCTATTTTTGCAAAAGTCTATCTCCTCATTCCTCTAATCAACAGCATGAAGCAATGGTCATTCTGGCTGGGTCAGCTGAATGGAAAGCAGTGTAAGTCTGCAATCAGGCTTGTGATCTTAGTTCATCAAGTAAAATTAAAACAAATAATTACCTTACCTAATAACATTTTATATCAGACTGTTCAGGAACATGATATTGAGGCTATTATTTGATAAGAAATGACTCACTAATCACCTGCTATATGAAAGGTCTGTTTAGTTGTTTAGCAATTGTAGTTAGGAAAATTCATTACACAAGCACACTAACTTGTTTGTATTGAGTGATGACTACTTTATAGTATTTAAGGAGGCTTTACGCCTAGTGTCCTTAACATAACATTTTCCTTCACCTGAAGTTGGTTCCAATTTTAGCCCCATAATATTCTATGATAAAAACAAAATTTTAATAATTTTCTTCAGAATGTGTGCTTGTTGCACACTTTGTATACAAGATTAAAACTAATCTCATTAAGCCTATTAAAATAAATACAAAAAAACACCCTTCATTTAAACCTGTGCTGCATGAACGCATTATGCTTTGTACACTGTCAAATACCCAGGACCATGCCTTAGATGACCAGCGGCAAATACCCAGGACCATGCCTTAGATGACCAGGGCCGTTTCAAGGAATTTGGGGGCCCCAAGCAAAATGGACATGGAGGCCCCCACCCACCCACCGCACGCAAAGCCTACAGGAACCACAGCATAGCCATACAGTTTAAATTCACCCACACTTTATATAAATAAAAAATGTTGACAGTGCAAATACTGCTGTTGCATATATATGCTGTGCATTATTTTTGAACATTTTGAACATTTGCAAAAACACCACCGTACCATAAAATCCAATGTCAGCTTCTTCCTCATGAATGGAGGATGAAGTTGATGGTGTACCTGGGAAAATAATTGAAAAAAAAAATCTGAGATTACCTGTGAAGTACATTTGACCATTTCACTGTTAGCATATTGGAAATGGTCATTAACAGCTCAGCGAGAGAAATTCACTCTACCTTCATCAGTGGAGGTATCCTTAGGAAGAGCCTAAGGGCTGAGACATTTAAGCAAAGCACCTTGAGGGAGAAAGAAAAGATATGTTAGCATTTCCATATTTTGATATTTAGAAGGGATGCAGCTGCTTTCACAACTACCAATGCTTACTGTAAAAACATCCCAAGCTAATGTTATACATTGACCCAGGCGTACTTGTATCTTAACATAGCATTTAAGCATTCTGCTGTTTGAGAATTAAGGCTAGTCCACACGTACGAAACCGATGTTTTTTTCCTCCGTCTTCCCTGAAACCGCATCAAGAATATTTGCGTCCAAACGGATCCATCTCAACACGACTCAACACGTTACTTCATACCCCAGGCCTATAGGTGGCACTGTTTCTTTACAGAAATTGACCAAAGTTTGTGTGCTTTACAAACAGACAGAATAGGCTATGACAAAATGGCTAGTGCAAGGAAACCAGAATTGTTTGTGTGGACTGATGGTGAACTGTCAACTGTAGTCAACTGTAAAACTAATAAACTTTATTTTACGGTTTGTGAAGGGTGCAGTCCCGTCCTTTATTTGGCTAACGCAGGTAGGCCTACTAATCACCTTTACTTTCTTTGGTTGTAGGATAGTCCGTGATTCACATTAGTTTTGGCTATCACCGCAATTAGGCTACTAAACGCAAGGCTTACCCAAGTTCTAGGCTATTCTGTCGCCACATTTATAATATTGCTATAAAACCTTTGTTAGTATCAAATCGCGCATTTGCATTCAGTGTGCTACCATCGGCTTAACGTGAGTTCTAAGCGTCTTTGTATGCTTATATCTGATTTCACTCGACTGTGAATGCATGTATATATGTTGTAAGACATGCAAAATAAATGAATGACACTGGCACTACGCACAAATTAATGTAGCCTAAACTTACACCGCACTTTCCTAATAACTTAAGTTCTCTCGCGTCACTGACAGTAGCTAGAATGCATTAAAAAAACACCGGGAAAAAACAGTGTTCAGTCCACCAAGTCATAAGCTATCGGCGATGCGCAGCACCAGTTGTGATATTTATCTTACGGAGTGTAATCGTAGGTAATGTCATGTATGAAAACTAGTATTGTTAGGCAATACTATAAGTGCAAGTCCAGGGCAGCTGAGGTGTGGCGATGACATCATCGATACGCAAGCAGGATGTGCGGTTTCGCTGTCTAAACGAATTCAAACGGGCTACGGTTTCAGATTTCTCCACTCTGGGACCAGGTTTCAGAAAAGTGCGGTTTTGGGCAGTGCGTTTACAGGATTCGTTTGGACGCTCGGCCAAGACGAAGCAAAACCTCTGCGTTTAACCTAAAAAGCGTCTCCGTGTGGACGGGCCCTTAGACAGACGCACCCCGTGCTTTAAAGACAGTAAACAGCTGGCGTGCATGAATACTGCTAGACATGAATGTTCCAGTCTGCTTTGATGCACGGAATTTATCGTGTGGTTTTCCTAACCCCCATTTGGTAAATAGATTATCACGGTCGATTAGTAGCCTATAGCAGAGAAGCTATGCCACCTTCATCAAAACCTATTACAAAGCTATAGCAATGTTATGTCATTAAATATGATAAACAGTGATTCTGGAACAGATCTGCGTCTTCCTTGTCCCATTAAACATATTACAGTATGTAACCATATTCCGTCCGTTCGAAAAAAAAAAAGTTGCGCTAACTGTTCTAGTTTGTTACAAGCAGCATGGGCCGTCAGGCAGGTAGTTAACATAAAAATGTTTTTGCTAGGCTAGCCTTCCTGCTGCGACATTACATCATTTGTACAAGACAAGTAGAGCTATTTTATCCAGTGTAATTTATCACTTACCGCTATCTTGTTTTTTCTGCTCTTCCTTTCTCTTCTTTCTTTTCTGGCTTCCGGACGCATAACTCCGCTTCATTATGACTGCAAGGTTTTATATTTTCCCGGCAGCAGAGATCACAAACTGGCTGGCTGCCGTCAGCGACTACTGATTCCGGTATTGCCGGTAACAGTGTCGTTGCACTTTACTGCATTGACTATCAAAGGGGCGCTCACAGGTTGTCGTTGCATTTTATTCTTAACCACTCGTTGTCTTGGGGCCCCTGGCCAGCTCGGGGCCCCAACCAATTGCTTGGTTTGCTTGCCTTCTAGCGACGGGCCTGTAGATGACCAGCGGCAAATACCCAGGACCATGCCTTAGATGACCAGCATCAAATACCCAGGACCATGCCTTAGATGACCAGTGGCAAATGCTGCTATCATGTTTCACACCCACAAAGTTTCAAGCCTTTTTTCCTTCCAGTGATTCTATTTCCTTTAGATAATGAGTATCCAGTCATCAAATCATTAATCCTATCGGAGAGGATAGTGCCACCACAAATTGACAAATAATGCCACTATTCACACAGCTACAGCCTCATTCCGATGCTCTTGTAGACTTTAAGAAATTCCGGTATGCAGCCTATGTGTACAATAAATGTAATACATAACGTGAGTCAGTCGCCATGGATTTAGACTGATTTTAGACTTAAATCAATATACAATGACATTTTCCCTTCATGATTTCATGATTTGGGTTAATCCCCAACCGTAAAAACCAATTTCCAAATGTCCTTTTCACTAGTGTCTGAGCAACTGTGCACATTTAAAAGGTAAGAGGAAGTGAAATTAATGACCATGGTATTGCTGCCGCCAAGGTTTAATGAAATCAGGGCTACTGTAATTACCTGACGGATTAAAAAGAGCCCCGACCATTTCTGGCCACCATTTTTCCCCCTCCCCTTCTCCTCAAATCCTCACAGAAAAGTGTTTAAAATGGAGACCCATTTTCTGATTTAACCCAGAGTGGTGAGTAATCCAGTTCCTTGGCAGAGGACGATGGTCGACTCAGTGATGACAGCCACCCTGTCTGAAATAATATGGTATTGTGGGGATTAAGTGAGAGGTGCTGAACATCACCCCATCTGGGAAATCTGTTTGGAGAGCCGTTCACAACCCTCCCCAGATGGAGCGCTCTCAAGAAATGGATTTTGGCAGAGTCGAGGGACTCCACAGGTGCCTGGCACAAAAGCTAAAAATGCACTTACTGTAGCTAACCACCTGCAGGCTAAAATTTGAACCGATGAGATTTGAGCGTGTGTGTGTGTGTCTGTGTGTACATGTGTATGATGTTATGTTATGTCTTCACAGTCGAGAAAATATTTTACAACTTCACTGTGGCATCAGGCAACCTATTGTTCTAATATAAGTTATCTTTGACATATGGTTCAACAGACTGGCTAAACAGCTGATCTGTAAAGGTCAAGCACCTGACAAGGCATCTGTTTCATTCAACCTTGTTGAAAACATGATGCAAGAAAAAAGGGACAGAAAGGGAGGCAAAAAGGGCACAGAAAAAATCAAATCAGGCACCAACGCCTCTCTCCATCACAGGTTTGTCTTTATTGAATTCCTCCCAGAGAGTGCAGAAGTGAGATGGGATTCCTTTGCGTGACCATGGCAACCCGCTGAGCCAAACACCTGTGAATGCGCATTAAGAAGAGCTTGCGACAGGAAGCGCACTAATTAGCCGCACCACCAAAGAGAGCGTGCAGGACACAACGCCACTACTCCAACCTTTCATTAGCGCGCTAAATCATGACGAGGAAGTCTTTCCTGCCACACATTATAGATATATTGGGAGGAATAATGCTTCCTTTTAATGTAAAAAAAGTTATGAAAGATCAAGTTAAATAAATAATAAAAAAAAGCACACACAAGTATTACCTGGGTAATGGAAATCAAAGTATAAACAAAACCCAGGTTAAATATTTCAAGATTGAAGTTTACTTGTACTTGCAGAGAAAAGGAAAAGAGAAATGGCATAAGAAGGATAGAGGAAAAAAGGGAGAAATGGCATAAGAAAGACAGAGAGAACGAAAGTGAGAAGAGATGTAGACCAACAAAGACATTAATTAAGGGGCTATGTGTAATGGTATCCAGCTGGTACGTTTGTGCAGTATGTAAGTAAGTATAAGTATATATATACTCTTTTGATCCTGTGAGGGAAATTTGGTCTCTGCATTTATCCCAATCCGTGAATTAGTGAAACACACTCAGGTGAAGCACACACTAATCCAGGCGCAGTGAGCTGCCTGCTACAACAGCGGCGCTCGGGGAGCAGTGAGGGGTTAGGTGCCTTGCTCAAGGGCACTTCAGCCATGCCTACTGGTCGGGGTTAGAACCGGCAACCCTCCTGTTACAAGTCCGAAGCGCTATGCCATGGCTGAACCCCGCCCCCCGCGCGTGTGTGTGTGTGTGTGTGTGTGTGTGTGTGTGTGTGTGTGTGTGTGTGTGTGTGTGTGTGTGTGTGTGTGTGTGTGTGTGTGTGTGTGTGTGTGTGTGTGTGTGTGTGTGTGTGTGAGAACCTCCCTTCCGACATCTTAAGATTGGTGCTAGTGAGAGAGCAGCCTAGGGTTTTAGCTTGATTGCTAGCACATTCAACTCCCAATTTGAGGTGCTGTTGTTTGCAGATTCAAGTCTGGGCGTGTGCAGGGCTGAGCCACATGGTCAACACCATAGATATTAGAAAGCTAGATACTGCATTGGGCTCGAGTTCTATTAGGTGGCATACGTAAAGCTGCCATATTGCTGGGGGCAACACGTTTACTGTCTATGGGCAACACTTGCAGCAATCAGAGATACCTGTTTGATTTCCAGTCAGACTCACATGCTTCTCTATTGGCCTCCAGTTATGATGGCGGAGCTATTTACGTACCCAATGCGGTATCTAGCTTTCTAATATCTATGGTCTACACAACGCAAGTTTACTTTGGTGCCATGACCCGAATCGGGACTGAGGTTTAGGGGCGTGACGGCAACCAGCTGTTTCATAGCTGTGCAGTATGTGCGTTGTTTAAATCTCCCTCCTGACGCCTTAAGAGGTGCTAGTGAGAGAGCTAGCAGCCTGGGCTTTTAGCTCGATTGCTAGCACACTCAACCTCTAATCCAGGGTGCTGCTATTTGCGGGTTCGAGTCTGGGCGAGTGCAGTGCTGAGCCACACAGTCAACACAATGTTACTCATAGTAGATAAATTATCTATACATGTGCAGGGTCACCTGCAGAGCATTTATAAGGGCTTATTATACGGCTCTTCAGAGTGCAGGTAGAACACTCCATTGACTTGAATGGAATTTCCCAAAGTTCTACCGGTCATTATTTTCACCTAAGAAAATAATTTTCACCTAAGGACCTTTTCACCTAAGGACCTCTAAATAATGACCCCTGTCATTATTTAGCCATTCAAAAGCTGCCGCGTCGGGGTCCGGTTCGCCCGGTTCGGTTATTTTCCCAATAATGACCGGCGTTCTATACATTATCCCTTACCTATTATCTGGCTCACACCTTCACTGTCGCTTACTTTTAAAGGCCCCAAATTCTCTTCTTTTCTTCACCTTTTGGGAAGGCCTTTCTTTCTGTCATCTCATAGTCACCCTATGTTGTTTCATAGGTCTATTAGGGCATGTTCACGAAAAAGGTTATCCATCCATTATTGTATTTATTCATATAATGATCAATATTAGCCTGGAAGCCGGCCCGAATTTACTCCATTACTGACATTTGAGTTCAGGAAATTCGGTCTGGAGTCGCTCCATTGAGAAGTCTCAATGGGTCAATGGCCCAACTGGAGGTGTGTGTTTGGGCGGCTCAGGCCAAACAAATAGTTCGGAGGATTTACAACAAATAGGATGTCTCTATAGAGAAGCGAGATGTTTACATTCTGTCTGTTGTACAATTGATAATCCAATAAATTTAACAAACTAGCAGAAAACAGCAACTAAGTACAACATGGATTTCATGGTCAGTTTCAACAGATTCTATGGTCAGTTCTACTGATGAAATTATAACATTATATCAGAGGAAGCAAAGAAGTTAGTGTAACAAAAGGCCACAAAACATGTGTTTGTGAGATCATGTGAGATTTGTCAATCTCACGGTCAATTGCATGATGACTAGTGTCCATTTGGCTGTCAATCATGTCTGTAAATCTGTCTTAAGTACTCAGCAAGTCCTCTAGTGTTCAACACAAAGAACTTTTTTGTTTTTTGGTCTGGAATTTACCTACCCTGTCGTCGTCATACTCAATTCTAGTCAGAAGAATTCTGCTCCATTGGGATGTGATTATGGTGCGTGTTAAGTGGTTCTTCTTCTCCACAAATGTCGAACAATATAAGTGCCTGACTTGTTATGGGGATTACGCAATTATTACATTACATTACATTTGGCTGACACATTTTTAACCAAAGCGACTAACAACATGGTAACAGTTAAGTTTTAAAGCAATTCTCGCAACAATTTTAGTACAATTTAAAAACGGTTGAGTACAGTAAGAATAAGTGCATCAGTGAGTGCTGAGTGCAATAGGCAAGATTTAGAGCAGGGGTCTCAAACTCAAATGAGCTGGGGACCACTTCTGCCAACGTCATCTGATTGGAGGGCTGGCTATTTCTGAAAATGCAATGTTCTTTTTTTCAAATACCACACAAAACTGCAAACAGAAAGTGCAAGTATTTTTATCTAGTTTTAGACACCTGTGCTAGCAACCTTAGCTTATAAATAAAATAATGATAAAATAAATATTAATACAAATTATAAAACAAATGCATAAACGCATAAAAAACAAAAGCATAAAAACGGGTATGGGTGTGCTTCACACCAAATAAAAATATTTTCCTCTCATAACTTTTTTAAACCTGGCAAACTAGGCATCAGGGTTAAGAAAGCAACACCATTGGAATTTGATATCAAAATTTCAAAAGGCCATGGCTTGAAAGTGGTCAGAGATAAAGTCCTACTGTAAATGTAGAAATCTTTGAGTATAAACAAAAGTTTATGAAGGGGGTAAATGTACCCATCACTGAATGGCAAGCACCTCAAATTATGCACATTTCAGTAAATAGGCCTACTGGATGAACATATTTGAGCAGGTTTACTTTCCTTTTTTCATATTACCCACATAACAAATTAACAGGAAAACACCTAAGATGTATACCAACACCTAAGATGTATATGGTTTAGTGATGTATTACTAAACCACAAGGCCTACAATAAAGTATTCTGGTCAAATCAGTTTCTATCGCGGGTAATCTGAGTACCCAGAAGTTCGCATCATATTGCGGGTGACTTTGTAGTTCTTTAGAGCCCTGTTTCTACTAGCCCTGCTGTCTGTACCACGTCCATTACGGACACTTTCATCACGATTACCACTGCAACCTCCAAGCTATGTTGGGCAGAGGGTCGAAATAAGCATGGTATGCTTAGTAGACACCGTCGTATACAAGCAAAGACGCACCTCCATTCACAGACGCACTGTGACTATCACTGTCAATAGACGATCGATCATAATCTCCAAAAGGATATTCTCCTTCAGAATCAGAATAGCCTACCTAAGACTTCATCAAACGTGAACGTTTTTCACCATTAGGTGTAGGCCTATTTCTGCTTCAATTTGTGCAAAACTATGGCCTGCATTACAAATGCACGTCTTTGTGTTTCTCGCGTGTAATACAAGTTTTTCCTGAAAACTTTGCGCAGCGATTTTGGGTTTGAATCAAGCTCTGGATGTCTAGCACATAGTGGAGCAGAGTAGGCTACAAATGAGATTTGTCACCGTACTTGGATCTATCGTCTACTTTAATCAGTATCGTTGTTTGTCGCAATTAAAAATAGCCTCAAGGGCCGGATTACATTATTATTTTGACATACGTCGCGGGCCGGATTTGGCCCGCGGGCCGGGTGTTTGAGACCCCTGATTTAGAGCCTTGAATTTGATGCAGGCGGCCGTAGCCAGTGTAGCTGGATGAATTATATATGATGCAAGCAGCTGGGAGATATAATCAATAAGAAAATCTTTAGGAAATAATTCAAACATATGCCTAAAGATTTGCCTAAGACAGCGCCTGACATTTTAGTGGTTTGTCTTTCTTCTGTCAATAAAGCGTGCACATAGTAGGCTAGCCTAAGCGTGCACGTAATAACCTAACCAAAAAGTATCCTCATAATGTGACACACCAGACCCATTCTCAATCAACTGAGATTTGAGAATCAGCCAATCTAAGCCGAGGCCTTCTTGACAGTTTGGTTCCATCACGAGATCAACGCGCTGTACCAAGAGTAGGCTATTAACCTCTTTCATTATAGCCTACCCTATTTCTCAAATGTTTTCAAATCCACATGCTGCGCTGAGTTTAGACTACAGCACTGCAGGAAATGTGTCGCTTAACAAGCAACACCTCCCCCCCTCGAAGAAGACCAGTAGTAGGCTAGTCACTAGGTCTACTTATAGCTAACACTTTAAATTGTCTGAAGGCGGCTGGTTTGCTTCTGTCACCTGACAAAGTAACAAATCTATCGCCATTAAAGTGAGAAAACGGTTGAAAACTATGTTTTGCATTCATGTTATCTCCAGAACGTCGAGCCCATAGAAATGCTTGTTTTCACTGACATCCTCGTATTTTTGCCGTTTTCATTCATTTCAGCAAACAGGGCCGTCGCAAAGAGGTCAGTGCTTTATCTCCTGGGATTAGACATAGGCCTATGAGAGAGAAATTTGGGGATCACCGATCGTGCTTTTGGGAGCCCCAGTGAAGGAAGTGGGAAATCATTTAACATTTTGTACCGCATGAGGCGCTTTTTACGTTTCAACCTGAGTATTGGTGGGGACATTTCAGTCCCAATATGACATTGGTGTGGACACGTCCTTAAGTCCTCAAGCAAATACACACCCATGACTTCGCAAACTGTACCCGAATGCAGTCATCATCTCCATCTAAATTCGTTTCAAGAACGTGTTATTGTACAATATCTACAGAAGTCAGAATGGCTTCTCGAAGGAGTTGCAGCCCTCGAGAAGGGGATAATCTAATCAATAAGTCATCCCTTCCCATTCATCATGTTCTGCAGCTCTCTTGTAGAGAGCAACAGGTAAGGATGTACCTCACTGATGTAATTCGATGAAGGGCCGCTGCGGATACTATATACTTCCCATACACACTTCTCACTCACGGTGGTATCATGGGCATATTTTAACACTTACAAAAGCGACTCATTCCGTTTCAGAATTAAATTTAATTTCGACAAACGTAAATCTCGAATGTTTCAATGACAGAACCACAAAGACAGTTATTATTTTCCGTATTGAGATATTCGGTTCAACTACGAGCTATTTGTAGAGCCCTCCCCCGTCGATATCCAATTGGTCGAATTGAAGTTATACAGACATTCATGGATTAAATACCTTATACGAATCCAATTGATCACATTATTGATTTTTGAAGTCACATTAGCCTATTTCCACACTGTTTTTAAATGTCCTGCATTTACTTTTTTATTTTATATCGCGTTCAGGAAATGTCCTTATCAAATCTGTGTTCTTCCGGTTAAAGTTCCTCGTGTGTCAAAATAAGAGTTGGGTGTTCACTCAAATACGCCATCGCGGCAGGAGAAGATATATTGCGCGTAAGCGTAGCCTACATGCGTAAGGCAGAGTGAAAATTATGGACTTTCTCCGAAACAGTTTTCGAGTTCTGACAGAATGAATATCAGTAAAGAAGGTAATTTTAAGCGTACGAGCGAAAGATGTCAGTGGTAGAGTAGCCTACAGTCCGTCCGGTCCTATATAGAGAGAAGACAGCTGTGGAACTAGGCTACTTGTGGCTAGACTTGAGACTTGCGCTGACAATCGAACATGCCCACCTAGACTGTAAAATAATTCTGCTTTAAGATTAGTGCCACTGGCAATCTGCTCTCAAACATTCTATTTTCATCCGAAATAGTCCTACTCACTCATGTCTACAAATTGTAGCCTATTACCTCTAACTAGATGTGTTTTGGCCTAATGTTAAGGGAATCTAAATGTCAACACATTTCTATCAAAATTCAAAAAGACACAGTTTGTTTTTTCGTTAACAATATTTCTTGCTAATTACTGACAAATAGCTTAGGCCTACAGCAATAACCAAAAGTAGACTACCATAATCATATTGAAAAAAGGTTAAATATTTGTATTTACTAGGCCTACATGTGTTGACACTAAAGGCTAGAGCTACACCTTTGTCTCCTCTCACTTTCCCATCCTATCCCCTCCTCTGGTCCTATATGCTGATCTCTTCTCTGTCTAGATCTCCTTTTCTCCTCCGTATCTTCCTTCATCTCCTCAGGTCCTTTATATTCTCCTCTCTTCTCCAGGGGTCTCCTCTTCTCTTCCGCTCTCCAATTATCTCTTCTTCCTATCCTTTCCTTTGTAACACCTTTATTTATTTTTGTCATCAATATGTTTTTCTCAATCACCTCCAGGTCACCCCTGCCAGGTCAGCATCCTCATGGTCTGTCTCCCTCTATACTTGGAAGTGAACATGAAAGAAATTTTACCAGTAAACTAGATATTTTCAGGTACAATCAGAGTAATGAATGATCTCAATGAGAATGATTATTAGATAAAGAAACATTTAGAATTTGCTCTTATAGTAGTAGCCAAAAGCCATTGAAACACGTGTGTGTGTGTGTGTGTGGGGGGGGGGGGGTGCTTTAATAAAGTTATTGATACTGAAACATTATTTTCCCATATAACGCATACCTCTCACTGTACAACTCCCTCTCCCAATAGTAGCCCTAGATACATATGTGTGCAAATGGTACAAGTAGCCCTTGCACATACACACACTCAGTCACTCTCTCTCTCTCTCTCTCTCTCTGCCCTTCTGCCCTATCCCACAGCACATGTACTACAGTGCACACACACACACACTCCCAACTTCTTCAGCGATCACATTGATTACTTGTTGAACCTTTGCAACAGCCTTTGAAATGGCTAGACTTAATTTCGATTGAATTTAGGTGTCAGGCCTACCCATCATGATTTTGTGATCTCACATAGAGAAATTCAATAAAAAGTAGCAGCAGAGAGCGAGAGAGAGACAAAGAGAGCAAGAGCATAATCAATTGATACTGGGGCCTATATGTACAGTAGAAAGAAAGAAAAAACAGTGAAAGGAGCTTTGTTTTCTATAGGTCCCAGATAGCCTGTGAATACCCACGAACCTTTGACACATTTGGGATTTGCTCTGCTGGTCCGTCTGGCCAAGAGGCCATTGAAGCTCATTTCCAATGTTCCTAAAATACTGGCACACAAGTACAGTACAATTGCTAATCTGGCATGGACATGTATTTCTTTGGAATTGAGTAAACAACTGCATTTAAAACCTTCGTTCATGAGTTTGCTACACTTCTTCTCTAGAGTTTAATGCACAAATTTAAGTTTCATTTCACTGCTAGTTCGCCCCTGCTGGAAGTCGTAAGTCAAGGAACCTTTTCCAGACGCACTCTCAGTTACAATTGAGAAGGTCTGCATGCTAACCAGGCTAGGGCCCAGCAGCAATTGTCTCTGGAACAGATAACTTCCTGGCCTGGTGTGCAGTCATGTGAACTGACTGCTATGTGGGGAGTGTGGATGTTGTGTGCCATGGCGATTAGATGCAAAGTGTTTTTCCCTAATTGGGGTTTTCCATTTGTTGCCTGCATAAGGCTTTAATTGGAGTGTTATGTATCTGCTTGAAGCGGGTTTGTGTGTAGTGTGTTGATTGCAGCCTTGCTTATATTCACAGCAGTGCTCTCTCTTTCTTTCTCTCTCTCTCTTGTTTCATTTTTGTTTATTTCCTCTCTGTGTTTTCCGTCTCTCTGTCTTGCTGTTCTCGCTCCCTTGCTAGTTGCTCGGTCATGATTTCGCCCTCTGCCATTTACCTCCATAACCACCTTCTCTTGCTCTTTCTCATTACTTTCCCCGATTCCTTCTCTTTCTTTGGTTTCTGTTTGTTTCTCCTCCAATCCCTCTCTCCATGGTGCACACTGTTTTTCGATCTATTCTCTCTCCCACCACCCCCTCCTCTCTCCTCCTTGCTGTCCTTATGTCTCCCTACCTCATACATCAGTCAGTGAAAGGTCTGACTTTTCTCTACCATTAGCAGTCTACCTGACATGTCAAAGGCACAGGACGAATGGGCAATTTAGCACTTTCCCCCACTGTCCCTCCTCATGGTTCTCTAATGAAGCTGAGGAGCTCTGAGCAGGTGCAGGAATGCACTGCTGTGCTCCACAAACCCAAGGGCAATGCTGGAGCTAGTCAGGCTAGTGTTGTAAGCAGTCATTTGGTCATGGTGAGACCCAAACATGTGTAAAAGACTCATTTGGACTCAAAGGCTCCTTTCTGCTGTCATGTTTGTCAGAGTGAGAGCAGATACTACTACAGTTGTGCCTTGCACTATCATGCACATGCTTTCTTGTTGCTTGTGTAGAAACTTAATAGATACACAATGTAATGTATACCCCTACAATTTGTACTACCCATTTACAGTACCGTTAAGGAGTTACCTACTTCAATGTGGATGAAACCGTTACGGAGGTACTGACAAAATGGGTTATCACAACGCAGTTTGGTGTTCCAGACATGCAGCAGGATCACCCAAATGAGTTTGAAGGTACAGGTAAACTAACCACATAGTGTTGCTTTTAACAGTGCTGCTATAACCAGATCCCCAGGAGTGGTCAGTGTGTGGGAGTATGCTGTTCACCGAGATAGGACACAGACCTCAGACAGGAGTTAAGTCCAGATCAGGGCTGACTGCACTCTAGGCTTTTATTGGGCATGTCAAGCAGTCAGGGCAGATTTATGGGACATTTATCACTCCACTCATATGAAAGCAGCTGTGTGTGGATACTACAGGGGAAGTTGCTGCTCTGTTGCTCAGACGCAGGAGGGGGGTGGATGTGTGTGTGTCTGTGTGCATGTGTATACAGCAATTTACATATAACATGCTTCATAAATTAATTTGTAAGACCTTCATACTATAGAGTTTATGTCCTGGTTTCATCTTTACACAATATTTTTCAGTTTATAGCCATAATACATTACTCTTTGCAGAATAAAAACAATATTCTGTTCATTTAATTAGTTTAATGTGAACAATGTCTTTTGTTGATTTTAGGTGTTACCCATCTCCCTCTATAGGCCAATTCACACAGATTTGCCACAACCATTGCAGAGAGGAATTGCAGCAGTGTGAATTAAACATTGCAAGAGATTGCTAGCTGTTGCAAGCCATTTCAAAAGATTTGACATGTCACATTGCAGTAGCAGGGTTTTACCGAAACAGTTTCACATCACAGCGTTTATGACGTGTTGTCACTCAGTCCAGCCGTCAGATCAAGCAAGAAGAAGCAGAGAAAGACTTATTAACTTCATTTTGAAGAACAGCAGTGTCGGAATAACATTTTTGTCATCCAGAGGTAATGTCTTAATGATGTCTTACAGATCATAGCGTGGGCATATCTATGTTGCAGCTGATTTCGTTGTGAATCAGTGGTGTAAATTGGCCTTATAGGTCAGCCTGTCTGTGTCACTAGCCTACTGCGCTGTAATGAAGGAAGAGGAAATGAGCGGAGACATGACAGTTGTCTTAGCCTATATCAGTACTCCACCCATGCACTCCACAAACATCTCACTGCTTGTTGTTTTAGTGGCCCGCAGGGTAAATGCCAAGGGATCATTGTGTGAGCGTGTGAGGATGTTTGCTGTCCCTGTAAATGTACTTCTCTTCCTCCCGTTCTCTTCTTCTCCTGCTCTATTTATTCCACCCTCCTTACCTTCCCCCTCTTTCTCTTTGTCTTATTCCCTCCCCCCTCCACTTCCCTATCCCTCTCTCTTTCTCATACCATCCCTTTCTCTCCACTATTTTCTCTCCCCCCCCCCCCCCCCCCTCACCTCACCTCACCTCACCTCACCTCACCTCTCTCCCCTGTTGTGTTTACTCGTCGTGTTTGCATTGGAGCTGACAGGCTACAGCTGGCCTTTCTTTCCCGGTACATTAGATGACTAGCGGGGTTGCCTTATCTCCATGCTCCATCTCCGCCACTGTGGCTCCGGGGAGGCCTCATCTGTGCACGCCGAGGGAGCCAGGAGGGAGGAGATGGAACCTCCCTGCTGCACACCACCCCACCCCACCCCCCTCCCCTGCCATAACACCTCTACCAAGGTCCGGTGGTGGGGGTGTAGACACTGAACCGAGTCGGTTGTGAGCCTGCCCTATCTCAGAGGTGTTTGCTCTGCAGTGGTCATAAAGTCCCCCATGCTGGCGTGAGTCTATTCATAACCTCCCTCTATCTCTCTCTCTCTCTCTCTCTCTCTCTCTCTCTCTCTCTCTGTCTTTCTCTCTGAAGATTGAAGGTGCTCTAACAGAGATTGCTGTGTTTGTTCCTGAGGACGGCTGGAGATAACTGGGGCAGCAGATGAGACTGGTCCTGATGGCCAGCTGCTGTTTTCAGGGGTGTGAAGAGTCAGAGCCAACACCACCTTAGCCCAGGCTCTGCTGCAGTGGTGAGGTGGGGTGAAGTTGGGTAAGTGAGTGGAGCACAAAGGAATATTCAATGTCTTTAAAATAGTGTAAGCTCGATTTTGAAAACAGGGCTCACTATTAATCAGAATGCTACACATAATTCACATAACCACACACCCAAGTAGCAGAACACCCCGGATTCTTTTGCAAAACACTTATTTATTTACAAAAAACTATCTGATTCTATTTGAGCCAGTTACACACTACTGTGCTCTGTGCTTTTACATTTCATTTTTTCTAATGATATAGTGTAAGTTTGATTTTTTTTTACATGTTAGAGTAACATTTTTAATATAATTTAGATTACATTAATATATTGACCAAACACAATACATAAAACCTGTGTGTGTGTGTTTGGGTCCTCTCAATCTATGTTTCCAAATTATGCATTTTCACTGAAAATCAGAGCAGAATATCAGCACAGCAGAATAGTCTCCTGAGCGCCCTAAGCCCCTTTGTGTCTTCACAGCAGAATATATTGTAAATAGAATACACTAAGTGCAACAAGCATTTTTTCATAGACCCTTCATCAATTTGGTCTCATGGCTCAACCCATTAAATAATGTTGCTGAAATCTCATCGGATCCATAAGGCTATGTTCAGACTGGGTTTCTAGTCGGTTTTTTTCTTGACAAGAAAAGTTGGCCAGGGCACTTTTTTGATTTGAAGAATTTCTGGCAGCAAAAAGCAGTTGAGGGAGTCCCATAGGAAAAATGGCAAGATACCAGATCTCAAAGATGGCAGCTTTTTTGTAGTGTGACGACCCTGGCTGGTCTTCGTTGGCCCCGCCCACGTGTAATTTTTTGGGTCGATTCTTAGCAAAAACACATTTTTTCTTTAAAGGCACACTATGCAGGTTTTTTAGCTTAATATGCAAGTTTTTTAGCTTCATTTACCTTCATTTACCAGCTTCAGAGTCATTAGAATGGTTATATGACTTTTTGAATGGTGGCCGTCTCGCTTCTCCCTAGCGCCTGTGAGCGGAAAAACCATCCTTGCAACTGTGGGCTGGCGGGCCGACGGCCTCAGTGTCAGGAAGTATAACGAGTGTAATGAATTGCTTTACTGCATTCAAATACACATACACGCCAGGCACCGGCTAGAAAAAGGTAGCGATAGAGTTTCTCAGACATTCGTCATAACAGAGCAAGCAAAAAATAAGCAAAAACCGAAAAAAAAAAAAAAACAGTAAGGAAATTGCCAATACTGCATAGTTTGCCTTTAAAAAATATGTGCTCATTGGTGTGTAATTACTTCCACCAACAAATAAAAGTATTCTCATAAGTATAGAATCTGCCATATGAGCAAGTCGCCTGTATGGCGGCAACCATGTTTCGGCCTCCATCCTTAGCCAAGGAGGGACATACCTGAAATTCTAGCTCTGCCTTTCGCGTTTGTCGGTCAGTTACCGAGCGACAGAGTTGTGCTCGCGGCTGCCGGGAAACCACTAATGTTGAATCACCTTTTGTCGAATAATGTTAGCACTGATAAGTTGCTCGCTGAATATAAGCCAAAATAACAAATCCATAACGACATTATTCATCTTGCATGAAGTATATGAGCTATATTTTCACAAACTAAATTACTAAATGCAATTTATTTTTTTCTAAAATAACCTCATTACGAGAAGGAATACTAGATAAAGTAGTGTATGGCATCTTGTAATGTCAGGACATTTACAGTGGTGGAAGAAGTACTGAAACTCAGTAGTAAAAGTACAAATAACCAGAGAAATATTTTCTCTATAAAAGTAGAAGTACCACACTAACAACCCTACTTAAGTAAAAGTTAAAAAGTACCTGCTTTTAAATGTACGTAAGTAAAAGTACTTGCATAATGATTTATTATTTTAATGTCTATATTCTAATAATAATTAAAAAAACATGTTAGACCTGTTGTGTGAGGAGAGCCCAACACACATTTTTAAGGATTTTCGAGGGCTTTTGAGTATGGGGTTATTACCGTATATACCTATAACAGTATAGGCCTAAAATGAATTATTATTAGCCTACTGCACATCTCCCCTGCACATATGCGAGTTCGTCAGGGAAGAGAAGGGGCCGCTCATACTTCCTGTAATTATTGCAAATATTGCAAATATAGACTAGTATGCACTATTTATTCTACTTAAGTAAAGAACAGATATGTGGAAAATGTACTTTAGTACAGTAACGAAGTATTTGTACTTTGCTACATTCCACCACTGGACATTTATGGTGCGGCTTCCGTAGGTAGTAAATCGCACTTGCAGTGGGGGGAGGGGGAGCTATAGTCTGTTGCAATGTATCATCTCACCGCTAGATGGGAGAAGTTCCCCCAAAAATTAACCCATGAAATTACACAATGTAGCTTTAAAAACGAAGGAGGGGAAATATCTGTTTTTCCGAATAGCCTACCCTGTTACATATTTTGTGGTCTTAGATTTCGCTATCTGGTGTTTGTCAAGATATTGGCAACTATAATAAATGACCAGAAAACAATGTCCAGGCCTTTGTTGAGAAGAAGGATGGTTCGGGTGTTCTTCGCTCACAGTAAGATATTTAGTTGCTCTGATTGGTTAGGTCTATCCAGTTGAGTGCATGTTGCCCCCCATCCAATCGGTTGAAACACGCTCTCAATGGAGCAGTATCAGACTCAAATTCTGATTAGAAGTGAGTATGACGACGTCAGACGACGTTATATGCTATTTCGTTGTAAATGCATATTCTGGTTTTCTTCATGCTCTTTTTAATACATACATCTGTATCCTGAATTAAACATTTACGCACATCTGTAATCTTAATAAAACATTTTAATGATGTGTTTTTTTTTTATATGTTGTTTATTTAGCCAGCGCACTTCTCATGTTTGGTCACGATGAGGTGGATAGTTTGACTGTGATTGGGTGCTCTTAGTAGCTTGGGATATGGTACATGATATGGGATACACCTCTTATTGCACACACATTGATTATAAGCACTGCAATGGGAAAAAGCATACACATTCTTAAGATCCTTTTCACACATGCATCTCATGTGTGAATGTCATAAATGAAGGTGTGCTCTAACAAATGATTAAAGGCTAAGTGGAGACGCTTTTTCAAGAAAAACACTATTTTTAGCTGTGGGAACTAAACCAATCTGGTTTAGGAGGATAAATCTCATAATCCCTGCCTTGTACAGCACCAACCGATCATGAGAATAACATCAATTCTGTTCAGTTTCTCCACAGCGGAGAGGAACTCTTTAGGTCTCTTGATGGCATAATTGGAAAGAACTAGAACTAGTCCTTTCAAGAGCTTACATGGGTCCTTCCCAAAGAACAGATCATCTTGCTTTACCACCATAATTGCAATAGACCTCAAACATAATCATCTCTGTTTTTTGTAAAAAGGCAACATGCTTTTTCTTTTCCCATGGCATTAGTGGAGCACAGGGGTTCTGGATCATTGGTTACATGAATTGTGGATGTGCTGGGTGTTGTATTGACCGTTTCTTAGCTTTGTTGGCCAGTGTTCCGGCATAAGCTAACATAAAATACTTCCGTCTGTCCCCAACTAGAGTTTACACTTGTTACCATACAAATTAAACCCTGTTCTTAGACCAGAGTTGTCCTTTATGTTTAATTTGTTGTGTTATGCCTCTACATGCCCCTAGATTTATAGATTTTGTAACATCCCCTCTTCTGTTTTTCTGTGTTTGTGTGCATGTCTGTCCATATGTGAGGATGTGTGTGCTTTGGTGTTTTGAGTCACACGGTTGCATTTGATGGCCGCTATTCCACTGAAATGCTGTCACTCTCCCCTCCTACACACTGACATGCCTTTTGATGCCTGGTACGCGAACAGAGTGCTGTGTCCTTGTGATTCTGTGTTAGTGTGTGTGTGTGTCTTCACTCACAGTGTGCTGTCGACGGGTCTGTCATGGTGGTGATTTCCTTTCATATTTTTTTGGCGGCTTGTCGCTCTTTGAGTGATTTTAATAACACTTTGACAGAGACAAACATCATTATCTAAACAACTGTCGAATTTCAGACATTGTCCTTGAATTTTGAATTTTTGTGCATGCTTTCAGCAATGATGACATTCTCCTGTAGAAAACATTCCCATGTTTATCTCTCTTATTCCCATTAAAAACAGTACTCTTCAGCTTACACACACACACACACACACACACACTCTTTTTCAACAGTAGTCTACACAGCTACTAACTATTTTCCAATCAGTCAATCAGTCAGGTGGCAGCATTGCACACAAACATTAAAAAGAACATCATGAAAACATACAGTAAATAAACTACTGAACACTGTAAACTAACTGTATAAAAACAACAATGGGCAGTCAAAAATGAACCCATAAGAGTGAACTTTAAAATGATAGCGATTTCACCAAATGGTCAAATCTGGATGGACCTGGCTGATACTCTGCTCAGTACACATGCCATAAAGGACTTACTGTGTAGACTGTATGTATGCTCGGTATGGCCAACCAATTTAGACTTTTGGTCACACTTCAACTGGGTAGTCCCCTTTCGGATGCTCAGATTATTATCAAGCAATCTTTTGACACTGTTAACTAAAATGTATAGTTAAAGTTAGGATTAGTGGTTGGATAAGGTTATGGTGATGTTTTTGTGAAGTCTTTGTAGGCGGACTATCCATGTTAAGTGTTTTTACCTGACTTTTTTTGACTCATGTTCATGGTAGATTAAGATTCAGACATCCTTTGGCCTTTGTCTTCCTTAACTTTAAATCAGCCACAGACTTTCTGTGGCATCTTTCAAAAGACAGTTACTACTGCGGATTTAGCAATTACACACACTCACAGATCCACTGAAGTTGCACACAGTTGTTTTAGACATGAAAAGCTCAGAGTAATTTCGTTAAAATTTTACACCTTGTTAGTCACAGTTACTTGCAGGGGCATTGTGTGACTACATAACATGTGCTAAATGAAAGTGTGAAAACTAATAAAAGAAGTTAGAAGCCTGCAAACTCTTATAAGACATTGATGAGGAGAGGATTCTAGTAAGGATGGCTTAGTTACATTATACAGTGAACATGTTTATGCAATTAAGGGAGGCTGTGTCTGCATGAACAAGTTGAATAAGTGATGCTGAATGCCACACACACAGGCCTTAGACTAACGCGGGTATGCTGAGGTGTGGGAAACCACAGGTATAAATGTTACACTTGCCTTAGTGTCCAAGTCCCACCAGCCACTGGAGCTGTGACCTGTCAACTCTGGCTATTGGCTCTGACATTCACCTGTACACGTGCCATATCTCTCTCTCTCTCTCTCTCTCTCTCTCTCTCTCTCTCTCTCTCTCTCTCTCTATCTATCTATTGATCTCCATTCCTGTCTTTCTTGTTCTCTTAATTTCTGGGTGTCTCTCACTGTTTCTCTTTGTTATTGTCTCTGTCTTTCTCTCATATATTCCCACAGTGTGTGTGTGTGAAAGAGAGAGAGAGAGAGAGAGAGAGAGAGAGAAAGACAAAGAATAGGCTTTTGTGTGTGTGCGGTTCACTTGGGATGTGTGACAGAGAAAATCGTGAGTAAATGTAGCGACCAAAGACAGAGGATGAGAGGAAATGGAGTGTGTCACATCGGCTCAATAGTAATGAGCTGAAGGCAGAAGCATTTGACATCCAGCATTACACCACACTCCAGCAAGAGGGAAGACTTTTCCCCCTCTCCCCTATGCCACAAGCTTCACTGGGCAATCTTGCCTCAAACTATGCAAAATCATTTGCCTCTAAGTGGTGGCCATGAATAGCATTTGCTTTGGAAACAGAACACTGTAAAGTGATTGCACCAATTTCCTGAGAAAATTGAATTGAAAGTAATGTATAAGAATTATAATAATGAGGAGCAGCTTTGTTTCCCATCTGTCAGTGGCTTAAAGCAACACTGCATCAATTTGACTCTTCTCAGGTATGCTTTAATCAGGGAGCTCGTTTTGGTATTATCGTCAAATTTTGATGCTATATGATCAGGTGAAGGATAGATAAACACATGGGCAGTTCCCACCAGCCATCCAGGATATGCACTATGCATTTCTGTTCCGGGCTGAAACACTGCAAAAATTAAAGAAAATCTTTCACAGCATGATATCTTAGTAAGCATAGTAGCATTTTAGTAAGCTTCTATCCGATAAGGCTCTGGATGGTGTTTACAAGGTTTTGCATACCTTTCAGGTAGCTAGTTAGGTCACTAGTTTTAGACCCAAACCTAAATATTGCTGCTTTAAACCCTGGGCTTTTCTTTAGAGTGCAAAGCATTGCTTATGCTTCACAAAACTAAGGCCAACAGAGGCAATGCATGTAATCTTTCATCACTCAATTTCAATTCCAATTTAAAGTGCATTTCATTTATCTGACTCCTGAATTAAAGTGCATTTCATTTATCGACTCCTCATGAAGCACTCTCAATCAAGAACTTCCAAAGCATGCAAAGCCCAACAAATACATGCAGATGGACCCCCACCCCCGCACCCCCTCTCTCCTTATCCCAAACACATTTGTCCCTTCCTCTCTCTTTTCATCTAGTTAGACAGTCCAAATAGAGAACACCAGGGAGCATGATGAATACGTGCAGAAAGGGAATTCGGATTTGTGCTGTAATGTAGGCCACCCTTGTGCTGTAATGTAGGCCACCCACCTCTCTCTTTGCTTTGTCCACTTAGTTTTGTTCTGTACCTCCCAGCTTCCTTCCTCTGTATCTCTGTCTACATCTCTCCCTTACTCTCTCTCTCTTCTTCAACTTTATTTCTCTCTCTCTCTCTCTCTTTCTCGCACACACACACACACACACACACACACACACACACACACAGAGCAGAAGTCTGAAAGCAGTTTTCTGTGGCGCTTCCAGAAGAGCCCTGAATAAGAGCTATTATTAGAGACCTCCATGAGTCACGTCAGAGCTGCAGAACACAAGTGTTTATAGATGATTGGTCATATTTATAGCTCACTGCTGGACTTGGACTATAGTTGATGGATGGATGGATGGATGGATGGATACGGAAGTGTGAGTTTTTGTGTGTGTGTCTATATGGAGTGTCAGTGAGTGTTTTTTTTGTGCATGTGTGTGTGTGTCAGTGTGTAGTATAATGTGGATGTATGTAATTGTGTGCTTGTTTGTGTGTGTATGTAGGTATGTGTGTATGTATGTATGTGTGTGTGTATTTGTGTGTGTGTGTGAGTGTGTATGTATGTAATGGTGTGCTTGTGTGTGTGTATGTGTATGTATTTGTGTGCTTCTTTGTGTGTGTATGTGTGTGTGTGTGTGTGTTTCTGTAAATCTGCCACACGTATGGAGGAATAAAAGGGTACAGAAAATTTCACAGCGTCGTGCTTGTGACAGTGGACATGGACCATTTCCTGTAATTGGTTGTTTTTGCACCCCCCAACTCCTCTAGGATTTCATCATCAGCAAAAGAGTTTTTACTTCTCCCTAAGTATGATTTTAGACAAGGCTTTTTTCTTTTTTCTCGCCCTCTCTTTGAAGTTGCTCTCTTTACAGAATGTTTGCCCTCTCACTGTGTTTGTCATGCTCCTCCATCATTCACTCCCCTCCACTCAAACACACACACACAAAATACATTTGACACACTTGACAACGGGGCAGCTGGTTAGGGCTTCGGACTTGTAACAGGAGGGTTGCCGGTTCAAACCCCGACCAGTAATGGCTGAAGTGCCCTTGAGTAAGGCACCACACACTTAACTGCTTCCCGAGCGCCGCTGTAGCAGGCAGCTCACTGTGTCGGGATTAGTGTGTGCTTCACCTCACTGTGTGTTCACCGTATGCTGAGTGTGTTTCACTAATTCACAGATTGGGATAAATGCAGAGACCAAATTTCCCTCACGGGATCAAAAAGTATATACTATACTTATACTTGTAATGCAAAGTATGTCTAGGGCTGATGCTCTCCCCAGTGGAGCAGCCACCGAGTGACTAGGAGCAAGGCGAAAGGCAAGAGATCTTCTTATAGCAACACCCATTACTCCCAGCACCAATGGGCATGCTCTGCAGATTGCAACAAACAGCACAGACCAAAGGGGGCACAGCCCCAATAGGCATTAGAAAATATGTCTACTGGGAATGACCAGCATGGCCTTAACACACACACACACACACACCACACACAGAGTGACACACTTGGTTGTGATAATCCGTAATGGCTCGGGAATACATTCTTAAACAGCTGGTGCATCCTTCAAGCGAAGCACATTGTTGTTTATCGCCAATGCAAACAACTTCCGCACAGGAATGGACACAGCATCCTTTGGCTCGTGATCCCTGTCTCTCTGCCATGCCAGGAGGCGATCAGCTTAGTTTTTCTCCACCAGCTGTCCTTCCTGGTGGCATCTCCTGAGCCAACTGAACCTGCCGTTGGTGCCAGTCTCAGGAGAGCTAGCCTGGCTACGGCTCGGCCACAGCTCCCTGAGCACAGCCTTCAGCAGGATCAGAGCTGGGAACCATCAGATGCTGAGGAGAGCACGTCAGAACGGTTTCTTTCACTCTTTAAGCAGTGAGATGTTGTTTTTTGCAAGTCATTCTAGAATAGTATTGCACAGATTTAGAATTTTACAGTAATTGCCATTCATAATGGTGGTTTAAGTTCATTACTATACCATCAAATCATCAAATAGAACTTTATTTGACAACATTCTTGTCAGAGCCGTTTTATTGGGTGAGATAGTTCAGGTGGTGATGAAAGAGAAGATCGCATCTGTCTGAAGTACACATCTGTCCATTTGGATGAAGTTACAAATACTGTAGTTACATATCTATAAACAACAAACAAAAGAAGCAAATTCACAGTTATCGTTGGCCTGCATCCTCTGTCCCGCTCATTAGGTTTGTAACAGTAAAATCATAGGTCCCTTATAGAGCATTGAAAAGTCTGTTCCTCTGGCTACATAAGCCAACTTTCTCTCCCCCCCGTTCCCTCTCACTTGCTCTCTCGCTCTCTCTTTCTCTCTCCCTCTCTTCATCTGTCTATCCATCCTTGTTTCACACTCACTGCATATCTCTCACTCTTCTTTCCCTCACTCCCCTCTCCTCTCTCTCTCACACATACGCACACACACACACACACATACGCACACACACACACATACGCACACACACACACACACACACACATACGCACACACATACACACACACACACACACACACACACACACACATACGCACACACACACACACACACATACGCACACACACACACACACACACACACACAAAAGGTACCCCCCACAGATCATTATGTGCATCAGACTGTGTTGTCTGACCTTAATTATCACATTGACATCATTTTCCCCTTTTACCTGAGCTCCAGACGGTTCCTGTGCTCACCTGCAGACTCGTCTTCTTGGCCTCCCTGTCTGTGTCCAATCATCCCAGGGAGTGGACCCCTGTGCTCATCAGAATCAGTCCTATAAGGTCCTGTCCAACCAGGGCAAAGGCACAAGGCAGGTATGTTCAGATGACATCATAAACCAGCCCAGTCCGGCCCACTCTTTTCTGTTTTACTGTAACAAGACTGTAAAGAGCTCAAGAGTCTGCCTCCTGTCCCGTCCTATCACTTTAAGGTCAGAATGGAGTAAGGACAAAGAGTGTGTGTTTTTTAGATTCACACTGTCAGAGGAAAGCTCATGAGAATTTTGAAAATCTGATTGGCCAGTCTGATTTAGAACCTACCTGTTAGCCTGGTTTCACTAGACTTTGTTTCACTTTGTGAAGAGAGGTACTCACAATTTGGAAATGTTTCCAATAGCGTCGTAATAGACGCAGACTTTGTGTTAACTTTGAAATCATTGGTTCAGGGCTACCTGCCTGTGAGTCATCTATTTTAAACAGCTGTCAGAGCAACATTCGCAGTGGTACTTTTCTTTTGCCTTGACTTGTATTTACAGTTTTTTACAATTGTTTACACACGTTTTCAAAACTCTGTGTCTATTTCTCAAAACTCCACACACAAAATCAACAATTGCTCACACAAAATGCCAAATGCCTCAAATCTCCAGCAAAATGACACACAACATTCAAAATGTCAAAAACACATGTTTAAAGCAAACATTCGCCTCACATTACAAACACTTTTGTCATAATATGACATTTTGGATACATCATGTACACACTGTTGTTCAAAACCTAAAGCACTTCTGTCTTTCATGGAATTCTATGTTTATTTCTATATAAAACTGCAGAGAAAAGGTGAAATATACTCACAACACACATAAGCAGAATTGAAACCAAAAATATTTATTTTTTCCAAATCATTTGCTGCATTGAATACAATATTTGTACAGCACATAAAACAAATCCAACTACCACATGTAGTTGGACAGAAACCAAACACATCCAGGAAAAAGCTGATTTCAAACAAATACTTATACTGTAAACAAAATTATTACTGTATTTGTGTGTGTGTGTGTGTGTGTGTGTGTGTGTGTGTGTGTGTGTTGCTTGGGCAGAGGGTAGGAGTTGGGGGGTTGGGTGTGTGTCTAGGCTTCATCTCTCCTCCGGGCTGGGTCTGGCCACAATACTTCGTCCACGTCGCATGCTATGTTCTCTCTCGCTAAACACCGAGGAAAGAACCTTCTTGCATGGCGCATCCATCCTTGAATAGAGACAGCGTCAATGTCGCCACATGCTTCCTCCATTGCCTGGAGAAGTGGAATGCGGGCATAGGGACGACGATCATATACTCGCCAGCGCCATGTGGAGAAAAATTCCTCAATTGGATTGAGAAATGGAGAATAAGGAGGCAGGTACAGAACAGAGAAATGAGGATGGGTGACAAACCAGTTCTGGACCAGATGGGCCCGATGAAAGCTGACATTGTCCCATATGACCACAAATCTTTGCTGATCTTGATTCTGCTGACCTGGAACAAGTATGCGATGAATTGCATCCAGAAAAGTTATGATGTGAGCAGTGTTGTAGGGTCCAAGTGTTGCATGGTGATGCAGGACACCATTATTTGTGATGGCAGCACACATTGTAATGTTTCCCCCACGTTGCCCAGGGACATTCAAAATGGCCCTTTGTCCAATGATATTTCTCCCCCTTCTTCTAGTTTTTGTCAAGTTGAAGCCCACCTCATCTATATATATATATTCATGGAGGACATCTCCATCTGCATCCATCTCCAAAATTCTCTGTAAGAGACAAAAGTATATATACAGATATATAGACACACACATGTGCAAAAACCAAGACACTACATGTAATCTGGCTCGGTAGGTGCAATTCTAAATGTACTGGAAGTGGTTTTGCATACATACATCCACAAAGTCATGACGTAGGTTCTTCACTCGGTCGCAGTTCCTTTCAAATGGGACCCTGTATAGCTGTTTCATGCGCAACTGATTCTTCTGGAGGACACGATGAATTGTGGACAAGCTTACTGTAACAATGTTATTGAAAACAGTTGCATCATTTATAATATGGTGTTGGATCTGATGGATTCTAATCACATTATTTGCCAGAACCATATTTATGATTTCGGTCTCTTGCTCGTCGGTGAATTTGCGCCCTCGCCCTCCACGATTCCTTTGCCTTTCCACTCTGTAGAAGATTCATAAACATAGTGAATGTGTGCTATGTCATATAGTCAAAAATGTCTTCCTGCAGTAAGCTGTACCATAGTATATGATACTGTAACACACCACACTGGCCATTCATGATTCATGAAATGCAGTACAGTAACATGATACAGTACAGTAAGAACTACTATTGTATGCATTTTTCAGTTGTGCTGAAATAACTATTATGTGTACAGTATATTACTGTAGATACAGTCGTTGCATACCTGTTCTCATTTCGATATGTTCGGATAATGCCTGCCACCGTAAATCGATTTACATTTGCCTGGACCCTCAGTCCAGCCTCCCTCATGGTCAACCCATGGTTGATCACATGATCAATCAATGTAGCCCTAATCTCATCTGAGACGGCTCTCCTTATTTCCCTTCTTTGCCCTCGTCCTCTTCCATGTCCAACTCGTCCAGCTCGTCCTCTTCCTCCTCTTCCTCCCCTTCCTCCTCTTCCAACTCCTCCTCCTCGAACCCGAACACCTCGTGCTCGTCCTCTGCCTCTACCTCCACCTCTCCTGGCTCTTTCTGCGTTGTCATCCATTGTTCAAAACAGACATCTTGACATTTGACCTATTTATAGGCCTATACTAAGCCAATGATTCGTTGGTGTTCAATAAAGTGATGAGTGTTTGCACATGTGACGAGTGGGAGTGAAGCACTGGTGATTTAGTGTGGCATTTTGATAGGTTGTGTTTGAAAAACTAAATCAAGTTACTTCCTGTTAGATTTTTGTGTGTTAAGTAGAAAATTGAGTGTGGTGTTTTGCAAAATGTGTTTTAGTACATTGAAAACTGAGTCAAACATTGAGAATTAGTGTATGGTTTTGCAGATTTGGTGTGAGGTTATGATGTTTGGATGACATGTTTAGAAAATTGTGTGACGAGAAAAGATTTTGTGTGTAAGCAGTTGAAAAAAACTGTAATGCAGTGCTCCACAAGGTACAAAATGATATTACAAGATGACGACAAAATGGTTGTTCCTTCACATTCTGTTGCTATTTCCAGATCATTCTTGAATGTCAAATAATCATAATCCAAACCCTCCCAAACCAGCTGTTAACTAGTTCTAACTCTACTTGGTCAATGACTAACCATTAGCCCAAATCCTAATCTCACTCATTTCCATATGAGGGCTGTTGGTCCTACAATGTTTTCACAAAAAAATGTCTTAAACAAAAAAAAAATTGTTCACAAAAAAATTGTCTGAGCAGCGGTAACATCACCACCTGACAATTAGTCAGCCCAAGATCAATCCCAAACCCGCCGTTGCAAGTCTGTGTCACTTTGCATAAAAGTGTCTGCTACATAAAAGTCAACCTTAACTTTTAACTTTAGTAATAATAATACAATAATATATTTTCTAAAACAAACTAAACAAGTGGTCTTCAAACCCCCACAATAATTTTGGTATCTTTGTCAAAATTAACATCAACCACTTTCACATGAATGTGTATTTCTCTGTTGAGGCTGCCATAGCATCAGACAATAATATACACAAATGCAGACAGACCTCAGACACTATCATGCAGAGTATTTTCAGCACACCTGGACCCAATCATAATCACAGCACATAACAGCACACCACTCTCCTCTGTGGTGCAGTCTGAAGTCTTTCATTTGGTACCGGCTCACTCCCAACGAAGCTTTCAGAGCTCCATTGGAGTTTCATTGTCCTTTTGAAGTGGACTTGCTGGAGATTCATTACAGCTAGTTTTTTTTTCTGATGGTACAAAAAAAAGCTTTTGGTAAAATGCTCTCAGCCAGCACCCTGCCTAGAGTGTTGAAATGCTGTTTTAAAGCATTGGCCTTCAACACGCCCCTGAACACTTCTGAGGCAAAACTGAGGCGACTTCCTCTAACATGTGTCATCTTTGACATACCAGCTGCCACTTTTCATTGCCCCTTTAATCAGAATGGAGGTTGGAAGAATGCCGGCTCAGACTACAAATAGGCTCTGAGGCTAATGTATGTCTATATAAACTCACAAACCTGTCAGTTTCCATTTCTCCTTGTTCCAGCCAGCCACTCTGTAGGTGATAAAGGGTGGATAAATAATGAGTCACTCCATGCAAAACACATTGGTCATGACTGAGATGATTGTATAGTAATCATTATGTTTTCTATGCTATAGTGACTGTGGTGCTGTATTATAAGCAGCAGGTAAAAAAGCATTTTTCCTTATTTCTTATTTTTCTTATTTCATGTTAATAGTTCCATCCTCAGGCAACCCAAGCTCACTGTTATTCTAAGGATGTAAGAGTATAAAGCAGCCATAAGTATTAAAAATCACCAGAAGTCATTCATTCACTGTGTGGCATTGCAAACCACATTTCAATGGGTTATCTTTCCAAGGGGAGGGGGGTTGGGGGTTTAAGGCTGTTGGAGCGGATCATGTACTTGATGCGGCGTGTGAGTGGATCTGAGAGGCTTTGACTCTCCAGCGCTCCCAAAACATCAGGTGTGAGAACAGAGCGCCCACTCTTTATTTTTCAGAGAGCTTTTTTCCCTTCTTCCAGTCTCATTCTGTCCGTTGTTTCTCCTCTTCTTCTCTTGTTCTCTCAGCGTAATTGCCACATGTCAGTCCTTGTCTATTTTTCTCTTCTGCTTGAAGTGCGTACGCCACTCTATTCCCACCTCTTCTGTGCATCCTCCTTTCCATCTTTCCATCCGTCATGATCTCTCTACCACCTTTCTCTCATCTCCACTCGCAATCTCTCTCTCTCTAATCTCATATCTATCTCCATCTGCTTTTTGCATTTCTTCTCTCCAAGTTTCTCTTTCTCTCTTTTCCTCTTCATTTCTCTCCATCTACCTCCCACTGATGTTTCACTACTCTCTGACTTTCTGTCCATCGCAATGGCATGCTTAACATACTATTTTCCTCTCCCTCTTCATCTGTCTTCTCCATCTTTCCTTTCTCTCTTCCCATCTCCCATCTACATCTCTACCTCCATCTCATCTGCCTCTCTCTCCATCTATCCTTCTCTCTTCCTATCTACATCTCTACCTCCATCTCATCTGCCTCTCTCTCCATTTATCCTTCTCTCTTCCTATCTACATCTCTACCTCCATCTCATCTGCCGATCCTTCTCTCTTCCTATCTACATCTCTACCTCCATCTCATCTGCCTCTCTCTCTCTATCTATCCTCTCTCTCTGTACGTGTACATAACTTTATATCCATCTCTCCCCTTTCTTTCCCTCTCTTCTCTCCATCCCCCTATTTTTATAACTTCATATCCATCCCTCTCCATCCCTTTCTCTCTCCTTTCTTCTGCCTCCCACCTTGTTCCCTCTCTGTTTGGCTTGTGCTCTGGGAGCCCCCTGACAATCTCAGGCAGTTACAGGCAGCTCTCCTCACTCCACTGCCCTTGTCTCTGAATCCACAGACAAAAGGAGGGAAGAAAAAAAAGAAAAGAGAGAAAAAAAGAGATAGAGGAAAGAAGAAACAATAACTGCGCCCGAGTCTACTAAACCTTGCTAACTCCCTTCTCAAAGAGCAGCAGACATTTGTTTTCTGCCCTTCAAACACTGGAGGGAGTTCGAGAGGGAGGGAAGAAGAGAGAGATTTTCTGCACGAGACAACGGTTTTTATTTTCGGAGCAATTATGAAGCGATGGGGTCCCTCATCCCACCCCAACCGCACCCCAACTCCCTCCACCATCTCCCCTCCCTCTTTTTCATCTGTGCTCACAGCCGAAGATCAACCACCAATCACTCGTCTCTTCTGTACCAGGCGTAGTGAACGATGAGCGCACCACAGCATTGGGAACTGTGTGTGTGTGTGTGTGTGTGGGGTGCAGGAGGAGGTTTGGGCGGAGGTGGTGGTCGTGGGGGCTGATGTGGTGCCACGGCAACCATTATCGTGCAAACCATTAGCGGACCGGCTTCCCTGCTGAATCTGAGGCAACGCTGACATCAAAGCCGAGTGGGCGAGGGTGGTGGGGTGTCGGGGGCCAGGGGGAGTCAGGCGGAGGTTCAGACGACGCCTCGGTCAGCGGGGGTGCTCTGCGGGCACACAGGGCCTTGGGTAATTGGCAGGCCTGTCGGTACCAGGATGGGAGGGTGATGTCCTAAAATCTCAGAGGGATGTGGGGGAAAAAACCCAGAGGGAGAAATAAAGACAGAAAGTGAGAGGTCGATGTCAAGCAGTGAGAGAGGGGGGGGGGGGGGGGGTTGAGTTAAAATGAGAAAAAGCGTGAGGGTTATAGGCAAGAGATAAAATGAGAGACAAAGGGAGATAAAGCTCTCAGATGCAAAGAGAGAGAAATATTTTTTTTAACAGAAGAGTTGCAGGAAGAGGAGCAGTGGTCACTGTATTTCATTCGAGGACCCATACAAGAGGTGAGAAAGAGAGAGAGGTGAGAAGAGAGAGAAATGGGGGACAGTACATGAAGAAAAGAGAGAGTGGTGAAGGAGGGAGAAGGCAAGACAGACATGGAGAGGGCAGGAAACTAAACATCACTTCAAATCTCCCTCAGCTAGTGCCTCTCCAGACAGACCAGAGGCACAGCCATAGCCTCAACGCATGCCCAGTCCGGGCCAGAATGGTTGCAGGGTCGTGGGTCCTCTCTGGCTAATGATGGCTTAGGTTTTTCTTCCAGCCCAAACATCTGTTGTTTGTAGCTGGTTCCCAGTGTGAGCTGCACACAAGAAACACTTACCTGACTGTTTGAGACAGGGGGGACACCAGCAGCTGCTGCACACAACACAACCACTGACACACAAGAACCACAGCTGATGTGCTGCACACAACACAAGCACTGACACACAAGAACCACAGCTGATGGTACAATGCTGGGTCAACTCCATGAGTAGCTGCATAGAATAGAACCACAGACACACAAGGACTTCAGCTGACTGTGTGATGCTGTGTCAACTCCGTAACGTCAGCTGACTGTGTCAGTATTCCTGCTTTCATGACACCTGCTGGACATTTTGGGTATTTGCAACCATGTGCCTTTGTTTTCTTTGTGTAAAGATCCCGCCCTCACCTGTCATGTTTCACTTCCTGTTGTCAGCCTAGTCAGCCATTTTGTGCTCACCTGTTTCTGGTTTGCCCCTTTCTGATTGTCTGCTCACCTGTTCTTTATTTAGTCCTAATGATTAGGCCTACTTATTCTGTGTGTTGTCAGCCCCAGTTTGTCAGATTGTCCCAGCGATTTGTCTGAGCACTTTCAAGCCTCTGTTGGATTCTACCTGTTGTTCTGTCTACCCACCTGTTTGAATTCTGCCTGTGACCTGTCTTTTGGATTTGCCTGCCGTTTTGGATTATCTGCCTGTCTGTGCCTTTTGGACTGCTTCTCGGACCTGACCTTTGCCTGCCTGTGTATTACTCTTTGGACTGTGTTTTTGGTTTGTCAGCCTTTTGCCATTTTCAGTTTTGTGACCGAGGGTCTGCCTTTTGTTCAGTTTCCACCGTATGACGGGAAGTTTTTTGTTGGAGTTGTTTTCTTCTGTTGAATAAACTTTTTGAACTAACTCTGCACTTGGGTCCGAACTATTTACGAAACCTGACATTACAATCTGACCAGACCATGGACCCAGCAGAGATAAAGAATATTCTTGATCGGCATGGAGCAATGCTGGGGAAACACCAGACACAGCTTGCTGCCGATCTTGCTGCTAAGGTACAACAGCTCCAGTTAGCCTCTTCACTACCACCTCCTTCAGCCCGAGAACCTCGCCTGCCTCCGCCTGAGACTTACTCAGGAGATCCAGGATCCTGTCAGTCCTTCTTAGCTCAGTGTGAACTGATTTTTGGACTGCAGCCTTTGACCTTTCCATCGGATCGCTCAAAGATCGCCTACATCACCCAGTTTTCCGGAAGAGCTTGTGAGTGGGGAATGGCTATCTGGAGCAACAGGGCGGAGATCCAGGATAATTTCACTCAGTTCACTGATGAAATGAAGAAGGTCTTCGATCGCTCAAAACAGGGAAGGGAGGCTGCTCGTGAGATCCTCAACCTCCGTCAAGGGCGCAGGTCAGTGTCTGACTTTGCAATTGAATTCCGCACTCTGGCGTCCTCTACTGGTTGGAACCTAGAGGCCTTGTATGATAAATTCTTCAATGGACTGTCTGAAGCTCATTCCTTGTGACTTACCTTCCTCATTTGATGGCTTGGTGGATGTGGCTATCCGGGTGGACACTCGGCTAGGTCAGCTTCATCGGTTGAAGACAACCAGTAGCTCTCAGCGGACCGAGCTTCGTCGAGGGAAAAGTTTCCCTCTTCAGGCCCTTGAGGTAGGATCAAGGTCATCCACTCCACCTACTCCGGAGCCAATGCAGGTAGACCGGACTAGACTTTCGCCAGCTGAGAGACAGCGAAGGTTGGATTCTCACGCCTGTCTGTACTGTGGTCAGCGTGGTCATTTTGTTTCAACCTGTCCAGCAAAAGACGATGCTCACCAGTAAGGCGGGGAGTTCTGGTGAGCGCATTACCCTCAAAAGTCTCCCCGTCCTTCCGCACTGTCCTGCAAGCAACTGTGATGTGGAGGGGCCATCAACACACCACCTCTGTCCTCATTGACTCTGGGGCTGAGGAGAGCTTCATCGACGCATCACTGGCTGCCTGATGGGAAGTTCCAGTAACCACCCTGCAAGCTCCACTAACTGCCTCAGCACTAAATGGGACCTGTTTCGCCAAGGTAGCCCATATCACGTCCCCGATGAGTTTGATGCTCTCTGGTAATCACACTGAAGAGATTGCATTTTATGTTATTGATTCACCACAGATTCCCATAGTCCTTGGTCACCCTTGGCTAGTCAAACATAACAACATAATTCTATTTTGGGCTGGAGCTCATTCTGTCATTCCCAGTGTCTGAGGTCTGCCCTTAACCATTTACCTGTTTTTTCTGAGTTACCTGAGGAGTTTCCGGACCTGTCAATGGTTCCAGAGGAATACCTTGACCTGAGACCTGTCTTCAGTAAGTCCAAGGCTACCTCTTTACCACCTCATCGGCCGTATGATTGCTCTATAGACCTGCTTCCTGGAGCTTCTCCCCCTCGAGGTCGCCTGTACTCTGTCGCCCCCTGAGAATATGGCCATGAACAAGTACATTGAGGACTCCCTAGCAGCAGGTATTATCCGTCCCTCTTCCCTCTCCAGCAGGGGCAGGGTTCTTCTTTGTTGGCAAGAAGGACGGATCACTAAGACCTTGCATTGATTACCGGGGCCTCAATGAAGTCACTGTCAGATAATCCTCAGATATCCTCTGCCCTTGATGTCCTCTGCCTTTGAACTGTTACAGGGGGCCACAGTGTTTTCAAAATTGGACCTTCGCAATGCCTATCACTTGGTGCGAATCAGGGAGGGAGATGAATGGAAGACGGCATTTAACACACCCACAGGGCACTGAGTACCTCGTAATGCCCTTTGGACTTACCAACGCGCCAGCTGTCTTCCAGACCCTTGTCAATGATGTGCTGAGAGACATGGTAAACAAGTTTGTTTTTGTTTATTTGGATGATATCCTAATTTTCTCCAGGTCTCTTCGTGACCATGTTCAGCATGTCCGGTTAGTCCTCCAGCGGTTACTAGAGAACCAACTGTATGTAAAAGCAGAGAAGTGCGAGTTCCATCAACGCTCCACATCCTTTTTGGGCTTTGTTGTCTCTGAAGGTGGTATTGAGATGGACTCCTCGAAGATCAAGGCAGTTATTGATTGGCCTACCCCCCAGTCCCGCAAGGATCTGCAGAAGTTTCTGGGTTTTGCCAATTTCTACCAGAGATTTATCCGTGACTACAGTTCTATTGCCTCCCCTCTGACTGCTCTGACGTCATCCTCAGTCAGGTTTTGCTAATCGGAAGGGGCAGAGAAGGCTTTCCAGCAGCTCAAGAGGCGTTTCACCTCTGCTCCCATTCTGATCATGCCGGATCCGTCGTGTCAGTTCATTGTTAAAGTGGATGCCTCGGAGGTAGGGGCTGGAGCTGTCCTATCCCAGAAGGACAATAAGTTGCACCATTGTGCCTTTTTCTCCCACAAGTTGACACCTGCTGAGAGGACCTACGATGTGGGGGACCGAGAACTTCTGGCGGTCAAGCTCACTCTTGAGGAATGGCGTCACTGGCTAGAGGGGTTGAGGTTCCTTTCCTTGTGTGGACGGACCATAGGAACCTGGAATATTTGAAGTCTGCGACACGACTCAACGCACGCCAGGCCAGGTGGTCTCTTTTCTTTAGTCGATTCAATTTTACTTTGTCTTTCCGTCCAGGTTCTAAGAATGCTAAACCTGATTCTCTCTCTAGACAGTTTAGAGTTCCTGATGCTACTCCAGCCCCTAACACCATTTTTGCCTCCTCACTGTTTAGTGGGTGCAGTTTCCTGGAATATAGTATCTGTGGTTCACAATGCCCAACAACAGACGCCTGCTCCAGCTGGTGGTCCCCCTATAACTGCTTGTTTCTCCCCAGTTCTGTCAGTCCTCAGGTTTTGGAGTGGGGTCACTGCTCCCGACTGACCTGCCATGCCGGAGTTAGGAGGACTATGGCGTTTCTTCAGCAACAGTTTTGATGGCCCCGAATGGTTGCAGATGTCCGAGCCTTCATCGCTGCCTGTCAGGTCTGCGCCTGGAACAAGAGCTCTAATCAACCACCCATTGAACTCTTCCAGCCACTCCCGGTACCCAAACGACCGTGGTCCCATATAGCATTGGACTTTGTGACTGGTCTTCCCCCTTCCAGTGGTAACTCTGTTGTTCTGACTATTGTCGATAGATTTTCCAAGTGTGTGCACTTTGTTCCCCTGGCTAAACTCCCTTCTGCTAAGGAGACGGCTTCCCTCATGGTTAACCATGTCTTTAGGATCCATGGGTTGCCTTTTGACATAGTGTCTGACGAGGTCCTCAATTTGTGTCCTCATTTTGGAAGGAATTCTGTAGGCTTATTGGAGCCACTGCCAGCCTTTCATCAGGTTTCCATCCTCACACCAACGGCCAGACAGAACAGGCCAACCAGGACCTTGAGAGGGTCCTTCGGTGCCTGGCTTCCCAGAATCCCACGTCCTGGAGTCAGCATCTGGCATGGGCTGAGTATGCCCACAACTCCCTTCCTGTTGCATCTACGGGTCTCTCCCCATTTCAGTGTTGCCTTGGTTACCAACCACCTCTCTTTTCTTCTCAGGAACTTGAGGCCTCGGTTCCTTCTGTCCAGGCGTTTGTCCGGCGGTGCAAGTCGACATGGAGACGTTCACTTCCTGTTGTCAGCCTAGTCTGCCATTTTGTGCTCACCTGTTTCTTGTTTGCCCCTTTCTGATTGTCTGCTCACCTGTTCTTTATTTAGTCCTAATAATTAGGCCTACTTATTCTGTGTGTCGTCAGCCCCAGTTTGTCAGATTGTCCCAGCGATTTGTCTGAGCACTTTCAAGCCTCTGTTGGATTCTACCTGTTGTTCTGTCTACCCGCCTGTTTGAATTCTGCCTGTGACCTGTCTTTTGGATTTGCCTGCCGTTTTGGATTATCTGCCTGTCTGTGCCTTTTGGACTGCTTCTCGGACCTGACCTTTGCCTGCCTATTAGGGGTGTAAAGATTAACCGATACGTATAGATATCCGTTTTTAACGTGTAAGATACGGCTACATCGATACGTGAAGCCCCGTATCGGGGAAAAAACTGAAATGAACCGGCCGTTTTTTGGTTACATTCATTGCCCAAAGTTGTCAAATGACCTCATTACCCATACATCTACAGCAACTTAAGCATGTGACAACTTGCACTCGGTCGGCTTTTGTTTTTCGAAATCCAGCGCGAAATTAAACACTTATAGCATTCCTAAACAGCAACGATAGTCTGTAGAGTAGCCTTACCTTTGTTGAAGGGTTTTCCTTAATGTTAAATAATAATTTGGCCCTTGCTGCTAAAACGATGCACAAATTATTAGCCAATGATTTTGTTCATATTCACTCAGACTTGTGGCATTATAGGTTTCTGCATTAGGTCTACTGTTGGAACAAAATAAGCCCAGAGAGTTCATTGATTTGTAGGCATATTTTATTCTTGTAGGGTAGGCTAGGCTAAATGAGAAAAGGCCAAGAGTGTCTTAAGCACTGTTTTATTTTATTTCGGTATTGTCTTACCTCAACAAGGCTACAGCTCCATGAAAACAATCACATATAACTATAAAATCTGTAAAGTCTATAAAAATGTATTTTTATGTTGTATTTGGCTGCTGTGTTTGACTGAAATGTAGACTATTCTTTTTTCATTTCAATACAGTATATGAAACAAACTTCAGTTTAGATAATCATATTCACACATTTTTATAGATAGATAGTTAGATAGATAGATAGATAGATAGATAGATAGATAGATAGATAGATAGATACTTTATTGATCCCCAGGGGAAATTCAATTCCTAATTGACAACCATGACCATGATAATTGATAATATAAAATGAATGTGCACCATGAGCAAATGATAAAAAATCTTTCAGAATGCTTTCCATTCTTGAACTGCATGGAATTGCATCGAATCGCATCGCATCGAATCGTACTGAATCGTTTTTTATAAACATGTATCTTTTCTTGTATCGAATCGTGCCCATGTATCTAGATGCGAATCGTATCGTCTTTTACATGAGAGATTCACACCCCTACTGCCTATGGATTACTCTTTGGACTGTGTTTCTGGTTTGTCAGCCTTTTGCCATTTTCTGTTTTGTGACCGAGGGTCTGCCTTTTGTTCAGTTTCCACCGTATGACGGGAAGTTTTTTGTTGGGAGTTGTTTTCTTCTGTTGAATAAACCTTTTGAACTAACTCTGCACTTGGGTCCGAACTATTTACAAAACCTGACAGACTGTGTGATGCTGTGTCAACTCTGGAACCGCAGCTTAATGTGTGATGCCGTGTCAACTCCGGAACATCTGCTGGCTGTATCACACCGAGTCAACTCCAGAACCTCAGCTGACAGTATGATGGGTCAGGTCTCAGAAGCTGCTGCACAGAGCAGAACCACAGAAACTCAGCTGACTGCATGGCGCTGGATGGCCTGCAGATACCCTCAGCTGACCCTGCCTGGGTGCGCTCCAGGAGTCGGCTTTCTCTGAGATGCCATATGGTTACATGAGCTGCAAGCAGGAGAATACGAGTGGGGCCTGGCTACAAGCCATCTAACATTCTCTCTATCTCTCCATCTGTGTGAGTGTATGAAAATCTAAAGGGCAAGGTGGGCGAATTGGCAGCATGGAGTTGAAGAGGACAGCAGTGTGAAAACACATTCCTATTATCAGAGTGTGTGTGTGTGTGTCCACTAGTGTGGAAAACAGGTCTATTATCTCAGTAATTACAAAGCTTCAACCTCACACCCTCTATGACCTGAGGCCATGTGACAGAGTGTGTGTGTGAATTGTGTGTGTATGTGGGTACAGGCTGAACTGAACTATACCATCTCGAGACATTGCTGTCCATCTCTCTCTCTCACACACACACACACACACACACATACGCACACAGTTTCCATATTCTTTTGCTGTTGCCTCTCTGTTGTCTTTGTCCTTTGTTGTGCTCTGGTTCTATTATTTGATGTGTTGTTGCCTTTGACAGATGGGGTTTCCAAGCTACTCACTGATAATGTACTTGTTGTCATGCCAATAAGCAAACGAAAAAAAAAAGATCTTGGAGCTCCGATGAGGCTATGGATGAGGTGTTCCACCTACACACACACACACACACACACACATTACTGTATAAACAGTTTTGGCTTGTGTAGATAAAGACTGAAGAACAGAGTGTAACCCTGTAGGAAATGCATGGTTAATTTGCCTTTTGTTTTGTAAGCATTTAAATGAACAGTCACTATTTTTGGAATTCTTTATTTTTATGTTAAATAATAATTGTACGAATTCATGTGGAAAAGATTGCTATTTTGTTTTACTAAAATGTATAGAAAATGACTGAAAGATATACAATTATTTGTTTTTTATTTGTTTATCAGTTTGCATACCAGGAGAAAGTGGGCGTGGACGATGCCATCACTTATCTTCTACACAGGACACATTCCCACATAGACAAGGGGAAAAGTGCTGTGAGAATCATGTTCTTTGATTTCTCAAGTGCTTTTAACCCCATCCAGCCCCTCAGATTGGGAGACAAGCTCTTGCAGATGGGTTTGGACGCTCACCTGGTAACCTGGATTACAGATTACCTGACCGAGCGACCACAGTTCGTCAGACTGAAGAACTGTCTCTCTGACACTGTGATCTGCAGCATCGGAGTGCCACAGGGAACTGTGCTCTCTCCAGTCCTGTTCACCCTGTACACATCTGACTTCTGCTACAACACTAAGTCATGCCACATGCAGAAGTTTTCTGATGATACTGCAATTGTGGGGTGTATCAGGAACAGGCAGGAGGAGGAGTACAGGAGCCTGGTGGAGGACTTTGTGCAATGGTGCAAACTCAATCATCTTCAACTTAACACTTCAAAGACAAAGGAGATGGTGGTGGATTTCCGCAGGTCTAAGCCCACTCTGCTACCAGTCCACATTGATGGGGTCAATGTGGAGGTGGTTAGCACCTACAAGTATCTGGGTCTCCACCTGGACAATAAACTGGACTGGTCAGCCAACACTGATGCACTCTACAAGAAAGGGCAGAGCAGGCTGTACTTCCTGAGGAGGCTGCGGTCCTTCAATGTGTGCAGTAAGCTCCTCAGGATGTTCTACCAGTCTGTTGTTGCCAGCGTCCTCTTCTATGCAGTAGTATGTTGGGGAGGAAGCACAAGGAAGAAGGATGCGGGGCGAATTGACAGGCTGGTAAGGAAAGCTGGCTCTGTAGTGGGAGCTGAACTGGAGTGCATCACTTCACTATCTGACAAAAGGACCCTGAACAAACTGATCAACATCTTGGACAATGAGTGTCACCCACTCCACAGCACTATTGTTAAGCAGAAGAGCCTGATCAGCTGGAGACTTTGCTCACTGCCTTGCACAACTGACAGACTGTGAAAGTAATTTGTCCCCAGGGCCATTGAACTGTTCAATGCCTCACTTAAGGGAAGAGGAGAGATAGACTTCTCTGCATAGTCTGTCTGCCTCTTCACCCCCTCCATGTTTGGATACTGTCTGTCCACTAGCCACTTTTACCACTGTCTTTATGCCTCACTGTTTGCGTGCTATATTAGCACATTAGCACATATGCATAACCCCCCCTCCATGCCACAGCCGAACTGTGGCCACACTTATACATTTTCTTTAAATAGTTAAATATATAGATATATAGACTTTACTTTACTTTATTTCTGCATTGTTGCACTGTTGGACTTACTCATTTGCACTATCACCATGACCACTATCACCGTTGCACTACCGCCATGACACTCATTCACACAGAGCACCTTAGAGCACCTTACCATACCTTACTATGCACAGAGAATCACAGGCTCAGTCCCTGCCTCAGTCATTGCAAGCGCCTCTGATTGATTAATCACCACTATGTGGATACTGTTTTTAGAATTGATTTAGATTAAGTGTTAGTTAGTATAATTTGTATTTTAGTATATTTAGCATATTCTTTATCTTCTACTGTCCTTATTGCTTAGTTGTGTTTTTATATTATATACTTTAATTACTCTTTCTGCTGTTAAAGAATGTGTTTGTGTTGTCTGTATGCTGCTGAGACCTTGAATTTCCCCTGGGGATCAATAAAGTATCTATCTATCTATCTCTATCTATCTGTTTCTTGGTTAAGATGTTAGCCAATGAGTGGGCAAGGTGAGAGGTCACGAGAGGAGGAAAATGCGGTGTAAGGAGAATTCACGCTCTCTTTGGCTGTAGACGAGATACCGGAAGATCACACTGGAGAACTGTAAAGTGATTAATGCTACTTTTCGTGCTTAGTGAACACTTAAAGGAGAATTCCGGTGTGATATTGACCTAAAGTGTGTTGAAACATGATACCGAGTGTGAACGTATGTCTCATAGCCCATCTCGGCTTGTCCCCTGCACTCCAAAATCTGGCGAGCCGATGCTACCAACAGCTTTTTCAATGGTGGTGCTTCGGCATCGGGCTAGCCATGCAAATAAGTCACTGTTTTACACCATTTACGAGGCTCAATGTATCTCCACACTTCATTGGTAGACTTCCGAGGGCCCTGACATTTAAAACGAGACATTGAGAACTTTGAAAAAGCACTGGTAGTTTACTTACAAGACGATTTATGCAGACAGTATCTTCACGAAGTTTAGCGTTTGCAGCCATCTTGAATTTAGTCACGATAAGTTGAGCGACGAGTAAGAATGAACAGGTATGATAAGGGATCAGATTCCAAAAATAATTCCGTGGAAATGCATGGATTCCAGTTGCTGCTACTGGAAGAAACTGGAATCCATGCATTTCCACAGAATTATTTTTGGAATCGGCGAAGCGGCGGTCATATAGGTTTAGTCAGATTTTTTTTTTTTTTCGCATGTCCAAATTTCCGTCAAGGATTCCCGGGACACTGAAAGACCGGGGTAGACGAAACTTGGTGGGCATGTAACCCCATATGGATAACATGGAACCATCGTTTTTCGTTTTGATCTGTAGCTCCCCCGCTGGACTGCACCCCCCGAAAGGAGGGTAGGGCAGACACAGTTTTCTGTGAATATCTCGAGAACCGTAAGGTTTAGGAGGACCATTTTTTTTTTGTATGTTGATCTCAAGGGGCCATGTCAACCCATTCCATAACCACTCATTTCATGTATAGCGCCACCTAGTTAAACACAAAAAAGTAAAAATGAGGTGTTGTAATCGCAGGTATCTGTGACCTAACATAGTCAAAACTGCACGAAATTGGAAGTGTAGGATCATTATGACACCCTCTGAATGCACGCCAAGTTTCGTGGAATTCCGTTCATGGGGGGCCACACAATAAATTAATTTATGTTACTATACACCAACTGGCCTGTAGGTGGCCGGAGACAGTTTTCTGTGAATATCTCGAGAACCGTAGGGCCTAGGAGGTCCACCTTTTTTTTGTATGTTGGTCTTAAGGGGGCATGTTAACCTATTCCATGAGCACACATGTGCATACCAGGGCTCCGAACCGGTTCAAGGAACGAAAACGAAAACCGAAAACGAACGGAATTTTACAGAATTTTACGAGGAGCGGAAACGGAAACGAAAACAAAATGGTCTTCAACTGTTCCGGAACAGAAACGTTATTCTGAAATCCACAAAACTGGTTAATAATTTTTTTTTTTCATTCTCTATATATTTTATAAAATTTCACAAAAGCATATCCTAAGTGTTCTACTCGTTTGATTGTAGGCGAACAGCCTAATAATTTGATTTCTGCAGTTTGAAAAAAAAAAAACGAATAAATGGACCTTTGGTCCAAATGTGTATATTTTGTCTTGCTGTTGTAATGTAACCTATCCGTCTGCCACTTCGGATCTTAGGCCAGCTCGTAGCGTAGGCTACTGAAACTGATTTGGAAATTGTTTGTAGCCTGTGCGTAATAGCCTATTTTGCCTGTCCACGCCTTGTCGTTTTAAAGTAGGGTTTTGAAATGTTTGCGCAATTATAGCCTAATCTATGTAGAAGAGTTAAACAGGAAATTTGAGATAGGCCTTGTCAGCAACAGACAGGTTCGTTTATAAACAGGGTTGGAATTATAGCGCAAGCCTTTGAAGATCTCCATATGGATAAAACTTAGGCTACAACCAGGTAAGGAGTGTAGGCTATGGGATGGATAGCCCATCTGAATGTTTTTGGATGCCGCCTGTGATTTACAGTATTATTTTTGGGCATAGCTACGGTATAGGCTAAATCAAGGGGAAATAATGAGTATGTCTATTCTAAGGTAAAGTCCACAAAAATAGACTTGATAGGCCCGCCAAACACTGCCAGAACTTTAAGAAGGAACGATATTTTGCGTTCCGAACTGGTTCAGGACAGATATGTTGGTGGCGGAACGCATGCAAGAACGAAAACGTTAAACATAGGCCTACCTGAACCATTCGGAACGGAACGTTTGAAAAATAATTTCGTTTTCAAGCCCTGGCATAAACAGATACACACGCACACACATACATTCACAGTAATCATACGTATGACACATACTCACACAGTAGACATATGTACGCATGCATGCACATGGGCAAGCACACACACACACACACACACACACACACACATAAACATAAACGTGTACACGCACACATGCACACAATTCAAGAATTTCTCAGAATTATGAACAGGCAAGATGGGGGTGGGGTTGTATAAAATGAATTTTACATGTGAAATCTATGAACTAATCATGTTTTGGTACTTGTTGTCTAGCAGATACCAGTGAGAATTGAGTGTGGATAATGCAATTTAGTGAGACAGTTAGAATCATATAGGCCTTTCAGCGTGATTTATTTTTGTGGAAAAAATGTGCTGGACTGGGCGGCGGTCATATTTTGTACCGCTCTGCGGTACATTTAGTTTTTTCAATACTAAGTGAAGAATCTCGATTTCGATACTTTTGCAATTTTTTAAAATTGGATTTGGTTTGTGTGATTTGTGAGATCATTCACATCAGTGGCAATCATAGAATTTGATTGACCCTCCACACACACACACACACACACACACACACACACACACATATAAAGTGATGGTTGTCATAAGTTTCTATTTCATATTTTAAAATTCCTATAAACTTTATATTGTTAAACTTTATTATTTTCTTTATAATTATTTATAGTATTTTATGATCTGCATAATTACTAATAGCTAAACATATTTAGTAATTTGAATACATCACATTGATATTTAAACTATTAGGCTACCCTTGTCTTTAATATCATCACATTTGTGGTGTGTAGGCTAAAACGAATTGAGTGTCTGTCACTTTAAGTAGAACGTGAACGCAATTAGCATTCAGTCTCACGGTTTTAGGCTAGTGGAAAATAGTTTTTGGAAGTGCAAGGATATGTGGATTCAATTCATCATGTTTGCTATGTCATTAGATAAAATAAATGTTCAAAAAACTAACAAGTCAAAGAAAATCTTTCTGGGATGAGATCACAGAAGAGATGTCTGGTGTCTCTAAATGTTCATTTCTATGCACCGTAGTTTATCTTTTATTTATTTGCATTGTGCAGGCTACATTCACAAATACATTACCCTACATAAACAGTATATAGGAACAGGAAAATGTCTAGGATCCATAGTTTATTGCGACTGCAAGATTGGCAGCCCAATTAACAGTCAGTGATGGTGACTTCTATTCTGTGCTATAGCCTATGCGACTTTCCGTGCGGCACACCCTTATTCAACTTGACTCCTAACTTTGGTTGAAAGATTACAGAAGCTAGGTTTAGCTGTGACAATATCCTGGGTAATACCCTAACAGCTAATGTTCATTTACACAGTAAAATCCGCATTTGAAAGCCTGGTCACCAGTTGCCAGTTTGTATGGCTAGTTATTTTGCCTACTTAGACTCTGCCTAATGAAAAAGCTTTGTATGTCCCCTTTCTTCTTCTTGGGTGGCTTAGCTGATCTACAAACCACAAAAAGGGGCAAACATGTACATGCTGAAGGGCAAAGGGAATATCAAAATGTTTTACTTTGGCCTTTTATGGGGTATGTATTGGCAGACAGCCATGGTAACTTACCATTGTCGTTGACACACCCACTCGTTTGACTACCAGTGCAAAGTAGCCTGTGCTTTGATACTCTCCGTGCGTGTAGCGTGCGTGTCAGATAACCCTTCCCCCTCGTATTTTTAGCCAATCAAATCTTGTACTGTCATGCTGGCTGTCGGAATGATCAGCAGCACAAATAAGTTCGCTAAAATATTGGTGGGGACAATTTTGTCATCTTAAAATTTTGATTAGGACTAGTCCTTAGCGTCCCACCCTAAATCTACGCCCATGTTGCTAGGACCTGCGTAACTGAGAACATTGGTAAATGTAAGGAAGATTCAACACCATGACTCTACTCCAGGAGTAGCAATCTAATATGAGTTTGACGTCACTGGTGAGTGACGAATTCATTTAATTGAGCAGGTTTATATACCTATCTGTCTGCATGAGCCACATAATTCATACACTGGCAATTCCGCACGACACAACTATTATCTACTATGGAATTACCCAGTAGGCATTTCACAGGAGGCCCCTAAGCAGTAAAAGAGAGTGGGAGAGAGAGAGAGAGAGAGAGATGTGTAAAAGAAAGAGGGGAAAAATAAGGGAAGGGGAACCGATCCTAATTCAATCATCTCTCAGACTGCTAAGCTCATTCCTTCATTACTGTATGCAGAGGTATTACTCTGACTTCTGGACTGGATTCAACAATATATGAGAAATGAGACTGAGCCCATGTGGTCCATAAGCAGCCATAGTTTTAATATGTGAGTAATTCAGTGCACACATACACACACATACACACACCCACACACACACACACAAAACTTATTAGAATTGTGCCATGGTTCTGCCATTCTGAAAAGAAGACTGTCACTCAGTGGGGTATGAAGACAGGAGATAGAAGAGAGAGAGTGGCCAATGAGTTTTCAGCTACTCTTCATCAGAACACTCTGTCCTCACAACAACAACAAACAAAATGGAGTTAATGTCACAATGACATTTCTGCAAGAAGCTCTGGCAGAGTGCATTTCTTTCGTCACTCTGTGGAAAATTAAAATGTTCTTGCATGTGAGTCTTCCTTTTGATCCCACATCTCATTTGCTGTGCTCATGCAGGGTGTTGCAGTGGGGCACGAGCAGGAAACGGCGACATCGTTAAGCATTAGAATCACACGGCGTGATGCGCAGACCTGTTAACGTTAGTCTAATCCTACTGGCTGGCCCTTGCTGCAGAGTGCGCTGCCCCTTCTTCCACATGCGCTGGCGGGGGCGACTCTGTCAGGCATTTGTGCCAATTAGCTGCTTCGCACCCAGTACTCTTCGCACACTTTGCCACGTGTCAACAGCATTGGACCGCTGGGGGGTCATGCTGGGAGACCTTGTGTGGTGTGTCTTTCTTATCATGTATCGAACAGGTAACCGCGAGAGCGTGAAAAATGACACCTGCCCTTGCGGTTGTTAATGTCAGACCAAGAATGTAATTTTTAGCTCAACTGGTCATAGGTTCTCTGAAAGGATTAGATAATAGATACAGTGAAAATATCTAATGAGAAGTGTTCAGTGTTCATTCGACCTTGATTACAAACAGCTTTAGGCTTGCCATATTGGCAACCCATATGTTTCTTTGCCAAGTCCTCAGTAAAATGGAATTATAATATAAAGAGTTTGATTCCAAAATGCAATGTTCTCCATTTTAACAAATTTTCATAAATCATTTAATTTTGTTTTTTAAGTAATTTCAGTGGAAATGTAATTGGGTATTGTTATTTAATTTATCTTTACTCAATCAAAACAACAAAACTGCAATTGTATTATATTACCTGAAATACACAATTAAATAACATGACTTATTAATTAATGAGAACTTGAGAACATTCTCTCCTTGCTTTGAGGGGGTTTGGTTTTAGGGTGTTGGAAAAGAGTGGAATTTGCAGCAACAAATGGCTAAGCTGCAAATTGTGTAGCGCAGCACTGCAAAAATAAGAACAAATATATACAATTTTGGGAAAAAGTCACTTATTTTTAGCAAATTTACCTGCCAGTGCAGCAAGAAAATGGCACTTGTTAAGTTTACTTGAAACAAGAAAAGAATATCTAGGTGCTCAGGGACCTAAAATATCTTGAGTTAAGTATTGCTTATTTTACTATTGCTTATAAGTACTCATGTTAAGATATTTAAGTTAATAATAGATTTCCATTCTTATTTTGGAACATGGATGTCTAGAAACAGGCTAAACTTGCTCCTAACAAGTCAGCAAAAGGATGAAAACAAGACAAATTTGCTTGAATCAAGATAAGAGATACCAATAATAAGAAATAATGTATTGTTTTTAGTATCTACATTAATGAAATATATACTACAAACAAGACATTACTTCTTAATATAAATCTTGATTATAGAATTATAATCTTATTCTGATGCTTGATTCAAGCAACTTTGTCTTGTTTTCATCTTTGATTTGATGAGAAAGTTTAGCCTGTTTTCTAGACATCAATGTTCCACAATGATGTTCACACTGAAAATATGAATAAAATATGAACTAAATTAAGCTTGACTTAGTTATCCTTCTCCTCAGCAGCACCCCGACTCTGGAACTCACTCCCCCAATCTGTTTGTGACTCCCCCTCACTTTCCACATTCAAATCCCGTTTAAAAACATACCTCTTCTCGCAAGCCTACGTCCTCCCCTACCCACAACCATAACCTGTGACTGTTATTGCTCATGTCTTGTCCTGGATTGTTCATTCCTCATTCCACTACGGCTCTTGTCTTTGCTGCTTGTACCATTATGATTTACTTTTTATTCATCAATTCATTGCTGCTCTTGTGTGTGTGTGTGTGTGTGTCTTAGTGTAGTCCGCATTGAAAGAGAAATAACCTTCCTGTAGGGAAGTAATTGTCTTGATCAAAACCAAAATTTATATTAAAGGAGAATTCCGGTGTGATATTGACCTAAAGTGTGTTGAAACATGATACCGAGTGTGAACGTATGTCTCATAGCTCACCTCGGCTTGTCCCCTGCACTCAGAAATCTGGCGCTAGTTAGCCAATGCTACCAACACAGTGTTTCATGGTGGTGCCTCGGGCATCGGCCTAGCCATGCAAATAAATCACTGTTTTACACCATTTACGAGGCTCAAAGTAGCTCCATACTTCATTGGTAGACTTCCGAGGGCCTTGACATTTAAAACGAGACATAGAGAACTTTGAAAAAGCACTGGTAGTTTATTTACAAGACGATTTATACAAACAGTACCTTAAGGAATTTTACTGTTTGACGCCATCTTGAATTTAGTCACGATAAGTTGAGCAACGAGTACGAACGAACAGGTATGATAAGGGATCAGATTCCAAAAATAATTCAGTGGAAATGCATGGATTCAGTTGCTTCCGTAGCAGCAACTGGAATCCATGCATTTTCACAGAATTATTTTTGGAATCTGATAGCTGGATAGCTGGAAGTTGACCAAATGGATATAGGCTGTTAGGCGTGAATAAAGTAGGCTACTTTGTTGCTCCAACCCTTCCAACGTTAATGGGGACGAATGTTGACATTTTCCGTATTTTGCGTGAGAAATCCGGGAAATCTCCCTTATTTTCATTGTTCAATGTTGACAGAGCTATGGAACGAAAGAGAACGTTATATGGCGACAGAAGACAACAATCAAACAAGCCACTTTTTTGCTGTTTTCATTAATACAAAAGATGGGTGACCCCCCCTCCTAGACAAAAAAAAGTTAGTTGACCCTCCCCTCAACAAAGAATAAAAAGACATGACCCTCCCCTATTTTCCTCCGGTGGCCCCGTTTATAAATAACAAACAGTCCCTAAATAGTCATCTAGATGACTAGATATTTAATTAAGATGACTTTCATTTCCCATATCGCAGTCAGAGGACATATTCAACTGCACTGAGACCGCACAGTCACAGAGCCATACCCTTCAGAGAGTGTGTAAATCCATGCCATACACACTAGAGAGACATAGGTATCCTTCACATATCCCCTGACACACTTCTCCTGTCCTGTAAAGTCATGCCTCATCCATATCTGGGGTCCCACACACAAGGATCAACCTTCCCAGTGTGGTTCATACAACAGGCACACACTGGGCATGCCTTGGATGGCTCCATAGCAGCCAGTCTACTTCTTACACCATTTATAGTGAGAGGAGAGAATGGTCACCCCATTTGCCCTTGAATTTGGGCCTCTGAAGTACTAATTTGGGCCTCTGGGGTACCATTGGCTGTAGCCAAAGAGCCAGGTTAGGTGACTGCTGCCTCTATCTGCTACACATATCAATGTTGTTCTCCTTGCTGCATTATAGCTAATCATGACACTTCATTGGTGGAAGAGCCAACAATGTGCTTTTATCTTTCCCAAAATCCCAAACAGAAATGATGAAAAAAGCATGTCTAGTTGACTGTATAGTGAACAATAACACAAAATACATCTTACAGCTCCAGTCACTATAATATCTGGACCTTATAATTTGCAAATTGGTAAACATTTACAATATCCAATATGTCTGGAATTACAAGTAAAACTGTAAATAATGCTTTTTTACTTTTTTTTGCAGTGTAGCTCTGCCATCCGAAAGAGTTAATTGAAACATTTAAAAAAAATGCTAAAAAGGGATTCAAATTGTTTTGCTCAAAGCCACTCTTGTGTGCGTAGGCCTACTACAGTGGTAGTATCATAGTCTCAGTGTTGACAGGGACATTAGAACTTGGCTTTTCCAAAGGTCTGTAATTGCTGCTGTTGCTGTTGTTGGTATATCTGATGCTAATTACCTTTGTTTTAATTATACCCTTCCTCAAACAGACGTGTAAAAAGATTCAGACAGCATCTACGCTTCGAGGGCAGTGTGCGAAAAAGGGGGGGTGGTGCTGGCTGTGTAAAATATTGTGTTGACTGTGTGTGTGTGTGCGTGTGATCATAAAATAACATGTCGAATGTAAGCTGCAGACTGTGTGTGCGTGTGTGTGTGTGTGTGTGTGTGATCATAAAATAACATGTCGATTGTAGGGTGCAAACTGTGTTATTACAAGCAGTATGTGGCGAGTCTATTAAAGGCATCATCACACATCACTCCTGCTTGCTTTGCCCGGCAGAGCAGTCTTTCATTATGCCAGAATTCACTGTATTTGATCAACAAACAGACGATTGTGTGTGTGTGTTTGTGTGTGTGTGTGTGAGAGAGAGAGAGAGTGTATGTGTGTGTGTGTTCAGGCCGATTTGTGATCACACAGATGATTGTGTAGGGCTTGAGAGAGTGTGTTTGTGCCTGTTCTTTTGCTTTTACGTCGCTGGAAACAGCTGGGGACACGCCAAGTGACGGTTCTCGGCAGGAGGGTGTGGAGGGAGTGTGCCTGTCTGTGATTTTATTCTTGCTTTAATTGGGAACAGTTTGTGTATGTATGAAGTGTGTGTGCGTGAGGGACCGTCTGTGTATTTTTCTCAACACTAATAGCGCCCAAGTGTTCATACCAAATCAAATTAGCCAAAGGAAACCTGTGTGTGATGGCAGTTGGTCAGGGAAAACGAGACCAAGGGAGAGTGAGCAAGTGAGAGTGCGAGATCTGACCGGAGAGAAATGAGGACAATAATAAGTACAGCAGAAAAACATCACGCAGACAGAGAACAGTGCCCATGGTGACAGCTGGAAATCAATTTTTGAAAAATGGCTAGCTGCCTTCTCTGTTCCCCCTTGTTCTGGGTTCCACTTTTTCCCCTTGAAAATGTTATTTGTTCCCTCTGGTTCTGAGTTATTCTTTTCTTTGAAAATTGTTCAGGCTCTGTTTCCCCTACTACCAGATTATGTGTTCTCTTTCCCCCATTGGCCTTTGCAAGGTCCACCCCCCACCCCCCAAATGCCACTCTCTCTCTGAACCCCCACCCCCAACCCTATGCATCTTTTTCTCTCTGACCCAACTCACCCACCCCACCCCACCCCACCCCACCCCAGTCCTATGCCACTCTCTTTCACTGCCCCCCCCCCCCTTCAAGTGGCTGCCCCTGGACCTTCACACAGCAGCTGACGTTAGAATGGGTCACACTGCACATACCCTCATTACTGAGGCTGGTGGCTCTGATATCTGGCTACTGTGCACCGCTCTTGCAGTAACAGTGTGACAGATTGAGCTGGCTGGCTGAGTGAGCTGCCATCTTAATAAATCCATCAGGTCACTGACTGGAGGATCCTCACCACCAGGGGAGGGGCAAGAGATATACCTACCCACCTACACACTACACACACACACACACACACACACACAGTCACTGCTCCACTCCCCTCCCGCCCACACACACATCTTCACTGTCATCACTCACATACATTACATACAGTACTCTGCTTGCAATAGTAAGTCCCTGCCCCCCCCCCCTACATACACAGCACATTATTTCATCAGGAAGCTTCTCCAACACACATCCCCAACATACTTACAGCACACTGCCCCCCCCCCTCAATACACAGCACATTGTCTCATGAGGAAGCTTCTCCAACACACATATTGCACACTGCCCTCTCCCCACATACACAGCACACTATCCCATCTCCCCTGTCATCCCCCCAACACACACACCAAGACCCCTGGCAGTTGGGTTAGCCCCTTGAGCCGTGGATCTGCCCAAGGTTTCTTCCTTGGTAAGGGAGTTTTTCCTTGCCCCTGTTGCTCTTGGGTGCTCCTTGTTGGTGCCCCCCACCCAATCCCAATCCTCCCCCACCTTTTTTATGCAGCCCTTGCCACTTAATCTACTAAACCCCTCTTCTACTGCACTTTTTACCCCCCCCATTAATGCACAAATAGGCTGACACCAGACATAATTTCACTGCATTTCTTACTTCCAGTAACTATATGCATGTGACAATAAACTTCCTTGTATCCTTGTATCCTTGTATCCTTGTAAGAGATAAAAATTTAGCGTTGGGTGTGGAGGTGTTGTTGGTGGTTGTTGGTGGTGTTGGGGATGGGTAGCTGGGGGGGGGGGGGGACTATTTGGATGTGTGAGTGACTTGCTTTTACAGTGTCTCATAAAGTTCATCATGTTAAGAATTTCTATATATATATAAAAAAAAAAAAAACATGTTTAATGTTGGCAAGTTAGGCAATGGCAAACTAGAATGGCAATGGCAAACTAGAATGCAGTAGGCCTACACACGCCAAACTAGGATGCAGTAGGCCTACACACGCCAAACTAGAATGCAGTAGGCCTACACACAACAAAAAATGAGCAGGGATAGGAGTAATAGAGGAACTGTCATGTTTAATGTCTCATCATGGAGATGATAAAATTAACAGTAATCCTTCCCCTACTCTGAACTGCCTAAATAAGACATTGTCTAAAAATTGAAAGCGTAATGCGTGGGTGTATCTGTCTGTGTGAGTGCATAAATAACATGTATGTGAAACTGCAGGCCTCTTATGAATATTATTAATGGAATGTGTTTTATGAAGGCAATTTGTGGTGTGATTGACTTTAGCCCACTGATTGCGTTAGTTGTGCGTTATTCTCTGCTGCCCCCTCCTCCTTCCCCTTCTAACATTTGTGCGTAAGACCTTCTCAGCAGCAAGCACACTCCCCACAGAGTAGGCTAATGGTGTGATCCAGAGCCATATAAAGGTAGAGTTGCGACAACTCCATTGACGCTAATGTTCCATTTTTTCCTGGAAATTAAGTAAGGGATAATGTATTGTCCGCCGGTAATTATCAGAAAATAAGTCCCGACAGGGAGAACAGAACCCCGACGCGCAGCGGAACATGCTTATTATATGGCTACTTGCCAAAACGAGAAAAGAAACCTAACACAATGAATCTTTAAAAATGATTTTGCTACTGTTTCGTGTCTTCCGCTGTCAAAATAAATAGTTCGCCACACAGATAGAACTTGACAGTTTCAGGTGTTGCGTGGCAACGTCTTACTAGCTTACTTTCCCTTTCAATGAAATTCCATTGCAATAAGCGAACGGAATTCTTGCAGAGGGATATGAAAGACGTTAATCAACCCGTTGCCACTGACAGCGGTGATTATATACTTTGCCGGTGATTTATATAGATTTAACATAGGCCCGAACGTTGGGAAGGCCCATTCATGTGAATGGAACTTTCTGCAGCACTCTGAAGAGCCCTGTAATAACAATTAATAATAGCAGCAGTGCAGTTACAACAGTAGGCTATAGACTGTTTGTAGCCAACATTTGACAATATGCTCTCTGACTCATTGTGTTGTGATGTACATAAATGCAAACCAGAACGCATATAGCTCGGTCTTACAAGGAAGTGATATCATTTCACAAGTTATGGGTTGTTACAAGCCATCACATGGACACATGGATCACAGGACACCATGTGATTGACTTGATGTGCATATGAGCGATAGAAAACCGGTTGACGCAAATGAAGGCTAACAAATACTCTGATTTTCCCCTCCTTGAGCGCTCGTATAGCGCATATCAGGATTCCGCACTCTGAAAATGAATTCAAACCTTTATGTTACTCCTGTCCAAGTAGCCTACATTAGGGCTGGGACAACGCGTCGACGTAATCGATGACGTCGACGCAAAAAATACGTCGACGCAAAATATGAGCGTCGATTCATCAAGCATAACATGTGCTGCTAAATATTTTTAATTTTACAACTTCAGTGTTTTCCATACGTTGACTAATCTGTGGCTGGGCACCACGAAATCAAAACCGGCCACCACACATTGATGTTCTATGTTGTAGTCCTACTATTTAAATTAAAGATAAGATAATTTAATTGAGCTGCACTTTTTACTCACACAGCCTTTCCTCGCCCCGCCCGCTCTCTCTCATAACGAGCCTGCTGCTCCTCCTCTGCATGTGATTTAACAAATTATTCACGATTGTTGAAGGATTGTTGTTGCCACATAGAAGCACTGCATATAACACAGTGGGCTAAATTGCTATTAAATCCGCTTAGCATCGTGACTACAGCATTAAAGTTAAGGTAAACTCTGCTAAGGTCTTATCACAACACAGTACATTGAGGAGACTAAACTAAGTTAAAGGAATTATCCGGAGTAAAATGCACTTTAGATCAATTTACGGATGATTGGGAGTACATACGTTGAGTTGACATCAAAATCATGTCATTCGGATGTGTTTTGAGAAAGTTTGATTTTACCGTTTTTAGTCAGAACTCGTTAGCGTGGAAGTGAGAAGGCCATATTATTTCGCCGCTACAAAACGCTATTTTTATGTCTCTTCTACAGTTCTAAACAACATTACACTTACGTGGTAGTGAGTAGAGGGTCCCTAAAGTTAAACCGAAGTATCCCGAGGTCTTTATGTGGTCAGATAGAGAGTCCAGAATGAATTTCATCAAGCCAGTACCTTTCCGGAAATGTTGCCATCTTTGCTACCATCTTTAGGGAAAAGTCCGTAGGAGTCGATTGCCAAGTGTGTGAGTAACACGCTCTGGAAATTCACAATTTCGTCGCCGTTTAAAAAAAAAAAAAAAACATAGTCCAGTATTTCTTTTGAAATGAAGTTGTATGGACTGGACTATGTTTTTTTTTTTTTTAAACGGCGACGAAATTGTGAATTTCCAGAGCCTGTTACTCACCAGAAAAGATCAGACGGTCCACAAACGGGAGGATTTTCAGTGATAATACCATTTCCTTCCTCATCGATAAGAGCATTCCATGCAAAATAATGCTGCTTTGCAGGTCTAACTTTAGATGAACTTGTGGCTGCTTAAGTTGGTATGGGCAGGAAATAGTTATATTTTGATAAGATGCAAATAATTTTACCCATGCCACATGTTACAGGTCAAAGGGGAAAAGTCCTAGTCAAGTTTCGAGTCAGTAGCATGGAAGTCCAAGTCGAGTTGTAAGTCAAATTCTAATTTTGTCAAGTCGAGTCTGAAATCATTAAAATCGTGACTAAAATCTGACTCAAGTCCAAGTCATGTGACTCGAGTCCACACTTCTGATACAGATATACATCAGCTCAACAATCAACACAACCCTCGCCACACCAGAATGAACGAATCGTAGCTCACACTGTTCAGCATGAAAGCAGAGATTTTTTGATCATACACACAATGAAAAATAATGAACCTGATTAAATTTGAAATGAGAATAATAATGTAATATTTGACAGAGGATTAGCATGCAGGTGTGTGCCAAAAACAGAAGCTTTTTGCAGCGGCAAACCAAAATCCTCACCAAGGAAACAGTCCCTCTCTCTCTCTCCTTCTTGGAGTTCAGAGCTGGCCTCTCTGAGGAGGGTTTGACTCATGTGGAACCGCTGGGTTCCACATGTTGCTATCAGGCGTTACCATGGCATTGTGTTATATCGCCACGCTGACGTGAATGTGGATACGTGGGTATATTTTGGTTGCCTCCAGCTGTGCCAACACATGCCCACAGAGGAGGGAGAGGGAGGGAATGAGATAGCGAGAGAGAGAGATGGTTGGTGGCACAGTGGCGCTTGGCAACAGACCATCACCCAAGCACTCCCAATCCCCCCGAAGCCTATCAGTGAAGTCCCTTAGATCTTGTAATCTTGCTCTCACACACATACTTGCAGGTGTGCACACACACAGACACTCACATATGCAGGTACACACACACACATGCAGGTATGCATACACACACACACACACACACACACACACACACATTAAAACATAATATTTTCAGATTTGCAAATAAATACACACACATGGATGTAAATACATGCAGGTACACAGCCAAACACAAACACAATTTTGCAGGCAAGCACACACTCACGGACATGCAGGTATGCACTCATGACCACACATTCAGTGTGCTCACACCCCACACACTGACAGGTGCCTTATACTGCAGATACGCCGATACTGGTGATTCAGCAGCTTTAACATTTACATATAAGCAGATTTAAAAAAAAAAAAAAAAACACATATTCAGAGTTAGACAAATAAAATAAATACAGGAACATCTCTGGGCTCTCCTCCCCAGGACAGGACGTTATTTTATCATTATGTCTCAATATCCATCAGAACATGTGCCCTGGCTCAGAAGAAAAGTAAATACCGTAAAACTCCAAATAATAGCCAAATCGACAAACTGCATCGGCTAGTATTAGAGACAGGCGTCTATGAGAGACAGGCCTTTAATTCCCTTTACACAAAACTTTTCCTCTGCAAAGATGTAAAATATTATCGAATTAATTATTTCAGACACACTGAATGTCTACCCATATGACTAGGCTATCCGATGACAATTACGGATAATCATTCATTTAGTGCTGAAATGTTGTTCATTGATTGAGATAAGATCCAAATAGCGGGGATAGCCAGAACAGATGAAAGATGTTTTAATCAAACGTAATTTACAAAGAGATCGTATCACACTGAAAGCTCATATTTTGTCACTAGCAACCTAGCCTATCTGTCCTCTGTCAAATACAGTTGCATTATCAGCCCTGACCAAAACCGTTCAGGAATTATTTATGCAAAAGTGGAACATGCATAATGTTTAATTCTCCCTCCTTTTCCTCACAAATGAAACAGCAGGAGAGAGCATGAACCATATTATATATCATGACCTTCGCATGCGCAGTCTGCGCCATACTGGCTTAAGCCCAATTCACACCAAAGATTCGCAACGAGATGAGCTGCAACATTCTATAAACCAGCAACTTGATGCAACATTCTAAAACCTTGCAACTGTGACTAGACATGGTGAATGCTTTGTGACGGCTTGCAACGACGTGCAACATCTAATTCACACCGTTGCAACTCCTTTCTGCAACGGGCTTTAAACAGATGATCTGATGGGTTTTAGAAGATTAAATACAACCCGAAACTAAAAAACAGACCAGGCCTGTATTTGAGACCGGCCTTTAACCCAAACCTTTAGCCACACCAGGCGTTTAAAAGAGACAGGCGTTTATTTGGCGCTCAGCTATTATTTGAAGTTTTACGGTAGTTGGAAACTAGTATGTAGCGCCGGCCAGGTAAAGACTTTGTTTTGAAGGACGCTATCAGTAATAGATATGCCCTCTGCTATTCACACTATTCTAACAGGGTAATTAGTAGCTGTGCAGCCAGATAATCAAGGGTAACATCCAGGCCTCTGTGAAAAATTGGATTTTTTTAGGTTGAGAGAGCAAGTTAATAGTAGAATGACAATTTTCTTATCGGCTACTCTGAATAGCGAAATTAATTTTTTTATTTTACTGTCTATAGGAAAAAATGAGCGGCTCTGGAAGCAGTTGGACCCGGAATAAGTATTACGTAACATATTTTACGGCACATTATTGCATCACGTCTTAACCACTGGATTAATTATTTTCATCTGTAAAGTTAAGTTAAAGTTATTGATTTTCCTCAAAATCTTCAGTTTCCAATGTATCAATATACAATAAAATCTGCGTGTGTATAGTAAGTATAAGCATAAGTATAAGTATATATACTCTTTTGATCCCGTGAGGGAAATTTGGTCTCTGCATTTATCCCAACCTGTGAATTAGTTAAACACACTGAGCACACAGTGAACACACAGTGAGGTGAAGCACACACTAATCCCGGCGCAGTGAGCTGCACAGTGAGTGAACAGCGGCGCTCGGGTAGCAGTGAGAGGTTAGGTGCCTTGCTCAAGGGCACTTCAGCCGTTCCTACTGGTCGGAGTTCGAACCGGCAACCCTCCGGTTAGTCCGAAGCGCTAACCAGTAGGCCACGGCTGCCCCCGTGTGTGCGTGCGTGCGTGCGTGTGTGTGTGTGTTGATGGATGTATAATTTCAGTGGTTGGACCAACTGCAGCGTGCTGTGACCTCTGTGATTCAATCTATAAATATTTTTTTTTTTTTGGCCCACCACCACCTCCTCTCTTCGGAGGACAACTTTATTTTTAATTAAGTAATATATTTTTCAAATGCAAATACAATTTGTCCTACCTCAACCATTAATGTGACCCTGGAATCATATAGCACCACGTGAAGTGAAACATCAGACACATGAAACGCAACAAGGTAACAGATAGACAAGTGAGACGGAGAGATAGACAGACAGATAGATAGACAGACAGACAGACACGCAGACAGACAGTGGGACAGGACGATGACAGAACTGACAGGACGGGACTCAGTTGTTTGTAATTGAGTAGAAAGGTCTGTGAGTGGTCATGATCGGGTTATGGGAAAAGGCTTTGGTAACATGCTATGTTTGGGTGTTGTTAGTGTGTGTCTATATATGTAGAGTGGTGAATGTAGGGGGGAAAGGAGGAAATAAAGTTAAATAAAGGATCAACCAATCAATCAAATAAACAAACCAGGGTTCTTGCAGGTTTCAATAAGTCAAATTTAAGACTTATTGAAGTCGTTAAAGTCAACGACTTTAAGAGTCGTTGAAAAAGCATTAATTTAATTTACAGATAAAGCAATCAAACTAGTAACCTTCCACACCCAACGTCTACAACCCAACTGATTTTTACATTGCTCACTTGTAGTATACTCCGTGTCACATACCAAATGCCCTAAACCTTAAGCCCAAAATTAAAATAATCTAAAACAAACTAGCCCTCAAATAGAATAGATTTCAGCAAGGAAGTCAAAAGTTGAAACTGGGTGTGAAAGTGTGTTTTGGGTGGACATTCTGCACTTGTGTGTGTGCGTGTGTGTGTGTGTGTGTGTTTGCATGAGAATGTGTGTGGGTGGGGTATGTGTATGAGCCTTGTCAAGGACGTCGTTAGGCTTACAGTATTTTGGGGGAGCTGAAACCACCCAAAGATGATCAAAAGCCCTCCTAAAAATATATAGTATTAATATGCGTCCAAATTCACTTAAATTATTCTCTGTTGAATTGCTCACGGAGTACTTATCTCGCACAAGTCGCACAGACGTCACTTGAAAGAGCGAAACCGGAGCTTTCAAATGATGTTAGCGGCTAGTGCTGATAAACAGTTTGCATTTTGCGGCTAGCTTATGTTTCTCTGCATGCTCTGGCTTGCGACTCCAGCGCCTGCACCTAGAGTCCCTAATTGAATAGTTTTTTTGCAAAGCTGGGTACCACTTGTAACCAACAGCAGACATCGCTGTGATCTAGCCCAGGGGTTCCCAAACTTTTCGACAAGGTCCCCCAAATACCACTAGGTTCTGGCCAAGGACACCCTTGATGTGTTATTAAACCCATCGACAATACTAAGGCAAATGTAAAATACATTAAGCAATCCTAATAATTATTTTAGCCACAAGCACTTCGCAATGGAGAATACAGTGTGTAAAATTGGAGCTTTCTGCTATATGAGAGCTATCACTCTACTATTATTCCCAGTCATTATAATGTTCAGATATGCACCAAATTATTATAATGACATTGTATAACAACTCTCATAGTAATAGGTATATTTCAAATGTATTTATTTGTTGCTTTTATGTTGCACCCCCTTGCGGCCCCCACTTTGAAAACCACTTATCTAGCCAGTGTTGCCACAGTTACCTTGAAAAAGTAATCTGATTACTCCTTTAAAAAGTAACTTAGTTACTTTTAAAATCAAGTAATCAGTAAAGTAACTTCAATAATGTCTAGTCAGTACACCAAATAAGGAAGGCCTATAGATAGAAATTGTGATGATAGAATATGTAGATTTTGGTAGTTTGGGCTTTTCATCTTCAAAAAGAGAACAAACGGGAGAGCGTGGTGTTTGCAAAGAAAAGGCTTTTCATGTAGCCTTGGCAACTAGCCATCTAGTATAGGCCTGACTAATAGCAAATTAAATGACACTTATTAAACTCACTTCAACAAGTCTTTTGAAGCCATGGGCAATGCTACAAACAGTGCAGTGTGCAAGACTATCATTATGTTTTACTCTTATGTGAAATGGGTCTTAAATGTTCCTTTTTGGGGGCCATTGACTCTGCCATGACGCTCCTGTTCCTAGATACACTGAACTGATTAATTTAGTTCAGGAGAAAAAAGATAAAAGCCCACCTACACTGAAAATTGATTGGTTGATTTAGTAAAACAGGCCAGGATGCTTTCTGTCTTGGATGTGCTTCAGGCACACACGCACCACCCCTCTCTCTCTCCCTCTCCGTTGTGTGTGCGCTAAACTCAGATGCACACGCGATTTGAATTCCCGATCTGGCTTGCGCGCTCTTGTTCGTTCTAGATTCCGGGAGATTTTATCTAATTTGCGGGCGTCAGTAAGCCGCTATCGGGAGACTCCCAGAACTTCGGGAGACTTGGGATGTCTAGCTAGACAGCACTTTGTCACCAGCACAGAGTGTACAACGTACCTTAATGTTATCATGTTTAGCGGACACAAACTCAAAATAATGACTGTATAGCTAAAATGTGCATCTCTCTCCTCCCTCTATTGTTGTTTATGTTTGTGTTGCTGCGTGGTATTACACGTGAGTCATCATGCTAAAAACGTGAGCGTTAACCCCCGAGACAAGAAAAAAAGCAAAGAATGTATATTTTACTAAGGTAGGCTAAATGACAAAAATAGTAGGCCTAACGCACAGTGACTTGGATAAGTAACTTTAATCTGATTGCTAGAAATTAGGGGTTTGCACCGACGTCACGTTCTGGCCGGTAACTATGGTAACCCAGCACGCGCGGCCATATTGGCGATACTCAGTGAATGAAATACAATGGAGTATTATGCACTTTGGATATCTTACGTGATTGTAGCCGTGTCTAAACAACAGAAAAGCTCATCAAAATGCGTCTAAGATGCAAAGGCATATAGGGCAAGACTTGGACCACAAGAAAAGGCGCGATATTTCGAGAATTTCGCGATATTATTGGCAGCGCAGATCCATATGAGTTGGGTGAGGGAGACGAAGTACCAAGTTCAACCACAAGCGCCCCCGTTCCTCTGATAACTTCTGGCATTATTGTCCCTTCTCCCTGGTTTTTTAATAACTTTTGGAAGTCGATACCTACACCAGATGTTTTTCTCAGTCTGACCTATTGGTACAACCTAAAACACGGCAATAATTAACCATTTTCCTTGACGATGTTTTACTTCAGTGCCTAATGCTTTCTAATGAGGCGAGTATCTCCACTATGGCGATGTCCAGATCTGATGACACGCCGTGCAAACCCCTAATAGTAGCGTGTTAGACTCGTTACCGAAAAAAGTGGTCAAAATAGAGAAACGCAGCATCACTGGATCTAGCCATGTCTCGTTGAAAGTAGACTTTCCAATTTTCCACACATAGCCGAACTTTAACAAATTCTGAGGAGACGCAGACATATTTTGCGGGCAGGTATTGCATTTATCACAGGATTTGTAGATTTATCACTGCGTAGGCTAGGTACCAACACCAATATTCCCCAGAAAGAACTATAACACACTGAACCAATGTTCTGAGCATTCTGCTGGTTTTGTTACAATGGTAGCAAAGACGCTAGAGCTCTGCTTTGCAAGCTACGACTCAATACTTTTTTGCTACTTTGTAATAACTTTCTGCGGCCAGCGTTTCTGGAAATGAACGATGGTGAAATATTTTTTAGACCTGACTAAATTAATTCTAAGACCTCGGAATGAAAATCTGGCCGTTTTTAAGACGTTTTAAGGCCTTACATTTAAAGTTCTGAATTTTAGGCTTTTTAAGACTTTTTAAGACCCTGCGGGAACCCTGACAAACAGATAAAGACAGAGAGGGAAGCAAGGAAGGTCTATAGATATAAATATTTCTACTCAAGGAGACAGTTTTTCAATTGAACCGCTGTCCAGTGTGTGAGTGCATGTGTGAGTCTGTGTGTGTGTGTGTGAGTAGAGTATGACGGTGAGTCTGTGTGTGTGTGTGTGAGTAGAGTATGACGGTGAGTCTGTGTGTGTGTGTGTGAGAGTAGAGTATGACGGTGAGTCTGTGTGTGTGTGTGTGTGTGTGTGAGTAGAGTATGACGGTGAGTGAATGGATGCAATTAGGTTTTGTTTGTGATGCCTCCTTCTGCCTAACTCCTTGATTTTATTTGTGTTTGCTTAGGCCACAACGTTAATCCCTTCACATCTTGACACACACACACAGACACACACACACACACACACACATGTTTGGAGCAGTAGATCAGACGCAATCAACGGCTTCCACAAGTGCTGCTGCTGGTTTGAGTGATGGGTTTAAAATGAGCACCTGTGACAAGTGGACATGTTGTGCACAGGTTAAAACCTTTCTAATGAATTCCACTGACCTCCTGGGAGCCTTCCTCAAATACTGTCTTAATCAAGCTCATGCACACACGCGCCGACGAATCAATCCTCTTAAATGTCAGGCGACAAAGAGCCAAACCACCATTAAAGCATCTTGATGCCAGAGAACAAGAGAGAGAGAAAGAGAGAGAGAAAGAGAGAGGGAAAGAGAGAGTAAGAGTGAAAGAGAGAGAGAGAGGAAAGAAAAGAAAGAAAGAGGGAGGAAGGGAGATTGGCTAATGGAGAGAGAAAGAGAGAAAGAGAGATCAATTGGCCATTGTAAAGCGACCTTGGGTACCATGAAAGGCGCTATATAAGTCCAAGTTATTATTATTATTTCTGGTGAAAGAAGCACTCAGGAGTCCATTGCACTCCTGAATGGCAGAACCAGGCGCTATTGCCAGCGTCTGTTGCCACAGTCAATTACCACAACAAAAAAATCCCACACAGATTTATTGATGAGCAAGTGCAGAGCTTCATGCCTCTTTTCTTTACTCAAAGAGGATGAAAGAAAATGTAATCCAGAACATGTTTTTAGTATTTTCTCACTCTCTCTCACTCTCTCTTACTCTCTCTCTCACACACAGACACACACACGCAGGGACGCATGTGCGTACACACACACACATTTCTCTCTCTCTCTCTCGCTCACACACACACAGACATACACATTTTTTTCCTCACACCTCTCTCTCCTGTATTCTTCTCTCTCGCCTTTCCCCTTCTGTCTGTCTCCATACCTTTAGCTGGAAGGGCTTGCAGCGACAGTCTGAATTCTTTCTGCCTTATCTGTTAGTTGAGCGAGTTGAGAGACTACAAAGATTCACAGAGATTTGCATTGTCTTCTGAAAGAAATGACTGTAACCATTAGTAATAGAAATATGAAATGAAATGACTTCCAGTAGATAGAAAAGATAAACCGTGTGTGTGTGTGTGTGTGTGAGAGAGAGAGAGATAGACAGACAGGCAGAAAGGGAATTCCTGTGGAAGGGGGTTATAATGTTCTTTATTACATACACCTCTAATGAGGACTGATGGGTCATAAGTGGCTTTTAGCACTCGTGCATGCGCGCGCACACACGCACACACACACACACACTCACTCACTCACTCACTCACTCACACACACTCACACACACACACACACACACACACACAAGCACACACAAGCACAAACTCAATAGATTCACCACTGCCATCATGAACCAGTCAGCCCCAGTCACAGTCTCATTCAGTCATGGTGCTGGTGCTGGGTGAAGAGTGCATTAGAGAGACAAGTAGGGGGTGACCAACATAATATAGCAGCAATAACTGCGCCGCAGGAGCCCATCTGACTGCGTATAGATGACAGCTAGCAGGGGTGAGTGGGATCTGGTGTCCATATGGAAGGACAGTTGAAACATTAGCACTGGCCAGAACAGCTGAAGTGGTCTCTTACAGGGTTCATCAGGAGTTCCTCAGAAAAGTGGCTTTCCAAATAAAACCTCTTTTTATATACCCTTCTGAGAAGATAAACACAAGGGGCCTCTAATTTAAATGACAAGCAGACAAACAAGTCTTTTTTTTAATCAAGCTGATTTTTTAGTAATAAATACTATGAGAAAGACCCTCTGCATAAGCATCAGTTGGTCAGTTGCCATTTGAATTAGGGCCCAGAGTCTAAAAAGAGACTTCTCAAAGTTATCAAACAGCTGTAGAGCTGTGACTTCAGAGGCGATACTGGGGATTCCACACAGAATCATTTCTCAAAGGACTTGAAGTGAAATGCTATTCAGAAATACTATTCTTTTTTTTTCAAAACTGCTCCACTTTTTTTACTTTTACTCTATGAATAAAACATGAAAGAAAAATAGCAACTTAACCCATAACCAGAAAATCTGATCTTTCTCTGGGCAAAGATGGCAGCTGAATTCTGATCCATGGTAAACAACATGGTTCCTAGAAGTGGCTCCTGAAGAAATATCTTGCTCTGCCTATGTATAATCTTTGATACAACACAACAACTCCTTCACACAACAACAGACGCACCAGTAAAGGCTTCTACATACCTGACGCACCCGACCGGTAGCGCGACAATGTGACGTCAAAATGACGTAGATCTCTCTGGCGCGCCAGGGTTTTGGCCGTGTAGCACACGGTAGGGCACCACCAGAGCCCGTCTACGGAGAGCCTGGCCACTCTGTATTAAGTCCCATTGTACCGAATTTTGGATGCAGTTCCACCAGAGTTCCATTGGGGGCGATCGCCATGAGTGCAGAATGAATGTGAGTCAATGGAGCTAGACAGCTAAATTTGTCTCTTTCACCTGATTGTCGTTGACAAATCTCAGATTTGATTGTAGTTTGTATAACTTCAACATGGGTTATAGGTCAAAAGTTGAATGAACGAGTACTTATGTCCTTTTGATTTCTTACAGGTTGGGTCGTTGTTTCACATAACACGCTAGCATTGTGCTAATGAATGACATCATTGACACATTTGAAAGGCTTTTTAGAACAATTAAGTGACTTTAAAAAATATACTCAACCAAGTGTATTTTCTTTGCCTCCCCTTTCGAATGCAATACTCAAATTACTTGAAAAAAAATTATATCCCAAGAAAAGTGGATTTTGAGGGGTACAGCTCCATAGACCTCCATGTATTCTGCACTCGTGGACGAGCGCCCTCATGTGGAACCACAGAAGGAACTGCAACCAGTTCAGAAACCGGAAGTTTTCCGAGAGTGGCAGTTCTCCCCTTATTAGACATTCTCTGGCACCACTAGCGCGACAAGGCGGAAACAGGAAGATGGACTAGTTCGAGGGCAAGCGAGAGTTGCAGTGTTTTGTTGTCGTGAATTTTTAATAGTTTGCTGGATAAGTTAACAAAGTTACCAGTGAGAGTTGCAACACATGGAATTAAGAGGAAAGAATAGAAACAATTTATTTTCAAACAAAGGATATCTATTAAGGCCTGAACAAAATCTCTTTCCACTTCAGGAAATTACACAAACTCAGCCAGCTGCTAGCTAGCTAGCCAGCTAACTAAACTGTTTAAATTATTGAAATTTCCCTCGAGATGACTAAAGTATCTATCTATATATATCCATCTATCTATCTATCTATCTACCTGTGCGCACACCTTGGAAACTAGATGATAATGATGGTGGTGGTTGTGAATAGTAGCAACCAAAGTCTGAAGCACCATCATCACAGAAGCTAGCTACTAGTGTTTCTTACTGCAGCTTCTTCTGCTGTGTAACGTAGTTAGCGTTAATCTTTTCACAACAGCGACACCTCTGTTCAGGAGAATATTGCAACTAGTGTTGCAACCACCACGCGCGAGTATAAATGGTTACGGCGCTTCTGTGACGTCACATTGTCGCGCTACAGGTCGGGTGCGTCGAGTATGTGGCGCACTTAAGGCAGATGCAGCAATCATGCTGTGTACTGACTCCAGGTTCTGGGAATGGGCCGTTGGTGGTGATAACAAAGATGATGATGATGACGGTGATGGTGCTGTTTTGAGGCTGATGACATGGGCCATTAGGGGTCGTGGGCATGATGGCGTGGGCAGTGCCCAGATGGCAAAGCCGGCTAGAGCTCTCCACCGGGCGTCATGTCGCAGCCTCCCAGCAGATGTGTAATTAGTCCCAGAGCCAGACGTTTGGTCGAGTTGCTCTGGAGAGAGACCTGTTGCAGATGGTCCGTGTGTGTGTGTGGAGAGAGAAGTTAATTAGCCTCCACGCTTTGAAGCTGAAAATGCCACCAACAGCCCACTAGTTTCTCTCTCGCTGTGGGCTGTGGCCACACTGTGTGTGTGTGTGTATGCCGGTATAGAAAGATGCTCCACCACTCTTATCACAGAACGTGAGAGTGTGTGTGTGTGTGTGTGTGTGTGTGTGTGTTGGCGAGAGAGTGTGAGTATGTGTGTGTGTGTAAGTATCCACGAGAGACTGTGAATGAGAGAGGGGCTTCTCAGACAGCGCCTTTCTCAAAGTGCTGGAGCGTTTTTCCAAAAAAAACAAAAAAAAACGTATTGATTTCCTTTGGCTCCTGCCAAGGCTGCTGCTGTGGTGGGCTTGTTTTGGGCTGGTGTGCTGGGAGTGCTACAGACAGTGATGTATGTGGGAGAGCCCTGCTGCGCTCGCTAGAGACCACACAGACCAGCAATACGCCACATTTATTAAAAACTTGTAAAAGAAAGTGGCAGTGGAGTTGCAGAAGCAATTTCTTTTTTTTTTTTTTTCTGTTACTCTGCCCTGCCTCTCTCAACACTGCCTCCATTTTACCTCTAATGCACTTAGAAAAATCTGGAAGGAGCCGCTGCGTTCCTTAATTGCCACACATACACACACACACACACACACACACACAGAGAGAGCGAGGGAGGGAAAGAGAGAGAGATTGATTTTAACCTCACATTTTGTAGCTTGCAGCTCCTCATGCTGTTTTTACTATGTAACAAATTTATCTCTTTTTCTCTTTATCTCTCTGCCTCTCTCTTTCATCCACCCTCTGTCTCTCTCTCTCTCCTCTCCCATGGCCAGCTGGTGTTGTGGCGGGGCAGTCTGTTGGTTGTAACTCAGGACCAAGGACATGTTCTATTAACTGCACTGGGGCATGAAATGCCGTGAAGCAGACATCATCCAAATCTTTGGCCAGAACAGCTCAGTGTCCTGCTGATGTTCTGGAATATGTTCAAGAATGTTCCAGAATGCTCTAATGACATTAGGCAGACCCCTGAATCTAGCCAGTCCTGTGTTCGCTGCAGGTATTGTCTGAGTGGTCCAATGCGAAATACAGTATGTTACCGACCAATCAGCATGCTTAGAGGAGTAAGGTAAGGTATATATTTATATAGTGCATTTTTATTGCACAGAGTGCAACCCAAAGCGCCCAATGTGCAATGACATAGAGGATACCCTGGTGAAATCGGAGAGTGGTTTAGGGCATTGAGTGTGGAGAAGGTCAATTAGCACATTAAGAGAGATAACAGTGGTGTCAAGTCAGATAGAGGGGAATAAACAGATATATATATATAAAGGGGATGGGGAAAGAGGCAAAAACAGGAAGTATATCACACCAAGTAGAGTGTCTAGTCTAGTAGACAACTCAATGTCATTCTCATTCCTTTTAACAGACACAGTATCAGAGCCCTAGGGGTTATATTGGTAGGTGTTTGTTTCTATATATCATATGGTTATGGTTATTGGATTTGACAGATGCTTTTGTCCAAAGCGACATACAAATCCAAAACAATATAATATTTAAATTTAACAGGGAACAGATTAAAATGTTGGTCAGACTATAATAAGGAGAATAGCAATAATACACATAATAAATAAATGATTAATAATAAATGTCAATTCCATTAATAGCCTAATGAAATAAACAATGAAAATGAGGGAAAAAAGCAATAATAAACAATAATGTTCATTCAATCAATAATATAAAAACAATAACATGGTAAGACTACATTAAGGAGAATATCAATAATAAACAATAATGTCAAATTAATCAACAGCCTAATGGATATAAAACATTATACATAACGCATAAGAAGCGCTTAAAGAACTAAGTGCATGTTGAACAGATATGCCTTTAGACCCCTCTTAAACAACCCACATCTATCATAGGAACGAAGAGCACTAGGCAACTCATTCCAGCAACATGGAACCACTGAGGAAAAGAGTCTTCAATTAGACCTAGTGTTTATGACTGGTCGACACAACAGACGCTCATCAGAAGACCGCAGTGGGCGGTTTGAGATGTACGTCTTGATTATTGAATTAAAATAACAAGGAGCAGATCCAGTCAGTGTCCTATAGGCCAAAGTGAGAGATTTAAATTTAATTCTGGCTACTAGGGAGGCAATGGAGAGTAACTAGGAGAATACATGTGTCCTCTTTGGCTAATTGAAGACCAGGCGTGCTCCAGCATTCTGAATCAGCTGTAATGATCTTATTACACAAGCAGGTAAGCCAGCTAATAGTGAATTACAATAGTCCATGGCCTGAACAAGAAGTTGTGTGGAATCTTGTGTCAGATAAGGTCTGATCTTCCTAATGTTGTAAAGCATAAACCGACACGATTTTGCAATTAAAGCTACATGCTCAGAGAAGTTAAGTCGGTCATCAATTACAACGCCAAAGTTACGTGCCGATCTAGTTGGGGTCAGTGAAGTTGAGTCAAGCTGGATGTTAATCTGTTGGGGAATAGCTGTTTTACACTGTACTGTAGCTGGAAACACCAAAAACTCAGTTTTTGAGAGATTAAGCTGAAGGTGCCGATCTTTCATCCAGGCTGAAATATCCGTAAGGCATAGAAATCCGGTGGGAAACGCTAAAGTCATCATATCCACCTCCTTATAGCTTCATGGTAACATCAATCGCCTTCACATTTCTAGTTCAGTGCTGGCTGTTTGGCTTGATAATAAGTAGAATTATAATGGTTATCCCCTCTCCCAAAAACAGATAGGACCCATGAGTGATCCCACTTAGGGACCAGTGAGTGTTTTAAGTATAAGTATGTATACTCTTTTGATCCCGTGAGGGAAATTTGGTCTCTGCATTTATCCCAATCCATGAATTAGTGAAACACACTGCACACAGTGAGCTGCCTGCAACAACAGCGGCGCTCAGGGAGCAGTGAGGGGTGCCTTGCTCAAGGGCACTTCAGCCGTGGCCTACCGGTCGGGGTTCGAACCGGCAACCCTCCGGTTACAAGTCCGAAGTGCTAACCAGTAGGCCATGGCTGCCCATTTTGGAGGGCGTTAATATGAATAGGGGAAGGGATTAGCCTTAGGATAGAAACGACATTAAACATTTTCACCATAAAAACACTGGCTTTTTCCACATAATTGATTGGAGAGGAACATGCTTAATGTAAGATAATATCCAGGGCTCCGAACCGGTTCAAGGAACGAAAACGAAAACCGAAAACGAACGGAATTTTACGAGGAGCGGAAACGGAAACGAAAACAAAATGGTCTTCAACTGTTCCGGAACAGAAACGTTATTCTGAAATCCACAAAACCAGCCTAATAATTTGATTTCTGCAGTTTGAAAAAAAAAAACGAATAAATGGACCTTTGGTCCAAATGTGTATATTTTGTCTTGCCGTTGTAATGTAACCTATCCGTCTGCCACTTCGGATCTTAGGCCAGCTCGTAGCGTAGGCTACTGAAACTGATTTGGAAATTGTTTGTAGCCTATGCGTAATAGCCTATTTTGCCTGTCCACGCCTTGTCGTTTTAAAGTCGGGATTTGAAATGTTTGCGCAATTATAGCCTATTCTATGTAGAAGAGTTAAACGGGAAATTTGAGATAGGCCTTGTCAGCAACAGACAGGTTTGTTTATAAACAGGGTTGGAATTATAGCGCAAGCCTTTAAAGATCTCCATATAACCATGGGGCAGCCGTGGCCCACTGGTTAGCACTCTGGACTTGTAACTGGAGGGTTGCTGGTTCGAGCCCCGACCAGTGGGCCACGGCTGAAGTGCCCTTGAGCAAGGCACCTAACCCCTCACTGCTCCCCGAGTGCCGCTGTTGTTGCAGGCAGCTCACTGCACATATAGCACATATCCAGAAATATTTTTGATAAGAAATTATTTATAGGCATAGGTTAGGCCTACAGTAAGTCTGTAGGCTATGGGATGGATAGCCCATCTGAATGTTTTTGGATGCCGCCTGTGATTTTATTATTTTTGGGCATAGCTACGGTATAGGCTAAATCAAGGGGAAATAATGAGTAGCCTACGTCTATTCTAAGGTAAAGTCCACAAAAATAGACTTGATAGGCCCGCCAAACAATGCCGGAACTTTAAGAACGAACGATATTTTGCGTTCCGAACCGGTTCAGGACCGATATGTTGGTGGCGGAACGCATGCAAGAACGAAAACGTTAACCATAGGCCTACCTGAACCGTTCGGAACGGAACGTTTGAAAAACAATTTCGTTTTCAAGCCCTGATAATATCCATACTCCTATTTAGGTTTTTATTTTTTGGTGTAGTTTATGACAAGAAAGTTCCTGAGAGACTTCACGATCATTGACTCCAAGCAGACTATACATCTATATTCACAGTTTTCATCATTTCTAACTAATAAGCTGTGTTTTCTGTTACGTGAAGCACAGGACAAAAAGGCAAAAAAATGCCACAAAATGAAGGCACTCTACCTATGTCTGGACAGAAGGTTTGAAAATCGGACTGTCCAGCCAAAATTCGGATGAATGGTCACCCTGGGCAGCATCTAACGTGAGCAGAATCAGTTTTATAAAAAGGAAAAGTTTTATAATTTCCTTTTGTCTGAGGGAATGATTTGAAGTGTGTTGCCAAGACTTTTTTCCAAGAAGGTTTCTCTAAAACGACCGCTCCGATCTGTCTTTGACCAGGCTCTGATCTGGCCCAGATCCCAAGCCAGGAGCTCTACATGCCAACAGCAAGGAGTTTGAGAGAACCTGGACAGGATCCAGAACATGCGGTATGTCCACCCCCATTCTCTCGGCTGTCACTCTTCTCCAAAGATGAGGAAAGCAGTGAGTCAGAGTGACGGGGCATTTTATCAGATGTTCTGCAGAGCCAACATATGGACCAGCTTGTTCAGTGATAAGTGAAGTCAGAGATCTGTGGGTATGGATGTGCTTTTATCTCTCTCTCTCTCTCTGTGTGTGTGTGTGTGTGAAGGAGTGCATGCAGTATTTATGTATGGGTGTGTGGTTATGTGTGTATGTCTGGGTGTGTATGTTTGTGTGTGTCCACATATCTCTTTGTGTGTGTATGCGTTCTGTGTATAACTCTGTAAGTGTGCACATGTGTGTGAGAATTTGGAAATGTGTGTATTAAAGGCAGTATCATATCCAAGTGTGTTTGGGGAGCTTGTTTTTGTTTGTGTGCGTATGTGAGTGTGTTTATGAGTGAGAGTGTGCGCGCAAATTTGTCTATGTGTGTATCATGGGCTTGTGTGTGTGTCTGTGTGTGTATCTGTATTTGGAGTTATGTGTGAGTGTGTGTGCGTCTCTTGTGGTTCTGTCAGATGGTGGGGGTGCCTCCTCTCCTTCCCCTCGGAATCCGCCTGGCAGCACGCTAATCTGAGTATATATGGTTGCCATGGGCAACAGAGGGGAGGCAGACCGCTAATATGCATAGAGTGTACTGGCAGCCACCCAGTCAACCTGCGTTTGAGAGAGGGCAGAGAAGGAGTCAGAACCAGGAGAGCCATGACAAAAACAACAACAACAACGTTACAGTTAGTCGGTGCTTTTGATGGTGTGACTGCTAAATAATGAACATTTTGCTATTTTTAGTGTTCAATGGATCGGTGTTTAAGGTTTGTTTTAATACTCCTGATGAGATAGCCAAGGTATATTGTCTTGCATTGTGGAAACCTGTGAGCTGAGAAAAGGAAATTTATTTTAATAGAACCAGAGACTGTCAACTGCTGTGAGTTTTTTCAATTGTTTTTAATCAAAAGAAAATTACATGAAGTTACAACCATTCATCTGTGGTAAAAAAAAAAGCATGCACTGTGCAGAATCTGAAAGACGGTGTTGTCCCGGAGATTCAGATGAAATAAATTACCAAAATAATTTCATGTTTCAGGATGTGATGTGTGGTGGTGGCGGATTATCATGACAGTGACTCACCCCCCCCTGCCAATCCCCCAAGCCCTGTCCCCTTACTTCATGGTGTCTGTGTGGGAGAGTGATAACGATGCCCACGGTCAAGCTGACGGGTGGCTGAGCACGCCCTCCAAAACACTCACTGGTCCCTGGCCACCAACATACACAAACAGACACACACATACACAGTGGAAATAAACTTTGAAAGCCCTTACCAGAGAGAAGCTTTTTTGACAGAAGACTAATTTCTCTTCATCTGGGTGTATTTCCTTTGAGGAAATGATGAGTGTAGAGAGGTGGGTGAGGGTCAGAGTGAAGGAGAGAGAGAGGGAGAGACTGACAGAAAAAAAGTCAACAGAAAGCACACATCTTGAGAAGCTTTATGCAGAAGATGACACATGAGTATCCTCATGGTTGTGGGGGGGGGGGGGGGGGGGTGTATGTGGATTGTGTGTGTGTATGTGAGGTGGACGGTGAGGGGTATATGGGTTGTGTGTGTGGTGGTGGTGCTGGTGGGTGGGGTGGTGTGTGGGTTGTGTGTGTACACATGAACAGTACGTGTATGCTCCTGTTTGCTTGTGTGTGTGCATGGTTGCATGTGCGTGTTTCTGAAATTTAGCAGAAGTCTGGCTTTGTCCCTTCATATGACAAACTCTCTCTCTCTCTTTCTCCCTCCCTCTCTCTCATACTTCATGCTCTTGCTATCACAGCTTGGCTTTTCACATCCAAACAACCAAATACATATTGAATGTTCATCTATTTCTCATGAACAGGACTTTTTACCGCCTGGAACATGGAAAAATTATAATAAAAATATTAAATAGATACATGCATGCATATGTTGGCGTTTCTGTGTTATTGTGTGTGTAATTGTGTGTGTGTGTGTGTGTGTGTGTGTGTGTGTGTGTGCATTCACCCCCAACCACCTACAATACCCCAGGACAATCCAGACTCATAAGAGTCTCCTCAAAGTAAGAGATGATATGATATTTATCCTTATGACATAAATCTGAGATGAATAATTTAGGTGTGAACACACAACAAATTCATAACGGTTCTCTCCCAATGCATTTACAGATTTCTGTGGTATAACATTCTTTCAGATAGATAGATAGATAGATAGATACTTTAGGAAATTCAGGGAATTCAACTTATTATGCATGGCTCTGAAGAGACTCCAGAGAACTCATCTAATTCAAGGTTTCCTGGCAGAGCCTGTCATGCGTGTAGAGCGTAATTCACCTGTAGCACCTTTGCCATGAGCACAATATCTGCAGATGGATGAGTGGCTAAGCAGAATCCTCATTGTCATGCAGCGCCCCCTACTGATTTCAGGCTACATCACCATTACCGGAGTGTAGAAGCGCTACAATAAAACCCTATAGGGGTGACTCTTATATCAGTCTTTATGACATGTGAATTTTAGTCATTACAGTAAACGACAGAAATGTGTATGCCAGTTACATGGCTGCTAAGATTAATGTGAGGATATGTCTCATTTGCAAATGTTTCACTTGACAGCCTAGATCATCTATGTTGTTCTTTGTCAGTCATAGAAAGAGTAGTGTTCTTCACTTGTGTTATAGTTCCACCTGCTGGTTGGCCGATTTACTGCTGACCTCCACATGACCTAGTTTGTCAAAAAATGGTCTTGACTTTGTTTCAGTTTAGAGGTCTTGATTACAACTTTGGTTTTGTACATGGCTACACAATGGCTCCCTCTTATATGCAGTAATATAAATCAATGAAAGTCAGTCTCCTCAACAGCATGTAATAACAAACCAATGTATAGCCTAGCTCAAAGTAATATTTAAAGCTCCAGGCACATTTAATGAAATGAATCTATCCCTAAAAACACTAGAAGTGTACATATATGTGTATTTATAAGTGGTCTCTTGTGTGTATAATTTTATATTTAAATTGTTATATGATGTTCTTATTTTTAATATTAGTGAGTCAATGGAGGACCAACAAAGTAAAAAAAAACATATTTTATGGTGCAACACTGTGTTTTCACTGTAATTATAAAAATGAATTACCCATGTCGCTGGACATAAGCCTACAACTGCATTAAAGTGCAGAAGTTCTCCAGTTCTAGTTCTCTAGTAATTTATGCAGTTGCATCATCCTTTACCCCAGGGGTCTCAAACACCCGGCCCGCGGGCCAAATCCGGCCCAATTCCGGCCCGCGACGTATGTCAAAATAATAATGTAATCCGGCCCTTGAGGCTATTTTTAATTGCGACAAACAACGATACTGATTAAAGTAGACGATAGATCCAAGTACGGTGACAAATCTCATTTGTAGCCTACTCTGCTCCACTATGTGCTAGACATCCAGAGCTTGATTCAAACCCAAAATCGCTGCGCAAAGTTTTCAGGAAAAACTTGTATTACACGCGAGAAACACAAAGACGTGCATTTGTAATGCAGGCCATAGTTTTGCACAAATTGAAGCAGAAATAGGCCTACACCTAATGTTGAAAAACGTTCACGTGTGATGAAGTCTTAGGTAGGCTATTCTGATTCTGAAGGAGAATATCCTTTTGGAGATTATGATCGATCGTCTATTGACAGTGATAGTCACAGTGCGTCTGTGAATGGAGGTGCGTCTTTGCTTGTATACGACGGTGTCTACTAAGCATACCATGCTTATTTCGACCCTCTGCCCAACATAGCTTGGAGGTTGCAGTGGTAATCGTGATGAAAGTGTCCGTAATGGACGTGGTACAGACAGCAGGGCTAGTAGAAACAGGGCTCTAAAAATGAACTACAAAGTCACCCGCAATATGATGCGAACTTCTGGGTACTCAGATTACCCGCGATAGAAACTGATTTGACCAGAATACTTTATTGTAGGCCTTGTGGTTTAGTAATACATCACTAAACCATATACATCTTAGGTGTTTTCCTGTTAATTTGTTATGTGGGTAATATGAAAAAAGGAAAGTAAACCTGCTCAAATATGTTCATCCAGTATTTACTGAAATGTGCATAATTTGAGGTGCTTGCCATTCAGTGATGGGTACATTTACCCCCTTCATAAACTTTTGTTTATACTCAAAGATTTCTACATTTACAGTAGGACTTTATCTCTGACCACTTTCAAGCCATGGCCTTTTGAAATTTTGATATCAAATTCCAATGGTGTTACTTTCTTAACCCTGATGCCTAGTTTGCCAGGTTTAAAAAAGTTATGAGAGGAAAATATTTTTATTTGGTGTGAAGCACACACATACCCGTTTTTATGCTTTTGTTTTTTATGCGTTTATGCGTTTGTTTTATAATTTGTATTAATATGTATTTTATCATTATTTTATTTATAAGCTAAGGTTGCTAGCACAGGTGTCTAAAACTAGATAAAAACACTTGCACTTTCTGTTTGCAGTTTTGTGTGGTATTTGAAAAAAAGAACATTGCATTTTCAGAAATAGCCGGCCCTCCAATCAGATGACGTTGGCAGAAGTGGTCCCCAGCTCATTTGAGTTTGAGACCCCTGCTTTACCCACTTTCCCACATGTATACTCCACCATAACTACAGCATACAATTTCAGGAAAATTGTTCATGATTACATACATTATAAAATGTTTTTTTTTCCTGTGGCGCACAGACTGGCTTAGAGACAGACTGGATGTAAAAGCTTACGTTTTGTATATCCGATCAGATATACACTACATTGATTTATACTTGGCTTATACTGATAAGTATACACAAAGGTTTAAGTTGTTATGTTTTGGCATCCAATACAATATTTGAATGATTATTTTTTTTATTTATAAAGAAAACGTATAAGTACTATAAAAAATGATTAAACATAGTTTACTGAGGAATTACTTTACGTTTTCTATCATGACCATGAAAACATGGGCTAGAAATATATATCAACAGTGGGTGGCACTGGCTCAGGAGGTCGAGGAGTCGCCCATGTACCGGAGAGTTGCAAGTTCAAGCTCAACTCCTCCTGACAAGACACTAAACCCCAAACGTGCTCCTGCTGTGCAAGTTGACGCCGTGGTGCAATGGTAGCCAGCTGGGCTTTTGGCTCGATTGTTAGCACACTCGACTCTCAATCCGAGGTGCTGCTGTTTGCAGGTTTGAGTCCAGGCAAATTCAGGGCTGAGGCACACAGTCAACACAACGCAGATTACATGCACAATACACCTACTGCAATAAACATTCCAGACAAGGGGCAATGATAGAGGCACAGTTGTTCCAAAATTTGGATTGCTTCTTGACTGCAATAATTATGTATTTATGAGTGGAAATTTGTTTCAAATCTTTGTTGTATATTTATGTCGATGTATGAATGCATTATGTAGTGCTATGGTTGCATGAATTTATGAATGACTGACTGATGCACAGGAACCATTAAAATAAAGCAATATTGGGAAGCATTTTTATTTGTGACAGCAAAACAGAGTTGTACATGTCCGACTTAATAACAATATTTATTGTTCTGATTAACCTTTGTTTTTGAATATTATTAAGTCCACTTGGAAAGCTACCTGCCCACACAGTGTTCCCCAGACCTCTTAGTTTATAAAAAGGATTTTCATATCCAAAACTATCTAACTGCCCTTTCGATATATGTAGCCTAAATTACTGACACATTTTTTTTTTAAATAACATAGGCTACCAGAGACACTAGGAAAACATCTACAGGCAATGTCATGCAGGTTAGGCTATTACAGGGCCTAAAGCAAGGACATTTTCTGTGTCTGAAGTTAGGCTATATCAGACATTTTTAAGATCTACATTTTAAACTTTCAAATCTCGCCCGAAATAAAAATCGTTCTGTTTTCAGTCCCTGTTTAACACAAATGATTCGACTAATACGCGTATGTCACACAGTCACCATTTTCAACATTTTCTGTGGTGGGAAACCATCTGTTGCGCTACATTCTATTACAGACAGTAATCTAGACAGTCTTTTAGGCTGGAAGCACTGTGAGAGTCATGTTTATTTACTTCTCTAGTGCCTTTAACACCATGCAGCCTTCAGTGTAGGAGGACAAGCTCAGATGCATGCAAGTGAACATAAACCAATGAGTGACATCTGCAATTCCCTTTAAGACAGAGGTGGGCAAATTAAGGCCCGCAGGTCACATGCGGCCCGTTATGCAGTTTAATCCGACCCGTCAAGCATTTACATAATAGGCCTATAATTAAATTAAAAACTGGTATTCATTTAGCTATTTTCTATCATCAGTCAACAAAGCACGTCACAGAACCCAGCCCACTGATGAACACTTGAGCTCTATCCTACGAATTACCACAACTAAAATGATAACTTTGATCCACTGAACAGCACTGTTCCCATTAAAATTGAATCTGTCCCGGCCCATCTGTATATTTTTAAACCCCAATGTGGCCCTTGAACCAAAACGTTTGCCATCCCCTGCTTTAAGAGCAAGGAGCGGAGTGCAAAATCAAATGGCATGTTGGTATTTTGACGACAAGCGCATCTTTGCAGAAGGAATCTGCTTTCACAGGAGACTGTGTATGCAACAGCTTGCTTTGCTAAAACGTGCGTGTGTGATGGGCTATACTTTGTGATGGGCTATACTTTGTTTATGTAGCATCCACTTGCACTAGTATTTGAACTGGAAGCATACCTATGTTCCCAGGGTACTATGTTCCCCAGTTCATTTTTCTGCTAACATAGAGAAATGATGGTGTTACAGCAGCAATTAATAATATAAACATATATCACACATATACTGTACACATACATACAAGTTAAAAAATAAATACAATTGGATATAGTCTCTGTTAAAGAGGTTGTAAACTGCATTGTCTCTCAGCATAAGATTTTCTCTCACGGCACAAAGGGGAGTTGTAAAGGTATGGCAGTGGGGAGGAATGATTTTCTATAACGGTCCTTGTTACAGCGAAGTTGGAGCAACCTCCAGCTGAAAACACTCTGTTGTTTGACCAGTAGTTCGTTGTTCAGTGGATGTGAGGTGTTGTCCATAATGTTAAGGATCCTTTGCAACATCCTTCTCTCAACAACTAACTCTAGGGGTTCAAGTGTACTTCCAATTACAGAGCCAGCTCTTTTAATGAACTTGTTGAGTTTTTTGGTGTCATTTGCCCTGATACTGGTGCAGAGGATGGCTGCAAAGAAAATGGTAGTAGAAACAGCAGACTGGTAAAACATGTTCCACATCCTGCTGCACACATTAAAAGACCTAAGCTTCCTCAAGAAGTATAGACCCTTTCAACAATAAAAACAAAAACAATGCTTGAACGTTCTATTTGGGCCCCAATCTACTTCCTCTGCATTAAGATAACATATGGAATGTTAAAAAGGAAGTCTTGTGGGGCCAACTATGATGCTGATAATGGAACTCTCTTGAAAGGGTCCATAGTCTCTTCTGTCCCTTCCTATAAACAGCCTCAGTGTTGCACTTCCAGTCTAGTTTGTTATCCAGATGTACACCCAGATATTTGTAGCTTTCCACTACCTCCACCTCTTTCCCCATGATGGACACAGTGTTCAACTTTGTCCTAGCCCTCCTAAAGTCCACTACCATCCCTTTGGTCTTGGCCACATTTAAGAGTAGGTGGTTATTTCCACACCAGGCCACAAAGCTGTTCACCAGTTCTCTATACTTAGTATCCTCCCCATCCTTCACACACCCTACAACTGCAGAGTCATCAGAGTATTTCTGCAGATGACAGGCTGCAGAGTTGTACTGAAAGTCTGAGGTGTATAATGTGAAGAGGAGAGGAGAGAGTACAGTCCCCTGCGGTGCTCCTGTGCTGCTAACCACCTTCTCGGACACACATCCTCCCATCCGTACAAACTGTCGTCTTTCCGTCAGATAATCAACAATCCATGATGTTATGGATGTCTCCACCACCTGCATCCTTTGTAGCTTCTCTCTTAGCAAAACAGGTCGTATGGTGTTGAAGGCACTGACTTAGGGCTGTCCCAATGTGAAATTGTGAAGCGCACGTGCTCACTCTCATCCTTTCCATAAGTCGGCATCTATGCACTTTAGCCAAGAGAATTAATAACAAATCATAATGTTGTGATGTGAAACACACAGTTATCCAAAGGGTGGCTACACATGTTCGGTGTGGTCAATTTAACAATATGTCACAGGTGATGTCCCATTCCTATTATTAGCATGTTGAACCCTTACAGCCTCTCAAACCCAATAATTTTTCAATGGATATCAGTTAAGTCTTTGAGGGTTCAGGGCTTAGACCTGAGGCGGGACATAGAAATTCAGCCATTAACCCTTCTATTATGTTTTTTGGCCATATCACATACTGTATATTAACATAGGCTAAGTAAAACAGCGATGTTTCAAAGCTGAGGTTCATCAGAATCCTGATTTGCCCGCTTGACAATGGGAACGATGGAACTAACGACTGGCCTTTGGCCAATAGCAACCATCATTTTAGCGCTAGTAATGGCAGTTTGCCCTGCAAGGTGAGAAATGTGTTGTGGTGAAAAGAAGACAGTCAAGCAACGAGTACGAATAAACAGGTATGATAAGGGATCAGATTCCAAAAATAATTCTGTGGAAATGCATGGATTCCAGTTGCTTCCAGTAGCAGCTCGACTTAATTGTGAATAAATTCAAGATGGCGGTGAATGGTAAACTTCCTGAAGGTACTGTCTGTACTTAAACAGGCAACGTGCACCAGGAGATACATACTTTTTAACATCCTGTGGGGGGCATTTCTAAAAAAAAATCCAAATCAAGTTATGATTGATCAAAAGTCCTGTCTGTTATCAGTCTCTAGGTCACATGACTTGGTTCAGAATACTCTTCAGACATAGGCACTAGTGATGAAGATGAGGATAATCAGGCAGAATTGAGAGATAAAACATGAGACTGTAAATAGTTCTGCTGAGGAGGAGGAGGAGGAGGAGGAAGAAGAGGCGATGGAACAAATGCCTAAAAAAGCTATAAGGAATTTAGGTGACAGTGCTTAAATTGAGGGACATTTGGCCATATTTACTGAAGTGATCAGGCCAACCAGCTTAACAATGAGCAGTCCCTTATAGAACTCAACAGTCACCCCTACCTCCCCAAGGGGTCAGGTACTGGATGCAAGTTCTCCATTAATTTCTCCATTTGATGTCTAAAAAAATCTGTGGTGCTATGGTGTGAATTGTGATCGTGCAACATTTACTTTTTTGTGCAAAACAAAAACTAATAGAAAATAAACAAAAATACATTATATTATACATATGTATACACAGTGGCGGAACAAGTCAGAGACGGGCCGGGGGCGGGGCACATGACCGGGCCCTTTATTAAACTCATCATAACATAATTTTACAACATACACATGCCCGCAACAGCGCGTCTGACAAGCGTCAGCGCCACGGAGAGCAACTATGTAATTTTGAAGTCCATCGAACGTACATGAAGTGTAACCAAGAGAACAACAACAAAAACATTAGGCTACATTAGGCTCAAGGCCCGAATCTCTTTTCAAAAGCCCCGAATATTTTTTTGTATGTGTTTTCAATTTCCAGCGATTCTAATTTCTAATTTTTCCCTCGGTTTCTATAAATGTTACAAAATGTAGCCTACTATTACTGAGCAAATATCCCTTACTTTCAAAGCCCAATATTGACAGATAATCTGATTTCCCACACGATGAGTTTAGGCAATGCCAGAGCTGAGATGTAACGGTTTACGTCATAAACCTGGCAGGAAAGTTCAGAGCGGCGCAGTCTGTTTAAACAGCAAGCCGGTAAGAAAAACTGTTGTCAAGACATTAGGCAATTAGGCTACTGTACCCCGGAATACAAAAATAAACTTCAGAAAGACAGAAAGTTTGTTGTACTGTATTCTGTAGTCTGTATTCTGTAGTCTCAATGATCGAATCAGTAGATATAGGCCATTACCTGTTGTCAGTTAGTTCAATTAATTTATTGTAGGCCTAGGCTAGTAGCCTAGGCAAATATGAAACGGAGATGTAACGTGGCTAACGGCGGGATTTTGAACTTGCATGTTTCATGCATTTTAGGGCAAAAAATACCATGGGATTGATGTGTTCTCCATTTGAGGAACGTAATTAACTGCGGACGTGCACAGACAGCTCAGACACAGAGCGCATATAGGCCTAGGTTAGGCTACTTTCACTTTCTACAGCGCATTCATTAGGCTACGTAAAAGATGCTTCATACCAAAACAACGATCAAACATTATCAAATGTATCATGACGTGTTGTCACAAAGACTTACTCCAATTAGAAAATCGAAACCAAAATCATGTAAGTGTAAGTGTTCTCTCATTGACGCCTGTAGGAGACAATATCGTTGATCCAATTTTGTAAATTTGCACGTCGTAAAGTTCAATATGAGAGTTAAAATAAAGCCAGTCATACAGCAGAACATTTTATTCAATATTTTACACCTACTAAATCATCAAAGTAAACTTCAAAACATTTCAGCAACCGTGAGTCATAACTCGTCCGACTGGGGCAACCTATAAGTCTAATATGTCCCACTCTGATGAAAATTATTGAAAAGAAACCATTTGCATGATTAAAAAGAAACCGTTTCCATGAGCTCCTCCGGCCTTGTGCCGTGGGAGAGGCCCGTTCCCCCTTACCCGGAGGTGGGGGAGGGGCGCCCTCGCACCGGGCCCTTGCGGTCCCGGGCCGGGGGCGTGTCGCACCCCCCGCCCCCCCTCAAGCTCCGCCCCTGGCCACTTGTATCAACACAAATTGTGGTTTATATGCCACACAAACTTAGTCAGTGCACATACTAAATAGACCACTATATATGTTAGTTTAAACATTCAAACTTTTCAGCTAGCCAACAGGCCAACTGCTAGTAATGTTCGGACATTGAATCGCATTGTTAACCTAGCTAGACAGCTAGGCTAAATGCTGCAACACAGGTATGAAATATATTATGTCTCATTGACCTTGTTGTTTCTATGAACATGAATTGTTGTTTATAGGCAACATCTTTGTCGAGGCATAAATACCCCTGGATATCTTCATTAAGTACTTAAACTTTTGAACTAGCTGAGTAGCCTAATTAGCTCGCTCGCTACCTGGCTAAACACTGCAGTCAAAAGGTTAGCGGTTTGGCCGTCACGCCCCCTGAGGCGAAATTTCGCTGGCCGAAATTCGCGAGGTGTTTCGCTGTGTGGAAACCCACCGTTAAGCGTATGTGTCACTTAATGTTCATTTCTATACAAACCAAGACGGCAGATTACTAAAGAAACGCAAGCACCCACACCATAAGTGTATCTAAATTAGCTATGTACCAAAAATTACATTTTACCGTGACTCGAAGAGTTGTAAACAGTGTTGTAATGCTGCTTGTACAAATCCGCTTGGAGCTTCAGTGGAATTTTGATTTGCCACGAGAATTCTCGGTCTAACGTTGATGTGCCGTGAGAAAGGTCGGAAATAGGTGACCCACCAGGCCAGGACTAACCTCCGAGCGTGGTAAACAAAATTGGATATTACAGGCAGTAAAAGCCCCGGTAAGAACCAAACCAGATTTTGTTCAAATCTCCACATGACTACTGAAAAATGTAAGGTTAACTTATGAAATTTTATTTTGAATTATTAAAAAACATGGTTGTTTTAGAATTTTCGAACAAAAGTGCCAGTAATTGGTGCTTTTACGATACCTTCTTATATGTGATTTCTGCAACAATGGTTGGCTGGCTGGTTGGTTGGTTAAATAAATAGACACATACGGAAAACACAATTTATATGATACAATGCAGGCCTGTTAACTGTATGACAATAGTGGTTTATTTAAACTACATCATAACAATTTATTTCGTCAGTCATCATGCTCATTTTAATGAGTAAGAATTAAAGGTACTAGTGCAGTGCCCATTCAAACTATTCCTGTAGCCCAATTACATGCCTGCAAGTAGGCCTGCTTTAAAAAATAGGATGATAGGGAAAAACATAACTCCAGGTAAGCATTCAGTAATGAATACAGATAATATAATAATTGAATAAAAGTGAGCAGAACTTAAGCATGGCTACATGTGACATTTTTTACAAATCAAAATGACATAATCCTAACCGCTGTTTTGAGTCAAGGCTATATGCTTAGCCTATTGAATAACTTGATGATAGAGAAAACAAACCATTTTGTGGAATGATGCATCATCATATGAAATTTGCAACAGTGTGACTCAAAAACAGTCTCTGGTGGCCTATAAGTGACACCACACTCTGTCTGCCACAGTGTGGCATAGACCTCTCCAGAATAAGTCCCGCCTCCGTAACTTCCGTATCCATCCAACTTCTGGTCGTCAAATGTCTATGGGAAATAACATGGCGTTTTGAAAGATCGTACCTGTCAAACTCTGTAGGTGACAAAGTAGAAAAAGCTGGTGGGCCGATTGGCCTACACACTTTTGCCATCTAGCTTCCACTGGATTTTTTGATTGTCGGTGCCGTTTAAGTAGTAAACGATTATTAATGCTAACCGGGAGCTAGTTCCGATGTACGCGGGCGGAGGAGGGCGTTAGATCTTGCTCACAGCCAACCAGTCACAACCTAACGTGATGGTCATTTTCACGTGTGATTCATGCGTGGTTTCAGTGGTCTATAAATGTAAATCGTTTGCAAGGTTCAGCCTCTTTTCAACATGACTTAACTTTGGTTTGACTGTGCGAGTTTGTTGGCTGTTATTGAGATATTTGAAAAAGAAAGAAATTGCAGACGAAGACACTAAAGACATGACGAGATGAGATTTTTTTTCACGAATAACAGATAATGATAAGCAGACTAGGAATCAGAGGCTGAATCGTATTGAGTCGATAGCTTTATTTTGCATGACATTGATCAGAACAGTAACGTTTTCAGAATGTATTAACAACCTATCAAACATGATGATTTCACGCAGGGTTAATGCCACCTCCGTAGACAGGCTCTGGTGTCACGAACTCCATTTCGGTGAAGACAAACTATGAAACATTGCCGTTGCTATGCAACCTTGACTGGGGGAGTCGCGGCGTCTGAAGCGTGCGTTAGCTTAGTGCTTCTTACTGATATATTTTTACTTTAACGGCACCGACAATCAAAAAACCCAGTGGAAACTAGATGGCAGAAGTGTGTAGGCCAATCGGCCCACCATTTTTTTCTACTTTGCTATCTACAGATGTTTTACCGGTATGATATATCGAAACGCCATGTTATTTCCCATAGACAATCGACGCCCGGAAGTTGGATGGATACGGAAGTTACGGAGGCGGGACTTATTCTGGAGAGGTCTATTCTGAGACGCTCTTTAATTCTGGACCATTATCGCTCGTTTCAATTTAGGACCTTGCAGTTGGAATTGTCGTTTGCTTATTCAAAGTCTAAAGACAGTCCAAAGTAGCCTGTGCTATTCGAAGTGTCAGTTATTGCACATCATTGTTTACGTTATTTTGAAGAGCCACTGCATACCTGAGTGTGTTGGCGTGTTGTTGCAAAATCTGCAAAGTCATTTCATGCAAGCAAACCGCATACAAGGGGTCTTGCACTCGCTTAACTTTTTACCCATGTAACCTACACTGATCCACTTCTGCCAAAGCCCTAGCCTGATGAGCAAAACCCACATTAAAATGTAGGGTCTGGGCACTCACCGTTCGCAGTGCTCAGTCCGAGGGGCGGGATAATCGGTTGTCTTTCAAATTCCATCTGCACGCAATAGGACAGCGAGTCCCATGCGTTTTCCCACCAGCGGAGCTAGTTGGCTAGTTCAAACTTTTGCCAACTTAAAACTAGCTTAACTCGTGTCACACTGTTGGCCAACAGCAACATCCATCTTCTTTGTTTTCAAGTAGCAGGGAATTCAAGCCAAACCGTTGCAACTCTGCCATCAATCATTATGTTAATCCCGCCTAACGACTCTATACACGATTTGATTGGCCTGATAGAAGTTTAATTTTTCGAGCTCACAAGCCAACGGAGAGTTGCTAGACTAGCCCTGGAAGCAAATGTAATTTGCTGCCACTAGGGTGCGTCTAGATTTCTAGGCTACCAAAGCCCTGCTTCTATGCTAGGTTACGGGGACGCTGGCGAGACACGCCGCTCCGTCTGGTATCATGTTTTTGTTTGTTTTTGTGTAATGTTCGTGATTTTATGTAGTGTCATGTTTGTTTTTTTGTATTGGTTTGTCTGGTTGGGTGTTTTCCCTGTTTATTTACGTTATTTTTGATGGTTTTCGTGTTATTCTTGGTCCTTTTAGCTGCTTCTGGGTCAGCTGAGATTAGGAGCTTGCTATGGCTGGCTTTTGCCCTAGCTGGGCATCGGACGTCCTTCCATCCATCCGTGAGCGGTGCTGCACTTCATTGTCTGGTCGAGGGGATCTCTCGGGACAGCTGGACCTGGGCTACTCTGTGAGGGATCTGCCGTGGCCGCCGAGCTGTTGCTGACCTGCGGGCTGCCATGCCAACTGCAGACTAGCGTTGGCCTGGCGGTGAGGAGCTGCAGTCTCACGGAGTAACAGACGGTCGCTGTTGGAGGTCCGCCGAGTTGCGGATCTACACGATCGCCCACTACTTCAGACTGTGCATCCAGTGATCTCCAGACTACAGTCTACAAGGCCTAACGTTGACGTGATCTCCAGACTGCCAGTGGGTTCACCGGGTTGATCATTTGCTGACGTTGAAGAACTTTGTTGGCATGTCGGTTGTGAAGACACTCTGTGCGGTTTTTGCGGATCATCATTGCCCTTGGACATTTTCGGCTGGTTTGGAGATTGGACTGGTTTTGACATCACCTTTCCCCTTTTTAAATATATTTTCTTTTTTTTCACTTTTTGTTTGTTTATTTGTTTTGTTGTCTGTCTTGTGTGTCTTGGTGTCACGGGTGCGCTGGCGACTACGCCGCTCCGTCCAGCATTTTTTGTATGTGTTATTTTTTAAATGTATTTGTCATGTCTTGATGTCATGGGCACGCTGGCGACTACGCCGCTCCATCCGGCATTGTTTGTCTTGTTATGTGTCTTGTTTGTTGGAGCGCTTTGGGTTGCACTATGTGCATGTTAAATGCGCTTTAAAAATAAAACTGACTTGACTTGACTTGACTTCTATCCTCACTGGTAGCTTACAGTACAGTGCTGTGTGGGAGGGGGAGTGGCTAGCGGCGAAAGCCAATGTGTGCTTCTTTTACCGATATATTTAACAATATCTTTTGCATTTCTTATTCAAACAACGTCAAATTTGGCACTGCACTTACTCATGCCTGTAGCAAGACACCTGCCAAGTTTCAGTCTGACAAACTGTCAGCGAGATATGCGTGCCACAGACATTAGGACAGACACACAGACGCTTCTTGCTTTATAGATAGATGCTGTATTTATTGCAAACAAAATTCCGCGATATCTCCCACGATGTCTCCCAACGAGTGACGTCAGGCAGACTGTAGCCGGTCTGTCCGGGATAAACTGCCATCTGTTGTAGCTCCTCCCAGCTAGCCTCTGAAGTTCACGTTGACGTAGAAAGTCAGACGCAGTTCATCTCGAACGAGCCTATAGTCTCCCGCGTTCCTGTCTGGCTGGATGAAGTCGAACAGTATTTCTAACCAGTATGCATTTCGTTTAACCCAGAATGCATCATATCAAGTCAGAGCTGCACAGTGCTACATGAAGTCGAATGTGCCAACGGCAAATGAACACCGATGGTCACTTGTTGAGGGTGTGTGTGTCAAATACAGTTTTTTACAACTGTTCAAAGTTGTAAAAACTTTGAAAAAGTTGTAGAAACACATTTTCAAAACTCTACCCACAAAACCCACAATTGGTCACACAAAATGCAAAATGCCTCAAATCTCCAGCAAAATGACACAACATTCAAAATGTCATAAACACATCTCTAAAGCAAACATTTGCCTCACATTATAAACACTTTTGTCATAATATGACATTTTGGATACATCATGTACACACTGTTGCTCAAAACCTAAAGCTCTTCTGTCTTTTTATAACCTTCTATGTATATTTCTATACAAGAGTGAAGGTCATCTAGAGAGAAGTTGAAATACACAGTAAACATGTAAGCAATATTGAAACCAAAAATAGTGATTTTCCCCAAATAATTTGCTTTTGTGAATACAGTATTTTATAGCAAACAAGAAAAAAAGGAATCAAAAGACAATGACCACCAGTTTTGAAAAAGCTTTTGCCAAAGACAGAAATGACTGACTACTATCAAATTACTTTGCTTTTTCCTAAGAAAATATATTACTGTACATGTGTGTGTTTTGGGGTGGGGGTGGGGGGGCAGTTGGGCAAGTATATTCATAGGCCTATAGACTCTATCAACTGCAGAAACAAACTTGTGTGTTCCTAAGGCATTTCCGGAGGCACAGAAAACAACATTGACCTAATGGTAAATTGGGGACAAAGAAAGACAAGTTAACATTTCAACCGTAAATCCTCTAGGAACAGATTGAGAGGGTCTATCCTATATATAGAGTATATCTATTCATAGGCCTATACTAAGGTATGGGTATTCAGTAAAGTAATGAATGTTTGTACATTGAGGACTGAGTGTGAATAAGTGGCGAATAAGTGTGGCATTTTGATAGGTTGTGTTTGAAAACCAAAATCAAGTTACTTCCTGTTAGATTTTTGTGTGTTAGGTAGAAAAGTGTGTGTTGTGTTTTGCAAAATGTGTTTCACGAAATTGAAAACTGAGTCAAACACTGAGAATTAGTGAATGGTTTTGCAGATTTGGTGTGGGGTTATTGTGTTGGGAAGACCTGTTTAGAAAATTGTTTGACAAGCAGAAATTTACTTTGTAAGCAGTTGAAAAAAACTGTAATGTGGCACGTCATGGAAGACGTTTCAAAATGTTAGTTCCACGTGAGTTGGCCACGCTTGTAAACAAAACCATGGTTCCGTGATAACCAGCTTCCGTGAGGGAGAGTAAAGCTCATCCCAAAGCTGAGTGCGGTATTATAATCCTAAGCACTAATCAAGGGAACTTAATTTAGCTGCAAGGGTGCTTCCCACCCGAGTTCACTTGGTAATCGAGGGGGAGTGGGTAGGGATTAGTTTCGGAAAGGGTAAAATTGAAATATTTTGTTTGTGTAACATGGTAACAAAATACCATTTTGAGAAGAAATAACATTGTTTTGAATGTAAAGTTTCATTTTGCAGGACATTGTGTGTATGTTTTTTGATTTGTGTGTAGAGTTCTGAGAGTATGAGGCATGCTTTCAGAAAATGTGTGTAAACAATCGAGAAAAACAAACTCAAAGACTGGTTGCAGTTCACTATCTGGCCAGAGTTTAACATTGTTTTAGATGGGGCTTCTGTCAGCGCAGAACCATAGTCATGATGATGACAAGAGTGTGGAGGACCAGGGGCATAGCACAAGATCCTGGGCCCATGCATAGGCAGTCCTGATGGGCCCCCATGTTCCTCAGGTAAAATAAAATATATTCAAGACTTTTCAAGGGCCCCTCTTGGGCCCCTATCAGTAGTGGTTTTACCCCCAGTCCAACACCCCTGAGGAGGACTGCAGTGAAATTATGTCTGGTGTCAGCCTATTTGTGCATTAATGGGGGGGGGGGGGGGGTAAAAAGTGCAGTAGAAGAGGGGTTTAGTAGATTAAGTGGCAAGGGCTGCATAAAAAAGGTGGGGGAGGATTGGGATTGGGTGGGGGGCACCAACAAGGAGCACCCAAGAGCAACAGGGGCAAGGAAAAACTCCCTTACCAAGGAAGAAACCTTGGGCAGATCCACGGCTCAAGGGGCTAACCCAACTGCCAGGGTTCTTGGTGTGTGTGTTGGGGGGATGACAGGGGAGATGGGATAGTGTGCTGTGTATGTGGGGAGAGGGCAGTGTGCAATATGTGTGTTGGAGAAGCTTCCTCATGAGACAATGTGCTGTGTATTGGGGGGGGGGGGGGGGGGGGGCAGTGTGCTGTAAGTATGTTGGGGATGTGTGTTGGAGAAGCTTCCTGATGAAATAATGTGCTGTGTATTGGGGGGGGGGGGGCAGGGACTTACTATTGCAAGCAGAGTACTGTATGTAATGTATGTGAGTGATGACAGTGAAGATGTGTGTGTGGGCGGGAGGGGAGTGGAGCAGTGACTGTGTGTGTGTGTGTAGTGTGTGTGTGGGTAGGTGGGGGCAGTGTGCTGTAAGTATGTAGAGGATGTGTGTTGGAGAAGATCCTGAAGACAATGTGCTGTGTATGTGGGGGGGCAGTGTGCAGCAAGTATGTAGAGGAGGCTTACTGTAGCAAGCAGTGTGCTGTATGTATGTGAAGTGATGACAGTGATGATGTAAGTGTGTGTGTTGGGGGGGGGGGGGGGGTCAGGGACTTACTATTGCAAGCAGAGTACTGTATGTAATGTATGTGAGTGATGACAGTGAAGATGTGTGTGTGGGCGGGAGGGGAGTGGAGCAGTGACTGTGTGTGTGTGTGTGTGTGTAGTGTGTGTGTGGGTAGGTGGGGGCAGTGTGCTGTAAGTATGTAGAGGATGTGTGTTGGAGAAGATCCTGAAGACAATGTGCTGTGTATGTGGGGGGGGGGGGGGGGGGGCAGTGTGCAGCAAGTATGTAGAGGAGGCTTACTGTAGCAAGCAGTGTGCTGTATGTATGTGAAGTGATGACAGTGATGATGTAAGTGTGTGTGTTGGGGATGGGGGTGGGGTGGGGGGGGGGGGGGGGGGGGCAGAAAGGCTAGGCAATCAAGGACATGGGTAGATGGAGGAGAAATCAAAAATAATAAATAAAAAGTGTGCAAAAGTTGGAGAAAGTCAGATATGTGTGTGTGTGTGTGTGTGTGTGTGTGTGTGTGTGTGTGTGTGTGTGTGTGTGTGTGTGTGTCTGTGTTTTGACGTGTGATGAAATAAGAAAATAAATAAAAGGTCTGTAGCATAGGGAGAGGGATGTAAAAGTGCTAAAAGTCTTGTAGGTGTGTGTGGGTGTGTGTGTGTGTGGGGGGGGGGGGGGTCATGAGTAGGAGGCTATAGCTAACCTGAATTGTCCAATTATCATCGCTCAACCCAATCTATTTGTATTAATATTTTGTTTATTACCTATATGTATTACTATTGCATGGATATTTATTTTATTATTCCTTAAGGTGTTCAATTTCAACTTTTTGGAAATACATTGTGTTGCACAAAACATTTTTAAAAATATGTTTTCCATTTTTTATTTTCCATATGTTTTTTTCTTAATTGTTTACACACAAAATTTGGTACTTGAGACACAATGACCACAACATGTAACTGCACCAACCCCCTGAACCAATTCTGCTAAACTACAAGCACAATTCCTGCTTTACACTCAAATTGCAGTTCTAAAACACACTTTTTTCACAACACTACACACAATTCTTTGCATTTGGCACAATTTTCATGAAGAAATTTTTTTGTTTTCACAAGGAACACACTGCCATTCAAATTCTAAAGTTAATTGCCCTACTATGCACACGGACTCATCACATGGGCAAACACCTGTCACTCAGTTTTACAATTAGTAATCAGGGGCCGTATTCAACAGGCAACCTGTAGAGAGAGTGACGAGTTTTAAATACCTTGGTGTCCACATTACTGAAGACTTAACATGGACTGTTAACACTCAATATGTTCTGAAGAAGTCCAGACAACGACTCTACTTCCTTCGTCAGCTAAGGAAATTCAAAGTTTCTACATCCATCATGAAGGCCTTCTACACTTCAGCGGTTGAGAGTGTTCTAACTGGTAGCATCATCACCTGGTATGGGAACTCAGTTAGAGATTGTAGTACTCTGCTGAACGTACTATAAGAACTCAACTCCCTGCTCTACAAGATATCTATTCCAGAAGAGTACTCGTAAGAGCCCAAAAGATTCTGAAGGACTCTTCTCATCCTAACAATGGATTATTCCTACCGCTGAAATCAAGAAGACGCCTATGTAGTCACAAAGCCAGAACTGAATGACTCAGGAGAAGTTTTTATCCCCAGGCCATCCGAACTCTGAACTCACACTATACTGACTTTGCACACATTCACTCCTCAGCACTCTCAAACATTTCCCAACTCTGAACTCACACTATACTGACTTTGCACTCATTCACTCCTCAGCACTCACACACACACACACACACTTTCTCCAACTTTTGCACATCTCCATAGAACTTTTTATTGATTATTTTTGATTTCTCCTCCATCTACCCATGTCCTTGAATGCCTAGCCTTTCTGCCCTTTCTGTGCTACACAAGTAGTGCGAAGGACGGAAGATGATGAATAACTGAATAAAAAGGCCTAGCCTAAATCAATAAAGAGTAAGGCGAAACAAATAGCCTAGTAGTTGCAGCCTAATGAAACATATGGATTGATGCAGTATCTTTGCAACATTATTAAATTAATCTGTCACCATATGCCTATGCCTACGTTTGCAAAAAGGAGAACATTTTAATTTGATTCACAATGAGATGTATTTACATGTTGAGAATGAGTAGTTTTGGTTGTTGGTGGCGTTATTGCATCCCTTAGTTATGCCTACAATGCAAAAATGTTCCCTCGCGATTGGAAGCTCCTGTAGCCGCATAGGATTTCAAAACATCGCGACGCGAAATGCCACAAAAAGCTGTTTGTGAATAGGTCTTAGTGAGTTAGGAGTCCTCGACTTCTTTTAAGCTGTCCCAGACTTAGATGCTACTTTTAGGTCTAAAATGCTTCATGAATTACTTTTAGTGAAAAAAATTAGGACCATTATTTTTAGGAGTTGCTCCTAAATTCGCCACTTATAAGCTACTTTTAGCCTTAAAATTATTTGTGAATACGGCCCCAGAGCTTTAGCATAATGCTTGTGATGTGGATGAGGTGCTGTAGTCAGACCGAAACAGAAAAGAGGATGCAGCATAGTTTTTTTTTTACTGCAACTGTATACAGTAAATTCTTCTGTTGTTTTGTATGTAGACCAATGTATGTGCAACTTTATGTTGGTTGGGATGTACTGTACATTGTACACTGTACATTTTTTTTTGTGGGGGAAAATAAAATATATTTATTTCAGTGTACTTGTGTGTTCTATAAAAACAATATTCTCAAATATTTTACAACACACTTATGTATGTACTGTCTGTAGTAAGTGTAACACTGAACAAAAAAAGGCCTAAGTCATTATGATGAATGGAGAAGTGTTTTCTATTCATCATAGTGTTTTACATTGAGCATGTCATTGTTCAACTGGTTCTTATAAATGTCTGTTCATATGATGTTTGTGTGTGTCATTTGAAAACAAAATACCATTTTGAAAAGAAATAACATTGTTTTGAATGTAAAGTTTCATTTTGCAGGAGATTTGAGGGGTTTTGCCCCTTGTGTGTGTGTTTTTTGATTTGTGTGTAGAGTTCTGAGAGTACGAGGCATGCTTTCAGAAAATGTGTGTAAACAATCGAGACAAACTGTAAATATGTATCCATTCCTGGAAAAAAAAGGTTGTTCTGAAGAATGTGTCAATTTGTCCCATATAGGGACATAATTGTGTATATTAGTTATTAATTCATATTGATGTAAATAACTTTCTTCCAAGACAGAATTGCTCAATATGCTTTTCTTCAAAGATTTTGATTGCTTCAGATACACATTTCTACTCCTTAAAACAGTGATTTGGATGTTCAATCATTTCATAATATTAATAAAAGTACTGTAAACAACACAGTGCAAAGACAAGCACAGAAAAGAGCAGTGTTTTTATTTGTTGAAAATGAGTCTGCCTTTTATAGAATGTTAATTTTGCACAAATATGCAATACATTTAAATTTAATGGCCCAGATATTGAACATTTAGTTTTGGCCCGCTGCCCTCCACCCCGATTCGTTTTTGGCCCTTGACGGGGAAGAACTTGGGTAACCCTGAGATCGGAATTATGTTGCCCAATCTCAATGGGAACGTGTCGCTCAGCAGCATTGCCCAAAATGTTGCCCCGTGTATCATCACCTTTACGTTTGTGATAGCATAGCATAGATTAGAATAAGCATAGAATTTTGAGAAAAGAATAGTCTACCCTAAGGCCTACATAGCCCATAGGCCCTAGTTGAACAGGTTATGATGATTATGCAGATAAAAATCCCATATTTAATTTTCTACATCAAAATATTGTAGGCCACTCAAACTGTAGATTCGCCTACCTCCTCACTGTAGCCTAGGCTACAGGCTAGGCCTACTCTGTAGGTTCTCAACTTTGAATTGATTTTGGTTATTTGTAGCTGGGAGGGCTCATTCACCGTGAGAATTTTTATGATCTCTGAAACTGACTCAAGTGACTTAAAAGACTCAAATGATCCGTATCTGGTTAGTAAGTGAACCAAGAGATCATCATGAATCCGTAAAGATCGAGTTTACCAAGTCTAGAGTTATCCGAACTCTCACGGCTCCGTCAACATGGGTTTTGTGGTCCCTCTAGTGGTAGACTACTGTCATACATCCTCTTATGGCTTAGATGTCCACACGATGTCACTAGCGCTACGCCTACTCACCCTTGTGTGGTGCTGTGGTTTCAGATTATGCAAATAAAAGTCAAATGGATCAGTTTATCCAAACTGAGGTCCTAGAAAGCTGTTCCTTTAACTCATGCAAATAGGCTATTTGAATTTCACTCAAGTTCAGAAAATGTTGATTTACATATCATACGGTGTTTTAAGTTTATTTTTAGAAAAAAGTAAATAATAATAATAATAAAAATACGTTTAACGCAGACATAAAGTATTTGGCAGGGAGAAGAGCGATAATCTTTTCCATTTTCTAAATCCTCGGGCAGTTTAGGCTGCTGCATTTCTCCCTATTACAGTATGCATGCGTGAAGGTATCCACCCTTTGGAGTTGCCATCTTGCAAATTCCCTTTCCCTGGAGGAGCCCAAGCAGGCATGGGACAACCAAGTGTAGTTGGTGTGTGTTTTTCAGGTATAATTAGCTCACTGAACAACATTGCTCTTCCACTAGAATATTATTGACACGCCCAGACTCCGAAGCGGAGTTTGACCGAAGTGCTAGCCAGTGCTGTCGACCAAACATGACAGTTCTTGGAATCCGCCTCTAGACCGACCCCAATTCCCGCCTCTTTCGCTGCCATTAGCCAGCGTTTCACCCAAGCCCTGCACAAAATCCATTCTTTCCCTCCTGTCACTCACCGCAGTTGCCTAGTATCGTACATACATCATACTAGACTGTGTTATACTGTTTTCCACAGGAGGAAGAGACACCGTCATCTGCAAAAAAGTGGCAGAAACCATTCTAAAACCTAAAGCCCATTTGGCATTTCACGCATTTTAGATAGTAGCACGTATGTCAGCATCGCCGCCTTATTTGCGCTGCAGTGACATAAGAGGGCTTATTGTAAAATAAGGCCGCATTTTTGCGAATGGACATTTTTATTTGTATCGAATCCGTTAACGACTCGGTAAATGTGTGAACTGTGCCTTTTATCAAGACACCAGTCAGACATATTCTGTCCATTTTGTTGCTAAGGAGCAGAGGCTTTTCTTGGTTTGAGAGGTTGTAGACAGCGCGGAAAAGGTAGTCACGGATGTCGCGACAGTCCAGTTTGTCCCGTTGCCACCGGGACCCGTGTTGGTGAGCGCTCAAGACTGAAAGCCGTGGATCTGGGGGAGTGTCAGTGAAACGAACGAGAGGAAAGCCTGCCCTGGATTTCAATCATTTGCGAGATAAGGCCCGAACGCAGAGAGAAGGGACAGGGCCTCCTCCTTCGCCTCCTCCGCTTCGACGCTACCCCCTCATTCCCTGTTTCCTCCGTGATTTGCTAGGATTCGCACGCGGGTGAAGTTGGATACATTTCGGTGAGGACTTACTTGAGAGCGAGGCCCCCTGGACCCCCTCCCCCACTCCCTTGCAACCCCCTCAATCAATCTACTTTCCCAAATTTCGTGTGAGGATTGGGATTCCACAACCACCCAAGGTCCGTGTGGTTTAGTCCCGTCGAAGCCGGGCTCTCCAAACCAGGGGGATGACTTTAGAATCTATGATGGCTTGCTGCCTGAGTGAAGAGGCGAAGGAGTCGAAACGAATCAACGCAGAGATCGATAAGCAGCTTCGCCGAGACAAGCGAGACGCCAGGAGGGAATTGAAATTACTTCTTCTGGGTACGGTGTCATTTTGCTATATAAAAACTGTCTGTGTTTGTGTTGGTGGATCCTGTCGACCGTGGTTATATAGCTAGTTAGCGTAGCCACATAGAATCTAGGAGGCTAACATTTTAGTGGGAGTGTTAGCTTAAAAGCTAAAAGCTAGTTCACTTGCTAGTCTGCTAGCGAAACATCTGTAATGTAGATTGATAGCCAGCTGGCTAGGTGCAAGCTAACTTAGCTAGCTTGCTTTTTATGGTCCTGACAAGCTAGCCTAGCGGTAGCTAACTACTTCATTTCAGTCGGCCGAAATGGAGGGCCTCAACCTTTAGCGGAGAACACTCGCGTAAATCTGCAATGAGCCAATTAACATAATAGACTGTTGATTGATTTTTTTTGCCTTTCGCAGTATGTGTGGATATTGTTACAGTGTTTCTTTTTGACCAATTAGTTTTTGAAATTATGTCATGAATCTTGCTGTCTATTGACTTTTAAGCCATCAGTTTGTCTACAGCTAGCTCTTTGGCTATGCGATGTAGAAGACGGTGCTTGCAGTGGTTGTAAATCAGTTGGACCCATTTTTGAGGGCCGCAGATAATGATCTAACGAGATTACTTGTCCACAACGAACTGCCCCTCTTGTCACGGCAGATGGCTCACTGTGCCAGCTTTCTTGTGCGTGGGCTGTTTAACGTTAACGTTATAAAAAAGGGTTAACTTGTTCAAACCATAAACATGCCTATTAACAACGCTTAACGTTAACGTTACAACGCTTAACGTTAACGCTGCTTGATGCGTTTCATGTTTTTGACACGCTATTTTAATCTTAATTTTCAATACGTTTGCCCGCAATATGCCTAAACTATAACATGATTGGTCGTTATCGCCAAGGAAGTAACGTTAACCCTAGTCGTGTGTCGTCAACGTTAAATTGAATACATTGGTCATCTCTTATGTTTCAGTCCACCATGAAACACGGAATCTTAACAGGTAAAACTAGGCCAGATACTTATGCCAAATTCCAATTTACTGCTTCTTTGGAGATGATATGGCAAGGGGCCGGAGCATGGACTGTAGCTTCTGGACGTTACATCATAGGCTGACTTCGTCTGTCATTGGTGGTTAGCCTAATTTATTCTCACTTTCGAAGAGGCTGATCAGTGAATGAAAACGATTCTGGATTTTGGAACTGATGTATGTTAACCCAATAATCTTCTTAAGTGCTGCAATTGAGTCTTTTGGTGTTAAGTTTATGCATAATGTACCAGGCTATCTCGCTGAACAGTCCAGATTTTAAGACCCACTCACTCCGTCACCCAAAACAGGCACTTTAAAATTTAATGTGCCCAATGGTTGAAAATAACCATCTCTCCCCACTCTTAGTTGGCACTGGAAGACTGATAATGTAGGTCAACACAGTCAGTTAGTTTCTTTGTTCTGGATGGAGTTGTCTCCAGAGGCCCAAGTCAAATGGGAACCAGGGAAGAACTGGTGCCTCAGCCTAGGGTACAGAGTCTTAAAGGGGCTGGAAAGGTTGAAGGCACTGTGGATCCTCACAGTGCCTACACACACACACACACACACACACACACACACATACAGGCTATACAGGCTATACAGTGCTGATGCGTATGTGGGTTTGCCCACTTAGGTATCAGAGCTGAACAGCTTTTCCAATCATTTCCTATCAGTCACTAGCTCTGCACCGCAAAACACAGGCTGGCAGATAACTAACTCTTGCTCTTGTGCACATACAGACACACACACAAATGCACACAGACATACTCACACTGGGGGAAAAAGGGGGAGAAAAGATTAAACTCCAGGAGGATGTTGACTTTTCTCCAGACTAATTTTAAAACTGTCAGCATATGAACCCTGTGCACTGTCTTTACACTTCCTACAAACTCAAGCAGGGGACCAACGGCTCCTAACCTTACCACTCCTATCCCCCACCCTCCCACTCCCAAACACATCCCTACAGTTTTATCTCTCACTCAAGACTTTTTGGTACTAGCTCTTTGTCTGAGAACAGACATTTAGGTCGTTCGGTGTTTAACAGCCTCGAGGGAGGAGGAGGGGAGGCAGCCTCTCCGGGGTGGTTTGCGGGGTTAGGAGGGCCAGTTGGCATCAGAGAATGCCCTAATGCTCCCCATCAGGCCTTACACACCCACTGGCTGACCAGGTCTGTGTGTGTGTGTGTGTGTGTGTGTGTATCTGTGTGTGACCTATTTAAAAACTAGAACCTCTGAACCTACCAACAGAACAGTGTAGCAACAGAACTACCCGCACAGAGAGCGTTAGTGGGCAAAGGTAACAGTCACTGAGTTACTGTGTGAGTGTGTGTTTTCCTTTGTTCATTTTGTTCTTTCATTTCCTCCACAATCCAACTCCCACGCCCCCATATTGCATCCCCCCTCTACTGCCTCGTCCTCCCATGTCTCTGGAAAATCAGGGTGAAAGTGTTGCTCCCTTATCCTGTTACTGGTGGATTATAAACAAATTAAAGAGTGTCTGGAAAAGACTTGGGATTAGCCCTGGTCTTAGCTGGCTATGAGTTAGGCAGGGTAGCAGCTCAGGGCCCAGGTACAGCTACAGCCAGTGTCCAGCAATCCAGTGTCCTGTCCATGTGCCCCTTCTCATCCTGTAGGGTTGCATGTGTTCATCTGTTTGTTTACTCATTTGCACTTGAACAAATATCGATGGCTTCCTCTAACCATGTTCTTGCGTGTACCTTCTGCTGGGCAGCTGTGCCAGGCTAGGTTGTGCATAGATGAGGGACTTAGGCTACCGTCTCTCTATCATGCGCGCACACACACTCAAAGAAACCCACCCACACACCTGTTGTACTCAGTGCTTTTTTTCTTGCTGCGAGGTGTGTATGCAAACTCCCTGTTTCTAATGGGCGCATTTTTAGGAGTATTATTTTGAAACAGGAAGTCAGAGTGACACTTGGGACTTCCATGTGGATGACTTAGCTTAGCCTGACTTAACCAGAGTCTGAATGGATATCACAGGGCTGGATGTCTATGCAAATTTGCATCCACTGTGCATTTAAGGTTTGTTAATGACGTGGGAACCCCCTAACCTATCAGGACCCTGTCAGGCCTTGGATAGTGTGTTTGGTATAATATGTATGATGTATGGCATGTTTTTTTATATATTGAGCACTGCACTGTACAGGTTTGTTGATGTGATAGGTGGTAGAGTGAGACACACACACACTCTTCTTTAGACTCTTCTTTTCACTCTTTCTTTATGTCAGAAATGGACTTTACAATTAGATAAACAAAATGTACCAAGCCATGAAGGTTTAGGAAGTAAAGAAGCTTTTAGTAAAGCTGAAGCCTGCACACGTTACCATTAACAGTTTGTGTTAGGCCTTGGTGTTTATAATGAAGTTGTTATATTGGCAGTAACACCATGTAGTACTGGAGTTGTTTGAACCGTGGGGTTGGGGTGATCTTCCCTCACAGCCATTTTGGTTTGAGATACTGCTGTTGATGCTCTGTGGTTGGTGGGTGCAGAATCTCCTCTCGTTCAACCATGCTGAGGAACCTATGTATGGCATGCCAATTGCTGTTGTCGTTGGCATGGTGGGCACACATGGTATTCACCCCCACCTTCCTCCATACTCCTTATAACCTGTAAAGCAACTCCATACTTGCCCCACAGCACCCCTGATCCTGTAAAAACAGCCCTGTTGTCCTGCCTTCCTTCCTTTTTTATTCCCTAGCTGCCTTTTTCTGGACTCCTTAAGCCCTCAGCAATGTTACTCTGTGCTCCCTGAAGCATAATGTTGCAAGGCCCACTTAAAAAAAAAAAACTCCACCATGTCTCACCTCCCTCTGTTTTCTCTTCTTTCCTTGGAGCCTGATCTGAACAAACCCAAAAGCTGTTTGATTGCCAAAGGCAGTGATTTCGACACACCTGTTTCCTTCCCAACGTTGTTAATCCATGCATCGTTCAGTGGAAGTAGCTTAAGTAGTGGTGTTAGGCAGCACACTGAGCATACTTTGTACAGTGCAACACCTCACAAATGATGGACTTATTTGCATTTCCCTCCGTGTCTCTGTCTCCTTATAGCCTAGGCCTACATCAGGGTAATATGACTTCCCAAACTCATTAGCTAGCCTGCAGGGCAGCACAGTGCTACATTTCGTTTCCCCATGAGCGTTTTTTTTCTCCCTTCATTGCACAGAGAATTGAAATCAAAGGCACCCACGTAAAAAAAACCTCCTTCCTATTCTGATAAGGCAATGGCTTGTGGTTTTCATTTTGAGTCAGAAAACAACCAGCAACCACAAGGAACTTCCTTGAACTGAACAAACTCTCACACCTCTCCACATTGACAATAATCCAATAAGTTCTATATTGTTGCTTGGTCTCTGCAGTATACTGTACCTATTAGCATGTAATTCTGTGCTTCGCCCAGATCAATAAGATGTTGCATCTTATGTCTAATGCACTGGGGTGCAGGGCTGATCCCATTTACAGAGATGCCTAAACGTGTATTCAGCAGCTGGTTCTTGGAGGCATCTGCGCTATGCCTGGACTGGGTCTGGGTCAGGGACACTTCTGTCTGAAACATCAGATGCTAAGCCTCTGCTACTACAATCTGTGAGTTGGTCTGCTTCTGTCCTCTTACGGATGTGGTATTTCGTTCTCCTATGCCGCCACTTTATATTATGTGTTCTGCCTAAAACCACAATTTGCCAGACCTGCTCATCAGGTTGGCACTTACCATAACCCACTGTGCTCCTCCCTCCGAGCCCTCCCTTTGGCCAGCACAGACCAGACCAATCACAAGCACTCATGAGAATGGCTGATATCCTAAGGTGGGGATCACATTAGCCAGTGGCAACGGCAGGTTTCCTATTGTTCTCTATGGTTCGGCAGCGGAACGGTGGCAACGCTGGCGTAGCGTTGAACAAGCTGAGCGTTGAACTTGGTTCAACTTTCAAAGCGCAACGCGAGCGTATTCAATTGACAAACCGTTTGTATTGCTTAGGAACGAGAGAACTTTTTATGGTCTGAGCGTTGCGTTACGTTTGCCACTGCCGCTTGTCGCTAGCTGATGTGATCCTCGCCTAAAGACCATATACCTGCCTGGAAGCACCTTAGAGAGGGTTATTTAATGAACCTGAGTGGCTTCAGTAGTATTAGTGGTAATGTGTCCCATTAACAATAGCTGACTATGCTCCTTATAACCTTGATACCCTTGATAGCCACAGTATGCCAGGTGATTTCTGCTATCAGCTTAAAAGTCTACCTAATGTGTGTAAATGCTGAAGGACTGGACCAGACAGTGTTCTCACTGGAGAAGAATGAAACCGTGCTCTTCTTGATCCCTACTGAAGTCTCCTTCAGCCAGATTCAGCAATCGTAACGGATGGTTTTGGGTGTTCTGGATGCTTGACTTTGATGGACACTCTCTACGTTTCTTCCAGTGGCCGTACCCCCCCCCCCCCCCCCCCCCCAAACATCTTTGCAAGTAACATTTCTGACCTTTGGTGTCAGTTATGCCACTCTCAATGCTTCACTGCCCCCCAACTCCACCCCATCACCACCATGATGTTTCTTCCCACTGGTGTCAATGCTCCACTGCACCTCGAGCCCTTACCTCCGCCTTCCCACGACCACCAACACCTCCCCAACCACTGTGCTGTGGTGAACTCCCTGGCCCACTGCGCCATATGAGGCCAGGGCCACAGGACAGGGGCTAGTCTTGGCAGGCAAACCCCCGTGTTGCCTGTACTTGGTCAAAACAGCACACCTCTGCAATTTTCCGAGAGGCGGGACCGTTCTGGGTGGTGGTGGTGGTGGGGGGTTGTACATAGGCAGTGTATTAAGGAGAGCAAGGGTAAAGGAAGGAGGGTTGGATTAGAGTCTGCACGTCCCCCATACCCTCAACACACACACACACACACTCCAACTGTCTATCTAACAATTGGTACCCATCAGTGGGCACATGACAGATTAGCACCATGTACAGGCCGTGAGCCAACACAGGTTTTCCTGCTTCAATCAGATTTTGTCCCGCCTCTACCTCCCGCCACAATTTTTCAGTACTTGTGTTCATGAAAAACATTGTCTCCTAACTAGCCTTGAAGTGATTTGACGATTGATATTTACATGATTTTAACATCACTTTTTATCCGTCTTCTCAGATAAAAAACATAGGTTGAGTGCCTCTTTCCATAAGACCCCCTTTACCTCTCCCCTCCCTTCCCCCCTCCACTTTGCTGAAGGCAGGAGGGATGCATAGGAGGAGGAGAGAACATGCTAGAAGTGACCTCCCCAACCGTTCCTCCTCCCTGCACCAGTTTACCATAAGTAGGCTACATCTGACACAATATGCGGACCGGCGCCTCCTCAGCTGAGACTGCTGGTCCAGTCCCCCTAGAACACTTGGATAGAAGAAGATGGAGAGAGTTACCAGAACAGGGAAGGGAGGAGTGAAAGAGATGGAGGGGGGGATTTAAGAGAGAAGTGAAAAGGAGAAGGGAGAAGTGTGAGGCTCTTTCGTCATGTGGCTTCTGAAACAGGATAGAGTTAGATGGGCCTTGCCCAGGTGAAGAGGGCAGGAGATAGGCCTGGACAACAGCTTACACTGGACCTTGGCTCGATCAGAACCACATCCATCTCCAAATCTGATCCTGTTGGGAAGGGTTCTGTGCAGGTTCAACCCTAGTTAAGGGTGCAGACTAGACTTAGATGGGCTTCATATTCATCTTCCCCAATCACCCACAACCACCAAGTCTAGTATGTGCTCAGTGGTGAAGGAAACTTATTTAGGCCTCTTGTCCTGACAGTCACTGTAAGTTTGGGGAACTATGAGTTTCACTCTCTCACACACACACACACACACACACACACACACACACACACAAACCAATTTGCACTTTCAGTTTTACTTATGTTTTTTTTTTGTCTTGTATGCATACTTGTGTGCTGCAAACATTGCCACACACACACACACACACTCATACAGCTCAGCAAATACAAAAACTTTCAGGTATTTTCCAAAGGCTCCTTCTTGTCAGATGGTCTGTGTGCTTTGATCTCTTTATGCCTGCCACACATTAATCTTATTCCCTAGCTGTCTCCTATCCTTCCTCCATCTTTTGTCCTCTCATTTCCCATTTCTTCATTCCTTTGTCTATCTATCTGTTACTCCCTCTGTCTATCTGTCACTATTTCATCTCGTACTGCTGCTCACTCCCTCTTCCCATGCAGCCACCTGTCAAAGAGGTGTGTTAGTGTGTGTGTGTGTGTGTGTGTGTGTGTATGTGAGATTGTTCGGATATGTGTGTTTGTGCATTAGAGATGGAGGTATTACTGGTTTAGCAGAGCACCACGATATAATCCATAATGCCTGTCATATTGTCTTGTTTATTAAGTATTTACAAAAGCCATTGTTGTTGTGTGATTGTGTGTGTGTGTGTGTGTTGTAAAAACTGTCCACTCCAACCAAATGATCCAGCTTGAGCTGGAGTTGGCCAAAGCTCCACAGGAGTGCACAATGCTGCAGGAAAATCATGTAACACGTAGTTGCCAAAGTAGTTCTCTTCATTTTAGCCAATGCAGAAGGCAGTGATGCCACTTTTGGCCTTTTCACACTTCCGAGTGGACCTGAAACTCAATTAGAAAGACTTCTGTTGACACATTTCTATGGAGCAAATACAATGAAATAGCCTAGCCTATAGGGGACCTTACCAGTGTGACAGTGGTTCGATGGTAAGTTGCATCAGTGTGGTTATGACATTGAGCATTTTGGCCACTGCAATTGTGTTGATGTGATTGGGCTCCCTGTTGGCTGCGGTTCTGATGGCAACTAGTGCTGAACCGGTGGTGAGATCCGGCCTGGTTCGAGCCCATATGTGGCCCGGGGCAGCCCGATGTCTGGGGGCATGGAGTCCGTGCCGCACGAGTGGTCTGCCAGTGTGGAAGAGTTTTCGCTCAGCTCAGGCTGGTCTGTTCCCATCCGTTTTGATCAAATAAGGCAATGTGGTCATGACTGTGCTCTTGTGACGAGCTGCTTTGACAACTACACACACACACACACACATAAACTTTTATCTTTCCTCCCCTTTTTTGTGGCAGCCATGGGAGGATATCATTCTCTGCCTGCCTATCCAGTGCCAGCCAGAAAAACACACACACACACACACACACATTGCCATATATACTCGTTCACACACACACACTTTTTTTTATTAGCTGAGGCACCCAGGGCACCCTGTTCTAGCACAAGAGTCCAGTAGGGTCATGACCTCAGGCAGACAGTGGTTCTATTAATACAGGAGGTGAGGCCCTGCAGGAATCAGCTGTGTGTGTGTGACGGAATGAGCGCAGCGGGAACGTTAATTGAGTACGTCTCTCAGGTGATGCTTATGCAAGCCCACAGGGAGCGCCATCGCTCCTGTTCTCACCTGGGACAGGAGGGCAGGAGAGGAGAGCAGCCCAGGTGAACGAACGAGAGAGACACACACCACACATCTTTCTTCATTTTCTTATTGCTGATATGAGTCCTACCAATAAAAGTAATTTATAGTTTATTCACATGAATTCTTTAGTATTCTCACTACATTCATATGATGTGCTTAACAATAACTTTGGAAATGCTAAATCCAAACTATTAAAGCAAGTATAAGAAAGACCAGTCCCTGATGGGGTGGGGCAAGGAGAGCATCTATGCCATTGGAGGAAGAAAGGCAAGATGGAGTAAAGATGAGAGGAACGTGAGTGGTGTGGAGGAGATGTGGATGTGGGATTAGGATTAGGGATCTTAAAAAATGGAGCCCAACAGTGAAGGGGAGACACAGGAAGTACTGACACTACAGGAGGAAGGGAGGACAGCTTGGCAGAGGACCAGAAATGGAGATGAGGAGAGCGAGAGAGAGAGAGAGACTGACCCAGGGATAACGAAGAGAGTGAATGAGACCAGAGATGGTTGATAAAGTGAGATGAGAATGTAAAGGAACCATATGCAAGATTGTGGCCAAAACTGGTACTGCAATCACTTTCAAATTACTGTAGAGCGGTGTATCCCCTCCTCCTCCCCCCTGACTCGAGGTTCCAACCCGGATGCCGAAACACTACTGACTACTGACTACTGACGTGATTAGTAGATAGGTGGAGGGTGGTGCATCAGGCCAAAACACAACATCAACATCAGTTGAGGGCTGCAACTTCACTTTTTAAATGACAATATCCTGGCCAGACTACTGTTGTCAGTGATATAAGTATTTGAAATGAACATGATTTCTTAATGTCTAGTGACATATCAGGGCCATTTTATGATTAATTGAAATACATTTCTTACATGCGGTTCCTTTAATTATTTATCCCGTGTCCAAAATAGTGTTTCATTGGCATCATACACAAGCAATGACGATAAAACAGTACACAAAATTATATTTATCTTCTCTTATTGCTTATTCAGAGAAAGTTTTTATGTTTTGACGTTATGGACACACCTTTAGGAGTCTGGAACTAGTGCCATTTCGTTCCATTGGCGAATCCCTTTATCGTGGTAACTACCGACATTTTGACGAGACATTGGCAAACGCAAGAGACAAGGAGCTGGAGGGGGAAGGCCTACATGCGGGAACAGAGAGAGAGGGCAGGTAAGGATGGGAGGAACTGAAAAGGAGAGTGGCCTCCCTTGTGGGGTGGGTTAGCGCTTACGGCAAGTTGCCTTGAGCCAAACTCTGGTCTCTGAGTGGGTGGCTGCAGCAAGAGATATGTGGATGAGCTGTGACAGCCATGTTGGCTCTTCAGCTGATACTGGCCGCCATGTTGGCTCTCCATTTGATGCTGGTAGCCAAGTTGGCTGTACAGTTCATACTAACCATCATGGACCTTTTCCAAACCGAGACCCTATTCACACCTACTGTTACAGAGTGAAGAGTGAACTCCATTTTGTAGTGACACTCATGAAGGGGTAGGGTTACCTGCATATTTCAAACCAAAAATAAACAAACAATTGTCTAAAACAAGCCTCCACACTGGCACTGTCTCCATATCTTAATTAAACAAACTATTAACTAGACTATTTTGCACTCTCTCACTAAAATCTGATAGGGCAACAAAATATGATCCCACGTGACCCTAGAGACATTTGTTAAAGTGGTGCGGCTCCTTTTGAGTGCCTAGTGAGCGATAGCAAGTGTGTGCTTCTCAGCAAGAGAGGAAAAGAGAGAAGATGCTGCTGCTGCAGAGCCTGTCTACTAATTGCTGCCAAAGCGGAGTTAGTGAAGGATATGCATTGTTTAAATTATTGGCCATTGAATAAAGCGGTGATTTCTCGCACAACATCTCTTGCATTTACCTGTTGCTCATGACCTACTGTTGAAGGGAATTGGGTGCTGACTTCGGTCTTAGAGGATATAATGATCTGACTAACGAGCAGAGGCAGGAAAGGGTAATATTTCTCAGTAAAAATGGCAAAATGTGAGATAACAAAACACTATGCAAATTAGATTTATCTACTGAAACAAAAACTCCAGAGTTTGTTTTGTAGGCTACATATCCCTAATTAGCGCGAAGTGCAGCGCTACACCAACACACCAGCAACTACACTCAACTAAGTGTATGCCACATGTATAGTTTAGGTAAGCTATAGTTTAAACGGAGAACCATTTGGGCGAGGGTAATAGCTGCGTAGGATGTTGTTTGTTTTTGAAGTGCAAGACTGAAACAAGAGTCGCAAGTAAGCTATGTGAAAGCATTGGAGCAGCTAAGCTACTATGAGTTAGGTGAAAGGGTGTAATTAAGTGGTGTGGGTGGGTGAATTTTTACGAGCACGAGTAAATGGGCCCACTATCAGTATCAGGCCATCCCTACTTAAAGGTATACTATGCCTACTATTTGGGTATTTTTGGCGAAAATACATTTTTAATTTTACTCTGCTGTTTTAAATAGCCTAAGTCTTACTTCTTGTGGCTTGTACACAATGAAAATGCTTTTGTGGAGGCGAAGTTTTTGTCTGTTGTTAATCCTATCTCCAAAGAGCTACATCTACTGACAAGGTAACGTTTCATGATCCTCGCAAGATGTCTTCGGGTTGACTATTCTTGAAGTTGTATGGCTGGTTCTCTCGTTAGCAACTCGCTACGGATATGCTATATGGCTATGCTAGGGGAACGATTCCACAAAAGTTTGTTTACCATCAGATTGGATTTGTGAAGGTGAAAATCTTGCATAGTGTACCTTTAAGTTATGCTGCTGATATCAGTTTCACTTTTATGATGTTAATTACGCTTCAGTTAACAAATACTGCCATGTGGCCTGAAAAACAGCAGGTTGGGTTATGGTGCTGCATGGACACGTAAAAACTTGCACATGCTCGTTAATTGAGCATCGATGCATACTCTTACAGCATTTTCTTTTGTGATAGTTGTGGATGAGTACCTTTATTTTATCAGATGGTAGAGATGCCCATTCTTCTTGACTAAATGCCTCCAGGTCCTGTAAATTCTTGGGTGGTCTTGCATGGACTGCAAGTTTGAGATCTCCTCACAGTGGCTAAATGATACTGAGGTCAGGAGGCTGTGATGGCCACTCCAGAACCTTTTTTACCGCTGTAGCCACAGACGGTTCGACTTGGCCTTATGCGTCAGATCATTTTCATTTTGAGAAAGTCCAAATGTGTCCCATGCGGATGTTTTGGGCAGATGAGGGCAAATGATCCTCCAATACCAATACTCCAACATGCTGCATTTACCTTCCCTGTGTCTTTATAGCTCACATACCCCCAAAACATCAGAGATCCACATCCATGGGATGGTGCACTTTTCATCATAGGCTTTGTTGATTCCTTTCTAAACATAACGTTTATGGTTGTGACATGAAGTAATTTTTTTGGTCTCATCACTCCAAATTACTTTTGAGTTCTGAGGCTTGTCTAAATGCTGTTTGCCATATTGTCAGTGTGCTGTTTTGTGGCATGGATGCAGTAATGGTACCGGACTGTGCAGCTCATTTTTGCTGAAGTGCTTCAGGGTTTTGCTTCTTTGGTTCCAGACCAATGTTCTTTGTAGTTGAGTTGTAACAGTGCTGACCAGCATTTTCCAATCTTTGGATATATTTTTCTATTCTTGATTTATACAGTTCAATTGCCTTTTTCCCCCGCAGATCTTTTGATATCTCTTTTGCTTTCCCCATGGTTCATTAGCCAGCAAAGTTAGAGGGTGAAATGAGGTCTCAAAAGAGCTATTAAACTCATTGACCATATACATGCACTAATTACAATCAAACATGTCATATGTGGGAAAACTTGCCTTTAATAGCAGATTAAACCTGGGCATGTGAACTTGTGTATATATATTATCAGGCCAAACTTTCAAGGGTTTGTAGACCTTTTGATCAGGGCCATTTATGTGACTTCAGTTATCACTGTTAGTTGAAACAGTAAACTTAAACTTATGTAAAAGTAAACTTATGAGCACAACTGTACCTGTCTAGGTAGGTGGCTCCATGGTACAAGAGATTCTTGACTCAAGACAGAAGCGTTAGTCATCTTTAAGAGGGTTTGTTGTTTCTTTTTCACGTTCTGAAGTCTCTAGTTATCTCTGCCTTCCCCCTCTGCCTGTTTCTAGCCTTTTATCACTCCATCTTGAGGTTCTCTCTCTACCTCCTTCTCTGTCCCATACACACACACACACACACACACTCACGTCCACACATGCATACACACTTTTTTGTTCTCCTTGATGAAGTGCCTGAAGGTGTCTGAATGACCCGAGTTGGACTGCGGCTCCCCTTGTGGCCATAAAAATAGATCAGGTGCCATTCTGCTGCGTTACAAAAGAGATGAATTTTTTTTTTCTCCCCCCTCTGTCTCTCAACCCCCATCATTCTCTCTCTTTCTTTATCTTTCGCTCACGCTCTCCATACTTTGCTTGTCTATCCCACTATCTTCCTATCCCTGTCTCAGTCTCTCAGCCCTACTTGGGGTGGGAGTTGCTACAGAGTTGACAATATGATGCCAACGATATTTGGGTCACAATAATATAGTTGGAATTATTTACATTTTTACGATACAGCAGGTATTGGAATTTGATTCCCCTATACACTTAGATCCCCCCCCCCCCCTTTTATTATGCTTTGTTTTAGGGCTGGGACAATTACGTCGACGCAAAAAATACGTCGACGCAAAATATGAGCGTCGATTCGTCAAGCATAACATGTGCTGCTAAATATTTTTAATTTTACACCTTCAGTGTTTTCCATACGTTGACTAATCTGTGGCTGGGCACCACAAAATCAAAACCGGCCACCACACATTGATGTTCTATGTTGTAGTCCTACTATTTAAATTAAAGATAAGATAATTTCATTGAGCTGCACTTTTTACTCACACAGCCTTTCCTCGCCCCGCCCGCTGTCTCTCGTAACGAGCCCGCTGCTCCTCCTCTGCATGTGCATTTAACAAATTATTCACGATTGTTGTTGCCACATAGAAGCACTGCATAGAACACAGTGGGCTAAATTGCTATTAAATCCGCTTAGCATCGTGACCATGCTGCGCAAATTTGTTCAAAACTGCAGCATTAAAGTTAAGGTAAACTCTGCTAAGGTCTTATCACAACATAGATTAGTCTCCTCAATGTACTAAGTTAAGTTACAGTATGCAATCAAGCAGTGTTTCAAAGCTAACGTTAGAATACTTTTTGGATGTCAAGTTTAGCATGCTTACTTGCAGCTGCTTGTATTCGTTACTCAGGCTCATTTTATTGACTCTGAATGTTTGCAAAATCCCGATGTAAATGGAAAAGTGTTTTCAAAAGTGCTTGTCCAAAGGAGAAGTACGAACCGTTATTTGAACTAACTACGTTATGAATTGCATCCACACATCAGCAGCCTTTTAACTGTGTTAATGTTAATTGCAAGGATTCCCACACAAACGTCTTAAAATGACAGGCACTCAATTAGACATACACTACTGAACTTTATTGAATGCTACCTCTGACTAAGAATGCATTACTTTGCACTTGTATAGTCTTTTATTTCGGAATCTTAAGAGCAATAAACATATATTGCAATGTTAAAGAATTCATGTTTTTTCATTCATATATGTAAATAAACATGTATAAGTTGCTATTAGTGCATTAATTGGGAGATAATCGATAATCGAATCGAAATCGAATCGCACTGAAAAAATGAATCGTTAGATTAATCGATGCATCGAAAAAATAATCGCTAGATTAATCGTTTAAAAAATCGTTTATCCCAGCCCTACTTTGTTTACTTGGAGCCTTCACAGCCATCTTGGTATCGTAAATTTGTTTGGAACTCACTATTTACTCGCAACACCATTGTGTTTTCATTTGATTCCAAAACACTTTTGTTACGAGTTAATATGATATTGATCCTATAAGCTAACGATTCAGTTCAATACTCCACCAAAAAAGCCATCCTCTGTCATTAGCTAGACACATTTTAGAGTTTAACATGTTCCGGTGGAAGTGGCATTTCTGTCATTTTTTAAATGAAACTTGCCTATTTGGAATATTCCGTAGGCTACTGTTCCTTATTAACAGTGACAACACTGTAACAGTTGACTGATCAAGCTTTCTTTAGGCTATTTAAATGCCCTAACTGTAGTAAATGCTATATGCATAATTCACCATTAACTAAATTGGTGTGGTTCTTTACGGAGTTGTCTACTAAATGCAGTGTTGTGTCAGTGTTTCCCACAGAATTGAATTGTATTTGTGGTGGTGGGGGAGGGGTGTTGAGCAAACATTCTGTGTCGGAGTCAATAAAATGAATAGCCTATAGTTATACTTGCTTTGCACGAGAAGTCAATATTGACAAGTAACTGTAACGTTATAGTGTGCAAACCTCGACAACCGAACAGTATTCTAACGTTAGCGTAGAGATACTGTTTCTTATATGCTTGCATATAACTTAATTAGAGAGAGAAAGGGGAGATGAAATGAAAGGATCTCATCTCATTTAAATAGTCAACATAGAAAATCATAGTGTGGTGGTCAATGTTGATATTGTGGTGGGCCATCACAAATAAGTCATTTAAAATCATTTCGCATTCATTACTCACAGTTGTGGTATAAGTATATTTGTTGAGTGATCACTATCTATCCCTTTTAAATTCCTAGGACTTTAAATAATGGGTCATTCCACGTCAATTCAACCAGGGCCCACGCACTTAGGTCTCAAAAAATTCTGAAAAAATTACCAGCTGTACCTATGTTACCCAGGAGACACACTGTAAAATTACTCTTTTTTTACAGGGGGAGGGGGGTGTCGATTTTGTTCGGCCTCTTTTTTTTGTCAAAGTTCACAAGCCCACAGCGCAAGAACTAAACCATGTAGAAGGCTCAAATTTTGCCTGCTGGTACATAAATAGGAATAGTATGTAGCAAAATTGTCACGTTTGGTCTGGATAATCCTGCATGGTCATAGCTGTCCCTCAAAGTTGATACAAATTTTATTGGAGTTTTTGGCTGGGCTCTGTTTAAGCCTTCAGAAGACATATTTGTACTCAACATAGGCTCTTGATTTATTTTCCTTACTGAGATAAGTAGAAACACAAAAAACAATGAACAGAAAATAAATTCCTTCAGGGTCTGAACAGCAGACTTTACAAGTCTAAAAAATAATTTTGGTTCTCATTTTCAGAGCACCCTAACACCTTGTGGGAATATACAAAGATTTTTTAAATATTTTTTTCTTTATTCTCCATTTTCTTTTCAAAAACACCAATTTGACTTGTCTTATGCAAATCTTTCTTTTTCACTTTCCACCCTGAACATGGGCAAAATGCACCATTGACATCAAAGCACACACACTTGCATGGTCAAAGTGAGGAATTATCTGCACTCGTTTTCTTGCCATTAGATAAACATTTAAAAACAAATGCCGGCATGTTGCCATGTTAATTATGTTGATGGCCTTTTAAAATGGCAAACTAATATTTGCGCAGATCTAACTTCGTTTCTGATAGGCTCATTCGGAGGAATAATTTTATCATTGTATTCTTTTGAAAACTCTGGCTTTGCATTTTAATATGGACATTGAATCCGCAAACATGTGAAAACGATGATGTAGAAACCCATGCTCCCTTTCTGATTGGACCTTGTCAGTCTGATGTTTCTTGACTCCCCATAACTCACTTCGACTTACTACTAGCCTACCAGTGGTGAAAGCAGCAAGGAGTCTGAAATAAAAGCAGCCTTTTTCTCTTTGGCATCATCTGTAGTGCAGTGAAATACTGTATTTTACAATGCTGACAATTGCGTGATGTGATTTGTGGAAATGGTCATGTGGTCTGCGCTTCAGGTGTCCATCCCTACAGCCTAGATTCAGAAATTGCAAATGTGTGTGTGGACGGAGAACATACTTAAAACGAAACAATGTTAAATGTTTAAAACAAAACAAAATGGTGTGGAAGTAGCCTCCAACTCTCTCCATTCCCACCTCCCACAACTCTCTGCATCCCTCTCTCTCTCTCTCTCTCTCTGTCTCTGTCTGTCCCTCCCTCTCTTCCCTTCCCTGCTTTCTCCTCTCTCTGCAGTAAGCATCATCTCATCCCAGCAGCACTCCATGTTTGTGTAAAATAGTAAATGGACTGCAAAACTTACATGTTTTTCTCTTCCAAGTACTTGGAGCCTAACAATGAATACCTCTCATTCTCCCACACACAAACACTGACTTCTGTCACGTGTAGTGCTGCCCATTGTGTGTGTGTGATGTGTGCATTGATAAATTAGAGGGTTAAATAGATGAATTAATTTAAAAAGTAGTGATCTGTTTTCTTGACACAGTGCACAGAATGAATGGTATGAAGGAGGGGCTTGATGAAGTCTTACAGTTGACACTCTTTTAGTCTAAAAACGTGGTGCATAGCTCAAGGGAACGTGCACTAGGCTGAGAAACTAGGCTATGCACCAGTCACATTTCTGGATACACCATTTCCTGTTTGTAGGTTAGTTTTGCATCGCCGGTCTGCACTTCCAAAAGACATACATCAGAACTGAGTTTGCCGGTCTTTTTGGGCTTACTAACAACATTTAAGTCTAATCCAGTCCCAGGAACCTGGGCCTGGTCCAAACTGACATCCGATCCAGTTACCACTGTCATCTGAATTGTGGAAATGAGCACAGTCAGAAATGTGTCACATCACATGTCCTGGAAGTTGAAGAGGAACAGCCTGGTCTGGGACCTGCACTGCAGCGCTGTCTATCTTCGTCATGATAGAATTGTAGGTTGCACAGCGATACCTCAGATGGCCCTACATGGCTCCTCCCATCTATCCCTTAATCGAACCCCCCCCCCCCCCCCCCCCTTTCCCAGTCACTCTTTTTCTTTCCATCATTTCACTTGCACCCTCTTCTCCATAGTAGTGTCTTCATCTGTACCCCTTCTTCCCCTTCTCCTCTCTTGCACACTCTTCCCCCTCTTTGTCTCACATGCACGCTCTCTCCCTCTTTCTTTCTCTTTCTCTTTCTCTCTCTCTCTCTCTCTGTAACAGTGTATCCTTGACACATTTTAAAGCCTTAACTCTATCCTCCAGAGTGCACCAACCACCAACGGATCTTGAGGAGAGTGAGGGAGGGGGGATGGCATACTCAAACAGTCATCCACATTGTACACACACACACACACACACGCACGCACGCGCACACACTTACACTTGCTCTCTTACTCTGACATGGTGCTCAGTGAAACTCGCCCGCTGAAGATGCCCTCCATTTTGAGTGAGTGAGTGAGTGAGTGAGTGGTGGTGGTGGGGGGGGGCAGAGAGATGGGGGGGGTGGCGGCAGAGAGATGGTGGTGGGGGGGGGGGGGGGGGGGGGGCAGAGAGATGGTGGTGTGGTGGAGGGGAAGTGAGAAAAGCTGTGACTAGAGGAGAGGAGGATCTGCAAGGTGCAGAGAGATCCTCCTGTGAGGGCCAGATGAGCGTCAGCAGGAGAGGATGGAGAACCACAAGGCAAAGGAGAGGATAGAAAAGTGATGCAGGCAGATGAAGAGAACAGAAAAGTGAAGAGAACGAGCGATGCAGTGATGCATCCTCTTGGTCCTATCAGCTACAGCTCTTATCTGCAGCTTCCACCCACACCTTCTCACACTCACACTCCACACACACACACACACACACACACACACTCACAAAGACACACTCACACTGAGATGTGAACATACTCGCACACTGACATCCGTGCACAGATTCACACAGCCATGCACATGCTCTCTCTTTCCCTCTCCATGCTCCTTTTCCCTCACTGCCTCACTCACACATCTAACATGTCCGCCTTTCATGATAATCTACTCACACCTGCCCTGTTCTAAAGGTGGTCCAATGTTGAACACGTACTGTAAGACATCTTGATGGGTGACATTAATATGTGTTTTGGGTGTTGCAAGGACCTGTATTACTATGTGCTCATCTAATTTGTTTATGAGTAGAGAGAACTGTGAGTTTTTAATGCAAAAAACACCCATTTTACTCTCGTTACAACTCTAAACTCTGGCTGTGGTGACGCCATGCTGGTCTACCTCCGTGTATTCACCTGTGGTTTATCTTGCAATGGTGTCTCCTGACTGCAGACACACACACACTCACACACACACATCTACACCCCAAAATATAACTTCTAGAAATAAACACTGACAAACTAAAACAACTTCCCAAAACATCCAGTCAAATTGACCCATCCCAAACAGAACTCTGCTGTCAACAGAGCTGCTGACATCAACGGCAGTGTAATGGGGTCACCATGGTGACACTTTGTTTTTGTCGGCTTCAGCAGGTTCTGAAGCCCCGCCCCCTGCTGTTCTGCCCCACCTCTAGCAGGTGCGCTCCTCATGGAGTGCACACTACTTCCCCCTCAGTCCTTACTAGATGCCTTTCAGGTGCTCACTCCATATGTCTAAAAGTCACATGGCTCAAGACCTTCAGCGATAACCACATAGCTTCTACAGTCAGTCTTGGATACATGACATAAGCAGTCATTGCTCAAGATGCAAAGACTCCATGTTGGCACCATTGCTTTGTACTGAATCAGAGAAATCACAATGCACATGTATTCACTGGACAGGTCAGAGCGTGGATGGCTGTGCGTGTTTGTGCATAGCTTAGCAGCCGGACCAAGTGGAGCGCCCACCAACTTAAATTAGAACTGCTCACAGTCTTCACATGGCCTAGAATTCTTTGTGACCGCAGGCTGGTGGGCCTGTGTGTGGCTGTCTGTCTGTCTGCTGTGCTCTGCTATCTAGATATCTTTAGACAGATGAGCCTATATAGCTGCACTGTGAGGCTCAGACACTGTTTTTTTTTTAACTTTATTCCCATTCTCAGCCGCCATTCACACGGTTTTCCAGTGCTTGCTGCTACGCCAAGCTCTATTTTACAAACAATACAAATCAGCCTGGTATTTAAAGTACAGTAGCTATACAGCCAGAGGGGTGTTAACTGTAGGAGACAAATGTTTTCAAAGCCGCAGCAGGCTTAAGGGCTTTGACTGGCCACTGTCTAGGATAAAGTGACTAAAGCTGCTGGAGGATTAAACGGTTTTCTTCCCGGTAGGTTAAACCTGTTTAAGCTAACTCATGTTAAACTCATTGAAAGCCCTTAACCACTGCATTGCTTACATTAGACTGAAACTAGCGCTACTCCAGCTATTACCACACATTCTGTCATAGTTCGGCAAACAGTGCTTATGTCACTCCAGGCTTGCTGCAATGTTTGGCCAGTTGTCGCACAAACACAATCATAGGTCAAAATACTGTGAGGCTTGGCGATATGTAGTTCTGAGGTTCTAAGGTTTTGTATATTAGATAGTGAGTGGGTTAGTTTTAGATTAAACTTCGTAATTAAGGTAACTGCTCTAACTCTACCAGGTAGGCTATGGTCTCACATTAGAGTTAGTATCTCTTGGCACATACTGTAGCCAAAGCTAACAATTTAAAAGTGAACATGTACTAGAGTTCTCAACGGGTCGGGTCGGCCCGACAAACCCGATGGGACCCGTGGGTTCGGGTCGAAAATATAAGCAAATGACTTGGGTCGGTTCGGACCTCGGGCTTAATCTTTTCCGCTCAGTGAAAAAAAAAAAAAAAAATATTACAGTAATCATCGCTGCTGCTGTTCACCGTAAAGAAAGTCTGGCTGCTGCATGCAACGTGCATCATGTAGAGGGGCGGGGGCGACATGACGCCGCTTCGTGCACGCCTTTAGCCTGGAGAAGAAGATGGAATTGGTGAAAAGTAAACTTGCAGCAGGTGAATTCACCGTCACTACTACAGGAGTGGGAAAATCAGAGGTCTAGAAAGTGTTTGAAGTGGTGCTGGATTCTGAAGGAAATTCTACAGGTTATGTCCAAAGCTCAAAATGCAAGGTGCTGATATGTGACCCTGCAAGGCGAAACCAGTCGCTTTGGTAAAATTTACAAAATTAAGTTATTGTGCTCACAACGGCCATAAACTAAGCTTTCCAACGATATGTATATTGAGGGTATTGCAACAAGTATCGCTAAGATAACCGTTGCCATGGTTCATCCGTCACAATACGCCAGAAGAGGAGAAAACGCTAATGTGTTGAATCTTCACCTAACTAAAGTCAGGGTTTAACAGTCAAAACGTATGTTTTAGGTCGGGCCGGGTTCGGGCAGGTAATTCATGTTGATGTGTCGGGTTACATCGGGTCCGGGCTTTAAAAGCCACAGGCCGGGTCGGGTTGTAAGTTTCAGGCCCGTTGAGAACTCTAACATGTACATCACTTTGGGCTGGGTCCGGTATGGGTCTCAAGATTCCAGGTGTTCCACAGGTCATGCTGTTACAGTGAGAGTGAGACGTGTGGACAGACACACACACACACACACACACACACACACACACACACACACACACACACACATCCTGGCTGGGTGTGTAGGTAGGTCAGTGGCAGGTACCACACTGTGCCTGGGTCTTGCCCAGCCTGAGGGCCACTATGGGGCTCCGCACCGACACAGTTAGTTGCCATCTGATTTTGCGTAGCGCCTCAAGGCCCTTCTCAGACCTGGCTTCCTCTCTTTCTTTTTTTCTTTCAGTTAGTGTGTGTTTACGTGTGTGTGTGTGTGTGTGTGTGTGTTTTATATGTGAATTCGTTGGTGTGTGTGTTTGTCTTAGCCAGGCATTCAGCCATTTCCGTGTGCATCTGTGGCTGTGCACACCTCAGTATCTCTGTATTGGCAGTTCCCTCTGGTAGAGTGAGTGTGTTTGTATGTGTGTCTTGAGGCACCTCCAGTGAGCTCCTGGGCTCTTATGTAAGCATGTAGCCCACACACCGGGCTGTGCCTGTAGCTCTGCAGACCTCTTCAAGATGGATGCGCTTTGATGGAACAGAAAGAAAGAGGGGAGAAGTGGATATCTGAGCGGGGGGGGAAAGAAAGGCAGAGATGAGAGAGTGCCAGAGAACAATGGAGAGAGAGAGAGAGAGGGAAAGAGAGAGCAAACAGAGATTCTTCTTTAAATATATAACCGTTCTCTCCGAGATGAGACGGACTGAGCCATCTCTCTCTCCCTCTCACAACCCTCCCTCCCTCTATCTCTCGTGTGTGTGTGTGTGTATGTGGAGTGTTCTCGGCAGCTGGTAAAAATAGCCATGGCGCAGAGGGGAAGAGCGCTCTCTCCACGCGTTTCAGGGCAAATTAAAAGTCCTCTTGCGCCGACGCAGTCAACCCCTGCGCTGCCGCGGTGACCTGCTTCGCATTGGTTAGCCTAATGAACTTGTGTGTACTGTGTGTGTGGTGACGGCAAAGCCACATGTTCACAGAAAGCAGAAAACGGAAGAGCGAAAAGGGGGCTTCTGTTTGTATTGCCATGTTTTGTTTGTCTGACCTCATTTATGTTGTCACGTCCAGGTTAATAATCCCAAAATGGCCAAGGCAGAGTGTGTGTGTGCAGCTTTTATAAATGATACAGTCTCAGTTCCATATCCTTTCCAAACCATTAAAGACTTAACTTTGCCTCTTTTTAATGTGTTTTTAATGACTCATTGACAATTAGATTTCTCCTTGAGTTGGCGACTTAAATAGCCTATATCCTAGATGTTCAATATGCAGTATCATGCAGTTCCGACTTGGGTTGAGCTGGTCAGGACTTCCTGAGGACCTGTCTGATGGTCAGTAAGTAAATATGGACTCTGCCACCTAAACGCCCCCTCACCTCAAGATTCCGCTGAGAAGATAAATGTGTAAATCTGTGTGCATCTGCAACCTAGATGGTGCTTATTAATGTGCATGTGAGGCTGCGCACACCTGTATGGTTGCAGTTTTATGTGCGTGCGTGCGTGTGTCTTGAGGCATCCCCAGTGTGCTCCTGTAAAGACTCGAGGATTCATCAGGCTAGTCAGTGTATGGCACTCCATAAGGCAGGGGTGAGCAAACGTTTTGGCTCAAGGGCCACATTAGGTTTTGTTTATTGGCTGGCGGGTGTACCAACCCCACCCCACCCCAAAAATAAATGAATAAATAATCTAAATGATGATAATGACAAAGAAGCTTAATGTTGTTTTAGAATATTGATTTAATAAGAAATACTGCTAATTTGATGCTATTTAACTCCTCTATAAATGGTGCTAGCCTAGAAATCTAGACGCACCCTAGTGGCAGCAAATGTAATTTGCAGCCAGGGTCGTCTAGCAACTCTCTGTTGGCTTGCGAGCTGGAAAAACCAAACTCTGGTCAGGCCAATCACATCGTGTATAGAGTCGGTGGGCGGCTTAACACAGAGTTGCGACGGTTCAGCATGAATTTCCTGCTTCTTGAAAATAGAGAAGATGGCTGCTGCTGGCGAACAGCGGTCTTTCGAATCTGCTTTGGGCACTGAAGTCATTCCTAAAAAAGAAAGATTGGTTGTAGCGCTATCGTATTGCGTGCAAAGGGAATTTAACTCAACGGTCAACGCTCCCAGACTCAACATCTTGATGTGGGTCTGGCTTGTCAGGCTAAAATGGTGCACTGTCACTTTAAGATCATTACTCGTTCTTATAATGATCTTTTGCCAGCTCCATTCAAATATAGCCTATGGCTAGTGCTGTGCCTTCTCACAGTTTATAAATGGGAACTATTGGGAACTACTGTTGCCTTCATGATTTTCTTTTATCAATTATCAACAGTGACAAGCCAGCTGGAATGCTCAGACGCGTTCCCAATTAAATTGAGTAGCATAATGTTCAAGTTAGATCTGCTGCAATGGAGATAGAGAGAGGACACAAAAAGTATCATCCTAATGTATCATGCAGTTTTGACATTGACATTGTAAACATTCTCTAAGAAGAGTGAAAAGCAGTTTGCAGTAAAGCTAACTGAATGTCATCCATCACAGGAAAAAAATCGCAAGCAGCCTATGATAACATAATTAAATGCTTGGCGGGCTGGGATAAAGTGTGTGGCGGGCCGTAGTTTGCCCACCTCTGCCATAAGGTCTTTTTAGTTAAGTGACGAGCCTAGCTGTGCAGTACTGTATAGGAATCGGCAGAATTAATAGTAAAACCTATTCTCATTCCAGGTGTGTGCAGACATGATAGATGTAGGCCAGGAGAGTTTGTTTCATACCCATAGTTAATACCCTTATTGTTTGGTCTTGGACCTTTTAAGGAAGCTCTCGCCAAAGCCTTTGGTTCCAGTGCAGGAAAAAAGGCTCCATGAGGGCCAAAGTCATACAGCTGAGGCTGTGGTTTTCCACTCCTCTTGTCTGGGGATAGGCGATATAGACTATAGATCACAATATTTCATGGTATTTTTTGTGAGAATGGTACATATAACAACATAGAAATGGTACCTTGGTTGACCTCACCATCGCTATCTCAGATTTCTCACAAATGATATTACAGTTTGTAGGTCATGACATTTTAGTAGCCATACACTGAACATGGACAGGCAGATCGGGACTTTGTGTATGATGACCCAAGTACCCCATGTGCATTTTGGACAAGCGTTTACACACATCTGAGGTGTCATTCTGTTGATGTAAATGCAGAGTAGTAACACAGGGAAAAATAAATGTGTATTATCAGTGTATAACTCAAGGTATACGTTCCATCCGTATCCATATATTGTATATTATTGTGTACAGCACATACATAGAGCACCTGTATACAGTTCATGCACAAATAAATGCAAACAATACACATTCATACACACTTAATACATGCATATTTTGTTTTCCCAAGTCATTTCAGTGGAACTGTAATTGGGTTATTGCTATTTGATTTATCTTCACTCAATCAAAATAGTATTACCTGAAATACACAATTATATAACATGACTTATTAATGATTTCCCAAATGGATTTCTAGTGTTTTTGAAAGGAGGTCTTCATATATGTAGTATGTGAGTTTGTGCAGTATGTGAGTTTGTGCCAAATTGTCCCCCATTCTCTCAGGTGTATCATTTAACTTGCGTGCTTCTCTGCTAGGAGTCCCTGTTGTGTTAGCGGTCTGCTTAATGCGGTCAGCTGTACATGACTGCAGCTATTTGCATGTGGTCTGAACGCAGCCTGACGGGTGAACTTATTGCCTCACTCCCTATCATGCACCACCAGTGGATTTGCATGGGGTTCAAATCTGAGCTTGCTGGCATTGTGTAGAAGTCTCACTGACAAAGATACACACAGACACACAGAGGAAGAGAAACCAAGGCCTCTCAGCTGTGAACTAAGCCCAAGAACCCTTCCGTTATTTGAAGAAAGCCATCTTTTTTTTTTTCTATCAGCTTTGACTCAGACACTGATCTAAATCTGATCTAAAGCTTTAGCCAAATCTCACCAGATTCCATCTTTAATCCAGATATTAAACCAGATCTTGTTCCTGATCCCAAACCTGGTACTGATCTGAATCTAAAATGTTAGTCACAACATTCTTAGCTCTTGTCTGTGTTCTTGACTCCCAGGCCTGGTATTAGCAGCACAAGTCTCTGGATGAGCAGAGTTGGCTTTGTACTGAAGAAAGGTCCTTTGTGGGCTTTGTGCCTCAGAGTTCTGATCCTACCACAAATTTGCACGTTCTGCTTTAACCTATCTGGCTTTATCTTTAACACAGATTAAGGTGAGCATGGTTAGCTTTATGCCGTCTGGAAATGGTCTTGGCAGAGGTTAGAATGAGAGCTATGGTTAGCTTTATGCAAGGGTGTTTGAGTGGATCAGTGCAACACTTGGTGTTGCTCAGGATTTTATTCCAATCTCTCTCTCTCTCTCTCTCTCTCTCTCTCTCTGCTTTTTCCATTTTATTTATTTATTTTTTGTGAAATAGGACGGTCTCTACGGCAACAGCATAGATTTGAAACGCCTCCTCCCACACGCCGTGGTTTCTGTGAGTGTGCTCAGTTCCTGTGGCCTCCTTTCCCGCATGTGCTAGGCAGGGCAGGCGTGTGTGTGTGTGTGTGTGTGTGTGTGTGTGTTGGCACCATATATGCAGAGGCGAGTGTGTTCACCATTTATGCAGAAGCGTGTGTGTGTGTGTGCATGCACCATATAGCCTATGCAGAGGCCTTTGTGTCTGTCAGTGTGTGTGAGCACCATGCGTGCAGAGACTTGTTTCTGTGTGCGTGTGTCTCTGTGTGAGCACTATATTGAAATTTGTGTGTGGGGGTGCGTGTTCATGTGTGTGTCTGCATGCTACACATATTTGTGGTTGTCTGTGTAAATAGGAAAGGCAGCACAAACAATTGTGTGTGATTGTGTGTCCATACCACGTTCATTCTTGCCTATGTCTGTCACAGAACACTTCTAACTGGCAGTCAATTGCCTACTCTGCCATTATTGACTGACTGATAATGGAGTAAAATCTGCCAAATGGGATGAAATAGGTACTGTGGAGGCTTAATCATGACTCCTCTGGTGTACAATTGGCTAAATGTAAAAATGTTAGGGCTGGAACGATACACCAACCTTACGATTCGGTTTGTATGACAATTTTTTTAATTTTTTAATTTTTTTGTTGGGGGGGGGGGGGGCGGGGTAGACATTTTATTAAATAACATTTCAATAGCCTACCTTAGAATGCCAGAGTATTACAATATAATATAATATATCTGTATTATTTTATATGCTGATATAAAAAGAGAGAATACTGAATGTTTGATATTTATGACAGCACACTTTATGCAGATTAGCCTATAGCCTAGGCCTACTATCTATCTTATAAAAAAAAAAATCCCTCACGGGATCAAAAGAGTATATATACCAGGGCTCTACAGTGCGCCCATTTCACTCGCACATGCGAGTAAAAATGATGGCGTGCGAGTGCAAACAAATATTTAGGCGCACTGGTGCGAATGACTTCTAACCATGTCAATGTTTGTCTACAAACCATAGAATCACGTCGCGAATGCAGCATAAAAACTACACCTCCCATCAACGTTAGCAGTTTCGCGTTGTGACTCGCTAGTAGTCGCTTCTATCAAATCCAAGAGCGCGCAGAAAAAGCGGAAAGTTAGACTAGCCAGCCAAGATGCAAAGATTGAAGAAATTAGTTCTTCTATCCACCGAATTCATCAGATATAGGAGGAACAGGATGAGATTCTGAGAATGCAGTGAGCGAAGGAAAGGTAACCTAACATGCCTTTTAGCCCAGTTGACGTATTGGCTGCAATATGCAAAATATAGCTGTAGCGAACAGGCACAAAAGTAGCCTCCCGTAATACTCCCATTTTATTAAAAGATAGAACGCTACTGACAACTCCTGGCTTCCACGCATGCTTGTTTGTTTACACCGAATACAAGCTGAAGTGCAAAACAAAAGTAGGCCTAACGTTTGCCTACTGCCCCCATCAATGCAGATATTAAAAAAAGGATAAAAAATATATATCCTTGATGGCCTATGTTGGGTTTTGTGGAAGAGAAAATGGACTGTTTTAGTAGTAGTATTAGGCAGTATGCAGTCAGATAGGACACCATGGGCATATTTGGATTAGCTACAGATGGATTCACAAATAAATAAATTGGCCTACATTTGGCAGGATACTTGATATACAGGCTAAATGCAAATATGGCAATGTATTATATTATTTTACATTAACAAAATGTAGGAAAATAGAACAGACTGAAAATAAAGTAGACACTGATCTTTAAAAGCCTGTTTCCTGTAGCCTAAATGTTGTCAGTCATTCTTAATATTCGCAATTGGTGCACTGGCATGTTTAACTGTTAGCTGCAGTGTAATGTTAGATTATGTGTAAGTTAAGTACAGAAGTGACTGTGCGCCCAAATTTTTGTCTGTGCTCCTACATTTTTTAACTTGGGCGCACAAGTGCTCCTGGAAAAAAATGTTAGCGTAGAGCCCTGTATACTTTATGCTTACTACTTATTACAACTCTACCTCTTTAATTCGGTTGAAGCCTGGAAATATTGTAAACAAAGTAGCATAGTTGGCTAGTTTATCATATCTACTGATTGGACTGTTCAGTTTGTGTTTGAGTTTTCAGGTAATACTTTTGGGAAACATTGGTATTGAGATGATCAGTCAACTTGAATGCAAGTTTTAAACAAATATATACAGCATGCTAATGATGCTAAGCAGATTTAATAGTAATTTAGCTAGTCGTCTTCTATGCGTCCTTGCTTTCACGATTATGAATGTTTTATTTGGATTGTGTTGGCCGAATCACGCGTGTCCATTGAACGAGGGAGGGAGGGAGGGAGAGCGAGAGAGTGGAGCAAGGAGAGGGGGGTTACTTCTATACTGTTTGGTAAAGTTGAACACACAGTTTACAATGAAAGCAACAAGATGTATGAAATGATTTATTTATTTATTTTTGGACGTAGGCTACCGGTAAGTAAAGCGGGAGATATGTGTTGCATGCGGTCATAACCTGCAAAGCACTGCATGAAATACTAGAAAGGGTGTGTTGCGGTTCTGCCTTTTTCACACCGCGCGGGACAGGTTCGTGGATATGAGTGTCGCGATTTCGGTTTTGAATCGCATATCGTTACAGCCCTAATGTCTGTAAATGTGCATTATTAGGTGCGTTATGAGTGTCCGTCAGCCAATTCCCCAAGTTTTGTCAACGTACTGTATACCCATGTAGTGCTCAGGGGATACCCAATTAGTAAAAAAAAAAATTGCCACTACCCACAGCAAAAGTGTTACCAGAGTCCTTATAGGCAAGTCTCCCCACTCAGCGGCCATCTTGGTAACGTGCTTCAGGCAGTTATTGGGAAGCTATTTTCCTATTCAAATGAATGAGGAGGCATACGTAAGGGAGGTCGTGCTGACATAATAGAATATCAGACAAATTTGTGTTTAAATCTAAAATACACTGTATTAATATCTCTCCCCAAATCACTGAAATAAGGCTAGAAATGACAAAAACGAGGCTACTTACATTATAGGATGTGTGGGCGGGATGTGTGCAGACAATTGCCATATTGGCGTAACGAAGTAACTTCATACATTTCTATGAAGGATTCTTTTTGTGCTGTGTTTCCTACATAGTGCAATACCAGGCACGGAGCAATGTCCGATGTCTAAGTCCCTCTTACATCTTACGAGCAATGTCTAAGTCCCTCTTACATCAAAATGAGGTGCAGCCTTTATCTTAAAGGAAAATTCCGGTATTTAGCACTTTGAGTCCCTTTTCTGGTTTGTTTTGGATGAACTAGAGTGGTGGACACCGAAATTTTGACGATTGGTCCTGTCTTGACTTTTCTGACTCGTTTTGAATCGCCTTTGACTAGTCAGAGTGGCTGCCTACAGGCATGCTCAAACATGTCCTAAAATAACCCTTAACGTTCGTTTTGAAAACTGTGCAACTCACCGAGCTCAATATTTGAGCCTGAAGCATAGACGGTGGCGCAGTAATATCAACGTGCAATGAGTCTTCCAACAGAAATCAATGGGATTTTACAAAATGCCAAATAAAACACGACAGAAACTGTATTTCGCTACACTACTTGTTTTGGAACATTAACGAACACCACTAACCACTCGGTGAGTGGTTCATCCAAAACAAACCAGAAAAGGGACTCAAAGTGCTAAATACCGGAATTTTCCTTTAAGGTAAAGGAACTACATGGGGTTGCTTTAAAGATGGCGGGAGTAGGTGTGAGCCTCCACAAATTGCTCAGCCTTACACTGAGCCTTCCGAGGGGACCACATTACTGGCTGTCTACATTTTTAGGGGCAGCCATGGCCTACTGGTTAGGACTTTGGACTTGTAACCGGAGGGTTGCCGGTTCGAATCCCGACCAGTAGGAATGGCTGAAGTGCCCTTGAGCAATGCACCTAACCCCTCACTGCTCCCCGAGCGCCGCTGTAGCAGGCAGCTCACTGCGTCGGGATTAGTGTGTGCTTCACCTCACTGTGTGCTGAGTGTGTTTCGCTAATTCACAGATTGGGATCAAAAGAGTATTTATACTTATACGTATATATACTTATACTGCTGGTTTGCTTGCTTTCTCATTTCCTTTCTTTTTTTTCTGTCTTGTTTGCTTGATTTCTGGTTTTACTTTCATTCTTTTTCAAATTATTGTTATTATTTTTTTCATGCTTTCTTTCTTACTTCCTGTCTCTGCTCTCTGTGCCCTCCTGTCTTTCCTGAAATGTGTCTGGTGGTGAGTGGCACCCTCCTTCTCCCTCTGTCGCCACAGCAGACCTGATCAAAGTTAACTGCTGCCTGGGCACACAGCTGTCACTATACACAGTCTGTGTCATGTCGTCCTGTGAACAAACACGCGCACACACACACACAGTTGACGCTATTGTGAAAGCTAGGCAGAACCAAACCCTGAGCCAGCGTTCAGGAAAAAATTGAAGTGGAAGTTCCCTCATCCCTTGGCTGAGGCTCTCAAGCTCAGCTCAGCTGTTGACGCTCAGCTGTTCTCACTAGGCAGCCACCGCTAAGGCCGCTGGGAAGGTGGAGGACCACAGCCAGTGCGAGATGAGGGAGAGCTGCTATGGAGCAGAGACTGTGAGAGGGGGATTGTGGGACCACAGGCAGCTATGTGGAGCAGGCCGAGTTTTGGTTGGCTGTCTTCAAGGCGGGCAGGCTGGCGTTGCCCCTGGTGACGTCTGCTCGCACGGAACACTCTGGAAATGCTAGTCAGCGAGTTGGCAGATAAAGGCAACGTGGAGAAAAACAACGGGCAGCTCAGGCGCGTGTGCAGTTCCGTTGCTTTTGAGCCTGCACAGTTCTGCACTGTGGCTCTAAAGACAACGGCAGCTGATCAGCAATCAGTTTTTGTGCTTATTTTCTTTTCTTCGTCAGTGGGTGAATGATGCTCTCGAGACATAAAATAAACACACTGGTGATGACACAGAAATACTAGTGTGTGTGTGTGTGTGTGTGTGTGTGTGTGTGTGTGTGTGTGTTACATTGTGCGTAGATGAAGAAGAGAGCCGTTGCCAGCCAAGCATTAAAAGAACTATAAAAAGGTGCCCTTCTGTTTCTAGGTCAGTCCAGAAAAGTGAGAGAGAGAATATCAGAGGATAGAAGGAGGGGAAGGAGAGGAGAAAAGTTCTGAATATCCTAAATTCTTGTCTAGAGGGGGGGTGGTGGCTTGTGAGGGAGGTGTTAAGGAGTGATTAAGGAGTGGGGCAAGATGAAACGGAGAGAGAGAGAGAGCGGGACAGCAGCAGAGGCAATGAAGAGAGACCGTGTTTGTATGTGTTTTTGCGCACTCGTGTGATTCTGTGTCTTATACACATACTATATACTTATATACATACTTATACTATATTTCTGTCTTTTTTTTGTTTTTCTTTTGTTTGGTTCTTTGTGTGCGTGTCTGTGTTAATATATACATGTGTTTTGTATCTCTGTTTTTCTTTTTGTTTGTTTGTGAGAGAGAGAAAGAGACAGAGGGGGTTGGGAGTGAAGAGGCTGATCTTGTGACAGGGTCACGAGAAATAGATGAGACATTTAAATAATTCTGCTCCAACCAGAGACATACACGCACAGGGCCCTGCCCTGGCTCTTGTGCGTGCGTGCGTGTGTGTGTATGCGCGCGTGCTCGGCCTGCCTTAACCTTGAGGCAGTTGGGCCCAGCTCTAGCACCCCCCTCACCCCTTAATGCCCCCCTGATCCCAATGACCTGGGCTGTAGTACTAGTGCCCTCTGCTTTATGCCTGCTGTTGCTCCTCAGTGCACCCGCCCCCCATTTTTTATTGCTCCTGGCTGTGGCACTAGAGAGTGTGTAGCGAGAAGGATGATCGAGCAAGAGGTAGAGTACTGGTAGTTTGGATTAGTGTGTGTGTGTTTGTGTTATGACCTGCATGTGTGTGTGTTTTATTTATGGTGATGATGAGTATAATTTGGGGGCACTTGATGTTTGGCATGAATCGCTGTGCGTGTATGTGTGTGTGTGGGATGAGTTGACTAAATGACCTGTGATCTGTTGTCTATGCGTTGGAAAGTGAGATTAAGTGTGTGTGTGTGTGTGTGTGTGTGTGTGTGATTAGTATCTGGGTGTGTCTGTGGATCAGGTCAGAGTTGCTCCTCTCTGTTTGCCCTCCTCTATAAAGCACACAGGGGGAGGGCTGGAGGCGTCGCCATGGCAATGCAAACACTGCTACTTTGAACCTTGAATACAGGTGCCTGCCTCTGTTTTTTTCCCTCTCTTTTCCTTCTGCTGCTCTGCAAATATTTGTGTTCACTCATTCTTTTTCTGTGCCAGATTATTTCACTGGTCTGTGTGTGTGGATCAGGAGTCAGGCCACAGTAACAAAGGAACATGGTGCCCACACACACACACACACAGCCTCACACAAGGACTGACAAGGAAGGACTGTCACCATGTGTTTCTGTCCCCACAGAAACACACGGTGACACATCAAAAACATAACAGCACACCAGAATGTGCAGGAACAGTGTAGAAAACACCAGCTCACTGCCTATTTCTCTCTCTCTCTCTCTCTCTCTCTCTCTCTCTCTCTCTCTCTCTCTCTCTCTCTCTCTCTCTCTCTCTCTCTCTCTCTCTCGTTCACTCACTCATATACACACACACACACCCACACAAACAGCTGACGAAAATACTTGAGCATAATGCTCTCAACTAATGCGGGGCAAAGATGAGCAGAAAACTAGAATCTCACTCTAAACTCTGAACTTGTGCTCCCTCAAAGCATTTCCCATCCTTCTACAGTAGCGCCACGCCTGGTCTTTTCCCCCCATGCTCAGCCCTACCCTCACACTCACTCTGCCACATAGAAGGCACCTGCATCTATAGCATGCAGGCCCACTTGTCCAGCCGGCTTCTAGAAATTCCTCTAAATCAGTGGAAATCAGAAATCCCCCCCCCCCCCCCCTGTAAATGTATTGTAAAGAATATTTTCATTGATTTAAACATATTTGCTTTATAACTTAATTGTTTCCCTCAGATTGCTCATTAAGACCTGAACATTTGCTCAATATGGATACTATATTGATAGCAGAGGGGAGTATTAAAGGCACCCTTAACAAGATTTGCTTTTGGGGTACCGCTCTAATTGAGAAGAAATCAACTGGCTTGTCTTTGTGCTCCAAATGTGTTGCCTCCAAGTGCCGTCTTATCTTGATCGGTTTCAAAACTGTCAGAAACTAGTATTGTCAGACATAGAACACACTCTGGTATCTCCTCGTTACTCACCATTGTACTGGTGAAGCTGCTATGCTAGCAGTGCTGAAGTTATGCTAGCAGTGCTGAAGCTTGCTTGGAGCCCTCCATGTTATGCTAGCAGTGCTGAAGCTTGCTGGGAGCCCTCCATGTTAGGCTAGCAGTGCTCATTTGCAATAGCCCCGCCCCCCAAACTGTGACACGCCCCCATTTTGGGAACCACTGCTCTGAACTCAGCAGGCCTCCTGAGACACAGCAGAGGAGCAGCACTTAACTGGCCAATCCAAAGGCCTTCTGAGAAGATGGCTGTCTACTGGTCACCAAGACCACACACTTCCTGTCTGACAAGAAGTGATGTGAGGGGAGCAAGAGATAGATGGGAGGGACAGGAGGAGAGAGAAGTGACTTCTTTCCAATGGTACTGCATCATTTACAGCAATAGGGAGCTTTATGTAACGTGTGTGTTACATAAAGTGTGTGTGTGTGTGTGTGTGTGTGTGTGTGTGGTGTGTGTGTTTTAGAGGTGCAGAGAAAGTGTAGCAAAGGATTCTAAGATAAATTTTTTGAGATGCATGAATACATAGAGACCAGGCGACATCTTTAGTGTGTGTATGCGCTGCTGAGGCAATGTATGTGTGTTAGTTATGTGGGTTTCGGCTGTGGATAATTCATGTGTCTGTGTTCCGGCTGTGGGTTAGATATATGTCTGTGTGTGTGTGTGTGTGTGTGTGTGTGTGTGTGGTGGGGTGGTGCCGTAGATGACTGATTATGAACCTTGCGGTTAACCGTGGTGCGTTGAAGGCAGTTTCAGTTTCTGCTGCAGCACAGATTGCCTCGGCTGTGTCGGTCCTTCAGCTCAGCCACTCTCTCTCTCTCTCTCTCTCTCTCTCTCTCTCTCTCTCTCTCTCTCTCTCTCTCTCTCTCTCTCTCTCTCTCTCTCTCTCTCTCTCGCTCTCTCTCTCTCTCTCTCTCTCTCTCTCTCTCTCTCTCTCTCTCTCTCTTCATTTCTGTCTTTTTCCTTTCCTCTCCATCCTTCTCTTCTTGCTCATGTGCTCTGTCCATCTCTCTTGCTCTGTGTGTTTTGGCTAACAAAAATATGTGTGTGTGCATAAGCTGACGCAAAAACCTGTGTTCATTCATGTGGGTGTATGCGTGAACTGCTGCAAACTGTGTGTGTGTGTTTGACACATGTGACATCATCATGCATGTGTGTTGTTTGTTTAATGTGATTGTTGCCGTGGTAGCAACACAAAGGCGGCTGTGAGGAGACGTCCCAGCCGTGTCCAGGTCCCGACAAGCACGTGTGTGTGTGTGTGTGTGTGTGTGTGTCTGCGTGAGTGTGTGTGACCCAGACTGTGTCTGTGTGTGTACATGTGTCAATAGGTAAATGTGTTTGGGGAGCGTATGTACATGTGTCAGTAGGGAAGCAAGTGTGTGTGTCTATGTATTTGTATGGCTTCACACAATCCTCATAACACACACACACACACACACATACATACAACCCTCTGGCTGATTGAAAACTCTTGTTGATGCGGGTCCAGTGCTGGTCAAGCTTGGATTGGGTTCCTGTCATGGTTCTAGTCCGGGATGGCCTGGCCCCTTCTCGCACGTTGTCAGCTATGGGTCTCTGATAGAGAGAAAACTCATTTTTAAACCCTGTTTGCTTTACAGAGCCAAACTAATGCTGCCCAAGTGTGTGTTTTTAGATAACATTTAGACTTTTATATATGTGTGAGCATATAGGGGCAGTCTCATTGTCACATGTAAGACAACTACACAGTGTCATCCTATGCGTTGGAAATTAACTAGCCTACCTGGTTCTCACACTCAGTTGACATTTAGCAATGTTCAGACTCGTTCAACAGCATGTAATGCTTATCATGTCTCATTTGTGCGAGCTAACAATGCACTAGGCTAGTGATTGTGATTCATGTTGGTTATGTACATTTGGTTAGAGTACATCTAGGTAGGTACTCCAGATCCTATGCCGATTTCCTTATTCCCTATTAAAGGGTTTCTGTTGCACCTTTACAATCACCTAGGCCTGCAATATTGACATTAACCTCTCCAGACTTAGTCCTGTAAACAGTATTCACATAACCTTAACATCCTGTACTGTCCATAGGTTTCACAAACATCCCTAAGGCTCTTGGTAATACAATTTCTAAAACTGATAGTTCCGGTCCTTGATTGTGATTGGCTGAATCGTGTTCAATGCCGTTGTAAAATCCAGCATAAACATACACCTTGACCGCATTTCGTTCTATATTACTGCGCTACCATAACTTCATACAAAAGTTAAAGTAGCTCCGTCTTGACGCTTGGCAACCATTCAGATAGAGGAAATATATTTCTTGGCGGAAGAATGATTATCTAGGAATAACTCGTTATATTTCTAGTTGCTGTGCCTTTACTGTATGAAACTTTGCCAGGTATTTATACTAACAGTTTTAGAAAAGCAATAAGCCAATCGAGTCTGTAGGTTACACTGATTCTACAACAGCTAAGGGGGGTTTTAGGCAGTCTGCTACCGTATCGTGCCTAACGCCCCTTAGCTGTTGTAGAATCAGTGTAACCTACGTCCTCTCGGGGCTTATTGCTTAAATACACATTCAATATGCAGTCCTTCTCTTTGTGTCTGTCTGTCTGTCTCATGCACACATACCCCCCTCCCTATTTGATCCTGTTTGTAAATGTTAGTTAGCCTCGCTGAGACCAGACGGATTCTCAAAACGGAATCGGTCTGGGGTTCCTTTGTTCACTTCTGAAGGGGATCAAATAAAAACCGACTCTTTTCAAAAGTACAGCAAACACATCATTCTTGGTAGGTTAAAATGTGTTTAAAGCAATTGTTTACTCAATTCCAAAGAAGACACTATCGCCATCTGGTCAGCCGATGGTTGTGTTCAACAGTGCTCCTAACCGTACTCCTCTGCCGTAGAAAGTTCGTCCCATGCCGGATATGCAGTTGTAAATTGGTTTCTGGGTTTTTGGTGATTCGGAAATGGGATTGAATGGGAAGGCCAGATGCAATTCAAATGTGCCCACAGATTCATCCAAATATTGGCCAGCGTTGTTGACAACCAGTAACGGCTGTTGCTGCACCGACAGACGGCACCGGCCAATCAAGACAATCAACGGATGGCACCAACCAATCAAATTACGGTTATACTTAAGTAATTTGCATAGCTACCGTCGGGAACACACACTGGCATGCATTGACGGAACGTAAGGGATTCCATATCTTACTGTATGTATGTCAGAATAGTTATGGGTGTGTCCAGTTGTCACTAATAAACAAGTTAATTAAAGATGAGTCCTAATCTCTCCACCAACCATTACATACCACATTCTCTGAATTTGGAGGAACCCCAGGAAAACACTGCAGAACTATATGTTCGTTAGTAATAACACACCAGAAGAGTGGAACTAGTCCAAGAAAAAGAACACTCTGGAATAGTGGAACTAGCACATGATCACTTAGAACAGTGGAAGTAGCACACTTCAGAAATCAGTATGACCTGACATGTGGCCTCTTTTTTTTTATCCCAGACCTCATCAAGTGACCTACTCTACTAACTTCAGATACTGACTGAGTGCTTGACTTCTAGCCTAGCAGTCATACTGAAGGTGTTGAGGTCTTAACCCCTTTAATCACAAGTATCTAGTTAGGAAGTTGCTAACTTCTATGTTCTAACACCAGGTCAGGACCCTATCATCAGTTAATTTTCGATTTGTAACGAGAGTAACCCATGGTTAAAACAAAGGCAGTTATTTTGTTTTTTAACAACACCAGGTCAGAATATTTTAATTTACGAAATTAAGTTTGTTTTAACCGTGGGTTACTCTCGTTGGAAATTGAAAATATATGATGATGATGATAGGGTATATGATTCCTACAGTGTAAAAAAAATATATTGGCGTCTTAGAAACATTGTAAAATTATTGAAATAGATTAAGAAAGCCACCGCTATGGTGATCGATTTGTTTAGATCCAGTGATATCGCTGCCTTGACAACACTACGTCATGGCTTCGATACTCTACATTAGATTTACATTATAATTCTGGAATTACGTTATAATTCTGGAACTCTGGAAGGTATTTTGTGTAGTTGTTTAACTGAACTTGTGTATATATGTGTGTCTCCAGGCACAGGCGAGAGCGGCAAGAGCACCTTCATCAAGCAGATGCGCATCATCCATGGCGCAGGCTACACTGATGAGGACAAGCGCGGCTTCACCAAGCTGGTATACCAGAACATCTTCACCTCCATGCAGGCCATGATCCGCGCCACCGAGAATCTCAAGATCGGGTACAAGTACGACCAGAACAAGGTGAGAACCTAAACACAGAACCTAGAACCAGGGCTGGACCCAAATGGCACCACTTGGGTAGCTCTTACATTACTCAGGTTCTTGGGTCTAGGTGTAGCATTAGTATAGATTGCCAGTTCGTGATGAACTGTATACTCACAATTCCCAGCTAACTGTAATATGGAGTGCATAATTAATCAGTGGGTATTTCTGTTGCGTTTGACCTCGGGCAAACTCTAGTTCAGACTTCTGACCCCAACCATGATTAGTCTTAAATGGCCGTGTGTGTGTGTGTGTGCGTGCGTGTGTGCGTGCGCGTAGTCCAACGCCATGCTGGTGAAGGAGGTGGACATAGAGAAGGTGTCGTCGTTTGAGCCACCCTACGTCAGTGCCGTGAAGATGCTGTGGGCCGATCCCGGCATCCAGGAGGCCTATGACCGCCGCCGAGAGTACCAGCTCTCCGACTCCACCAAATAGTGAGTACACACACACACACACAAGGATGAGATGAGTAGTGTGTGAGAGAATGTGGAGTTGAGGAGTGGATTATGAGGAGCTGAGTGAGAAAAGAAATCAGTCAATGTGATCATGTGCAAATGTGTGTGAGCGAGAAAGAAAAAACAAGATGAATTAGACACTGACTCAGGGTTCGTGACCATGATGAGGTGAATGAACTGTTTGAACTGTCTGTTTTTAATGCATTTGTTAGCCTAACTGTTTATTTCCTTGCTGTGTTTGTGAGTGTGAGATGAAGGGAGGAAGAAAGATGAGTGAATGGATGGATAGGATAGGGGAGTAATAAGAAATTAAATACATTTCAGGACAAAAAGAAACCTACACAACTGAAAATTAATATACAAACATAGCACACACGGGTGATGAGTAAGGAGCACCCTTTCTGAACTCAGTGTGGTGATGCAAACAGGAAACTGGCAGGAAGTCGTATCCATGTTTGGAGTGGCGCCTGATGGTGGGCTGTCCCCTGGGTCTGTGTCCCTCTGCTGACCGACGAACTTAACTAGCCTACCGCAGAGGCCACCTGATTAAAACACACACACACATAAATGGATCAGAGAGATGTGCACTAAGAAGTTTTCCAAATAAATCCACTCTGTTCAATATTCAGACTGTTCTTCAACCTAATGTTGAAACAGACTTTACCGACAGACTATAGTAATAAATTACACATGCGCACACACACACACACACACTCTCACACTCTCTCTCACACACACACACTCTCACACTCTCACACACACAGACTTCCTATGTGATCATTCCCAGTGCTGGAAGTGTCCTTCTGTGGAGCCTGACAGCAGCAGCAGAGCTCTGGCTAGAGAGGCGGCACTAACTGCAGCCCCCTGGTGGTGGCACACCAAACTGCACCCTCAGGCCCACAGAGCTAGGGAGACAGGATGGGGCAAGCGATCAGTCAGAGAAAACCACTGGCGCCACCTGCTTCTCTCTCTCTCTCTCTCTCTCTCTCTCTCTATCTCTATCTCTATCTATCTCCGTCTCTTTCTCTCCCCCCTCCACTTTTCTTCTCTCCTACCATCTACCATTAATGAGGGCACATCCGCTGCTTTAAGAGGGCATTAAAGGAAGCTGATGGTATTAGCAGGTCCTGTAGGAACCGCAGACCATCCCTATGGTCGGTGCCCAGCCCAGCCCACACACACACACACTCATGCATATACTGTATACATCTACCACACACACACATACACACACACACACACACACACACTGCTAGAGCGACAAGTCTTTTAAGGACATCAGTTAATGTAGAACCAATCTACTCTCAAAGCAGCTCCACTCTGCAGAATATGGGACCAGAGCTTTCTGGAAACCCCAGTTATGTGGTGGACTTAACCACATGTGTGTGTTCTCTGGGAAGCCATCAGACTTGGAGTGCACCAGTTTAATGGCCATAAAATGTTAAAACATCCCCAACTCCTTAAACCCATAAAGCTGAAATTGAAGAAGGAACTGAAACACACACACACACACATATATGCATACACATTGTCCTGTCCTTGAATAAGTAAATATGACAGGGAAACTGGTCTCTGAGACTACACAGACACACGATTTCACCTCAGGCAAACACACCAGAGCAGGTTACACAACATCAGACAGGAGAACACACATACACATACACATACACATACACACATACATACATACATACATACATACATACACACACACACACTCACTCACAGGGTACAAGGTCACAATAGGGTATTATTAGGCTACCAGTTTCTACCGGATAGTGAAACAGAAGAACACAACAAAAGATAGTGGACAGACACACACTGCTAGGTTTTAGAGGAGAACATGGAACCAGGCTACAGTACGAGGAACCAGCACATGGCATGATGCTTAAGTAGTTGAATGTGAGGTGGTGAAAGAGTGTATGGCTGATCAATTTATTTATTTCTGAATGCACAAATACACTTACTGTTTCTTTTTTTGTAGTTGTTTAGTGTGTGAATGTGCATTGCGTGTGTGTGTGTGTGTGTGTGTGTGTGTGTGTGTGTATAAGTGTATAACATGCCTTTGACCCTCCAGCTACCTGACGGATCTGGACCGTGTGACCGCGTCCAGTTACGTGCCCACTCAGCAAGATGTGCTGCGCGTGCGCGTGCCCACAACGGGCATCATAGAGTATCCCTTCGACCTGGAGAATGTCATCTTCAGGTACTGGTACTGGGCAAGGCACAGCACAATGCAGAGCAGAGCTGTGCTCCCTCTAGTGGTCTACGCAAGGAACAACTCCTCTACCGCTGTTGCTGCTGCCACCACTTATCTCACAAGACACCCTCACTGAAGATCGCAGGCCATGCCAAAGCTCACACACACATCACATTGGCTGTGCAACATTTACTCTCCTGAAATTAGTAGGGTTTTATGACCCATTAGATGTATTTTGGATGAAGATGCACAAATTGTGCCCTGATGGTAAGGGCGATAATATGAGCTTTCCATTTTTGGTCATAAAACTGAGTTGCTAATGGTTCTTTAGCCTCATGCTAACATCTCCAGTGTTGCTGCGGTAGTGGAATCTGAGTGAGCATGTCAACGGCTCAATAGCCTGCATGCTATCAGTTTCTGAGAGCTTATCTACTTGATTTTGGAGCAGTTTGCAAAAGCTAAAGAACTGCTTGCTGACATTTGTGGAGTTTCGATGCTCCTGGAATCTGGCCCTGTATGCCAAAGACTGAAGACGCACAGTTAGCTAGTGATGCTAGTAGCATCACCAGCTAACCGTGTGTAGCTGAAAGTGCTGAAGGCCTGGCCGCCTCTCTCAGTGGGGGTCCAGTGGGGTGCTGGGACTATAGTCTCAGGTCAGGGGTCGTAGGGACATGACCCTGTGTCCGTCTTCACCTCACACTTGGATCACACACTCACACACCAGCTCTGCCCTGACACAGAAGGAGCACAGGTGTGTGTGAGTGTGTGCACTCCAACATCTCTGTTCTTTACCTGGGATTTGACTGTTTCTGTGCTCTCTCTCTCTCTCTCTCTCTCTCTCTCTCTCTCTCTCTCTGCCTGTCTCTGTATTTCTCTCTCTCTTTCTGCCTGTCTCTGTATTTCTCTCTCTCTTTCTGCCTGTCTCTGTATTTCTCTCTCTCTCTCTCTCTCTCTCTCTCTCTCTCTCTCTCTCTCTCTCTCTCTGCCTGTCTCTGGTTTTCCTCTCCCTCTCTCTCCCTTTGTCTCTGTCTATTCCTGTCTTTTGGGTTCTTTCTGTTTCTCCTCTTCTCGCTCTCTCTTTTCCATCTCTCTTCCTGTCTTGGTGTTTCTGTCTCTCTCTCTCTCTCTCTCTCTCTCTCTCTCTCTCTCTCTCTCTCTCTCTCTCTCTCTCTCTCTCTCTCTCTCTCCTGTCTGCCTGTCTCTCTCTCTCTCTCTCTCTCTCTCTCTCTCTTTCTATAGCTATCTAAGCGATCTGGATCGCATTGCCGAGCCCAACTACCTGCCCACACAGCAGGATGTGCTTAGGGTGCGCATCCCTACCACCGGCATCATAGAGTACCCATTCGACCTCCAGAGCATCATCTTCAGGTACACCATCTGCCAGGGTCGCCCCTATGGGACCGCCTTGGACCTGCGCCGAACCAGCCCACGCTGTGTGCGCCTGTGTGTCTGTATCAGAGAGACTGCAGGATTGTCTCTGATGAAAGAGACAGATGCATTAAGACAAGGGTGTGTGTGTGTGTGTGTGTGTGTGTGTGTTTGTTTGTTTGTTTGTGCGAGTGTATGTGCGTGCTAGGGACCCGTGCCTCTCACAAATATTTTCTACCATGTGTTTGTGTGTGTCAGATGCGTAAATAGACTGTGTGTGTGCGCTCACATGCACAACAATTCAGTATTGTGCGTTATCTTCCTGAACACGAGGATGCATCTTGGAAAACTTTGGTGGAGAGTCGGTGGGAAGTTGGATCATGGACTTGGTCTTAATTTGAGCCACAGTGGAGTTAGGTTTCAATACATGCTGAAAAGATGAATAAAGTACGTTGTGTAAATAATTGCAGTTGCAGTTATAGAGGATGTGGCTAATATTGCAAGACCAGGAAGTAAGAGTCCATCACGAGTCTGGGTATTGCTTGTGTGTGTTTGGAAGTGTCTGCAGGTTACTTAGAGTATTTGCCTCTTGCCTCTGCCTTCAGACAGTTTGTGGTGAGATACACCTGTTGTCAAACCTGGTCATAGCACCAAGAGACTCATTAATCCATTGGCGGTATCTGTGTCTCTGTGTGTGTCTGTACATATGTGTTCTGGTAAGTGTTTCTGAGAGTATCAAAGATGGGCCTTTTTGGAAATCAGCCTCTACCTTTATCAATGTCTGGGGCCTTTATATTTGATGCTTCCCCATCCGCCCAGACTCTGTGGCCCAGTTTCATATTGTCTGCCTGGTTCTCCTCCTGGCTTTACCCACAGTAATGCTGCCGATGCAATGGCTGTTGCCTCACTTGACGCGTTTTTCACCCTTCTCTACTCTACAGCTTATCCATCCTCTTGCATTCATCCCTCTTTTTTGGACATTTTACAACTCCGTCGCCGTGCGGACTTTCACCTCTTTCTCCGTGTCTTCTCTCGCTCAGTTCCTCCATCCCTTTATCCTCCCCACCCTCTCCCTCTAACTCCCTCCATCCCTCTCTCTCTAACTCCCTCCATCCCTCTCTCTCTCACCCTCTGTCTCTCTTTCCCTCCTTCCATCCCTCTCTGCTGAGGTAGTGTAGCCTGCGGGGTGTGGCACGGCGGCCTACATTGAGGTTGGTGGCCATGTTTGTAAGTAGGGCGCATGTGTCTGGCGTCAAGCAGAAGGAGGTCGGCCGTGTGAAGGAGCTTTATTTTGGGCATCCGTTCCTGGAGGGCCTCGTTTGTCAAAGCCCCTGTCAGCCCCCCACCCTCCTTTCTCTCTCTCTCTCTCTGTGCGCCTGGCTGTATACACACAGGGACACCAGAGGGCGCCATGGAGTCCTCTCACCATCCTTATCAACGTCATGACCCCTCCTCTGCATACAGACACAAGGGGGTGCCATAGATAACAACACAGGGCATGGATGTGAAGAGCATCCTCTCTTCTCCAATGTGTCTTTCTCTCTTTTTTTCTCAATCTCTCCCACACTTTTCTTGTTTTATTCCATAATATCTATTTTTCTCTTTGAGAGGCAGAGTGAATGGGAGTGGCCACATCTATTACTGTTTTGTCTGTGTCTGCCAATGGGACCGGTGTGTGTGTCTATAGATGTGTCTGTCTGTGTACGTACATCTGTCTGTGTGTGTGTGTGTGTGTGTGCGTGTGAACAAGGCTATGGCATTTTAATTGCCTCCAGGAGCTCTGGCCCGAGTTGAAAAACACCTAAGCTGAGGAGGAAGGCGGGAAAGAAGAGAGATGCCAGAGAGAGAGAGAGAGATATATGTGAACACCAGAGAGAGAGAGAGAGAGATATGTGAACACCAGAGAGAGAGAGAGAGAGATATGTGAACACCAGAGAGAGAGATATGTGAACACCAGAGAGAGAGAGAGATATGTGAACACCAGAGAGAGCGAGAGAGAGAGAGATATGTGAACACCAGAGAGAGAGAGAGATAAACTCGGAGATGGATGTATGAAGGGGGAGAGAGAATGATGAATGAAAGAGGAGATTAAGGATGGGTGGATGTCACATGGAGGAGTCATGGATGGAGACCTTGTGACCGAAGAGGAGTAGAGAGGCAGTGGGGAATATTGGGTAAAATGAGAGGGATGCAAAACAATGGATAACAAAATGGATGCGATACAAAAAGGACATGACTGAGAGAGAGCACATAGGTGAAGAGAGATATGGAGGAAAGAGAGTTAAATAGTGAGCTCCTGGGCCTTGATTAACAGGGCAACCACAGAAGAGGTGCCGCTGTTTTTCTGGAATTCCCGCTCATTCTTATCTGTCTATCTGTGTTCTATCCATCCGTTTCTCTTTATATTCATGTCTATCTTTCATCTGTCCATCTTATTCTCGCTCTGTCTATCCATGTTTTGTTTATCTGTCTGTTTTTTTCTGTCTTTCTTTCTCTTGTTTCTCTCTCTCTCTCTCTCCTTGCCTTTCCCAGTTCTGTTTAATACCACTCCTCTGCCTTGTGTGTTTCTGCTATTAGCACTTAGGGGCCCTTTTTGTGGGTTTGGAGTGTGGCTGGATCTTTTGGCCCTTCCCTCTTGCCGTAATGCATGGAGAGTGATTATGTTCATGAGTGGTGATAGGCACTGTGCACTTCCATCAGGTCACATGACACGTGTGTGTCATCTCTGTCATCCTCCTCGGTGATGCACCCTCGTGTCACTTGGGGCGTTGACTCCAGTCCTGGGTTCCCAACAGCAGAAGGGCGAAGAGAATGAAATGAAGAGAAAGAGACATAGGGTGTCAAAAGATGTTTGATGTTTGACAGAAGTAATAGATGTTTGAGAGAGAGAGAGAGAGATTTGGCAGAGAAAAAGCTTTACTCCCCTCTCCAGTGCAGCATTGGCCCGAGGCTGTTGGGAATCTGGATCTGTGTGTGTGGGAAGCCTGCTTGGTTTGGTTCGAGCTGTTTCTTGGTTACATCACCCTAAGCCCATTAGTGTTGAGAAGCAAGCAGCCCTGGACATCCGCCGTAGTTGAATTGTGACGTTTTCATCACACACTAAATTTACATGCGGGTCCTGACCATTGCTAGACTGTAGCTGCATTACTGCATACCATTACTGTTAATATTCAAGTTCACCTCTACATGCCAGCAGGTAGCATTGCCTCCATAATCTCAAGGAAAACAACCAAGGTAACCTACGGGTGATTTAGAGAACTGAATATAATGAAAATCCAAACATGAAAAGCCTGTATTTGAAAAGAAAAAGATGAAGTGTATTAGATACAGTCCTATTCATCAGATTCAGTCCTATTAGTTTTCCATGTTTGGGCAGTAATTACATCAATCTGACGACACCACATTCATACTGGCAAAGGTTATTATAGGCCTTAAATGGTGAGCATAAAATCTGTTGCACCATCCAACATCCAACAAAAACCTCCAGCTGCAAACTTCCTGAGACTTTTATTCTGAAGAGGTGACAAAGCGGTTTTCCTGAGTAAGGAACACCAGTAATGGGAGTCTGCTGCTGGTAGCACACACCTAAGAAGGGGAGAGAGAGAGAGAGAGAGATAAATGAGCGCATGTAGACCTAGTTCACTGCAGATTGCTAGGTGCAGATTCTGCTTCTCAACCCTAATGGATTTGGGTGTCAGTAAGGCAAAAATCTTACCTGTCTACTCTTTGGGAGATTTTTGGATCTGCCCATTGGAAAGTTTAATCATCCTCTTGTTTGACATTATGTACTATTGTTGTCTTTAGCTTAATATAAATATTATGGTTATGTCCTTCCTGCATGTATGTGTATAGAATAGCAGAAGCTTTTTTTTTTTCTTTTATGTTTAACTAACTTCAACCTTTGTTATTTGCCTACCTTTTTGTAGGCATGTGAGTATAAACATAGTTACGGCTTAGGTACGATATCTATCAAATCACAGAGAAAGTGTCCTTGCATTCTTGGCATGAACTGAAGTGCTTTTATGACTATGTTAGGCAGACTTCCTGAGATTGCTGAAGCAGCTAAAATTTTGTCAGCAATTAAACCAGAAAAGGGAAAAGCTACTTCTTTCCTCAGGTTAGCAGTAGCTTTAAAAATAGCTTTAGTTACCACTCTACCACCCTAATTTGTTTGATGGGCAAAGTCTTAGGTCAAACTAAAGCTAATTTAAAACCACCTTGGGCAAGACCTCATCCGAAAACATTGAGTCAGATTTAAAACTACCACATGCCACATAGCAGCTGTAGTTAATGCACAATAACTTTGCTTGTTGATAGACTTTGCACTTTGCCAGCCATTTAAATTAGGGCCAAATGTGTTGTTTAATTAGGGCCACAGCTAACTATAATATATGCAAGGTTAAAAAAAAAAAAAAAAGATTGCTGTCCATCACTGAAATTTCAGGTTTCTGGCAAAAAAGGTCATATTTTCACCTGCAAATTAGGTTTCTGGCAAACAGTTGTGGGTAACTTTTGCTAGTGTTGCAGCAAATTTGCAGCAATGTCATATGCAAATTAGGTTTGTCACCAGAAGTTCACTGGCGAACACATTTGCCACTAGTGGCAAACTTCTCATTGTTGCCAGAACTTTGCTGGAAGTTTGCCTCTAGCGGCCAACATTGGCAAACTTCTAGCAATATTTTCTAGTGAACTCATTTCTGTACCACAAATCACCCACAAGTTTGCTGCAAATCTGCTGCAAACATTTGATTTTTGTAAGGGGTTCTAAGGGATATGTGCAAATTATTGTCCCACACATTTTAAATCAATTCACCTCAGCAGTATTTGAAATGCTGATTATATGCAGTCTCTTCAAAAGCATGAACACACATTTACCAATTCAATTGTTAGGGCGTTCAGTTCATGGGAAGGTTGCAAGGAAACCTTAGCTGCTTAATGATGTCGTAATGGAACAGTCCTAATGTAATGTAAATTTAGGGGCAAAAATTAACTAAAGCTAAATCAAAAATCTGGCAAAATCTATAGCAACTACTTTTTTAAAATTTACTACCACAACTAAGATCCAAAGCACAGAGAAGAGTGAGTTGGCACTGTGCTCCCATATGCCATTGTATCACTTTAGTTCATATGCAAGAAGCGTTGCTCGTTGCCAGACTTTGCACTTTGCCCATTAGTGAAATTAGGGCTCTAGGTGTGGCTGAAATTATCTCCAATAGTGAAGTGTTTCCTCTTCCTGCTCCCTCTCTCCCTTTTTTGCTTTCTTCTTTATCTCTCTCTCTCTCATTCTCCACTCCCCCCTCCCAGGATGGTGGATGTCGGAGGACAGCGTTCCGAGAGGCGGAAGTGGATCCACTGCTTTGAGAACGTCACGTCCATCATGTTCCTTGTGGCGTTAAGCGAGTACGATCAGGTCCTTGTGGAGTCCGATAACGAGGTACTGCTGGCTGAAACACTGTGCGGGTGCAAACAGTAACGCCCACCGACTTTTTCATGGGATACAAGGTTGTAAATAGAGTACAGTGTATGATTTAGAGTGCGGATCGGGCCGCAAATTTCTGTCCAAACCCGGCCCGCGTCCGACAGAGTTGCGTCCGAACCAGACCCGAACCCGACAGGCATTTTCATTTTTACAAATTGTCTACAGAATCAGATAAGCGTGCACGCACGCAGGTCGCACACATTAACACAAGCAAGCATAGCCTATTGAAATAGAATTCTTGTCTTACCATTGACGAAAAGTCTTAAAAATGAACTGCAACAGTCGTTGAAACTACAGTGCCTCTGTCACTGATCCATATGCAGCATCGACGTTAATTGGGGCAACTCGAGGAAATCCTCATCCAGTTGAACGAGACGACCTTAGGCTATAGCCTACCGGTAGCCTATGTCTTTACCACAGTATGCAACGCAAATAATCTTAAAATCTCCTGATAGGCTAACAACTTTTTTTAACGTCACCCAAGACTGTGCTTATAAGCGAAATGTGCATAACCATTTTTACATTTTACTTTATTCTCAAAAAACAAACGTTTGCATCATGTAAAGCAGACCTGTTGGTTACCCAACATAATAAGGAATTTTAAATGTAAAGCTTCCAATGCATATCGCCCTCATGTGTCCGAACCTGAACCGAACCCGACTACAATTTCTAAATATTTGTCCGAACCCGACCCGTCGGGACCCGTCGGGCTCGGGTCGGGTAGCCACACTCTAGTATGATTGCACAGTGCTGTTTTGATATTTAGTGTGTGTTGGTAACGGCTGCTGCTAGCTGTAACTTAACAGTCCTAGCTCAGTTTGGCAACCCAGGTCTGAACAAATCCACCTGAATTGAAGTCCTGAATAAGCATTGGCATTTGACGCTAAACTATTTGTAGTTGGACTAAGAGGGGTTGTAAGTCTTCAGTGGTCAGACATGATGTCAGCTTGTTTAGTGTGTTTGCTTTTTCTTCATTTTTTTTCACCACCTTACCGCCTGTCCCCTGTCTGCCCTCCCTTAACTAACCCTCTGTGTCTGTCTCCCGCAGAACCGTATGGAGGAGAGCAAGGCCTTGTTCCGGACCATCATCACATATCCTTGGTTCCAGAACTCCTCCGTCATTCTCTTCCTCAACAAGAAGGACCTTCTGGAGGAGAAAATCTCCTACTCTCACCTGGTGGACTACTTCCCTGAGTTTGACGGTCAGTGTCCAACAGTGGCTCCGTGTTTTTCTCTTGCCTTGTTTCTCTTCCCTGGGGGCGTGTTCCAAGTATGAGGTTTTGTGGCTAACCTGGGTACCCTTTTAACTGTGAAGAAATGGTAAACCTACAAGACAAACCCCATTGTTGTTGGTTTGCTAGGAGAATAAAGCCATACTAGTCACAGACATATCCCAGATTAGTTCACAATATTACCATGCCACCATTTACGAGGCTCAAAGTAGCCTGACACTTATTTAGTAGTATAATGAGGGTCCTAACATATAAAACGAGACATTGACAACTTTGTAAATGTACAGATATTTTATTACAAAGGACAATAACATTATACTACATTATGCAGAGATTCCCTCTAGGCAGCAGAATGCTCACCACCTAACTTCATTTTTTCTTAGCAAGCATGTCAACGTTTTCATGGAATAACCATAAAATGGTAGTTGAACTGATTGACTGTTCTCCCGTCCAATTGGCAGGCCCGCAGCGGGATGCACAGGCGGCCCGGGAGTTCATCCTGAAGATGTTTGTGGACCTGAACCCCGACAGCGACAAGATCATCTACTCGCACTTCACCTGTGCGACCGACACCGAGAACATCCGCTTTGTCTTCGCCGCCGTTAAAGACACCATCCTGCAGCTCAACCTTAAAGAGTACAACCTGGTGTGAGCCACCTGTGGGGCCTCATACAGCACCCCCTAACACACACACACACACACTCATACACATGCGCGTACATACACAAACGTACACGCTAACACTAACACACACACTCACTCATATATATAGGCATATAAACACACTACACACACATGCACACACACAAAACAGAAACACAAATACACATATACCTGAATATATTTGTGCACTTGAGTGTGTGTGCACACATGCATCCCATGCACATTCTTGTGTATGTGCATAAACACACACAAACACACGCCCGCATGCGCATAGACAGAAACGTACAGACAAATAGTGTAAAAGTTGATATGTGAATCCCACTCGCACACATAAACTGACACGTACCACTGTCTACTCCCTTTGAATCTTCCTGCCCTACCACAAGCCCCGTCCTTCATTTGTACACTTCATTATTTTTGCCAAAGCCACTCCTTCTGGTTGGCAGCTGTAGGGCCCTGAGAGAGTGTGTGTATGTGTGTGTGTGTGTGTGTGTGCGTGTGTGTGGGCAGGCGAACGAGCGTGCATGTGCACTCTAAACATCCTTGTAGGCTCGGACACTGGAAGAGGTCCAACCCTTTCCCCACCACACGCCTATCACCACCCTGACGACACTACTACTCTGACGACACTACTACTCTGACGACACTACTACCCTGATGACACTACTGCCCTGACTCCTGTCGCTGCACTTCCCTTTCATGTGAAACACACACACACGCACGCGCATAGCGCCCCCTCACCTAGCTGTAGGCACATCATGAGGAACCACAGCCAGGACTTTGATTGAAAGTTTGGCGCAGGCACTAACACACACACACACACACACACACACACACACACACACACACACACACACACACACACACACACACACACACACACACACACACACACACACACACACACACACACACACACACACACGCACATATAAGCACACACACACATATATACACACACATTCAGCATACACAAGTCTTCAGCTCACGTGGTGAATGTATCTACAGGTGTGAGCATTGCGAAGCAAAAACAAAAGAGACAAAAAAAAAAAAAAAGATTACAGCACCATATAAAGTAGAACACCTGGATGGCAAGATTACAGCACCATATAAAGTAGAACACCTGGATGGCAAGATTACAGCACCATATAAAGTAGAACACCTGGATGGCAACAAACTCCAGACTGAAATCAAATGACATCTTTATAAAGCTGAGCAGAAGGGGGTGAAAGGGGACGAGTTTTCCAAAAACATAAACACCTGAAATCTCTGTAAATTCCTGAGAAACAAGAAAAACAACTATAATTACATTTTTAATAATAGTGACTATTGCTACTTGTACTTGCTATGAAATATAACGGCAGAATTTGAAGCAGTCTAAAGAAGCAAAATGAAGATCAGACTTATTTAAATATTTGAATACATGTGCAAATTAAGCTTGATCAGAGAGTGAGACTGTGTGCTTGTGAGAGTGAGTGATTTATGTATGAAAACATGTATGTATGGGTGTGTGTGGTGTAAATGGATGCCATGAGTATCCCTTTGCGTAATGTTGCGTAATGTTTTATGGTAGGCTGCCTCGCTTCTCTGCCCTGCACCGCCCCTCACAAACACCCATCCCACCTTCTCGACCCCTGACCCCTACCTACACCCCCTGGCCAGGTTGTTTGGCTCACGTGATTGGTTGGGCCGTAACTTGCCCTTGATAGCAACTGGCACAGGGTGCTATAGTCGTGCAAATGGACGTTCACACACACCCTCCTCCCTTCATAGTCCCACAATCCCCTGCTTCCATTTCTCCCTCCCTACCTGCAGAATTGTGTGATGGGGTGGCTTGCGAAGGCCCAGGTGCACAATGTTTTTAAACCAGTTTACTTTTGTTTGTTTTTCACAAGGAAGCATCATCTATCTATCTATCTATCAGCTGACTCAAGTTTGACATGCCGAAGCAAAGGATGCTGGGATGCGGGATTGGGAGGGGTTTTAGGGGGTGGGGTCGCTTTGTGGGGGGGTTGGGGTTGAGCATTAATGTGCTGAAGTCTGATGAAGTGAATTGATTGTGTATATTTATATTTGTAAATACGTATACACATAAATGCTTATGTACAAAAAGTCTGTGGTACACTATCTTTGGCAAAAGAAAAAAAAATTATAATCCACTTTTTTCGTAACTGTGTACGGTTTTGTTGGGGGTTTTTAATTTCTTATGAATTACAATATTATCATTGATACTGTGATTCTGTCTGTTTCCGTTTTGCTACCACCATTAACGTGTCACGCAAGCTGTCGGGGCAGGACTCATGTGCACAGAAAGGTCACCAAAGGTCAGAGGTGAAAAGTGACATTGTCAACTCTGTGCACATGACCACAACGCCCAGTCCAGATCTCTCCTGTTTTAGCTTTTCTCCTTATACCTACCATATAATGAAAGAATTGAAATATTTTCCTTTTTTGAAAGATAATTAAATAAATACATTTTATTTATCTAATTTATGGACCAGATTTGAAGGTGTTGATAATTTGACTGCTATTTGTTTTGTTTTTTTCCTCGCTCATATTTGAAGTGCTCCCCGCTAACAGGTCAAGGTGGAGACATGAGTCTATACTGCTGTACAAACGTCTGTTATGGAACTTTTTTTTTTCCTTTAGTGTATTTGGGGATTTTTAAAAGAAAAAAAAACTTTTTTGCCTCCAGACTTACTTGTTGCCATTTTATTACAATGTCCTACCATAAGATATATACTCTTCCCTGTTATATATATATTTTTTAATCAGTTTGAATTTTCTCATGGGTTTTTGATGCAACGCTTAATCCAACCATAGGAAACGTACCGTATGAAAAAAAAGTAGACAGCTTTTTAAACAGTGATTAGTGACCTATTAGGTCCATATGCTTGCAACATGTTTTATTTCATCTTCTCTGCTTCTTCTTCCTCTTCTTCTCCTTTCTCTTCTTCCTCCTCTTCTGTTGTTGTTGATGTTTTTTTGTTTTGTTTTGTTTCTGGTATTTCTAAATAACACTGCTTGTTTTCTTCATTGTGCAAGTAAGTAATGTGCAGATAGAACTTTCTAGCAATTTTGGCGTTTTAAGCTTTTATACTGATGACCTCGCATTCTCATTATTCATCAAGGGCTATCACTAAAAAAATATATTGAAAGGAAGGAAGATGAGATGAATTTTGCTAAATTAGACTAGATGAATGAGGACGGTTGAAAAAAGGAGACGAGACGAGCGGCACAGATGCCACTTGGTAAGATCTGCGTGAGTGAGTCCTCGAGAGCTCACAGTGGTGAACAGAACAGGACAGAACAACAGGCTCACTATTATTAAAACCACCTAGTGATGAATTACACCATTACTCAAGTATGTATGTGTGAGAGATGACATTATTTTCTTTTTTTTTCTTCTTTTTTTTTCCTTTTTCTTTTTGCGGGACAGTATGGTAGATTGTGCTCTGGTTTCTGAATGTCTGCAGCCTGGCAGAACCGGAGAGAGGGTTGGGCTCTGATTTCTGTTGTATCGGCTCTGTGCTCCCGATCACACCACTCAGCCCAATGTGCATACCCCCCCCCCCCCCCCCCCCCCCCCCGCAGAGACTAAAGCACTGGCCTGGTAGAATTTATAAAACATGACATGGGCAAGATGGTACAACTCAGCTATACACAGAAACACGCAAACATGGCTTCAGAGAAAATGTCCTTTTACCAAGTCCATACTGTGTTCTGTCCTAAAATACTCTTGGTGGACACAAGATTGAATGTCCTCATTTTTACTCTACTAAGGTTAATTATCAATGTGTACGTGTGGATCTCTTTCTTTCTTTCTTTCTTTCTTTCTTTCTTTCTTTCTTTCTTTCCTTCCTTCTTTTCTGTATTAGATATAACATTCCCCACTCACCGCCTTGTAACGACTAATCTCATCTGACAGTATTTCTTCTAAGAGCGTACAAAAAAAAAAAAAGTATACACATCAATGAGCGAACCCCTTGACTATGCTGAGGAGGAACCACATTTAAAAGTACACACTCCTCTGAGTGGTCACCCTCCCACAGAATAAGAAGGCAGCTAATGATAATGCACCCCATCCTACATGGCCCAGGGCACTTTGTGAGGACTCCTCAGGGTTCCTTAACAGTGGACAAGAGCTAATGTTTTTTCAACAGTGTTAGACAAGTGGAGTTTGGGTGGTAATGCCAAGTCCATAGTTAGTAGGACTGCTCTGCATTTCTGCTGTTTTCCCCGTACCACTAGGGGGCAGTTATTCATGCTTGGGTTGGAGAGTGGAGGAGAGAACCAGAAGGCAGCCCATTTGGTTTGCTCTTCAGCTGAAGGTAGTTTAGTGGAGCACCATAGGCCTCATAGTTTGTGGAAATTCGATAGGTTGGGCGTTGGGTGTGTTGGTTCGTTTTCTTTTGTGTTGTTTTTGTTCAGTTGGTCTGTGTCAGCCACGGGACAGTATTTAATAAGACTGTTGAGAGACATGGGACGACCCTGTTTAAGTCTGTGTGAGGGGTTTATGAGCATTCACTCTTGTTGCTCCAACTTGTAAAATACCCGGCTCTCAGTTTCATCCTCAAGTCTAATCAGGACAGCAGTCCTTACTTTTGCCATGACAATTACGTCTCGCTAACAATCAGAGCAAGGGTGCTGTACTTGCTTTTGCAGACAATTTGATGGTATCTGCCTTTTTATGGGGGTGTGGTACCTTGAGACAAGTCAGTATCGTGTTGGTTAAAATTCAAAAGATTATGTTTTTTCTTAATGCTTGCCAGTAACCCAACTAACATTACTCTTAATTCAGCATACCACCTCTTTGCAGTCACAGAGGAGGGTGCAATTTTGGCAAGCTAACATCTTGTTCCTGAGGGTTGTCAGTCACAGTATAGTTTCAGAAACGGGTGTATGTGATGCTCCGTGTCGCATGCGGATGGAGGAGCCATTTCGGAACATGATGGTACTGAACCTTAAAGGCCAGTTTCACAGTGAAACCAGTGGTATTAGTAATCAGTTGAGAACTCCCTTGTCACCCGGTCTAGATAGTCTTTGTTTTATGTTGCCGTTTTGTATTTCAAGAGTTGCACATAGACATATCGGCTGCTCTTCTGCTGGTGGCTTTCATATTACATATGTTTTTTTTTTGTTTTGTTTTTACCAGGGCAGTTGGGCATGGCAGTTTCAGGCACCAGTAAAAGGGAGCGTGAAAGCTGGAGGGGGGATTTATTTGAGTCGTTCCACTGTTAAACACTTGGAATAGACCTGGCGATGACGCCCCTATCGCCCTTTTGTCTCGCCTTTTGTACTCCGCAGTGGTCAGGATGAAATAGGCCAAGCCAGTGCTTCACTATATCCCCCTCAAACCTAGAACCTGCCCAGGTGATTTTCTTGCGCTCTGTTGGGTGAACAGAAAGAAAGAAAGAAAGCCCAGTTCATTAAGGCTCTCGGGCTGAAATGTAGATTCACAAAATGGAGTCCATAGCTCATTGCAACAGGTTTACCAATGAGCAGCTTTGTTATTAGGTGAGCAAAAATGCTGTGGGTTTGTCTGCTTTGATTAACAGGAATGCACAGCAAGGCATTTCTGGCTGAAGGCCTACTTTTCTGCTGTTTTTATTTTTATTATTATTATTATTTCTTGTATTTAACATGACATTACATGAACACTAAGGCATTTAGGACCACTCCAATCTCTTTTTTTTCCTTCCTCTTTTGATTGCATTTCTCTCTTCCTTTCCTGCTTTTCAAATCAAACAGGACAATTTTTAGTGGTGTATAAAATACTTTTGTTCACCATTTTATTTTGTAAGTATTCCAAATGTAAATGATGTAAGATACTGAGTGTGCCAACCCCCATGTTGTGGAGAGAGCTTCTCCATACAAGTGCCAATGTTGTCCAAATGGCGAGCGGACCTTCGCAACGTGCGCTCCCCCTTTTTAAAAGCGAAACACGAAACAAGTGATAAACAAAAAAGTATATAAATATAAATATATATATATAACTTCATTCTGTGTCGAAGGTTTAAGAAAGAAACTGCTGTTTTCTTTTCTCTTGCTCTTTTTTTGTAAACAAATAACGAGTGATTTTCAGATGCATGTGCTCTCTGTGGTAGTGGGCGGGGCTAAAGGATTGCCCTTCCTGAATGGGGACATATTATTGGTTATTGATGTACAACATTCTCGCCATATATGTTTGTTTTTTTTGTTTTGTTTGGTTTTTTTCCCTTTCATTTCTTTCTTTTTGTATTTTGTTTTAATTTCAACCACTGTTGCCTGAACCTCATTCAAACATGAAAATGATTTTCATAGCCGCCTTCTAAAAAAACAAAAATAAAAAAAGAATAAAAGTATCTGTTTTAAATTTAAATAAATTTGTTCCTATACTTTGCTTCTTGTCTTGCTCTTTATTGTGTATTGTAAGTGGACTAATTTAATAATTTTGAGAGGACTAATTTAAGTTGCCAATCTAAAATGAATGTTGATCAGTGAAGTAAAGGGGTGGGGCGGGTGGGGGGTACTCTTGCTGACACATCTAGATGTATACTTGACACTAGATGTATACTATAAACATTGATATAAATATCTTCTGTAATTCAGGGGTGCTTTGACTTCATCATTCCTGAGTGCGATAAGGATGCCAGGTTGGATGAGGGTCTAGAGGTTTTTCTGTTCAGACATTCTATATTCATATATAACTGTATGTAACCAGTTCATGACCGTATATGGACATGTGTAATATGACACCCACCCATATCTAATACAGTGAAACACTGTCTGATGTAATCTTGCCAAAATTAAGGGCATTAGGGCCTCCTACTATCCAACTCCTATTATGAAAAGATATGCAAATCAACCATCTCTTTTTGTCACCACAACTGCAAGTTTCAGTTTCAGGGAGAAAAGATGCTGTCCTGTAGCCTGGTTTCACCAGACACACTCACTTTGTGAAGTAAGTCTGGGTACTTTCCTTTGGGAAAGCATCATAATTGATGTAGACTTTGTGTTAACTTCGAAATGGTCCAGCTTAACTAATCACGTTGATCAGGGATTCCTGATGTTACTAACTACTTTGCCTTCGCCTTTACAAACTGATAACAAACCATGTTGGCAGTTTGAAAACAATGTATTGATCTTTGCTGCAAAAATTCACACATTCTTCCAATTATGTCTATATTATATATATTATGTCTACAGGCATTGCTACTACTGTTGACCACAGCCACTTTCGATTTTGAAATTAACGTCATCCCCTCTTGTCGCTGATTGGCCCGCCATCCTGGTGGCTGAGGGTAAGCAGAGAGAGAAGTGATACTAGATAGATAGATAGATACTTTATTGATCCTCAAGGGGAAATTCAAGAAGTACTATACTAGTATCTCAGTGAGATGAAAATGAGAGGAGATGCCAGGTGGGTGGGGCCATGCTAACTGTACTGTGCTGCCGTAAACTCAATAAACACACTGGCTAAATTAAAGTTGTCCAGTGTGTCACCAGCCTGAAGGCACAGACAAGTGAAATTGTGTATCTTCATTTTGTATGGGCCAGGTGAGGCCGCAGCACAAATAGAGTAAACCTTTAGGTGCAACTTTTTTGCCAAAAAAAAAAAAAAGTGCAACATTTTGATCTAGTAAAATAACAACTTTTAAACATATTTCACACAGTTGTATATATGGATAAAAACTCTGGAGACTGGAGTAATTACAACAGCACATTTGCACCAAGTTCAACCATAGTAATGTATTTAACTCTGGTTAGACTTCTGGTTAGAGCTCTGTGGTGATGTGTTTTTTAATTTAATTGTGTAACTGTCAGTTCACACACGTGTGTGGGGGTGTATCATCTTGCTTCATCTTGCATCAGTCAGACCAGCATCACTGGCTGTCAGGGGTTGTTTGTCATAATGTCATTAGAACAGAAAGAATTCTGTTTCTGTCTGTGTCCTTAGGAGGTCACTATTTCACCCCCAGAGATGAGGTCCCACTCTCAGATATCACAGACAAGCCATTATTGAGTAGGTAAAATTCAACATTGTTTGAAGGTTTGACAGCATATACCTACAGCCCCATACATTACATTTATACCATTTATGTGTACCATGTAATTAGCTGTTGTGGGAGTGGTGCTTGCACACTGCCCAAACAAAAGCCAACAAACACCAACGGTTGGGTCAGTGTGCACTGTCAATCTGTTGGTCTTTGTTAGATGTTTGCTTTGTCAGTTTGACTTTCTTTGACATATCCAAATAAAAACTGATTCTTTTCAATTACTGTTTGGGTAGAACAGAGCCCCCAAAGGGGCATGCGCAAAAAATATATTTTATACATTTCTGGTGCACACCAGAAAGGTGCATGAGAAACTGTCACCAGAAACGGACAGAAAAAAAGTATTGCCCATGTCCTCGACAGTATCTCGTAAGTGTTTCTGGTGCACACACAAACAACTTGTGCGCTTTCGAGTTTCTGGTGCATGCACTCTTAAAGGGGTTTTGAAGGGGTAAATTGATTTTGTTATTTGTTTCAAGAGTGTACACAGTATGTGTTGAAAATAACAGTTGAGTTGAAAACAACACAACTTGCATTGTTTTTAACACATCTCTATGTCCAGATAATGTTGTTTCCAAGACATTTGTTTTAAGAGTGTGTGCATTTGAAAGACTGCAACCAACAAATCCCAACTTAAAAATGTCGCAGCATTTTCTGGACAATATGAAAGCACCTTTAAATACAACACTAATTGCATCTGGGATTTAAGCAATGTAGTATTCTGTTTTAATTGAAGAGAGACAGAAGTCTGTGTAAGATCATAGCCTGACTGATTCACTTGATTCACTTGCCACATTCCGAAGTACTGCCAAACCATCAAAACATTGCTGAAATGGAGACTCTATGGGCTTCTCCCTTGACTGTATTTTTGTTGTGGTTGCCGCCGGGCTCAGTGCAAAATACCTATGATTTACACGCAGTGGTCCCCAAACTACGGCCCGCCAACTCATTTTAGGTGGCCCCCCAAAACATGTTCGTGGTATATAGCATCTGGGCCGCACGGGTGTACGACATCGTCAAACTATAACCTCCGTAATTTCCCCATTCATTCTCTATGGCGAGTCTTAACAGTACACATGTAATACTCTTTTTGTCCACTGGTGGTGTTTTGCCGCTGTTTCGCGTTTGCCATCGAAAACGGAATGAAATGTAGGCCTACCTGCAAACAATGTAAGAGGCCTATGCTGACTGCATCAGTGCTCAAAGTATTCTAAAAGTTTATCAATTATTCATTAATAACTAACTAACTTCTATTCAAGTCAAATTTCTGGGACTTTCTGGGATAATTACAGTGCATGAAAATGCACTGTTCTGTTATCCGAAGTCTTCTTATTATTATTATTCTTCCCACCAAATTTCTGCGTCTAATTCAGCTTTAACCGTTTAACGTAGAAACTGAAAAGGACACGTGGGGAATGTATTTTTCACTTTTGTAAACTTTATACTTTTTGAGATATTAATAAAAAACAAGCTTATTTTTCCCCATAGACTTTGTATTAGCACTATGACATCACAATGGACTAATTAACTTGATTTGCACCTGTATCAACTTCCAGCTGCTCACTACTAGGACCCATCAAAGGGCCAGTTAAACTGATTGCACCTGTATCAACTGCTTTCTGCTGAACTAGGCCAACTCTCTCTGTGTCTCTCCATTCTTCAAGGATATAAGGCACATTCCATCCAACTTTCTATCCATTCATCCTCTTCAAAACATTCACTCATCCACCCATTAAACTATACATCAACATCCATTAAACAATCTGCCTATCAACATCCATTCAACTTTCTGTCTATCTACATTCAATATATACTCTGTCTCAGGCTTTAAGCATACAATCTGGTTCTCTTAAGACTACTATTTCCTCTGCCCACAACTGTTTCAAAATACATGTCCTCACTACAATAATTCACTATTAAATTATTTAACTATTTAAACTACTCAACTATTTAACTGTTCAGCCATTTCAACTGTCAGTTGTTATCAACTATGACTCCTGCCAACTGTTTCCCAATAAAAGTTTGTTTGGCATTTTATGTTAATATACAGTATGTTTATATTTTCATGCACTGGTAATTTCCTCGAAATTACATTTTCTAGTTATTTCTATTTTTTATTCACATGTTCAAATGTTTATACAGAGTTTAAAGTTCTCATCAGGTGAGTGAAAGTTAGAATGGTGGTAATTTCAGATGTGTTTGCCAGCACTTCATAAAACTCTCATAGTTTGATAACTTTAAATTATTTGTAGGATATTGCTTGTTCACAACTTGAGTCTTTTTATTAGTATTATTTCATTTGAGCTACATTTTACACTAATATGGCATGGTGGCAACATAAACACAGCTAGCAATGGTATTAAATTGCAGTAGCCTGTGATTAAATGTATCCGAGTCTCTGGCCCTCTCTTAGAGCCAGGCATAGTGCGCTGGCCCTCTCTTAGAGCCAGGCATAGTGAGCTGGCCCTCGGAAGGCTCCATTGGATTCGCTCCATTGGAGAGGTGTTTCAGAAGGCTGGACCTTATCAAAAATCCTTGCATATGATTGGATAAGCCACTTGTCCGTCATCTGTATTGACGTGACTAACAAAAGCCTTCAGAGCCGTTCTCTGATGTTCTTTTAACGAAAAAATATTGGTTAGATTGGACAACACGGATGAAATAGCAGCATCAATGTTGACGCTTGCTTTCTCGATGCGAGCCGCCATTGTTGTCTGAATCAAAACAGTCTCACAGTCGCTTCTCCGCTACGTCACATCTATGAAACTCCCGCCCTGCATCCTGATTGGCTCTACTATAAAATCTGGTGCCGAAATCACTCCCAACGGAAGCGATCCTAGATGCATGTGAGTGGAGCTAGGCGGAACGAAATTCATCTGGCGAGAGTCAGGTTACGTTTTTCCTGCCAATGGGTCAAAATTCTGATTTTGTGATGTAACCACTACATCTCAAAAGTGGTGGCTACCCAAAACGAGAAAGTTGCTAGGTCGGATGGTTCCGTCAAAAACTGTTAAGGGTGCCTTTAAAAAAAGAACTGAAAGGGTCACCATGATCTAACCTGATCAACAACTATACACAGTGCATTCTGGGCAGAGGCTATGCATTAACAATGTCAGAGACTTCATTTCCCTGACATATGTTAGTGTGTATGACAGTTTGAAGCCATTATTTTAAGGTAGGCCTAAAAGAACTGCATTGGGTTGCTTAACCCACATTCTAGCTTTCAATAGATTTGGTGGTTAAATTTGTAGCCTACACTCAACAAGTTCAGTTGTGACTTTTTGAGATTATATATCTCTGATAGCCTAGTAGCCTCTAGTAGCCTGGGCTAGGCTATGACATGGAACTGGCAGGTCAGCATAAGTCCCTTTCCCACCAAGTAGTTACAGGAACGTAGTTATAGGAACAGTCCACTTCTAAATCTGTTCTACTAACTACTCTCCCCCAAAACCGGCTTTTCATTTGCATTGGCACTGCCAAGTGGCCATAGGAACTGGTAGGAGGGCGAAATGATCAAGGACAGGGCAAATGAAACTGGAACGACAAAGAAAGTTTAACTAGCTTTAACATTAGCGAATTATGCATGTCGTATAGGCCTACATAACTTTAAGTTTGTTTCTCCACTCGCTCAGAGAGGGACTACAATGAGGGACTACAAAGAGATTGTGCAACACTAGCAACCTACGGGACTGTACCTATGTTCCCCACTTTGTATGGGACCGGGGAACATAGGACCCTTTTTTTTGAAAAAGGTCCTATGTTCCCCAGTCTGCTATTTTTTTCCACCATCAGTGCCAAATTCCACCGTAAATAGGCTATAGGCCGTTTGACGCGCATATCCAAATAGGCCTAGAGGAGAGATTAGGCTGTACGTTTTGTTTGTCTTTTATTTTTGTCATGTTTGGACAGTTTAAATGTCTCCGGTGTTGTTTGTTAACAAAATCAACATTTTCCATACATAAATGTGGCCCAATTCATGTTTAATTACCACAACCACCAATTTGATGTATGCCTATTGGCTTAGAAATCCTCATTTACATCTACATAGCGCAGGGGCGACTCTCCATGTACGTGCGCCATTTTAAAATAACGGTGGCCAGCAAGGGACATATGCAAAATACAGCTCAGTCTTTGCCGTCTGCATGCATAGAAAAAACATTAGCTTGGATTCATCGGCAGAATTTCCCTACATTCAGCAATATAAGTTACGAACCCATTTTCTACAAGCCACATGCCTTCCTAACATTCCGACATTGAAATTGTATTTTTCAACTAAATAAATAAAGAGAAAAATAACTTCGTTCAGTCACTGTCTCACTTGATTTCTAGTCTCTAGTAGCCTGACGAGCCAGACCCACATTAAAATGTAGGGTCTGGACACTCACCGTTCGCAGTGCTCAGTCCGAGGGGCGGGATAATCAGTTGTCTTTCAAATTCCCTCTGCACGCAATAGGACAGCGGCAGCGCTATGAGTCCTATGCGTTTCCCACCAGCGGAGCTAGTTGGCTAGTTCAAACGTTTGCCAACTTAATAGAAGCTTAACTCGTGTCACACTGTTCGCCAGCAGCAACATCCATCTTATTTGTTTTCAAGTAGCAGGGAATTCAAGCCAAACTGTTGCAACTCTGCCATCAATCATTATGTTAAGCCCACCTAACGACTCTATACACGATTTCATTGGCCTGATTAAGTTTCGATTTCTGGAGCTCACAAGCCAACGGAGAGTTGCTAGACTAGCCCTGGCAGCAAATGTAATTCGCTGCCGCTAGGGGGCGCGTCTAGATTTCTAGGCTAAGTCTCTAGACCAAGGGTCTCAAACTCAAATGAGCTGGGGGCCACTTCTGCCAACGTCATCTGATTGGAGGGCCACGTCAGAGAATATTACAAAAAGCAACGGCTATTTCTGAAAATGCAATGGGGTTTTTTTTCAAATACTACACAAAACTGCAAACAGAAAGTGCAAGTCTTTTTATCTCTGTTTAGACACCTGTGCTAGCAACCTTAGCTTATAAATAAAATAATGATAGAATAAATATTAATACAAATTACTAACTCATTAACTCATTTAAACCTGCATTACTAAACATTATTAACTCATTTAAACCTGCATTACTAAACATTATTAACTTATTTAAACCTGCATGGCAAACTTTAGGCGCCAGGGTTAAGAAAACAACACCATTGGATTTTGACATCAAAATTTCAAAAGGTTTGAATTGAAAGTGGTCAGAGATAAAGTCCTACTGTAAATATAAAAATCTTTGAGTATAAACAAAAGTGTATGAAGGGGGTAAATTTACCCATCTCATTTGCCACTGGATGGCAAGCACCTCAAATTATGCACCTTTCATAAATACTGGATGTTGCACATATTTGAGCAGGTTTACATTCTTTTTTGTCATATTACCAAAATAACAAATTAACAGGAAAACAGTAGGCCTAAGATGTAAACAATAGTAAACTATTACTAGCCTATAACCACAAACCGTTATTATAGGCCTACAATAAAGTAGCCTGGTCAAATCAGTTCCTATCTTGGGTGACTTTGTAGTTCTTCAGAGCCCTATTTTTACTACTCCTGCTCTCTGTACCACGTCCATTATGGACACTATCACGATTACCACTGCCACCTCCAGCTATGTTGGGCAGAGGGTCGAAATAAGCATGGCATGCTTAGTGGACACCGTCATATACATAAAGACGCACCTCCATTCACAGACGCACCGTGACTATCACTGTCAATAGTCGATCATAATAAAAGGCAGATATTCTCCTTCAGAATCAGAATAGGTGAATAACATAGCCTACCCAAAACTTCATCACACCTCAACATTTTTTCAATATTCGGTGTCGGCCTATTTCTGCTTCAATTTGTGCAAAATTATGGCCTGCATCGCTTCCGCGTCATTACAAACAAATGCACGTCTTTGTGTTTCTCGCGTAGTATTTCCTGAAAATTTTGTGCGGCAAATTTGGCCTTGAATCGAAGCTCTAGATGACTAGCAACTAGTGGAGGAGAGTACAAATGGGATTTGCCACTGTACTTGGATCCTGCTCTAGACCCAGAGACAGTTGATAAACTAACTTAACATAGTTTTGCTAGAACTAGTAGACTTCCACAAAGTTGCTGAACGTGTGTTATTTCAGGTTAGTTTGCAACAATATACAAGTTTAACCAAAGTCCTTAGCTGCTACCTAGCTAGTGAACATAACTAGCCGTTCCCGTTCACTTTCCGTTTACTGTGCCAACGTTAGTCAAGTCAAGTCAAGTCAAGTTTATTTATATAGCACATTTCATACACAGAGGTCATTCAATGTGCTTTACATAAACAAAACCAAACGATAATAACAAATAAAAGCATGGAAGGGCAATATAGTCAAAGAATAGTTAAAAGGTAAAGATCATAATAAAAAGAAAACATAAAACACAAGGTAAAATCATTTAAAAATAAAGAATAATTAGTAAGCAAAAACAAAGGCAAAAGTAGTAAAAAAGTAATAAAAGACAAAGTAGAATAATTATCGAGGCAGATTCAGAATTTGTAACTCGGCACAGTTAGCAGAAAGCGTCTGAGAACAGTTTGGTCTTAAGTCTAGATTTAAAACTGGCTACAGTTGGGGCCTTTTTAATGTCATCCGAAAGTTGGTTCCACCGCTGAGCCGCATAGCAGCTAAAAGCTGCTTCACCATGTTTAGTTCTAACTGTAGGTTTTACTAGCAGGTTTTTCACCTGGGACCTGAGAGGACGAGAAGGTGTGTACTGCTGAAGCATGTCTGACAAGTATTTAGGTCCTGCTCCATTTACTGATTTATAAACAAGCAATAGTGCTTTAAAGTAAATTCTGTGACTTACTGGAAGCCAGTGCAAGGACTTGGAGTAATGTGGTCAGTTCTTTTAGTTTTTGTTAGAGTCCTAGCTGCTGCATTTTGTATCACCTGAAGCTGTTTAATAGTCTTTTTAGGAAGGCCTGTGAACAGTCCATTGCAGTAATCAACCCTGCTGGAGATAAATGCATGAATGAGTTTTTCTAAGTCATGTTTTGACATCAGCCCTCTGAGTTTGACAATATTTTTGAGGTGGTAAAAAGCTGATTTAGTTATCGCTTTCATGTGGCTGTTGAAATTTAGATCACTGTCAATTAATACACCAAGATTTTTAACAGTATCCTTTGCCTTCAACCCTTTTGTGTCAAGGAGAGTGGCAACCCTAAGTCTTTCCTCATTTTTACCAAATATAATTACTTCAGTTTTTTCTTTGTTCAGCTGAAGAAAATTTTGAGACATCCAGGTGTTGATTTGTTCTATACACTGACACATAGATTCAAGAGGACCATAGTTGTTTGGTGATAGAGCTAAGTAAATTTGTGTGTCATCTGCATAGCTATGGTATGAAATCAAATTATTTTGAATGATTTGTCCAAGTGGGAGCATATAGAGGTTGAATAATAGTGGCCCCAAGATCGACCCCTGGGGAACACCACAGGTCAAGGACGTTGGTGTTGAGGTACTGTTTCCGATGGCAACAAAGAAGCTCCTTTCTTGTAGATATGATTTTAGCCAGCTGATAACTATGCCTGTAAATCCAACCCAGTGTTCTAGTCTGTGTAGTAAAATATTGTGATCAACAGTGTCAAATGCTGCACTAAGGTCCAGTAGCACTAGGACTGATGTTTTACCTGAATCTGTGTTGAGGCGTATGTCATTGGAAACTTTAATGAGAGCTGTTTCAGTGCTGTGATTTGCCCGAAAACCAGACTGAAAGTAATCAAAATACCCATTTGATGTTAGGAAGGTGGTTAATTGATTAAAGACTACTTTTTCAATAATTTTGCCAATAAAAGGTAGATTGGATATGGGCCTGTAATTGTTTAGCATGGAGGCATCCAGGTTATTCTTCTTGAGAAGTGGCTTTACAACAGCTGTTTTCAGTGACTTAGGAAAAGTGCCAGACAGCAATGATACATTTACAATTTGAAGGACATCCGCCGCTATGAGGTGAAAAACAGTTTTGAAGAAATTGGTAGGCAGAGTGTCTAAGACACATGTGGAAGGGCTGAGATTCTGTACCGTTTTTTCAAGTGTTTCGTAGTCTATCAAGCTGAACTCTGACATCAAGTTTAGTTTCCCTCTGTTTGTTGCTGGAAGTTCAGGTTGTTGAATTTGTAATTGATTAGCTAGCTAGCAAGCTCGGTTAACAGGCAAAATGAAACTATTTGTTTTGTGTCCAAAAGAGTGTTTCATTGGCATCACACACAAGCAATGGCAATAAAATAGTACGCAAAATTATATTCATATTTTGTTATTGCTTATTCAGAGAAAAGTTTATGTTTTGACTTGCCTAGGAGTCCGGAACTAGTGCCAGTTTTTGATATGCGACGGCTACCGTAGTTCTAAACGAGGCAGCGCTTGAGAGGTTGGTTGCAATATAACACCTAACCACTAGATCAGAGTAATTCTTACACAGGGGGGCTTTAAATAAACTAAACTAAACAAACAATAAATACTGATAATAAGTACACACACTAAATACGGATAATAAATAAATAATAATAATAATAATAATAAATAAACAATAAATACATAATAATAATAAATAAACTAACTCTCTAAATCTCAAACTAAATAATAAAGTGTGGGGGGGGGGGGGGGATCGGTGACCTATAACTCAATTGTCATAAGCCCTAGCTACCTTATTACCAAGGGGACGGGACAATGGCAAAGCTAATGACTGGAGACCGAGGAGGAAATGTGTTGGCTCTGGACAACTTCAGATACCACAGGCACCGCACCAACCAAGAAAATATTAGATGGAGATGCTGGAGAGTGAACTGCAGGGCAGTACTGCGGACCAATAGCCTATAAATCTAGACGCGCTCAAATTACATTTGCTGCCAGGGCTAGTCTAGCAACTCTCCGTTGGCTTGTGAGCTACAGAAATCAAAACTCAATCAGGCCAATGAAATCGTGTATAGAGTCGTTAGGTGGGCTTAACATAATGATTGATGGCAGAGTTGCAACGGTTTGGCTTGAATTCCCTGCTTCTTGAAAACAAATAAGATGGATGTTGCTGTTGGCGAACAGTGTGACACAAGTTAAGCTTTTATTAAGTTGGCAAACGTTTTAACTAGCCAACTAGCTCCGCTGGTGGGAAACGCATGGGACTCATAGCGCTGCCGCTATCCTATTGCGTGCAGAGGGAATTTGAAAGACAACTGATTATCCCGCCCCTCGGATTGAGCACTGCGAATGGTGAGTGCCCAGACCCTACATTTTAATGTGGGTCTGGCTCGTCAGGCTAGCGGACCAACATCTCTGATGTTGAGGAAGAGGGTCCTAACATCATTGTGCACGAGGTCGGTGAACATGTGCATCCCCCTGACAGAGTAAGGGTGCACAATGCAGATTTCCGCCAAGCGGTAACTAGAGAAGTTGAGAGGGTACCCACATTACCCATCAGAAGGGTCTACAATGCCCGGCGGGTAGCTCTGCAGCGGCAACGTCCACTCCAGGGTGGAGGAGACAGTGAACCACCACAAGGCTTCCTGTCAGTGAGGTCAGTTATGGCCAGAGCACACGCAGCTGTGATGCCTCCCATCCCAGCTACCATTGAGGGCGTAAGGATTGAAGGTGCATGGGCGGAGACATGGGCCATGTTGGTTCTAATAACTCAAATTATTTATTTTTCAACATATTCAAAAATAGCAACACTAATACACAAAAACAAACAAAATTGCACAAACAATGCACAGTCAAAGTAAATACTCACTTACTTTGCCTCACAACAGGATAGTCTACCACGCACAGAACATTTTACAATCAAAGAGGGACGTGGTGGGGGAGTGTGTGCGCATGTAAGTCTCTTTCTCTCTTACCTGCGCTTGCAGTGCAACACGAATGAGACAATGAGAATGGTACAGTTCAGTTTCTCACAGTAGGGAACATAGAACCCTTTTACAAAAAAGGGTCCTATCAGGGTAGGAATTTCACGGCGGCCACGACGGCCATGGCCGTCGTTGCCTCTTGCGTTGGCCGTGAGGCCCCTTTGAAAATCAGAGACAGGCCACGGTGGCCTTGGTGCCCCTTCTTTCAATATTCTGCTTTGCGTCCTACTAATAGCGATTTTTATTTAGCCTGTGGCCTGTCAAAATAATCTTAGCATTCACAGCGCAAATTAATTTCGTCTTTTACGCAGTGGAGAAAGTGACAGCGCAAGAAAGAAAGTGCGTCCTAATTCACCCATTCATCTCAGTTGAACTACTCGCGAAGTAGCCTATTCATCACACAGACATCAGAAGTATCACATGAAAGAGTTGAACGGTTCGCGAGAAAAGTAAATAATATAATTCAATTTAATCATACATTCTACTGAAGGTTTTGCGTCCCATGATCTCCCAACCCATTCATCTCGGTGGAACACTTCACGAACCCTTCTTTTAACACACGACAAACCATATATCAGAATAAACAGCAGACCTTACCGAACACAAAGGTGTAAAGCAGTCCCCTGTACAGTTAGCCGTTCCAGAGTAATCCCGTACATGCATAGATGTCTCCAAATTTGGGCTTTAAGTTTTACAATGTGTTTAAATTGTTCCACATGATTTCATAACGGGCCAAATACAAAATAAATGTTACAAATATCGCCTAGATATTGGTAAATCAGAGGACAGCTGACTGAGTTTGTGAAAGTAGCCTTAGGGCCCGTCCACACGGAGTCGCTTTTTAGGTTAAACGCAGAGGTTTTGCTTCGTCTTGGCCGAGCGTCCAAACGAATCCTGTAAACGCACTGCCCGAAACCGCACTTTTCTGAAACCTGGTCCCAGAGTGGAGAAATCTGAAACCGTAGCCCGTTTGAATTCGTTTAGACAGCGAAACCGCACATCCTGCTTGCGTATCGATGATGTCATCGCCACACCTCAGCTGCCCTGGACTTGCACTTATAGTATTGCCTAACAATACTAGTTTTCATACATGACATTACCTACGATTACACTCCGTAAGATAAATATCACAACTGGTGCTGCGCAGCACCGATAGCTTATGACTTGGTGGACTGAACACTGTTTTTTCCCGGTGTTTTTTAATGCATTCTAGCTGTCAGTGACGCGAGAGAACTTAAACTTAAACTTAAAGTTATTAGGAAAGTGCGGTGTAAGTTTAGGCTACATTAATTTGTGCGTAGTGCCAGTGTCATTCATTTATTTTACATGTCTTACAACATATATACATGCATTCAGTCGAGTGAAATCAGATATAAGCATACAAAGACGAGAACTCACGTTAAGCCGATGGTAGCACACTGAATGCAAATGCGCGATTTGATGCAGGCAAACGTATTGACTGTTACTAACGAAGGTTTTATAGCAATATTATAAATATGGCGACAGAATAGCCTAGAACTTGGGTAAGCCTTGCGTTTAGTAGCCTAATTGCGGTGATAGCCAAAACTAATGTGAATCACGGACTATCCTACAACCAAAGAAAGTAAAGGTGATTAGTAGGCCTACCTGCGTTAGCCAAATAAAGGACGGGACTGCATCCTTCACAAACCGTAAAATAAAGTTTATTAGTTTTACAGTTGACTACAGTTGACAGTTCACCATCAGTCCACACAAACAATTCTGGTTTCCTTGCACTAGCCATTTTGTCATAGCCTATTCTGTCTGTTTGTAAAGCACAAACTTTGGTCAATTTCTATAAAGAAACAGTGCCACCTATAGGCCTGGGGTATGAAGTAACGTGTTGAGTCGTGTTGAGATGGATCCGTTTGGATGCAAATATTCTTGATGCGGTTTCAGGGAAGACGGAGGGAAAAAAGATCGGTTTCGTACGTGTGGACTAGCCCTTAGCCCAGGGGTGTGCAGAGACCTTTGAAGGGGCAGGGGCTCAAATTTTAAAAAAAGAGCACATGGAACAAAATTTTCTTGTCTACACAGAGATCATAGGCTATAAGGCTACATCTTATTGATTAAATTCAAAGCTAATTTTAATAGCCTAGAAATCTAGACGCACCCTAGCGGCAGCAAATATGTTATTGCCTAGTCTGGCTTGTCAGGCTATAATTTTAAAGGAGAATTCCGGTGTGATATTGACCTAAAGTGTATTGAAACATGATACCGAGTGTGAACGTATGTCTCATAGCCCATCTCGGCTTGTCCCCTGCACTACAAAATCTGGCGCTAGTTAGCCGATGCTACCAACAGCTTTTTCAATGGTGGTGCTTCGGCATCGGGCTAGCCATGCAAATAAATCACTGTTTTACACCCATTTACGAGGCTCAATGTATCTCCACACTTCATTGGTAGACTTCCGAGGGCCCTGACATTTAAAACGAGACATTGAGAACTTTGAAAAAGCACTGGTAGTTTACTTACAAGACGATTTATACAGACAGTATCTTCACGAAGTTTAGTGAAGTCGAGTCGAGCAACGAGCAACGAGTAAGAATGAACAGGTATGATAAGGGATCAGATTCCAAAAATAATTCAGTGGAAATGCATGGATTCCAGTTTGGAATCTGATCCCTTATCATACCTGTTCATTCTTACTCGTCGCTCGACTTATCGTGACTAAATTCAAGATGGCTGCAAACGCTAAACTTCGTGAAGATACTGTCTGTATAAATCGTCTTGTAAGTAAACTACCAGTGCTTTTTCAAAGTTCTCAATGTCTCGTTTTAAATGTCAGGGCCCTCGGAAGTCTACCAATGAAGTGTGGAGATACATTGAGCCTCGTAAATGGGTGTAAAACAGTGATTTATTTGCATGGCTAGCCCGATGCCGAAGCACCCCTATTGAAAAAGCTGTTGGTAGCATCGGCTAACTAGCGCCAGATTTTGGAGTGCAGGGGACAAGCCGAGATGGGCTATGAGACATGCGTTCACACTCGGTATCATGTTTCAATACACTTTAGGTCAATATCACACCGGAATTCTCCTTTAATGTTTATCACAGTGAACTACCACCATTAGCAAGCTGGTGTCTTGCAGATTCACGTGCTGTGCGTGTAGCCTCTGTAGCCTGGGTGTTCCCATGCTGCCTTGCGCGCGATTTGATTCACGCTGCTAAGGCAGCCTGGAGACCATGGAGCAAATTTTCGCCTGAGATAGGGAACCAATCACAGAACAGGTGGGAAAGCAAGACGATGATGAGCTATGCACAGACGCATTTGATAGACATCCGTGGCACCCAATAAACGGATCTGGGCATTTTTTTCAAATACGAGAAAATGAACGTTTGGTTCCCAGACCACGTCTCATTGAGAAGTGGTGGCGCTAGCCAGGCTATAGCCTCTGAGTGAAATGACGCGTAATGTAGCCTACTGTAAACAACGACGTGTGGAGTTGGGTTAGTTAAACAACTACAGTAGCCTATGTCATCGGCTTATGACGATTTAGAAAAGGTTTGTCTACTCTGTTTTATGAACTAGGTCGACTAACCTAAGCTACTATAACATAGTAGCTAACCTAAACAGAATATGTTATGAACGTTCAGCCTTAGATTTTCGAAGCTGCCAGGTCATTGAAATGGATGGACCATGACTAAATGGTTAAAACGGGTTTGATAGCCTCAAAGTCAAAGTCTGCTTTATTGTCAATTTCTTCACATGTCAAGACATACAAAGAGATCGAAATTACGTTTCCTACTATCTCACGGTGGAGACAAGACATATTTTACCAATTAGGTCCACAGACAAACATAACATTCAAGTAAACAATATAAAAAGTAAAAATAAGAAGGCACATACAATGAAGAAAATAAGAGCAGCAAAATTTGAGTTGAAATTGTGCAATTGTGCATACAGTAGACAGTCAATATAATAGTGCAAAAGTCAGGCCAATAAATGGCTGAGGTAGTTCTGTTTGACCTAAGTATGCAAGTGGCATAGTGGTGCAAGTTATGTAAGAGCAGCAGAAGTGTGTTCAGAAGTGTTTTCAGGACAACAGGACAACAACAACAAGTTGCAAAGTGTGCAAGTGTACAAGTGGAGTAGTGCAAGGCAGCCATTGTGGGTCCAAAGTCCAGGATGTTATGTAGCGGAGGGGGGGGGGGGGGAGAGTTCAGCATCCTAACAGCCTGGTGTATGAAGCTGTTGGTGAGTCTGGTGGTGCGGGAGCACAGGCTTCTGTACCTCTTCCCAGAGGGCAGTTGATCAAACAAATTGTGAGCGCTGTGACTTGCATCACTCACAATTGTGGTCGCCTTGCGGGTGAGGTGGGAGGTGTAAATGTCCTTCAGGGAGGGGAGTGAAGCACCAATAATCCTTCCAGCTGTGTTCACTATGCGCTGCAGGGCTTTCCTGTTGTATTCAGTGCAGCTTCCGCCCCACACAGCGATACAGCTGGAGAGGATGCTCTCAATGGTGCCTCGGTAGAATGTGGTCATGATGGCTGGTGGAGCACTTGCTCGCCTGAGTTTCCGCAGGAAGTACAGGCGGCGCTGAGCTTTCTTCGCCAGTGATGCAGTGTTGGTGGTCCAGGAGAGGTCTTCACTGATGTGTACCCCCAGGAATTTGGTGCTGCTCACTCTCTCCACCACAGCACCGTCGATGGTCAGTGGCAGGTGTTGGGTGTGACCTCTCCGGAAGTCAACAACAATCTCCTTGGTCTTGCTGACGTTCAGCAGGAGGTTGTTGTCCCTGCACCACGTGGTCAGAAGGTCGACCTCCAACCTGTATTGAGTCTCGTCGCCCTTGGTGATGAGACCCACCAGAGTTGTGTCGTCAGCAAATTTTACTATGTGGTTGTTGCTGTAGGTTGCAGTGCAGTCATGCGTCAGCAGGGTGAAGAGCAGCGGACTGAGCACGCAGCCTTGAGGGGCCTCCGTGCTCAGTGTGATGCTACTTGAGATATTGTTGCCAACACGTACTACTTGAGGCCTCTGACAGAGGAAGTCCAGTAGCCAGTTGCAGAGGTAGGTACTGAGTCCCAGTTTGGCAAGTTTGCAGATGAGTTGTTGTGGTATTATGGTGTTGAATGCAGAACTGAAGTCTATAAACAGCAATCTCACATGAGTCTCTTTTTTCCAGGTGGGTGAGGGCTGGGTGGAGGGCAGAGCAGATTGCATCCTCTGTGGACCGTTTGGCTCGGTATGCAAACTGGAAGGGGTCCAGGGTGGGGGCCGCTCAAAGCACTTCATGATGATGGGTGTCAGTGCCACGGGGCGGTAGTCATTGAAGCAGGATGGAGCAGTTTTCTTTGGCACAGGTATGATGGTGGCAGCTTTGAAACATGATGGGACGATGGCTTGCTTCAGGGAAGTGTTAAAGATGTCTGTGAAGACATCCTTAAGCTCCTCAGTGCAGTCCTTCAGCGCACGACCTGGGATGTTGTCTGGGCCTGCTGCCTTACGGGTGTTGATAGGAGCAAGTGTCCTCTTCACGCTGTCGGCAGAGAGGCACAGGGGCTGCTCGTGTGGAGGGGGAGGGGTCTTCTGCGGGCAAGTGCTGTTTTGTGCTTCAAAGCGAGCAAAGAAGCGGTTCAGAATGTTGAGCAGAGGGATGTTGCTCTCACAGCTCTGTGGCGCGGGCTTGTAGTCCGTGATGGCCTGAATGCCCTGCCATAGGCTTTGTGCGTTCCTGCTGTCTTTGAAGTGGGTGGTTATCTTGTGAGTGTATTCCTTTTTTGCTTCCTTGATGCCACGGGACAGGTTGGCTCTCGCTGTTCTCATGCCAGCTTCATCCCCAGTTCTGTAGGCTTTGTCTCTGGCCCTCAGCAGCCTGAGGACATCCCCTGTCAGCCATGGCTTCCAGTTAACCCGAGTGATGATGTCTTTTGTGTGGGTCACATAATCAATGCACTTGGTGATGTAAGAGGTTACAGTGTCTGTATACTGCACCTTCTGAGAGTTCACTGAATGTATGACGTCACGGATTGGTGGCCGCAAGGCATTTCAATTAACACAGAAAATTGTTATTTTTGTACATTTCTAATTTCACAAACTATTAATGAGACATTTTAGCGAATATTCACGTTGGAACTAGCGGAAGTATTACAAATTTTAAAAAGTAAAAAACGGGTCTTGTCAAAAGGGCACTTGGACATCAAAGGGGCAAAAGGGCAGGTGCTAGAGCCCCTGTAGCCCCCCTTCTCTGCACGTGCCTGCCTTAGCCTAATGATCACAAAATGCTAAGCATGCATCTAGGCTATTTGAGTTTCTTAAAGCTGAGCTGTGGTTAAATAGTTCAATACATGATTTTATAACAGGCCAAATATAAAATAAATGTTATATATAGCCTAGATATCTGTAAATATTAGATGATCAGATGATTTACAGTTCTATGTAATATGTCATGTTTCATGTTCTTGTAATGTTTCATACAGTGATGCAGGTCTACTGCAGTGAATAGGCTAAATAGAACTTTGATCATTTTTATAGCCTACTACTGTATAGTTAACTTTGGCCTTGGTGCCCTGACATGTGGCCTTTGTGCCCCCCCACCAAATATGCCCAACTGAAGGCCAAGTGGCCTTGCCCCCAGAATGGTGAAATTCCAAGCCTGGGTCCTATGTTCCCCGGTATGTATTGCGACCGGGGAACATAGGACCCTTTTGGGGGGAAACAGGGAGGACCCTTTTTCCCCACTCGGGGAACATAGGACCCGGGGAACATAGAGATGACCCCCAACCTACATCTATCCTCTGCCAAATACAGTTGCATTTTCAGCTCTGAACTAAACCGTGGGACGCACTTATGTTTAATTCCTCGGTCAGGACGAATGAAACAGGCATGATGGACGAATGAAGCCAGCAGTTTAAGCCATAAACTTCCCACAACTTCAATATTTTACAACAAATTATGAATGTCACTTTCAAAATGTTTTATTTTACATAGATTGCTGTGGGGCTATACGTCTTGAGTCTGATAACAACTCTTTCTACTGTCATTCTGAAGCGTATCTCGGGGTTATGGAAATATCATGCATATGGATGGTTCTGCTATTTGTATAGAGTGAGTGTTCCCATTTATTCATGTTTGTACCGTGCGAAATGTATTTCACCATGTTTATACATGGGTTAGGCCACTGCACATCCAAAGAAGTGCCCTTTACGACCCATAGCCTGTCAATCTCCATATTGTAACAAACTGCTCAGTTGTCTCAGAATGTTTTTTATTGGTCTCACACCAAAACACACGAACACATAATGCGGCCCAGACCCGGCCCTTATGCCCCAGCACTACACATCTGCTCCAGGTTGCATTCCATCACACACCAGCTAAACCTGGTTGTGCACACTCTAGCTCAGTGGTCCCCAAACTACGGCCCGCGGGCCGGATACGGCCCACCACCTCATTTTAGGTGGCCCCCCAAAACATGTCCATGGTATATAGGATCCGGCCCGCACGGGAGTACGACATCGTCAAACTATAACCTCCGTAATTTCCCCCATTCATTCTCTATGGCGGGTCTTTACGGTACACATGTAATACTCTTTTTGTCCACTGGTGGTTGTTTTGGCACTGTTTCGCGTTTGCCATCGAAAACGGAATGAAATGTATAGTAGGCCTACTGTACCTGCAAACAATGTAAGAGGCCTCTGCTGACTGCATCAGTGCTCAAAGTATTCTAAAAGTTTATCAATTAATTGTTAATAACTAACTAACTTCTATTCAAGTCATAATTCTGGAACTTTCTGGTATAATTATTTATATTTTTTATTCACTCGTTCAAATATTCATACAGAGTTCACAAAGTTCTCATCAGGTGAGTGAAAGTTAGAATGGTGGTCATTTCAGATGTTTCTGCCACCACTTCATAAAACTCATAGTTTGAGAACTTTAAATTTGTAGGATATTGCTTGTTCACAACTTGAGCTGTGTATGCAAAGTTCAGAGTTCAAAATATACTTTTGGGACTCCCTGCTTATAGTTTTGAGAATGCTATTATTAGTATTATTTCATTTGAGCTACATTTTACACTGATATGGCAAGATGGCAATATAAACACAGATAACAATGGTATTAAATTGCAATAGCCTATAGATTAAATGTAATGGATTATTCAACTAAGGTAGACTGCCTTTGTTCACAGCGCTAAGCTATTTATGGTTACTGATATACTCCGAGTCTCTGGCCCTCTCTTAGAGCCAGGCATAGTGAGCTGGCCCTCGGAAGAAAAAGTTTGGGGACCACTGCTCTAGCTAACTGGGAACACAAACATGACTGTAAGATGATGCAGTGACATAACCAACATTACACATAATCAACATTAACATTCCTGCACGCTTTGCACAGCATTATGGAAGTTCAGTCATGAACCAGCTGGGCTCAGTTCACTACACAGCCCCCCGAGACTTAGTTCATGTCCACTTGACTCAAGTCTTACCCTACGTCAGTCCATGAGCCTGGCTGGGACAAGACGCTGTCGCTGCGGTGACTTCCGGGGAAGGCTGCACGGTGACCGGTGTTAGAGCCACAGCTCCATTGTCACCAAGTTACACAGAATCAGTGTCCAAGTCTCCACGATCCTCAGCTGAGGCCAGGGGTCGATACGGGGCCAGTCGATCACGGTGGAGAGCCACAACTCTCCGACGCTTAACCAGTCTCACACGATAGACCACGTCAGACAGCTTCTCTAAGACATCGCACGGCCCGACCCACTGGCTAGTGAGTTTCTGAGAAATGCCTTTCTTTCTCTCCGGGCAGTACACCCAAACTTTATCGCCAGTCTGGAACTCCTGGCCGCGACAGCGCGTATCGTAAGCTCACTTTTGACGTATTCCAGCTTCACTCATAACCTGCCGGGCCAACTTGTGTACTCCTTTCAGTCTCTCGCGTGGCTGCTTGTAGTATTCCAGCCCTGGCTTACCTCCAATCTCTGCTTCCAGAGGCGACCCGAACACCGAAGTCCACCGACGTGCGTAGCTCTCGCCCGAACATCAGAGCTGCCGGTGTGCATTTCGTTGACTCTTGCACCGCTGTGCGATATCCCCAGAGCACCAGGGGCAAGTGTAAGTCCCAGTCCTTTTGTCGGCGGTCGGCCAATATGGCCAGCTGCACTGCTACTGTCCGATTAAACCGTTCCACTAGCCCGTCGCTTTGTGGATGCAGAGGTGTCGTTCTCGTTTTCCGGATGCCCATGCGCTGGCAAACCTCAGCAAACACCTCCGCCTCGAAATTCCGCCCTTGGTCGCTGTGGAGTTCTTCCGGTGCCCCAAACCGGCAGAACATCTCAGTGACCAGTCTGGGCTATACAACAGTCCTTGACGTGCTACTATTCCCGGCCACTGTGAATAAATCGCTTTGGTCTCTGGATCGAGTGCTGATCCGTCAGTCCATGGCGGTCGCTGACCGGCTTCGATCCATGACCACTCGCCACACTCGGCCGAGTGTGGCGTCCTCCGATTGCGCCTTCCGGATCTCCTCCCTTGACCTTACGTGTCCGACTGCGAGTCCGTGGCCCCGGCACTGGTCTGCTGCACACGGACGCCTGAACAGGGCGTCCGCGTTGCCATGAAGGCGACCCGCCCGGTGTCGAATCTCCATGTCATAGTCCTGGAGCGCCTCCAACCAGCAAGCCAGCTGGCCTTCTGGTTCTTTGAAGTTCAGCAGCCAGGTGAGCGACCACCACAGCCAACAGTTCTCTGCGGGTCACGCAGTAATTCTTCTCCACTCAGTCCAGTGAGCAGCTGAAGTATGCGACCACCTGCTCGTCTGCTTGTGAGAGGACGGCACCGACGCCCACGTCGCTGGCGTCGGTGTCCAGGATTAACGGCAGTCGAGGGTCAGGGAAAGCGAGCACCGGGGCCTCGCATAGCACCCTCCGCAGCCGCCGGAATGCCGCGTCGCACTCTCATGTCCACTAGAAAAAACTGGCCTTTGTGCGTCAATCGATGCAGCGGGCTGGCGACTGTAGCAAAGTCCCGAATGAAGCACCGGTAATATGACGCCAGGCCCAGGAAGCTCCGCAGCTCAGCACCGTCGCCTGGAACAGGCCAACGTCTCACCGTCTCCACCTTAGCTCAATCTGCCAGTAGCCGCTGCGGAAGTCCAGCGAGCTAAACCAGCAGGAGCCGGCAATGCTGTCCAGTGCATCGTCAATGCGGGGGAGGGAGTAAAAGTCTTTCCGGGTTACCTGGTTGAGGCGCCTGTAGTCAACACAGAACCGCCACGAGCAGTCCTTCTTCCGGACGAGTAAAGCCGGCGCAGCCCAGGGACTACTGCTTGGCTCTATTACTCCTGCCGCAGCCATTTCCTTGATCTTTTCTTCAGCTGTTTGTCGTTTGGCGGTAAGCGGTGAGGTTGAAGTCAGATGGGCCGGGCATTTCCGGTGTCGATATCGCGTTGGGCCAGAATACGGCCCGCCAACTCATTTTAGGTGGCCCCCCAAAACATGTTTGTGGTATATAGCATCTGGCCCGCACGGGGGGTACGACATCGTCAAACTATAACCTCCATAATTTCCCCATTCATTCTCTATGGCGAGTCTTAACAGTACACATGTAATATTCTTTTTGTCCACTGGTGGTTGTTTTGGCGCTGTTTCGCATTTGCCAAACTTGCCCAGTCTTTCGCCCTTGTGTCGCCGTCTGGAAGCGAGTTGTTCTCGGGCATCGCTGGTGAAGATTCTCTGGCCGAATCATCGTTGCAGAGCTGCTTCGATTGCGATCCAGCTTGCTTGCTCTGCCGACGGCAGGTCTTCTAATACTTGTAGAGCTTCCCCCTCCAGAGCAAACGCCACCTGTACTCCCGTTCCAGGTATGTCGCCAGCGGCCTTTCGCCATTGTAGTGGGGCGCCCTTCTGCAGCCGCCATCGCGCCGGGGACCGGCCGGTTTCCATCGCTCCCGTGTGGAGCGGGTTCCAGTGGCGGGATGCTGCCATCAGCCCGGTTCGTCTCCTCCTGTGGCTGGGGGCGGGCTTCTTCGTTACGGTCACGCTGCAGGCTGGCTCCGTCTGCTGGGCCCAGCAGGTGGCCATGGGCAAGCGTGCTGTCGAAGAGCCGTCTTGGCAGGAAACTCATCATCGCCGGGGCATTGGTTGTAGCTTTCTCCTCCCGTCCAGTAGGGGTCGACATCCCACTTCTGACACCAATGTAACAAACTGCTCAGTTGTCTCAGAATGGTTTTTATTGGTCTCACACCAAAACACACGAACACATGATGCGGCCCAGACCCGGCCCTTATGCCCCAGCACTACACATCTGCTCCAGGTTGCATTCCATCACACACCAGCTAAACCTGGTTCTGCACACTCTAACTAACTGGGAACACAAACACAACTGTAAGATGATGCAGTGACATAATCAACATTACACATAATCAACATTAACATTCCTGCACGCTTTGCACAGCATTATGGGAGTTCAGTCATGAACCAGCTAGGCTCAGTTCACTACAATATGTTAACATGGCAAAACTTGATTTCTGCTTTTCCATGTCCCAGCCCCTTAAATTATAGATGAATTAATAGAGATCAGATAAATGAAACTAAAACGCCAGTATACGGACAGTATTTCCGTATATTTTGCTTACACAGACAGCACGGATGAAAGAGTTATGGGAACTGCGGTCAGAGGAATGAAATAATTCCCAAATTGGTCCTGTCGGAGCACGAGAAAAAAAGGGTTCTAGGAACCTTATGTTCTAGGAACTGCAAAAATCCCAACGGTGGGAAAGGGACTATAGTTGATCTGTTGACTGCAGATTTATAGCATGTCTCAGGCAGAGAAAAGCTGTTGCTCTCAAACACTGTTCACTTTATCAACAGAATCGGTGTAGTGATGAAGGAATAAATTGACAGATATATGGAAGGTTTGCAAAGTGATTTCATGCTCCCACAAGAGTATTTTTAGAATACAGTATTTTATTTTTTATAAGTTGTAGTTTATATTGATACACTTGAAATGAGGGTATTTGATATTTTATTTTAAAATACATTTTGATGTATTTCTGCCCATCTGGTACCGTGTTATACTGATCATTTATTTTACTGTCTATGATCATGACCACTGAAGAGGACAAGCAAAGGAAACACAGTTCCGCTTACATTCCGGTGGGGGCACATTAAACAGCAACACTTCCGCAAACTGTAATTTTATACATTTGACATCTAAAATGGGCCTTCCGAGCGCCACCTCAATCCCACATCACATGGGGCGCTCGTTCCTCGATGGCTCGTACATTTTGTAGCTAGAGAAGCGGAAAGAGATGGTTGTTCCACTCCAGCAGCACAAGCCTCTATGTGACTACTAGATGCGGATTGCAACCGGACGCCAGGGAGAAGAGACTGATTCAACAAAGGATTTTCAAAAGGCCTTAAAACAAGATCTGTATTTCGACTAAGACACGTTTGGGTCAAACCTGCCTCTAAATAGACTGAAACCAGTTTCCTAGTGATATAACCTTAGCCACATCGCTTGCTAACTTGATGACTGTTCACAAAGCTAGCTAGCAAGCCAAATGGATGCTACGAATGACTAACTTAGCATCCGCGAGCTAGTTCTTGGACGATTTCCTGTGTGATTGTTCAGTTTTCCATTTATACAGAACTGAGCTCTGAAATCGGAGATCGTGACATTTCTTGCAGTTGGCTGAAAATATCAAGGTTATCCCACCAATTTGGCCAACCTGAGCCATTTTTCTACGTGTTAACAACGAACGTTAGCTAAGTATTAATCGTAGCCGAAGCAAAAGGCGCAGATATTTCCATTGTGGAGGCACTGTTGGGCATATCTTTTATTAGTTTCAAGGAAGAATAACGTTAACCTATATACGAACTCTAGTCGCTGCAAACCGGACTTGCAGATAAAGGACATTTTGGATCACCTCGCTAAATCTGCCCGTCGTTAAAGAAAAGGACTGCATCCTCAGGCTAATTTGATTTACTTTGCAAAGGAGTAGCCATACCGCTAGAAACTGACATGATGTTTCCACAATCCAGACACTCGGTAAGTAAATAATATTGTAACGTTAGTCTGCAATTATTCAACTGTGTGCCAAATGGAGTTGTTAAATTTCTCCCCAATATTGCGCTCTCTAGGTAGGTTTATCAGCTAGGTTGCGGGCTGCCTAAATCTAAGCCAGATGTAGCATTTAGGTGCTTTGTCAATTGAATGGTTGTGTGCAATCTGCCAGGAAACTGTTTGTTGCAAATAATGTTAACCCCTAACGTTATTTGTTTAACAGACATGCGTGTGGTTTAAGTTATAAAATATCACGTATTTATCGACGTACCTCTTACACAGTTTAAAGCAATCTGATAGCTTGCTAGCCGCCTCAAAGGCCATGGACCTGGATTTGCACTGCTGTATTTGAGGGAAAATCGCCACCTTTGATTTGCTAACGTTAGCTAGGTAGCATGAGCAAATGCTTTATGCGCTAGCTTGTTACATCGAATCGTTTTAGGTGTTCTGTCTGTAAGCTCACAATTTATCTTATGTTAGATTCGATTTTATTACAGTATTTGCTTTCTTTTTGCTAATGTTAACGTGCAACGTTGTCTAACGTTAACACGTTACACTCGGAGACTAAAATTGGTTGGGACAATAAAAAAAATATGGGACCAATATATTGCAGCTTCTTTTACCACGCTTCGTTGTCAAGCGTTGGGGGTTCTTGTCATGCACAGCTTTGGATAGACAGCTGTAAGTTAACGTTACCAGTTATAATATAGTTATAATATCCCCTACCACTACGTAATTATGTCCCAAACTTCATCACGCGTATGAAACAAAACATTGACATCTCGCTTATTATTAATGCCCACCCTCGTTTTTCTTTTGGTGTGAATGGTTGGTCGGGCCAATATTTGGGTTGTGGAAGACTTGCGGTCGCGATTCTTCCCTCTGTTTTGGCACAGCCTCCAGGATCAAAGGCATTTTAATAGGCACCTCGCACGGATGGCTCTGTGCACGCTACGGGTATTTCGTGTCTAACGAGTCTCCAAGCAGTACAGCGATTCATGGTGTTGACAGAGGACCACATCAAGACTGCTCTGCCAGCGCGCGGAACGGTAGCCACAACACAAATAACGTGGGCACCGCGAGTCGGCAAGCAGGTGGGGGGCCATGTATGTTGTCCCGAGAGAGATGGGGGAGGGGGACACGGGTTAATGAGTCCACTAATTGATGAATTCCCCAAACTAACACAATGGACGTGGACGAGGCATGAGTGCTCAGCTGTTTATGAGAGGGCCGTCTCGGTGCGAGGGGAAGAGGCCCTGGCGCTGCGGGTGTTCACAGAAAACAGGCGGATCGGTTCGGCACGCATCCCTTGGGGGTGTTGTGTATTACTAAACACCCAGGTGCATGTAATTGTTCATTGAGTATCGCTTTTGTTTATAGGCCACATTTCCTAAATGATTACAAGCAGTCTTCAGGATGCAGTGATTTTTTTTTTTTATGAGGTACACACATGAAATGTCGAAACTGATCATTTTTGATCAATCATTATACCACATTATACACAAATCTACAAAGAGAGTGTATAATGTGGCTGGCTAGAAAGTAAAAAAAGAAATGTCATAATGTTTGGTGTCTGTGCCACAACACACACTTGGTGTTTCAACTATGCATCAGTTGTTTGCTATTCACATGCTAAACAATCTCCTAACTCTGTGGCTGTTTAAAGAATTTCATGTGCAGTTGGCAGAAATTCATTTAGGAGAAGTATTCATATGATGTACTGCTCTTGAGCCATGAGTGGCTCGGGTGGTGGGCCTACACACAAACTGCGTCACATACGTACGTCACCGCTCATTTGGAGGTGCAAACAATCGGATTTTTGGTTCCTTACTATGTGATCTCAGTGGCAATGCAGCGTTTGTTTGCACCTCCAAAAGCATGGCGTACCTGGTTACCTCCCCAAAACGCCCTTAAACGCCCACAAATACCCGTATGTTTGTGTGAAAGAATATTTTTTTGCACTGTCTGTAAGCAAAGCACTCGTTAAAACATCCAGGCTGTGTCTCAATCCGCCTACTTGTGCACTTCAAAATACTTAAAGTATATAGTCCAGACAATACTAACCATCGAAAAGTGGACACAACGCAAGTAAGCGCTCAGTTTACACTAGCGGTGTACTGAGGGAAGTATGTGGTTTGAGACACAGCCTCATTCACCACAATGCACAACATGACAGTTCACTAGTCTAGTGCACTGATTATGTGGATGAACATTGGATGAGTCTGTGTAACAAACACATGGACCAGTTAGTAGGTCTAGTTAGATGTCCTCCATACAGCTAACATCGGTGGGGTATACTACGAAGCACGTTAGACATATCTAGGCTATGTAGACATCGAGGCTTCACAAAGCCTTGACTCAGGGGTATACGTTAAGTGATACTACGATAGCAGTTATGTGATCTATTTGTCAAACTAGGCTTTCAGCTCAGATCTGTGCGCGTTCTCGGTGTTGGGATGACGTTGGCCAATCGTGAAACGTGGAGACGCACAAGACCGCCTCTATTTAAAAACAATGACTTCCGCATACATGAGTGATAGCTTAATCTACACTGCGGTCATTTTTTGTGTCTAACCTATAACATCAAATAAATCAATTGTCATCAGTTGTTGTATGGTATGCACGTCCATAGTGGGATATTTGCACGCACAGCACTATTAAAGCGCATTCGAGATCCAAAATGTTAGTAGAGGCAGAGCTCCACCTGTAAGATATATGACCGAATCCTATACGTGAGAACTTTGTTTTTAAGACAATTGATTGGTCAGTGGGCGGTAGATTACACGATTTGAGCTATAACTTGGCACATAACCTCCTCCCGACCAGGTTTGGTTGACAGCATAAGATACCATGGTGATATAGCGACACTAAAACAGATCCACTTTCGTGTCACAGCATACCCTGGCTTTGAGCGCAACATACCTCGCTAACCCACTAATCGAGATTCGTAGTATATCCCACAGCTCCCTCAGTGGAGTAGAATAGTCTAAACATGCTCTGTGTGTGTGCTGGCCAGCTATCTGCAGGTCTTCACTCGGCAGCAATATTACTCTTGGTCAGATATGATGCAATATTACTCTTGGTCAGACATCTAACTTGGATGTGGATTGCAGTCAATTTTGGTAGAGTGAAGTGTATTGGAGAATTCTAGAAATGCAAAGGGGAGATGCAAGGATGGATGAATGGTAGTTTGGGGGGGGGGGGGGGGCTTAACCAGCCAACCAGCCAAGATTTTGGAAATTTCAATGTGTTCTCCCTCCATGTATGTGTGTCAGAGTGTCTGTCTTGTAGAAGGGACCAGACTGAGCATTAGAATCCTTGATGAGGCAGTAACATACACTCTCATTTATATTATCAGTTTGTCCAGTTGATCAGAGCTTAAAACATTAAGGGTGATTTTCAAAGAGCAGTTTTCTTTGCTTGTCTTGTTATTTAGTCCTGATGTTAGTATGCAACTGTTGCAATTGGCAAATCGATATCATCACATCACCGTCTGAAAATGCTCAGGCTGTCTGGAAGACAAACCCAGACACCTGTTAAGAAAGTTGTAAACAGATCAAGAGGCCCTGGTCTTTCCCTCATCTGTGGAGCAGTGACATCTAGAATGTGTGTGTGTGTCAGAGCATAGGTGAGCAAGGCCATATCATTACAGCACAAAGCTGCTCAGAGAAATATCACATATATCTCCACTCACTACCACAACCTACAAGTGTGTGTGGTTCTCTTTCTCTGTCTCTCACTGTGTGTGTGTGTGCCTGCCTGCCTGCCTGCCTGCGTTTAAGACAGACTCCCTCAGGAATTGACTAATTTTTGTTTGTTCTCTCTTCTGTTTCCTCCCCTTTTCTCTCTCTCTTCCCTCCTATTGCTCTCTCTCTCTCTCACCCCCATGCCTCTCTTCCCCCTCTCCGAGGCGACTATGGCTGTAATCCAATTGCACAGCCTTATGCTGCTTGTTGGAGTCCTTAGAGCCTGTGCAGCAGATTAACTCCAGGGATTAACAGCCCCCGGTGCTGAGAGGCAGCACCCTAAGCTGCTCTACCGTGACCCCCCCCCTCCCCTCCTGCTGACCCCCTTACACACACACACACACACCACCACCACCACCCAACACACACTCGCAGGCGCACATACTTATTATGAAGAGCTACCACCATTACAATAATCATTCCGGGATGTAAGGCAAGCTAGGAGAAAAGGTGAATAGCTATTTTTGCTACCTGTTATGCACACTATTTTGTAACAGTTTGGGTGTAGTGTACCATGAATAAATATCCAGGCAAAAGGTTGCTGATGTTTGACTTTGAGCAAACAAATCACAACATCAGAGCAGATTCCACAGCCACAGATTTCCAATTATCGAGCCAGGGCTGTGTATGGACCGGAGTTCCTTCAGTGCCCAAACAGAACGGACCACCAGAGGGCCGTGAGGAGCACTGAGCTATGTGGAATTCTGTGCGATTAAAGTTGTCTTTAACGCAACCTCATTGCAGTCTTCCATTGACTTGCATTCTAGGTCTATTTAGTTCAGTGCCACACATGGCTCAAAGCTAGCTGTTTTGAATGCCATCATCAATGGATATCTAGACAACATAGAGGATGGGTGTTTTTCAATTTTTTTTAATGCTGATGCTATTTGCAGGTAATTTTTTTAACATTTTAAACTAAAACAAGCTATACATGATGGCACCTTCAAAGTAGGTATCGTAACACCCCCAATTATCACCACTTTTGTTCGGAAATTCTAAAACAACGATGTTTTTTAATACTTGCTAAATGAACCTTAAATTTTTCAGTAGCCATAGGTGTGTAGATTTGAACAAAATCTGGTTTGGTTCTTAACGGGAGCATTTACTGCCTAAAATATCCGATTTTGTTTACCACTCTCGGAGTTATAGTGCTGGCCTGATGGGTCGCCTATTTACGCCGTTTCAACGGCACATGGACGGTTAGACCGAGAATTCTCGTCATGAAATTAAAATTCCACTGGAGCTCCAAGCGGATGTGTACACGCAGCCTTACAACACTGTTTACAGCTCTTCGAGTCACAGTAAAATGTCATTTTTGGTACATAGCTAATTTAGATACACCTATGCTGTGGGTGCTTGCGTTTTTTTTAGGAATCCACCTTCTTGGTTTGTATAGAAATGGATATTAAGTGACACGCAAGACGGCGGAAATACGGGACCGACGGTAATAGGGGGAGTTCCGATATATTGTTCCTATGCTTGTCAGCAAGTTAGGTGGTAGTGGACTTTTTGTGTTATATGGTTGCCAGTTCCTGGTTCCAGTATGGTTCCTTCTGCACTTGTGCTGACGTGTCCTTGAGAAAGGCGTTGGCTGTATCCTTGACTATGCTTGATGAGCTGTTTGCTGCCTTGCTTGGCTGCTTTTGCTGGTGGACTACGAATGTGTGTGTGCACGCACGTCCATTTTTCTGTGTGAACAAATGAATGTGTCACGTTGGTTGTAAAATACATTGGGTGCTTGCAGAAAGTACAGGCTCTGTAGAGGATTGAGTTTTGCAGTACTGCTGTTGTAGTTTCAACTGATCAGGTTGCAGAGAGCTGAACACATTTTGTCCAGCGGGTATAGTTTTTTTTGTGTGTCTAAAATGGTTGGTTCATCAACTTTAGTGCCCCCTAAAATGTTTTTTCTATTATAGCAGCTATCAGTATGAGAATGATAATCTCCATAATACCTCATAACTCATTTGGCACTATGGGTGTAGAATAATAATCATCTGACCATCATAGGCCTGTGTTTGATGCTGGAACATTCTAAAGGCAGCTATTGTAGCAATATAAAAACTGTCTTCCCAAATTGGTATTCAATTTTATTTAGTGTTCACATGATATTACTGTATGAAGAGCAGATGTTTCCAAAGTGTGTACATAGTGTGTTGAACTGAATCTCATCAGCTTCATCACAGCCTCATGCAATCAAGAACACATTCCATACTATTAATCATTTGGATGGATGTCCTCTGTCAGCCAGATGCTATAAGCTAAAGTCACAATCCCTTCCTCTTCTGTCTGCATTCGACTTGCTAATCACTGTAACGATCATTCTATCATCATAAGGATAACCATAAACAATGTATTGATGGTTTATTCATAACTACTCAATGCTGGCACACACACACCTTCACCACTATGCTTCATTACCCTGCACAGTCAAAGCAGGCTATTTGTTGTAGGGTGTACAAAAGCAATAATTGAAGAAAAAGATGTCTTTTAAAAAAAAAAAAAAAAAAAACAAGAAACAAATGTGTTTCATTGAACCCTTGAGCTCTTTAATGATACACTTACGTCCTTCAGACATGAGTGTATCCAGGTTTGGCTAAAACGACGATGTGTACTTTCCTTCTCCCACTCCCCACATAGGCTTATAATCAGCCACTGAGCTTGGGCTACTAAAGAGTCCTAGACAAAGGGAAATTGTCCACAATCTACAGAGGCCGAATGAACCCCAACATGAACTCGGCTGTGCTTTTTGTCCTCTCCGTCTTGCCGTCACCACATTCTTTTTTTCCTGTCTGTCATTCTAATCGCTGGCTGTTCCCTAGACAAAGAGCCACCCTGACTAGGGTGCCCTTAGTGCTAGTAGGGACCAAGCTGTGCATGGCCAAAAGGAACAACACTGGATCCTACAGAGAGAGGCTCAGATTAAGCCAGCCGTGTTTGGCGGCTTCGCTATGCTGTTGCCCTTTGTTATAGCACTACCCTTAAAGGAAATGGCCCATTCTCATTCCCCAAACGCAGACTCACAGACTTTGACGCACGTTCTTAAGTAAGTCTGTATGGGCTTAGAGCCATCCCCACTATAAAATCGTGAAGTGCACGAGGGCTTGCTCACTGACTATCTGAGCTCTTTCCATAAGTTGGCATTTATGCAGACTTTACAACAGGGATTTGCCAAGAATATATAGCGTTGTGATGTGAGACACCGGGTTAACCATACGGGAAGCTTAAAAAACATCAGTATAACAACTGCCATGAAACGAAAATATGCTTGCAATGTGCTTTTGGTGTTGATTTAATGATATGTCGCATGTGCTTCCCTTTCCAGTTATTAGCATTCTGAACCCCTACAACCTTTTCAAACTCAATCGCTTATCAGCAGATGTTATTTAAGTCTTTGAAGGTTCAGGGCTTAGGCTTTTGGGGTGAGAATGAGATTTAGCCCGTATCCAAACATGTCTTTGCAAGATGATGTGTTGTCTCTGGAGATTTTAATCTTAACCACCAGATCACCTACACTGATTCACATACAGATTTAGGGAAATTACCCTGGAGGAAATGCCCACTTCACATTTGGTCTGCATTTTAGAGGAACCAGAAGACATGTAGGCTATGTATTGATGTGCCATTCATGGTATAGACGCTTTCACAGTGGTACCTGAAAAGCTGATGAGCCTTTTTCATCAAGAGACGCATGTTTAAACCAATCAGTCAATACATCAGGTTTCTAGTCTTTCATTGTTATTGTTGCAAATGAGGCCGTTGTGTACAATGGCTACCTGGGTCAGCAGCAACGCTCTTAACATTTCCAAAAAGTAAATTTACACTCAAAGTTCATACACCATGATATACCTCCAGACATACCTACTGTTGGTTTGTAAACTTTAGTGGAAAAGTAGTTTCCTACCAAAACTAAAACGCTGAGCCGTGCTGCTCATCTGACTACTGGAAAGCAATGGTAACCTCGTTCCTCCTGTTTTTTACTCTGCCCTTTCCACAGATTCCACAGACATTCTGGGTAACTCCCGCCACACACACACACACACACATACACACACACTTTCTCTACCCTCCCTCTCTTTGTTTCTCTACCTCCTCTCTTCCTTTCTCTCTCTCACACACTCACACACAAGGAGAGTGCAGACTTCTCCCGCTGTGTGTGAAATTGGTCATTCTCTTTGTGCAGTGCAAAAGTACACACACACACACACACACACACACACACACACACAGAAAGATACGCATGCTTTAGGAGAGTGCTGGTGAATCTTGAGCTGTGGACAACAGAGACTTCGGAGCGCACGCGCACACACACACACATCAGTCAGGGAGGGCTGGTGAGCGTTATTAAGGCTGAATTAGCACAGGGCCCCCAGCTGAGCAAGGGTCAATCCCCAGGCACCTCCTCTCCCACTCAACTAAACAAACACTCCCTTCCCCCTTACACACACACAAAACACTCCCTACACCATTTACACACGCATGTCCCCAGTCACACATGGCACATGTACACCATACACACAGTCTTCCGTATGACACTCCCTAAATCATTAACACACACATCCCTAGACAAACACACACACACTCTTCCCCCTGACATGAACAAAAATCCTCACCCCCCCTCTCTCCTTGGTAGCCACCACACAAGCACATTCACAGAACACACACAGGTCACACATTTATGGGCACTTGCGTGGACACACACAAACACACCCCCTTCCATCACCATCTCACTCACACACAGACAAGCATCATTTGCACACACAGACAAGCGGAAACACAATTGCACCCCCTGCCTACACAGATTCATAATAACACATTGTTTCCTCCATTTCTCTCTCTCTCTCTCTCTCGCTCTCTCGCTCTCTTTCTCTCTCTCTCTCTCTCTCTCTCTCTCTCTCTCTCTCGCTCGCACTCACTCACTCACACACAGATAAGTACCATTATGCATGCAAACACATACACATGTACCCATTTACAAACCCCAAATACACAAACACACTTTCACAATCACAAATGTATACAACCCATAACCCCCCGCCACACACACACACACACACAGAGTAACTGCCCTATCCCACACACACTTTCCTGAGCACTTATGTATGGAGCCATACATCAGACATAGACATACCCATTTACACACTCCATATGTACATGTGTATACTTTAATTTCCCAACTATTAGCCACTGCTTATACATTGATTTTGCAAAATTTCTTCAGCCATAAGGTTAATACACAGGGGGTTTCGTTTGTTTTAACTTTCATAAAACACTGTCCTGCGGAATACACAATGCGGCTAATACACGAAAATATAAGAAAATTACTGTAGACACATACACATTTAGAAGAACATCCACATGGTTCTTGTGGCTATGTGGGATTTAGATCTGTACACACTCATTGTGGTCTCGGTGCACACATCACTGCACAACAGTGGAGTGTTTAACCTCGAGCTGGAAAGCACCTTGCTGTAGTACTAATTGTGTGTGAACGCGAACACAGGATCTCTGGTGATGGAGACACCACTGTTTGATGGTCTACTCAACCACAACACACAGCGCGCTCTCTTTCACACAGACACTTGCACCTAAATATGCACAAACTACTCGTACTATCTCTCACACACACACTTTCACTCACTACCCTCATTTACACCTAAACATACACCTTTGTTCTCACTCACTCACCCACACACACACACAGGCACACAGACAATCACTACCCACACTTACACCTGAACATACACACACACTTACACAAAAACATTCACTACCTTAGCTCTAGGAGCTCGTATCCTCTTTGTGTGTCTGTTCAACAAACTGAAATGGTTTGTGTGTGTGTTGCAGCAGATGTCTTGGTCACCTAGGGCAACACTCCTCATTATCATCACAAAGCAGCGGCCGTGTCGAGGGCAAACCCTGACGAGAGGGGGTGGGGATAGGGGGAGTGTAAGAGGTCAAAGGTCGCCGCCTGAATTGATCTGTGTGAAGGCCTCTCTAATTGATTTTTAATGGAGGGAGAGGGATGTTTGATCACACACAGATCACACACCACACACACAGTTCACTATAAGAACACAAACACTCACTCATACACACACACACACACACACACACATTCATCATGAAAAGTAGACACCTTTTAATCACAAATGCTCTTGCATACATACACAGGAGTGAAACAGGATGATATTTGAACAGAAACACACTATTCCAGTATTGGCATACATATATACACACACACACACACACACACACACACACCATCAAATGCTGTGTAAAGTCAGTTCAGTGGTATTTAGCAGACACTTTCATCCAAAGGTCTGGGAATCAAACCCGGGCTGACCGATTGTAGTGCGGTGATGTTACTGCTGATCCACCATGTTGTACTGCAAGGAGGAGGGCTGAATTTAAAAAGTGTCATGTGAGAAGTGGTGATCGCCCCATACCCCTTCTCTCTTCCCCTTTTGGAGCAACACCGACCTCCCATTGAAAATCAATACCACTCTTTCAAAAAACACACAACTCCCATTTCAAATCAATACTGTTGATGCAGTGAGCCCCCCTTGCTCCAGGAAATCAATACCCCCACGAGAGCAAATAAATAAATAAATAAAGGCAAGAGCCCGCGGGGAAAACATCTAAGCTTTATCCCTGCCAGTCCCACAGCGCTTGTGAACACTTGCTGAACCTCATTGTGCGGTACCCCCCACTTCTCCTAACACTCATCTGCCAGCCAATGTAATAGCTGCTGATTGAGACACCTCACCAATCACAGAGCTGCTGATGAGGTTTTTAACCAGTGGCGAAGTGGTGTTTGAGAGAATGCTCTGAGTACTAGAGCCCGACTGATATGGGATTTTGAAGGCCGATACCAATTTCGATGTTTGAGTCAAACGATAACCAATATATCGGCCCAATAGTCATTTTTAACAAACACAATGTAAAATTTTTCTCCCATTAGGTTGGACATTATGTAATCAAATAGGCTTAAAGGAATTATCCGGAGTAAAATGCACTTTAGATCAATTTACGGATGATTGGGAGTACATACGTTGAGTTGACATCAAAATCATGTCATTCGGATGTGTTTTGAGAAAGTTCGATTTTACCGTTTTTAGTCAAAACTCGTTAGCCTGAAAGTGACCAGGGCATGTCATTTCGCCTCTACAAAACGCTATTTTTATACCTCTTCTACAGTTCCAAACAACATTACACTTACGTGGTAGTGAGTAGAGGGTCCCTAAAGCCAAACCGAAGTATCCCGAGGTCTTTATGTGTTTCGATAGAGAGTCCAGAATGAATTTCATCAAGCCAGTACCTTTCCGGAAATGTTGCTGCTGCAGCTGGCATCTTTAGGGGAAAGTCCGTAGGAGTCGATTGCATCACGTCGTTGCACGACATCACGTCACGTGACATTTCAAAATTCCAACCTGTTAGTAAGCTAGAGTTTGCGGTTGCATACAACTTCATTTCAATTTCAAAAGAAATACTGGACTATTTTTTTTTTTCACGAAATTGTGAATTTTCTAGAGCGTGTTACTCCACACTCGGCAATCAACTCCTATGGACTTTCCCCTAAAGATGTCAACTCAACGTATGTACTCCCAATTATCCGTAATTTGATCTAAAGTGCATTTTACTCCGGATAATTCCTTTAACTATCTGGTTTCCTAATGAAAGGTTCTTATACAGTAATTTTATTTTTATGAAATAAGGAGTGTCAGATCTTTGTTCTGTGATCACCACATTGCCACAATCTACATTGTGAGCAGTTTATGCTTTGACTTTTTTTTTTTTTTGCAAGCAAAATGTTTAATATTGGTCCGCCGATAAATCGGTCGGGCTCTACCCAGTACTGTGGGTCTACCTCACCCTCCACTAGGGTTGCAGCGGTGGGAGATTCTTGAGTGTGATGACTGTCACTGAGAGTTTACAACATTTCTCTGTAGTGAATGGACAGACAATGGGGTCGTGGATGTGGAAAGTTATTTTCATAGCGCACTTTATGATCAATGTTGAAATGTTCACACATTTGTTTTTTATATTAGGGAGTTAGTAAGTAATAAACGGGAAGCCTACTTTGATCTCCGTGCAGGGATGGTGTTCTTGAGGAGGGCCAACATGGTTACCAGATACAGGGTATGAAAGCCATACATTTTATTACCACCAACGCTCATCTGCCAGCTAACTAGTGGCAGAATGGTGTAGGAAAGGGTGCTGCGATCTACGTTATGTAGCGTCTCTGTATAGTTGTGTTTGTGTATGCGTGGGAGTAGGGGATTCAGCAGTCTTGTGACTGTACAAGTGCATCAGCAGGACAGAGAGAAGCAGAATGTGTGTGTTAGAGAGAGAGAGAGAGAGAGAGAGAGAGAGAGGGGCCCCAGAGGGATTCAGTCAGAACAAACAGACCAGCAGGGGGCACCTGATTTAGCTGCCCTCCAGCAGTTGACCTGCCCCCTCCTCACACACATAGAGCCTAGAGCCTCACATATTTTTACTGCATTTTACAGGATTAACTGACCAGAAGATATTCTCTTACATATTAACTTCCATATTAACACATACACTATATTGGGGTACAGTCATGCTGGAACTGAAAAGGGCTTCCTGAACTGTTCCAAAAAAAAATAATTGGGAAGCATATAATTGTGCAGAATGTCTTGGTATAAGGCATTAAGATTTCCCCTCACTCACTCAAGCCCAACCCCTGAGAAACCCCCATCATTCCTCCCCCAGAATCACAATACACAGTGCACAAAGCAGGGTTCATAAGGACAGGTTTATGTGATTTGGGTATGGAAGAACTCGACTGGTTTGTAGGGAACATGGTTCTCTACATCATCAAACACCTTTGGGATGAACTAGAGCAGACATTGCGAGCCAGGCCAACATGGCTGTTTGCATTGCTGTCTAGTCTACAGACACTTCAAAATCTTGTGGAAATCCTTCCCAAGAGTGGAAGCTGCTAACGCTGTAAAGGGGGTACCAACTCCACATCAATACGGACTGAGAATGGGATGTCATTGAAGTTCTGAGGGTGTAATGGCAGGCGTCTACCGTCCAGTACTTTTGTGTATATGATGGTGGTGTTGTTGTTGAACAAAACAGGTATGTTGCGGGACACCTTTCCTTAGGGTGGCAGGCCTGTTTGGCCTGGTGTCCGCTCTGCCGTTTATACACCAGACGACTGTGAGGGAAGGGTCAAGACGTGTGTTATGACTGAAGTAGTAGATGTAGTTTATTATTCAAATAGAGATGTGTGTGTAGGTTCTTTAGAGTGATAAGTTGATTTGTGAGTTCATTTTTTTAAAATGAAATCCACTCAAGAAATGAAATCTTATGAATGACTCCATTTGGCACATTCATTTAAGTTTGTTGCTCTGCCTGTGATTGACTGACTGTGTGTGTATGTATGCAGGGATTAACCGTGTGTATATAGGCTCTGTATACATGGACAAGTCTCTCTCAGTGTGTGTGTGTGTGTGTGAGAGAGAGTAGAGGGTAACTGTATTATTTTGGTTCTAGGGTGCGTGGGTGTGTGTGTTTATGTATAGTACATACGTGTGTGTGTTTGTTAGAAACACACACAGAGATGGTGTGTGTGTGTGTGTGTGTGTGTGTGTGTGTATCTCTCTAACTATGCCCCCTTCTCAGCAGGCCTCTTCTCAGTCCTCTCAGCCTCTCAAGTTCACCACCTCGGACTCCTGTGACCGCATCAAGGACGAGTTCCAGTTCCTGCAGGCACAGTACCACAGGTACCCACAATGCACCTCACCTCACTCCAGCACAGCTACCCACAATGCACCTCACCTACTGCTTGCGCAGCTTACCTGCAAAGCACATTAACACACATCAGCACAGGTACCAACAATGTATTACTTGTTACTACTGCAATGTATTACCCAAGCATGCACCGCAAAGTACGTCATGGCAACTACTATGCATTGCAGAACAAGTAGTTACTGAGTAGAGCACCTACAATGACCTGCAAAATGTGTCACCTACATGGATACCTACAATGCACTCCATTGTGCAAAATTGGAATTGGTAGTAATTGAATTGCTGTCCAGCTATTGATGGTAAACACCCTGAGAAGGTTAGGGGCATGAGGTGCGTCTGTCATCCTCACCTTGCCCACAGGGGAGAACAGCGTGGCACTGTGCCCAAGCACCACCCAGAGGCCAGCTAACACACACCTATTCTGTTCTGAGGCTCTGTTCAGGGAAGCACATTTAGGAGAAGGGCTGTAGAAGAATGGCCCATTACAGCAGTTAAACTCAACACACACACACACACACACACACACACACACAAACAAAAACACTTCAGGGCTATACACACATGAGGCCACACAAAGAAAAATATGATATGCATAAATGAGACACATCTTTTCATACTCACATAGACAAATACCACGCATAGGCTCATGAACATTCACACACACACACTGAGTCACATATGGACACAATTGCATACATCAAGGTGATGCACATAAATTCACACATGCATAGCAGCATGATTTTGATATACATTCTTGTACACACACACAGACATACATGCTCATCAGTGTAATCCTGACTGACTCACAATGACACCTCAGAGCTGTCTCCTGCTCTCAGAGCTGTCTTTTCTCGCCCACCAGCTGCCTCGCCCAATCACAACTGGCCCAGCTGCTTCACAGCCAATCGGTAGCCACTCCCCAGCCCTGCTGAAGGGCTGGTTGTCATGGCAACACAACATCGCTGGGAACCCTTTCTGGCAAAAAGTGAAAGTGTAGGCCGCAACATCTCAAACAAGTGCACACACACACACAGATACACATCAACTCAAACAGAGGCGCACACATACATGAGCCCACTCACGCTTTCCGGTGGCATATGTTTTCCCTGTATAATCCTTGATAAACCATGGAACATATATTTAAATTTAACCTCTGAACTGAAAAACAGATGTCAAAAAGGCCGCAGAACAAAAATCCCCATATACAGTATATCTGGTTGGCAGCAGTCTTGAAGAAGCATGCTGGAGAAATGTGTTAAAGGAAGTCAACAAGTGCAGTGTGCGATGGTTAATTTTTTTTTCTAATGTTGTAATTTTTGTTGTAATGCATTATTGCATTTACATTTTAGTTGGACTGCATTGGTTGTCCTGTTTCTACCATTGCACGCATGTAAAGGCGGAAACATTTTGTGGTGTTATCTCAGAGAGCCCCTGTGAGATGAGTTCTCGTCGTTATCATCATTATCATTGCTGCTTTGTGTTCTCCAACAGTGCACACATCACCAGAATTTGCAAACTGATTTTAATGCCCTTTTTTCTTACTCAATTACAAAGTTAATTTCACTGTGAGATTGTTGAAAAATGGTATAAGCGCTATTTCAGTATAGCGAAAGAAGGTCTGTGGTCCCCTGTTCTGTCATGTCCAGGAAAAAAAGCATGGCTTTGGAGAGCTGCAGCCCTGGAAAGACCGCTACAACATTTTGAAATAGACACAAAGTACCACAAGAGATGCATTGTGGCTGTGACCTTGCGCTTTAATAAAAACACCTTCAGTGGTTTTACTTTTCAATGGGAAATACTTTTCCTAAGTACTTATATAGAGTTACAAATATTTAATTTTATGTCAACATAAAGTACACATCTTTCATAGCAAAATACAGTATGTTTTGGGTGTTATGTAGTTGGTATATATGTTGGCACGCCAAAAATACTATGGGGGAAAAAAGTTGATATCTCTAACAGTACTGTGTGTGTGTGTGTGTGTGTGTGTGTGTGTCCCTCCCACAGTCTGAAGTTGGAGTGCGATAAGCTGGCCAGTGAGAAGTCGGAAATGCAGCGACACTACATCATGGTATGGGATTTTGTGTGTGTGTGTGTGTGTGTGTGTGTGTGTGTGTGTGTGTTACCTGCCATGTCTCTCTTTGTTTGATGATATCACTCGTGTTTTGAAACCCCATGCAGCCTAATACTACCTTTCAATTGTAGTTTTTATCCTCACATAGTCTAAAACATTACTGTTGACTACCCTGAACCTGATTCCAAATTCTCACCTTCACAGTGCTGTGATTATCACTAGTCTTGTTAACTTCTGTAAAATGTCATGCCTTCGGGAGGGCTGCATCAATCCTGACCACATTTGAGACTAAGCACCCATGAGGACCCTGGTTCGATGCCAACCCGAAGTCGTTTCCCAATCCAACACCCATGTCTTTCTCACTTTGTCAGTCTTCACTGTCCTGTCACATAAATGCAAAAAAAATCCCCCAAAATACTTTCCAGTATACTTTAAAAATGCCATGCCTGTGGGAGCACCGTGTGCTGCATGGAGTATATTTTGAGTTTATGTATTATTATGGGATATTTCATTTGATGTAGCATGAAGGGCTCAAGCGTAGTAATGAGTCGTACAGTGTTGTGCATGCCACTGTGGCTCAGTCAGTGCTGTTGCTAAGCCTTTGTGTAAGCCAAGAACCGTATAGGAACCGAGAGAAGGTAGACAAGCCTCTGGCCCGGAACAGTATGAATAGCTGAAGCAGCTTTTTGCCGTTTCAAGCTACATTTGGGGTTTCCACGGGTCATGAAATTTCTGGAATATCATGGAATTTTGAAAAGTCTAGTCCAGACATGGAAAGTCAGGGAATTTTAGCATTTTTGGGGTTAAAGTAATGGAATATCCGTTTAAAATTTACTTGCCAAAAATAATACATTAATTACAAATATTTCCATAAAGAATTGGTGTTTATCTGGTTATTGACTTTACTGCTTGCTTGAGTAGCTGAAGTTTTTTTATTCAATGCTCATTTATTCATCTCCCGCTCTAAAAAAAGTAAAAGATTCTTGAACACCACGCGACTGCTCTGAAATCATTGGTCGGTATATTGTACAATTCATTATATAGTAAGTCATGGAAATTCAGGTTGTTTGTCAGGGAAAAGTCATGGAATTTTACATTTGACTGAGAGTAGGAACTCTCTTCATTAGCACACACACACACACACACACACACACACAGTAAGAAATAATACATCAGCAGCTATAAAGCAGACCGCTGGATGAGGACCGAGGAAGACATCGGGTGATTTATTGTGTGTGTGTGTGTGTGTGTGTTGAGTTGGCTGTGTATGAGAGCAATCTAGAGAAAGAGCCTTTAAAGAATATGCTGGCTGTGTCAGGGCGAACTAGAGAAGGAGGGAATATATGTTTGCAGTAGAAAAAGAGAGAGAGTTTGGCGTGTGTGTGTGACAGAAGGCATGTGTGTAGCTGAGTGAGAGCGGGAGCTTGGAGTAGGAGGAGAGAGACTGTGCGTGTAGAAGGGTGCATTTTTACAAGTCTGTGTGTGTGTCTGTGTAGAAGGATGCATTTTATGTCTGTATGTGGTAGTATTGGGGTAAGTGTGTGTGTGTTTGTCTGTCAGAGTGTGTGCTTGAGAGAAAGATTGTGTGTGTGTGTGTGTCCTGCTGACAGAGGTGGCATAATGTGTAGATGCTGTTGGCAAGATGCCCTCAGAAACCCCCCCACCCTCCTCGCAATTTCCTCCTCTATTACCCCGCCTTTCCCTCCCTCCTTCTCTTTATGTTCTCTCCTCCATCTCCCACCCTCTTCATTTCTCTCACCTTCTTCCTTTCTCTCTTTCTCTCCCTGCCTCTTCTTGATCTCTCCCTACCAATCTCTCTCTCTCTCTCTTTTCCTCTCCCTCCCTCGCTCTGTGTCTTTTTTTTTATCCACTACTCTCTCTCTTCTTTCTTCCTTTTCTTTTTTCTTTTCTTTGTGAGGCTCCTCTTCCCTGTGATGACTAACCTCTACATTCTCCCCTCGTATCCCCTGCTGATGTCCTGCCTCTGTTGGAGATGGGCTTTGAGTTTGTTTTTGTTTGTTTGTTTGTTTGTTTGTTTGTTTGTTTGTTTTGTTGTGGTGTGTTTGTTGACGCTTTGTATGTTTGTTAATATTACTGTTAATGATTATAAATGTTGGACCAGGATTAACTGGTAATTTATTTAGCTGTTTTGTAATTGTATGTGTGTATGTGTTTGTGTGTCTGTCTGTCTGTCTGTCTGTGTCAGTCGTGTGTGTGTGTGTGTTTTTATTCTGTCTGTCTGTCACTCTTGTGTGTGTGTGTTTTTATCCTGTCTGTCTGTCAGTCTTGTGTGTGTGTGTGTTTTTATCCTGTTTGTCTGTCTGTCAGTCTTGAGTGTGTGTGTGTGTGTGTGTGTCTGACTGACTGGCTGGCTGGACTTGCATTGTAATTACTCTCCATGATTTATTATCCCCCCCTCTCTCCCTCTCTCCCTCTCTCTCTCTCTCTCTCTCTCTCTCTCTCTCTCTCTCTCTCTCTCTCTCTCTCTCTCTCTCTCTCTCTCTCTCTCTCTCTCTCCCCCTCCGCTCTCTGCAGTACTATGAGATGTCCTACGGGCTCAACATTGAGATGCACAAACAGGTGAGAATCAGACCTGCTGACTCTTCCACCCCAACTGAACACCTTCTGTAGCCCAAGCTGTCTGATTGTGGTTATAGCCTCATGTCTTTTTTTGTTGTTGGTTTATGTTTTGTTTTGATCTCTGCAGGCTGAGATAGTCAAGAGGCTAAATGGCATCTGTGCTCAGGTGCTGCCCTACCTGTCACAAGAGGTATGAACAAAACACACACACACCTTTAAAAACACACAGAATCACAGTCAGAAACATACATGCCCACATAATCGCTCACATTACTTTCAAAATATCTTATTACACACACATTTGTCACCGTTTCTGCTACATGCTACACCTTGACATTGTTTGCTGGTTCACTGGTGGTTTCAGGTCCTTGGATGGGAAGTGTTGCATTGGGTTGCATTTACTCAGTGGCGGATCGTCAGGGCCTTCAAGGCCTTCTCTGAATTTCCAAATTTCCAAACGAATAAAAAATAATAACGTCTTTAACATTTTACTTTACCATTTATTATTCACGTTCTTGACTAGGCTACTACCATATCCTACCGTTGTCCGCTATATTTGATTGACTTGGCTTTAACAAGGAATCACTGCGTATTCGGTACCTAAGCAACCATTAGAAATCATGTTTGGATTCGGGTTGATTGATGGCTAGCTTGAAGTTGTGTGTGAGTTGATCTATGCATCTATGTGAAAATTGTCATTTGCCTTGGTTTCCTGCCCTGCTAGTTAGTCTGACTTTTTATATATCTGTGTTTTGTGGACATTATTGGTGAAATCCATGGCGTGGCCATCAGACATTATGAAATAGGCAACAAGCAGTAGTAGCAGCATAGGGCAATACATTTTCTGACTCATGTTTAATATCATGGTGGTGTGCTGAGACACTTTCTCATAAATACATTTGGCAAACACTGTAGGAGCCTACTGTAGTTCCACATTAGCTTTTGAGTAATCAAAGCAGCAGCACAACCTAAAACAGTTGCACTGTAACATTAATGTTAAAGCTACAACTAAGTAGGAGAGCCCTACAAACAGTCTAAAGCAAGAGTGTTTCAGATTAAACTATTAAATGATTTGGACACATCATTGTAGACCTGTGGCAGTGCCATATGTGCGTGCAAGTCATGAACAAGTTAGGCAGCCTAAATATTTCAAAATAATCTGCACAAACCCATACTTCAGTGCACTTGGTGTTCACTTTCAATATGACATGGACTAAATTGCACGTCTTCACGGGACCGTAGCAGGCAGCAGATTGTAGGGGTGTAAATATTAATCGATTCGTATCGATGCATCGATTATGCAGCCGACGATTCAATGCATGAATAGGCTAATTGGCCATACTAGACCTGCACAGTAAGCATTAGACGTTATTATTTTATTTTGTTCTAATTACAATTTATCTAATTGCACTTTATTTTACTCTTTTTAACTGTAGCAGTAACTGTTCTATTTGCAGTACATTGAGCTCAAGCTATAGTGTAATATTTACATCATGTGAATATAATTCTGTATTCTCAATAAAAGGCAATTTTTTTTTTTTTTGTTTTATT